>NC_071530.1:25215350-25815350 GCF_026979565.1 Vidua chalybeata
GTTGGAATACAACACAGCATTTGTCAGGACCAGCTTTAAGGGTAGACAAAGTAGGTATCTGCCTACCCTAACAAGGAGCTAGATGCAGAAAAACAACAAAAAAGGGCAAATGTGAAACATTACTATTTGCCAGCAGTGTTTCCTAATCAAATTGTCCAGAAAGTGTAATATAATTCTTCAGGTATTTTTTCAGACAGTGAAGAAATATGGGAGAGGACATGAAAATATCTTTCTGACATAAAAGGGGTGAGGTGTGTCACCACCTTCTGCTGCTGTGCTATTTGAGGTGGCCGTTGGCAGCTCATGGGCAAGGGGGCTGGCGGGAGCAGATCTGCTAACCCTGCAGAGGACAGGACAACACACCTCCACATGCCTGCTTCTATAGAAAAACCTTGCCTCTACAAGCAAGTAGGTTTGGAATAGCTTTAGAGGGATTTTGCTCAAAATAAACTGCCTTGCAGCCATATGTAAAAGTTAGGGTTTTTTTTGTTCTCGCTTTTAGTTTTAAACAGGCTGCTGTTTTATCCCACATCAACTGCAAATTGGACTAAAAATACTGTTCTGGGTTTTTTAACGGATTTCTTTTATCTTTGCAGTTACTACACTGTAGAGAAGCATTGCCATTTTAGGTTTGTAGTACCTGAAAACTGCAATCTTGGAAGCTGGAATCTTTTAAATGGAAAGCAAGACAGAAATGACAGTGGTACACAACGAAAGAATAACTTCTGGGACCAGATATTCAAGTCTCTTAGTTCTGGATCAAGCAAGCAAATTAAGGTAAAACCCAGAGGGACAAATATACTGCACAGATCAGCTTGGAAAGCATCCTCTTATAGAAACAAACGGGGAAGTAAAACAGTGCTTTAAAAGTGCATTAAGTATACTTTATTCCTCAGCTCAGAGTTAATTCAAGCAATAAACTCACAAATTTCACACAAGTTAAAGCTTCCTACAAATCTCACAACTGAGTTCCCTACTGAACCTCAGGGGAAGCTTTTATAATGATAACTCCCTTCCCCCACCTCCAAGATGACCTGGAAATGCTTAAAGAATTGTGCTCCTAAGACTTTTTTTTATTATTGTTATTACCTGTGTTTTTCTCTGAACCAGGTATATAAAAGAGAGGGGATTTCCCCTTGCATCAATTAAAACTCAAATCTCACCTCTCCTTTCTTCCCCCACAACAAGAAGTTAACCCCTGCTGAGCTTTTTTTCCCCCAAGGCATCTATAAAGCCTCACAGGTGAGCTTGCTGCAGTAAATAGAATGAATCAGCCCCAGATCTTCTAACAGATAAACACCAATCTTTTATTCTAGCCACCTGGCTTTGGACTTATCAGACAAGAAAATGGCTGTGGTTCGAGTTAGGTGGATTTTCTTCTCTTTTGCAATATTCTTCCTTTTGTATTTTCTTTCCTTTAGCAAGCACTCTTGGGAGAAAATGTGCTTTGGAACATCTTCAAGCTGGAAATTTTCTTTCTGAAAAGCCACATTGTGATGCTTTTTGTTGGAGGAAGTTACCTTGTTTTCTGTAGGCTCAGTCTCTTAAAGTCTTTCAATTGTCTCAGAACTCTTATTTCACTAAGTCCTTGAAATACAAATGAGTTTGTCACACATGGACAGAAGTAGTAAGGAAATATTTTCATGAAAGTCAAGGTTTAATTGTAGTTACATCTAGTTCTTATACCTTAGGGAAAATGAAAAGCCTTGTGTGGTTTTATAGGTAGATTTGTCCTGTCTCCCTGCGGTTTTGACCATAAGAATGTAGAGTTAAGAACTGTAATAGTTCACTAAAATATTTTCTGTCTAGATGTGCATGAATCATGTAATTGTTTGTCTAATGAAGCACTTAAGAATAACTAGAAGAAATGAAATGCATTGAGGAGTCTAACAGGAGAATGGGCCATTCCACAAAATTGCTTCACATTTTTATGATTGTTTTCAAGGAGGGAGTAAAGTGAGAGGATGAGAAGTCAATTCTCCAGTTCAATTTCTACCTCTTCACTGATTTCATGTTATACGTAAGTGTTTTATAGGGCTGCTTTCAATTTATTTTCCGGTCCTGGCAGAGGGCACTGTCCTGTTGCCTTTATATTTTACCTTTCTCTCTTACCTTATATGCTTTCAGAAGAACACCATCAAATAATGTCGAGTCCTCTTTTTTTAAGTACTTTTAAGAAGTATTTCTGAGCAAAACCACTTAAAATTTTTATTGAGAATTCTGAGCACTGCTGCTACCCACATTTTTTTTCTAAGCCTGGGGAAATAAGGAGCCCATGTTTTGAGGCTTTAAAATTTGTGCCTTTTGTCTGCCGCTATTTTACTTTCTTCACTCTAAAGGGATTGGTCTTTCTGAAAAAAAAAAAACCCTTACAGAAACATTTATCATCAGTCTCATGTGCAGTGTGGCTCCCAGATAGCATCACAGATGTACTAGCTAGAGTTAATCTTGGGTTAAATTCCAGGAAAGCCACAGAAGAACAGGCCTCTATTTAACTGGCATTTTCTTTCTACAAGGGGGGTTGTGTTGCTAAAATCCAGGGAGGGTAAATATGTTCAGAGGACTGTGATATTAACTAATCCACTGCTGAATTTATAATGGCTATCAGTGGTTTATTGGTTTTGTTGTGTTTCTTAACCATTATGATATATTTAGGGGCATTGCTATTTGTGTTTGTTGAAATCTTTCTTCTCAAGAGCTGCATTTTATATTCAGTCACTGTCTGTGAATTATTCTCTGGAAAAGGAATGTTAATTCTGTTTGGGACAATAGATGCCAATATGTATTTACATAAATAAACATTATTATTTTATGCATAAAGCATTTTTAAAGCAATTTTCTTTCTCATGGAATTGAAATACTGTCTCATTTTCTTACTTGGTGACTTAGAGTAAATATTTTTTCTGGATTGCTTTTAGTGCAGAAAGAAAGATGGGCAGAGAAATAGCTATATTATTTGTAATAAATAAGAATTAAAAGTAATTAGTGAAACAGGACAACTTAGAGGATTGGTAATAGAATCCAGAGCCTTTTCTCTTCCAGGTGTTCAGGCTCTGGGTAATGAACATGTCATAAATACCTCCCTGGCGAGGTCAGCGGTTTCAATGAGGTTGTGTCAAGAGTGGCAGGAAGGCGTTCATGCATGAGCACTGGTCACTGGGAGAATGCACTCCCCTTGTCTGTCACACACAGAGGGCCAAAGACCAGGCTGAGTTATTTAGGTCAGCTCCAGCCCCGTTGCTATGGGATCCTCTGTCAGGAGAGGCTGTCACCCTGTGCCCTGCCATGGGCTGCAGCTATTTGTGGTGGCTGTCCTGAGAGGACCTCCTGGCCATAGCACTCGCTGTGTTTGTGGTGTGACTTCTGCTGGGTGTTCAGTGCCTCCTGTGCCTGCGTATAAAATGCAACAGCAAAGGGTTCCTACCAGGCTTACATGCTGTAAGAAGCAAATTATGGCTTATTTTAGGCAGGAGAAGTACACTTGATGGCTGTGCTAATTCTGGCATCACAGTGTAATTCTCACAGTCTGCTTCCATGTAAAAATCATTACTTTAAGGAAACGCCACACTTGCTAACCTCAATCTATACTCTCCCTGACTGTAGAGGAGCAGAGTTGGATCCTGGGTATGCCTTTTCTGTTTGAGGGCAAAGATGCTCACAGACTTGCTTAGAAAAAAGACATAATCTGTGTTTAACTGAGAGTTTGTATTAACATCATTAGAAGTTTAAGTATTGTTTTGAGTCTTTTGAAAGCAGCAAGCAACTTGGTCAGCAGGCCATGTCCAGCACTAAAGAGAATTCCTCTTCTTATTTATATGGGAAATACGGTCTGTGCAGTTTCTTAGCGCTCCTCAGAGCTGTGAAGGGAAGCTAATGCTTGAAGCTTAGCTGCATATACCTTTAAGTATTTGTAATTGAAAAACACAAAGCATTGTTTTCTCTTCAAGACTCAATTCCCACTTTGGATTTAGGAAAGAATGCAACACTGAGATAATCTCACTTTTCTCATCATCATCCTTTCATTCTTCTCTACTCCCCTCCCTTCCCCAGACACAAGGTGACATATCCAAGTACTTGTCCTTTAACAGATTCTTCAGCAAGCAACAGAGCAGAAAGCCCTAATATCTATTCATTTGTAATCTGTCATTCTTAAAGTATTAAGGACAATTGACATCACATGTCTCAGGTAATTAGAATAGTCAGCCTTTGCTCCATATTTTTAAAGTGTCGCAAACTCTTAATCAGTACATTTATTGATGTCTTTCAACATATCTGTTTCTTGTCAAGTGTGTGTTAGATTTTTAACAAATCTTGCATACGGATTTGTGCAGGAGAATTATATTAAAACTCTCTTTCTATTGCTGTTGTAATTAAATAATATATATTAGTGACAACATGGTATTTTCCACATTCAGAGTAATCAATCTCTTCTTTAATATGGAAAACTGCTCAAAAGCAAATTAATAAACATAAATGTCAGGAGTTACAGTTACACAAATGTTTTAGTACTTGTTTTCCCAAGTTTATATTTCCACATCATATTAACTATTATAATAGCTAATACCATTTTAGAAGCTCTAAGGGGCTCCTAAAGAAAGATCGTTGGATTTCTTCAGCTGTTAATGATCTTAGCAAGAAAAAGCAGCCATTCTTCCCCCCAGAAACCCAAGTCCTAACTTTTGTCACCAACACTGGTTTATGCAATTTGTCTTAGTTACAGGTTCATTTTGTTAGCTTTGGGAGACCTCTAGGACAGGTACACCAAAGTTCAGTGTCCTCTTGCAGCACAAGCAGTGCTCTCTTGGTATAGCATACTTGTATTTGTGAGAAGGTCAATCTTTAGGAATTGCTAGGGTGTTGCCATTATTCTGTGGCTATAGGTGCTTATCCACAAATAGAATTCTGTCACGTTGCTCATTTCAGCTCTCCTATAGCAGACACTGTTCCCTGGCACTCCTTTAGCAAAAAAAGGCAAGTCTCTCAACAGCTGTACTATTGTTTTGGTCCCTCTATGCTTTAGAGCAGTGGTTACTCAAACCATTCTGCAAATGAATCTTCAGTTTGATAGAAGGAATAAAAAAAGCAACTTGGAGTGGGTTTGGATATTAAAATAGAGTGGCAAAGCATGTTGGGCAGTGGGAGATAAATGTCTTTCATTGCCACACTCTTCTTCTGTTAACCACAACACACTAAAAGCAGAAGAATCTTTCCATAGCACGGATTTTGCATGAAGAACTGGAACAATGAAGTCAGAACAGTGCAAAGAGTAAAGGTGGTCCCTCCATCCCTTTGTCAGTGTTTGCCCTTGAGTAAGCCATTCTCCAAGACTTTCCTGCCTTAGGATGTGGTATATGTCAGTCCCATTGAGGGATTAGTTTGAAGTCAAACTGAGAATCTTGTCTTTTGGTTCAGGTATTTTTTTTATCCAAATTTGACAATAAATTAATAACAAATGATGGAAAGGAATATATTGTGATAAAAAAAAAAAATTAGGGTTAGCCTGGTGTTGCCACCATCTCCTAGATGTCTCTCAGCCACAGGATCTTATCCTGTAGAATAGGCATTGTGGACAGAGTGAGACAAACATGTAGACATACACACTCTTTAAACTGATATGGTGCAGATCTTTTGCAAATCCAGCTTGTTGGAAGAAAAAGGGGTTGCCTCCAGTAGCTCTTCCTTTCACTGGCACTCTCACTCCTGTACATCATCTTCTTCCGTTGTGCAGGCTGTAGCAATAACAAAAACAGGAAAGAAATTTGAGTGGATGGGGTGAAATCCAACCTGAGCCTTAGTGGAGCCCCCGCTCCTGTGGGAAAGATGCTTGCTTATCATAAGAGTGCTCTTCATACGTAAGGGCTGGGTACCTGATTCACTACAGGAGATACAAAGGAATATGTCTGAGGTATGCTTATCAGGAGCTCCCTTTTTGGTGATTTTTTCCTCTCTTTCTTTTGTCTAATTTCTTTTTAGGACTTGGGTTAAGTTAGAACAGGACTGTGAGGATACAAAAGGAAAGAATTCCTTACTGAGGAACCTCTGCATGCTGTACATGCAAGTCTATGACAGGATACACTGCAGGCATCAAAGGAAACCCCAGGTTCATCAAAGAATGGAACACTCATGTGGTGTAAGGCAGCTGGAAGTGTGGTAAGTACTGTAAGTGTTTGCTCTTTCAAGATACGTGTTTGTGTCTGTCTTTGCTGAGCAGAATAACTTGATTACAGACAGGCCATTAGCTCAGCACAGCATTGAGGTTGTTTTGTGGTAATGACAGCTCTCCAGATCCAAAAAGCAAAACAAAGTCTTCCTGTGAATGGTTATCTCCATCAGCCAAGGAGATATAACTCAATACCGCAGTATGTTGGGTACCAAAGTGATTCTGAACTGTAAACTTCAATGGCTATTTGTTCATAATGGAGGAATTCTCTGATTTACCTTACTTCTCCTTTCCTTAGAAAACACTTGTTTGGAGATGAGACAGACCACTTTCCTTAAGAAATTAATTGGATGTGCACATACATAATAGTTTCTTCTTTTTGTAACATATTACTCAACATGGAATAATTAGGAATGGAAAGGTTGCGCTGAGCAGCAGAAGGGCAATACTTGCCTCCCACATCATTTCTGCCTCTTCAAAGGATTCATTTCCCAGTTACTAAATTTTGAACATAATATGTAACCTTCACCTTCTTTAGTTTGCAGGGACTTTAAATATGTCTGATAATTAGGGACTGTTGCTCCATTTTGAAAATACAGGGCCCCATTCTGGAAACCATTACCATTACAAATTATCTCAGTGGAATGATGTAAAAATAACCATGATTTTAATATACTTACAATTTGATTTAGAGTGTTACCTTCATTCATTTCATTGGAAAGTACCTACCTGCTTTCCTTTGACTTCTCTGAATTATTTTATGTGGGTATCTAAACATGCACACAGTGATGTATTGCTATGTTTATCACTCTGTTAGCTCACCAAAAGACACTTCAGCTGAGCTGCAAATTCAAAATCTTGCCATAGGAGAGGAAAATTGGCTTGTGCTTTTGTGGTTTATGGTGTCACCAAACCCTCTGACACAATTCCAGCTCTCTGTTGAATGGATGTTAATCTATTGCTACTCTAACTGTTGATTTCATGTTGAGATCACATCTATCTATACTTCTTTTTCCCAAGAAGATACTTTAAAATTCAGTTATGATAGTAAATACTGTTTCAACTTGAGACTTTCTGACTCCATGGAAAGTAATATCTTAGTGAATTTTTTATAGATTTTGGCTTTCTAAAACATATCATTTTTTATCAAGAGGAAAAATATTGATACTGGATCTGTTCAAACTTTTATTTTAGGACTGGGACAAAAGAAACTTGATTTCATAAAAATGTCCAGTGCAATTTTATCATCTATTAAAAACCATTAAATATATCTAGATTATAAAGATTATAATAATGTATATAATCTATATATATATATAATCTATAATAATTGATATCTATACTATTAACGTATATCTAGGTTACATTTTTTCAAAACTGAGATTGCACAGACTGGGTCTCTTTTCCTTCAATTGCATAGCCAAAGATATGAGTTATTACATGTACTACATCTTTGAGTTCAGAATCATATTGCCATGAATTCCAGAACTAAAAAGGGGCCAAAATGGAAGCCAGAGAGAGTCAGGACTTAGTTTTATCCCAGTATGGCTCTGTTGTCTTAACAACAGCTCAAAGTTTTAGAGTATGGACTCATCCTCAGGTAGGAGCTTTTCCACGTGGAATTAAGGAAGGAGGTAGGATGGGAGTTTGAAACCTTCCTTCTTGGTTACAGAACTGGCTGTGTTTGATGTGAAAAGGGAGAGTGCTCTTCACTCCTGGTCTAGAGGGCTCCTGAGTGGAGCAACCAGATTGTAAGACTTTTAGTTCAAGATGGCAGAAAGCCAGTGGGAGCAATTGCTATCCTAACTTAACTCCTCATCCTCTCTCAACTGGTGAGTATCTCTGAAGCAGAGATTGGAAGGATTTAAAGTGCCAGATCTGAATCTGAGCTTTACTTGGCCCAGAAAGATTTTAGGCTAAACTATAGTACTGTTCCTTTGACCAACCAAAGGTGGTGTGGCAAAAATGAGCAGCTTTATAATATGTTACAATTCATGTTCTTGCTGGGGCAGATCCAGCTTGGATGTCTAGAAAGCACTAAGCACACTGGAGATGTAGCCACAACAAATAATGAGTGGGTTGGTGTGAACATTTTTATGTGCCATATGTATTAATTGTTCTTTACTTCCTGACAGGAGAAGATGAGCACAGCTGAAAGGAGAGGAATGTTAGGTTATGCCTGGGGAAATGTGGAAAGCTGAAAGGCAAGGCCTTGTGCTCTCAATAACCATTACAATAAATTAGCATATGCTACAAATAATGCATCAGGAAGGAAAGAAAAAAAAAGAAGCTGTCTTGTAAAGCAGGACATAATTCTGTGACATGTCTACTCTCTCTAGATAAAGGTTTGAATGGTTTACCCAAGAAGAAGCTTTATGCAAATGCATACTGTCATGTGAATCAGATTAAGGGAAGAAAGACTATTTATGCATGAAATCCAAACATGCTTCTGGGGAAAGGAGAAGAGAAATAAACCCTTTCTTTTACCACAAATACAATATATGTGCAATGACTAAAAAGAAATGAATGTGTCACCTCTATTACTGACACTAAGTGATTTCCCACTAACAATTAGCATGAATCATAGTGATAAAAAAATGAGATGGAAAAGATCTATTAGAACACCCAGTCCACCTCCCTGTAAGTATAGGAATCTCCCTGACAATTTCTATATGAGGCAGTTCATTGCTCAATACTTTGTGTTTTCAGCAGTGCTGCTTCACATAGGCATTTGCTAAGATGACTTTACAGAAAATACCACATCTGTTCTTCACCCGAAAAAAGAATTACATCAATTCTGCTCTTCCAGAACAACATCCTTCTGGAGAGACTTGTGGTCCTGGAACTTTAAATATAATGGGTAGTCTTTGCTTTCATGAACCACAGAAGATGTACAAATTGTTCCTGTATTCAACAGCAGCATAGAAAGTAAGCAAAGGAAGACAATTGTCTACAGTGAAATAAAATAATATAGCCAAAGAATTCTGGGTAACACCAAACTGGACTCTACTCAGTGGGAGTTTGTGCTAGGTTTTGAGGATTTTTCTATTCCATGGTTACCCAAAGGGTAGGTATAACAACCTACCTAGTGTTCCTCAGATTGCTCCCATTAGGGAATCGCCCCCAAAATAATTTGCTCCTCCTGCCATTTCTCCCCCAGCCTGTCCCTTCTTGCTGGTCTGTCTGGGACTCAATGACACATGTCTGACTGTGCTGGCTCTGCTTCCATCAAGGATCTCTCAAGCAGAGGGCATCTCTCAGTCAGCAACAAAACATTAGGGCAATAGACTATAACCCAGCTCTTTGTAACCAGTGGACCAAGCTTCACTATGAATTTAGGAACAAGTTTGGCACTGATTTCTTTTTTAATAGTGTAATAGAGATATACCATTAGAAACAGAATTGTCGGAGAGTGCCTTTGAAGATAGATAGTGTCTGAAGCAAGCCTGGAAGTTAACGCACATGCAGCTTGGCTTGAAAGTCCAGGCAATGGATTTTCATTTCTCTGTAATCATGGTGTTCCCAGACTAATTGGTTTTTTATCTGAATCTGTTGGTGTCTACACCAGTGTGGTTCTGTAGGCATAGTCCATGCACTTGGAAACTGCCTGACCAGATTCTTTGCTGATGTCAATTAATTTTCCCCCACTAATTTCAATAGACAGTAATTCCTCATCCTGAGCATTTTGCATGAATCTGAGATGTTAGGCTGGATGATTTGCTGGTCATCCTCAGGCATGTCATTATGGTATGATTCAATTCCTATCAAAGTCAACTGGAAAACTGTCTGTTGATCCCAGGGGCTGCTGAATATACCCTGTGGAAGTAAAGGCTGCTAGCAAGTGTGGAGATAGAGCCAAACACATTTGTGGGAGGGTTTTGTCTTTAAAAGGGTGCGTTTCAGACGTGTGGTGATTCTGTGTTTGTGGCATCCTCCCACATCCTGGAAGAGGCAGCAGCTCCTGTGCAGGAGCTGTTTATGTCCTGGGAAAGGAGGAATGAAATAAGCCCCCTGCATGGGTAACATCAACTACAAGTTTTGATTTGATGCCTCTGGCTGAACAGAATTCATGTGAATGCAGCCTGGAACAAATGTGTAGGCTGATCAGATGATCCCAGGTAGATAGATTTTTAAAGGATACTGTTCCTCTGAAATGTGTCAATTTGCCCCATGTGAGATAAAATAATTTAGATAAAATTGATCTGCTCATGGCTTTTCTGATTGCTTGTAACGGTTTTTCTGGATTACAATGACCTTTAAGTATAACTTTTAACAGCAGCTCTTACAATTTACTTTTTATTTAAAATAGATAATGGGCATTTAAAAATAAGAGTTCCCCAGTCCTGGCACAGACCCAATCATGAATGTCCTGATATGTAATTTAGCACAGATCATTTTAAAAACAAGAAGGTTGCTGAACAAATATAAGCTTCCCTCAGCCCAGCATGTCTGTCCCCATGGACCAATGAACTTGCCTGTGACTCAAGATATTTTTAATTCTGCTCTGGACTTTCTCCAGGAAATCAGTAATAATTGCTAATTGTATTTTTGTAAGCTAAATGAAAGGATGCATTCTTTCTTGAAATTCTCCCTTAGCTTTTGCAATTAATTATGTTGCTCTTTTGTGTGATTAATCCTTGTCTTTGTATTACAACTTCACTTAATCAAATAGTACTGTGTAGCATGCCAAGGGTTCTTAAGTGTAAAATATTTTCTCCTCTTTTAGTGTAATTTCTTTCTTTTCTCTGCTACTCACATCTCTGCTAAACTTTTATCAAAGTGATGCTTTATTAAAGAACTAAAGAGTTCTAAAATCATCAGGGGAAATTTGCATGAGATTATTGTGTCTTGGCAAAGGCCCCCTGCCATGTGTGGAGCTACAAACAGATTTTTACCAGCTGAAGATGTGCCCTTACATCACCAACACATATTAAGGCAGTTTTCTGATAAAACTATTTCAACAGAAGGTCGGTCAAAACCCCTAAATTACCTCAGGGTTTTTAAAAAAACTTTACTATATGACATATAGTAAAAGAGACTTACCTGACCACCTTAAATTATATATTAAAATTATCGTCTTGCAAAATGCCCACACTGGAAATGTCAGACAGACAGGAGATGGTTTTGAGTGGTTTAGAGAAAGTCTTAAACACTTAGATTGCTGTGCAATTTTGTGGCAAATCTTACTTCTTCCTTTCCAGTCAGGGAAAGTTTTTCCCATGGTAAAAGTGGAGCATGTCTGTCATTCCAGCTGCACATGACTGCAATATGGCCAGCATTACAAGGCAGGAGGCTGGTTTGCACAGATCAAGGTTCTTACTTTAAACTAAATAATTTTCCTTTTTTTTTTTTGGGGGGGGGTGCCATGGGGTCATATTTCCAAGCCCCCCCCCCCCCGTATTAAAATTAATTAAAAAGCAAACAAAATCAACTTCAGAAAAGGTAGCAACCTTTTTGCTCCAGGACCTGGGGGTTTTCGAGTAAGTTCTTACCAGCCTTGCAGTGGAAAAAGCCAAACTGGTTGAAACTGCAGGGGAAATGCTGTCCTTTTATCACCACAGTAGTGTCAGTAGATCAAGGATGATCTGAATGTCTATTCTTATGGAAACCCTCTCTGCCTTGAGCATGGCAGATGATGGTCATTGCCCATTTAAGCTCCAGCAACATAAACTAGGCTGGAGTGCATGACAGTGTCTTCTGTTCATTAGGAAAGCACTGAAGAGGCTCCTTGCCTTTTGTGATGAGATTACTTTCACAGCTTAATAAAGAAATAAGTGAAGGCAGTAACTGAAATGTTCTGTGCCAGTGCAACTCTAAGTGGTTAGTGAATAGATAAGATGCTAAAAGACTCAGTGCCATCACTGTAGGATGAGTCAAACATCTTGCTGGTGAGAGCTGCAATGGATTCTTTTGTGAAGCTTTTTACACAGAGTGCCTAATTGCAAGGAGAATAACCAGGCAGAAGAAAAGAGAAAAAAAAAAAATTAGTATCTCTCATTAAGCACTTAGTAAGTGCTGAAAAATAGCTTTGAATATTCAGGTGACTGACCTGCATCAGCAGAGCATAGAGGTGCATGCTCACCTTGAGCATATTTGTAATCTCATGGAAACACAATACAGAACAATGCAATACAATATAACACAATACAATAAAACAAATAATAGGTAGTGAGGGCTTTGTAGGGCCCTATTTGCATGAGTAATGTCAGGGATCTGCTTCTTGAACTGGGTCTTTTATGCAAATAATAAGTCACAAATGTGGTAAGGATTTATTTTATGTTCCTTCAAATGAAGATGGGTTGGCTGTATTCAGTATATTAAATCCTTCCTGCTGTTAAGTTTAAAGAAACTGATTCTCTTGTAACATATTTTGATTTGACTACTGTAGCTTCCAAGTGCTATAAAGCACTAGAGTAGTTTGCCTTGGCCTCACACCTAGTTACAGTAGTGCTAACTTTAAAATTGCCGAAGAAACCCACATCTGGAGTCAATTGAGTGAATTTTGACCAGCTTTGGTGGTAATATGCAAGTAATATTTCATCCTCGTGTGTATTTCACTCATCTTATAAAAAAGATGCCTCATTCCAAGACTCCTAGACATATTTCTTTGCTGTCTCATATATCAAGAGTATCAGACTAAGCAGACCTCTTAAAACTGGATATGTCCAAACACTCTCTTACCCTAAACAACGGTGAATATTTTTGCCAACACTTCCATTTCCTGCAGTGGAAAAAAACTATATAACCCCAAAGCCTTGGCCAGGTTCTGCTTTCCTTGAAATGCATGGCAAATTTGTCAACAAAACACTCTCTGGCTCAGTAGTGGGGGGGAGAAGTTTAACAGCTGGAATTAACCAGCAGGAATAATGTGAAGCAGGCTGAAGTTTCATATTAGGTTTAGCCTAATGCTGGGGTTCAAGGCTGAGCTTGCATTCTGATTCGCCTGTGCCAAAATCATGGAAGCGACATCCAAAACCAGAACCAGAGAACAGCCGCTTTCAGGCTCTGGATTTGGCCCAAAGCCAGACCAGGGCTGCAGGCATTGGTCCAGGAATCCAGCACTGAGACACCCACAGGCCCCAGATACAACAGCTTGAAACTCCAGTTTTCTACCATCAAAAATATTAGCCTGGTGCACAGAAAGTGCTTCTATTTACAAAGATGTTGTAAGCATAATTCTCCTTTGCACGGACTCTGCTTCCCTGACTGGTTGCAGGGAGATGACCAGGCATATGGGAGACAGGCATTAAACTAAACAAGACCCCAGATTGGTTTTATTCTTCTTTTTTCTTTTTTTCTTTTTTTTTTTTTTTTATCTGAAGGGACCACCACTGGTGCAAGGCTCATTTCTTATAGTGCCTTGAATAGCTATTAAAGGCAATTGTCATGTTGGACAGGCTGTGAGTTGAAATCCAGGAGTACCATGCTATTGGTGCTCCCAATGTTTGCCTCCTCCACCCCTCTCTGACATGAATTTAATGCAGGTGCAGACACAAGCCTAACATAAGGGAGCAATTTTCTGATTCATTCATGTAAGACCCTGAGGGAGAGCAGGAACAAGATGTACAAAGGTAATGTGGCATTGTTAAAAAATTAACTTTGCTTCCATTTTATGGAGCCGCAGTGCTGTGTTGCTTAGTTACATGGATCAGGAATTTAACTGTAAACAAGATATTTCACTCTTCAGTCCCTAGGGTTTTCAACTCCATTTGAAAAGCAGTTAGAAACGAGCATTTTTTACCAAATCTTTGGGCTGCTTCTTGCCATTACTTGTACCCTTTGTGTCTGCTGCTGCTGTTCTAGCAGTGCTGGAAGATGGAGGTGGTGGCATCCATGCTAGCGTGACCGCTCTCGGGCTAAAGCCACACTCCCCTCTGAATGCTGCACTTGCTCGGAAATGAGACAGAACGCTTATGACTTCTGTTTTGGTTTTTGTTTGTACAAATACTGACTGCACAAGTTCCAGGCATCGGGAGTTTGCCAGCTGGACTAAGCAGTTATTTAAGCCATTGAAAGTGGAAAAGGGGTTAATTATGTCAGTATATTGTTACATCACTAATGGAAAGTCTGGTTTTGCCCTCAGGATCTCTACACTGCTGTGTCTGCTCAAAACTGTTAAATATGACAAGGTCACTCACCCTGCTTTAGTAACAATGAGTGCTAACAAATTTGGTTGTTGCATGCATTGTCACTGCTTAACAGGGTCATCCCTGTAAGCACAAGCATTGCCTATGCCTTGTATCCAGCAAACCTCACAGCAGCTCAGATATTAGGTTACACTGTCTTATGCTGCAATATGTTTATAAAAATACAGTGAGACAAAACTTCTCTATTTATGTTCTAAACCAGATTTGGTAACTAACAAATACAGGAAAGATGGGGAGAAAGAAAGTGGTGAAGAGAGGTTAAAAAGTGGTGCTGAAGATATGAACAAAATACTTTAATTGATAAGGCAAACTTTCAAAACATTTTTCTCTTCCCTTTTCCTTCTGGCTCTGCAAATGGCTGGAGAGAATCTGTCTTTTACAACACCATGTATTGAAGCAACATGTTCTTCTGAAGTTTAGTCACCCACTAATTACTAGTCTTTCATTAAGAGCACAGGCATAAATGATGCAGCACTTGCTTATATCCAGTAGTCTCTATTGTTGAGGATTAAAAAATTAAATCATTAGCTACATGCTTGTTAAACATGCTAAGACTGTTTATGTAAACTCCCTTGCTCTTATTTTGGCTCACACAGATGGTTAAGATATGTCAGCTAATATTTCTTATTTTAAAGAGAAGGCTAATTGCCTAAATGTCAGATGTGCTGAGTATTACTTGTCTCAATGAGAATGGGAATGGAATGTGTGCACAGTTCATCCTATATGTGGTTCCTGCTATTTCTTGTCTGGCTACTGGTTTGTATAAACAGCATTATCACTGTTGAGAAAAACCTCTGTGGTGGCAATGGCCAAGCAGATCTCTCAAATCTCATGTTATTTAGAAACAGTTTTGTATTTCTCCACCAAGGGTGCTCTTCAAGGGAATATCTAAAGACTGAGGCAAACATTAATAAGCAATGCACTTGTTTGGTTAAGGTTTCAGCCTTGACCTCCATCTTTAAACTCTTGTTTGTTATTAATCACGTGCTTCCTGAATCAAAGAGAATATTTTTGGAGAGGGAAAATTGTTCTGGGACTGGAGTGTTATGCGCCAAACAGACTTGCCCAGATGACAAATAGCCTTCATATGATAGCCAAGGTTCATCCAGCTGCTCGGCCCCGTAGCAAGTGATTGATGGTGTTGATGTTCTAAATAGGCTTAAGATATGCCAAATATCAGGGCTGTAACAAAGTCCTTCAGCTATATACTGTAAATAGGCAAGAAGGCATGTTCCCAGCATATGGCAAATCTGAGAGCAGTGTCAGGATTATAAGTAACCTCACAGGGTTTGTCTGGTTTCTTTCGAAGTGAGACAAAAACAGTTTTCTGTGCGGGAATGAGCAGGGTCATGCAGGGTCTGCATGAAGCTTCCGATTACCACCGATTTTCTCTGTAACTGGACACCCTTCAGAGTTATAACAACATTTGATTTCTTAGCAGAAATCAATAAACTGTTTTTCTACCACAGTTCTGAGGAGGAAAGAAGAATAGGATGTGCTCAGATGTTGCTGTCAGGAGTTTTTTATATCTTAACGGAATGGTAAATTCACACCTGAATAGTTTTATCTTGATAACAACAGTGCTGGCTCTTTCTACTAATCCACAAAGGGCTGTTCATCGATATCCCACAGGATCCAGCAGCTGCACCACAGGCGCAACAGTTTCATTGATCATTCCTTTTCCCAAGAGAAATTTCCTTTATTTTGTGTTTTGTATTGTCCATCTTCTTCACAGTAAATGCTGCATGCCTTCTAGGCAGGGAACAGAAGCAGTCTTGGAAGTGCCAAGCTGCCCCCTGCTCTGGCTAGGGGACTGGCAGAGGTTAGAGTGCAGGGTGGTAAGGTTTCTCTCTGCTTGGTCATTTGCAGGCGATAGTTAACCTGCGTTAAACTAACCCCTCCCTGACAGCTGGCAGGATTTCAGACCCCTCACTATGGGATGCTCTCTGTTCCAATTCCCTGCTTGGCATTTCATGTCTTCATGTCTAGCTCGGTAGCTCTACTGGAAAATATGTGTTCCTGGACTTGCAAGCTCTCAGTGCAATGACATAATCTTACTTTCTAAGAGATTAACCCATCTTGGCCTTAAGACTATGCTTGAAAGGTTTTCTATGAATGACACTGAGGAAAGCATCTTTTGTGAAAGGCCTTGATGGTGTAGGTTATTTCCTGGATAAAACCATTTCCTCAGTAATTGGAAGATGAGTCAGGCTCACATGTGTGAAGCCAACTTCTGTACTGACTCACTCCAGTTTGGGGCCAGCAGTTCTCTACTGGAGAACTGCTACATGAGAAGTGGCCAAGACAGCCTCTGCACTGCACCAGATTCATAGCACAAATTGGCCAGGAAGTAGAATCAAGCTACTCCAGGGCATTCAGATTTATCTAAACAACAGCAGTAAACTCAGGATCGGTCATGCCCTGAAACACCACTGAACAACAGTGAATGGTGTTTCATAATAACCTGCTCAGTTTGGGGCCACAACATGGAGCAACTGGCCCATGGCCCTTTTCCATTAGGTATGGCTATAACCAGCTTCTTAAATGATCAGAGGTTTCAAAGTTCTCTCTTCTGTCATCTCCACAGACTGGCTGGAATTAGCTGAAATCCCAGAACCGTGTATCTTTATTTATTTCCAACTTACTTCTTGTTGGCAGTTAGAGCACAGCCTGTGGAGCCAACAGGACGTCAGGGGGAATTAGCAATTAAAGTGTACACCGTTCAGGGTTCTGTGGTGCCTCAAGTGATTTTGTTTGCATTCATCCTGGAAGCAGAACAACAAGCCAGATTTTAATTCACATCATAATTTAAGTGTGAGTCTGTGTGCTGATGTTCTTATCTCTGCATGCTCCATTTCAATAGAGCTCAAGCTCATTCGAAGTTACTCAAGTTAAATCGATAGTGAGAGTCCAGAGAATGAATGGAAAATGAATAACCATACAATTATCTTCAACTAATTCAATATATAAATGAAACCACAGCTACCTTTTCCAGTGAATTTCTGTTCATAGGAAGCCTTCAGTATGACACATCAAATGCAATGCTAAGAGTAAAGATGGTCATGGTCACAGTCATACTCTTGATTTTCATGTCATCTTCTGTTGGGAGTGTAAGGCCCTAATGGAACACCAGGGGTACGTACTCTAACCTGCACAGCACAATTCATCAAACATTACCCAATAATTTGGGCATGGGGCCTTTAACTTCTGCTTGAATTATAGCCTGCATTTCAGAAAGACAATCATGACTTGAAGGCTAGAAGTCACTGAGACTACCCCATTCCTATCTGATCTGCTTTGAGGGTTAATTACCCTTCTTAAAAGAACTCCTCTTTCTGTTCTGTAGCCTTTTCTCTAAGTTGCATGTATAACTTGTAATGATAATGAACTGTGATATTCCTTACTTTTGCTGATTTTCAATTGTTGGGCAAAATAAATCAGCATCCCTGACTTTGGCTGGACTGATTCTACTAGCTAATTCCAGCTGGATAGTTCTGCTCAATGAACAATTTCAGTAAAATGACATTTGGGAGCAGGAAAGCTAGCTTTGCCAGACAGCCTAAATAGAGGGGGATGGTCTTGTTCCCCTTTTAGTCAACAGCCAGCACACTCTTTTGAGCTAAATTGAACTCAAATTCATATCTGCCTGAGAGGGTAACACCATTCCAGTCCCTGGCACATCTCTGACATAGCTGTGTTGCGTTTCCAAGTAGGGGCTCTGGCACATCTTTCTGCTGACACTGCTTTTTGCATGGGATGCTGTCATAGCCAGAAGGAGTGGCAGGTGAACACGTGTCCTAAGGCTGGTGGGGAGAGCACTGATTCCAAAGGTGGAACACCTTACCCTAAGCAAAAAATCTAAATACAAACATAAAAAGTGGACCTGTGCCAGTAAGAAAAATTGGCAGCTTCCTTGCCTTGGGATGCTGGAGCCTTGCAGATAAGGAGTTCCACAGCTAAAAACATTGGCTCCTTCTCCCTCCCTGCAACTTTAGTCTCATGAACTTCTTTTAGAAGTGACCAGAAGGAATATTTCATACTGAACAAAGCAAAATATTTTTTCTTCCATATAGGAGAATTTAAATATTTTAGAACATCATTTAAACTCTTCCTTAGTTTTGGCTGCTAAGTCAGAGAACCAAAATATCTAATTTGGGTTATCTAAATATCTCATCTAGGGTTATCTAATAACCCTGGATAATGCTGCCTTTCTAGGAATGACATGTGAATAGGTTGTACACAAGAAGTGGTTTATCTAATAATATGTCTTTCTTATATGCCTTTTATTATAAAGAAATAACAAGGGTTTGGTGTTTTTTTGTAGCTTTGGTTATATGGGTATAAAATTGAATTTGACCTAAACTCAATCTCTATTTCTACTAAGACTTGCATACATCAATATTAACTCATTGATCCTCCTGGAACCTCCTTCAGTTATGAAAGTGCTGAAGACATGATTGAAATCTACAGCAGAGCTAGAAAATAAGTCACTTTGGTTCCATGCCCTGATAACATTTTCTCCTCTTAGTCTTTGTAACAGAATATGTTTTGCATATTATAGTAACACTTGTAATTCAAACTCTATTACTTATTCTTCAGGGCATGTAGATTAATGAGAGATTAATTGGTCCCTCCCTTCCTTTCTACATCTAGATATATTTTCTTACTCCCCTCAACTCTTCACCAGCCTGAACTTCCCTAGTCCCTTAGGCTTTCCCCACACGGCAGGCTGCACAGATACCTCGTTCTTGCTGCTCTCCTGAGCTCTCCCCTGGTCTCAGTGTTTCAGGAAGTTCAGCACCCACCTCATCCTCCCTTGCTATGATGGAAAAGTGTTTGGACCTACTCTCACTATACAGCATACTCAAATTATACTTCAGAATTTACCAGATGCATTGGGTAATTGATATGACAAAGCTGGCTCTAGGTGGCAAATTTGCAGAGTTTTAAATACACCTAATGAAAGTTTGGCTTTGGATATCCCCTGCCTGTGAGCAGTTAATCTGCTCCACAGCTTTGAGTCTCCCAGTTACTTACAATTAGCTATTTGTATATTCAATGGACTTAACTGTGTGAGCAAACTGTTTAAAAATACATTTTAAAGAGATGTTTTCACTTCATGTGGTTTTTTGCCAGCAGCATGGTTTTTAAAAATGTTTTTAAAACCTGTATAGCACACAACTATGAAGCTCTACCTCAATAGGCAAAGCAGAGCCCTTCACTTGCCAAGAGTGCTCAAGGGATCTGCTGTTGCAATACATTGCAAGCCCTGTGCACTGCTTGAAGGCCTGGTAGGAGTTTTGCTTTCTTGTGTTGGAAAAACAGTGATAAGGTTGTGCAGAAGCAGGTGGGAAAGGTTACTTAAAAATTGCTTCAATATGGCCCTTGCTATAACATTATCTGAATTGGCCTGGATATTTAGAAGAGAATTAGCCATAATGATCTCACTCTGTCACTTGTCCTTTTGTTTCCACTTTTCCAAGAAAAAAAAAATTTGATTTTGTTACAAAGTTCAGTTGAGGTTTCTGCCTGGATCACCTGTGTCCAACCCATCTCTCTGCCATACCACATCTGCCCCAGGAAAGTGCACTAAGGGCACTTCCAGAGATGGAAAGCCACATCAACAAAATTGCTCCCATCTAGTCCTGCTGTCTTGATTAATGTCTGCTACACCAAAAGAGGTAGCAGGTCAGCTTCCAGGGGAGCTGAGTGTGCCAGCTTTCCCTCTTACTCAGTTGCTTCTCTGTGACTGCAAAGCAGCCTGCATGGAGATCCTGTGGGTTGGGAAAGGGGTGATGGTTTCTCAGCTGGGTGGGAGCAGTCTCACGAAGAACATTTGCCTGCTTGCAGACAAAATAGCTGTTCAGGGAGGCTGAAAATCATCAGACTTCAGACAACCATCAAGCCCTTTAAATGCATTCACTCGCTCAATCGCCAAAGTAGCAAATGTATCATATTCTTAAAACAACAGTAAAATCTCATTTTACAAAATTTATTTTTGAGCCATGACAGACTCAAGATTGTTTTAATAAAAGAACAGAGATCACTCCCCCATCCTATAAATTAAAAGAAATTTTCAGCTTGGAGCAATATTTTTGGTCAAGTTATAAAACAAAAGTAATCAGAGAAAAATGTGGAATACTTATGGAAATGAAGATAGCAGTTTCTATAATTCTCAACAACAAACCAGTATCTGTAAGTTTTATCCATATGTACTTTGCATGTAACTGCAAGAGTAATTGGTGGCAGAGCCCCTTCTTTTCAAATGACATGCTAAAAGCAGGTTTCTGGCCACATTTCAAGAATAGTTTCAGTTATTCAAATTAAATTTGCAAGGAACCTTTCTACTCTGTCATAAATTCTCTTTGCAAAATGCTGTGACAATGAATTCCTTAAAAGCAAGTACAAGTGGGGTAAGGTTTCCAGGGAGAGTTAATATCTGTTATTTGACCAGCTGATTTATCCAAAGGCACGTTTGGTTTTTACAGTCAGATTTCTTGGTTGACATTTGATTTGTATAAAATCTTGAAACAACATATCTATTCAAAATATTCATGATTAATTCAAAGGTTTTCAAATATTCTTCTCCAGCTTGTAGAAATTTTTAAAAATTATAACCCTCAGTTGCTCCTGCCGAATTTTGTGTGCCTCATGTTGAGCAAATTTAGATTTGCTCCTTTTTGCCATTGGTTCTATTCAAACAAAATATTCCAGTTTTGTGTTTGCTGTCCAAAAATCCTTTTAGTCTCCTTTTTCTCTACCTTAAAATTCCACAAATGTTAAATCCCATGCTGAAAAAATTGTCTTCACACAATTCTGTATAATTTAATACCAAAGATGTTTGGAAGGCTAAAACATTCCAAATGCTAATAATCTTCTGAAAGGGGACAACCAGTTGGAGTAGGGAGAGCTTAATTTTTTTCCCCAAAAAATAAAATTAAATAATAAAAAAATTAAAACCCCTCAAACACTTCTTTTAAAAAAAAAAAAAAAAGCTAGAAGTGGCTGGGAAAAGATCTTCTGATCTGAGGAATGATTTTTTTCCCCCACTAGCAAAATAGGTATGGAAAATGTAAGTATGCACAGCTGTGTTTATTCCAATGATTAGACATTCTATTTCTCTGTGACCTCTCTGCAGTGAGCTGGCAAGACACCTGGGTATGCTTAGAACTGTCTCATTCGTACATTTACATTTATTCAACTTGGACCTTTCTTTCTCCCCCTCCTTGCCCTTTTCTTCTCTAAGAAGTCCACAGAAAAAAAAAAAATCCATTGAATCTGGTCCACTCCTTTTTCTCTCTGTTTTTGTTGTGTTGGCAAAGTGTTGGTTAAGACTCTACTGATGCCTTTACGCATTTTAAATTACATCATTGACACTATTTTAACACTGAGCATAAAATTTTCTTTTTCAGGGCTTTTTCAGGCTGAATCAGAGTGAAGAGGCTGAATCTGTGTCTGCAGAGGATCATGTAGTATGGCTGCACACGTCATGTACTAGGAAGGCAATAGAATCTGCGTCCCAATGTTTGCATCTCTCACGCTCTACATCTGCAGCTCTACGTCTGCACTTGCATTTTCTTTATGCAAAGTATGTGTGCATGCAAAATCTGAACTATCCTTGCACTAGTACCTGGCAACTCTGATATTGATGGATGTTTAGTGGACATGGAGAAGTTTGCTTACAAAAGAAGGCCACCACAGAAATTTTGCAGTCCAGACTGTGTTACTGATGCAGAAGTGAGACAGAGTGGGGTTAAAGGGTTTCTTCACTGTTAGCAAAGAAGTTTGTTACAGAGCTGAAATTCCCTCCTAGGTCTTCTGAGTCTTAATCCAATGCCTTACCTGCTCCTTCAACCTTGCTCTGCAAGGTTTCATCAGGCTGGGATTGTTTGTCTTCTAGTGTTATTGAAATCAGAAGAATTTCCAGAAATTGGAAGTTGACAGATAAATTCCAGACTATTATAGTTTGTCCCCCGGCTTCTTTGGATATCTAGATATTTCAAAGCACTAAATACTGACTGCAAAGTGTAGATCCAGTTCTTTTAATAACTGCATCTTAACCTATTGTCATTCTCCTTAGAGTTAGTCTAAGTTTGAACTGCAAAAATATAACTGTATATACACAGAAGTACAGTAAATGAAATGACGATGAGAAGCATCTGTATACAAGGCACTCATTTTCCTTTCCTTTCAGGCTACCTGAATTCATTACCTGGCCTTCACACTGCATGCTGTATACAATACAATGTCTTGTTTCTCCTCCATTCTGTAAAATCAGCTTTCTATTTTTTCTACTTCAAAACCATAACTCAAAAGCTCTGAATTGCTATTAGGTGTTAGTCAAAGGTGCATTTGATTTGCTGTTTTGGTACGTTTTTACAGGAAATGTTTAGGAAGGAGTGATTCCTTCACATATAAGAGTTTTTACTTTACATGTGATTAGGATGTGTCCTGTGCAGGTTTGAGTATGCAGAGCATTCCACTGGGATCAGCAGCAGTGGTTTATGCTTATCACTCAGCTGGAGTACCCTCCACATACAGAATTAATCTGTATGTTTATTATTTAATGTATTATTGTGTTTCATTTTTTATTATTCTTTTTGTTTATTATTTAATTTATTATTGTATTTGAACACAACCTAAAGAGATAATTACTGGGAGATTTCTTGCACCCTACTCCATAGCAAGGTTGAAAAGTCTTGGAACTCAAACGCAAGAAAACTCAACATGATAACCCACCTCTTCATGTGCCCCCCCAACACTATGCTTCAGAGCTGGGGAAATGCAGACACATTGAAAATGTTTCACAACAAAGCAGTCCTATAACTGGATTTGTAGCGAAGTGTAAGCAAAAAGAACTCTGAGATGAATGGGTTTCTGTGTATTGGTTTGCCTGCCTTTGGCTAGCCCATTAATACATTGGAACACGTAGAGCCAAGTCTTCATAGTTTGTCTGTGGAAAATGGAGGTAAGTAACTTTGGCAATACACAGGGTGGAAGAAAACGAGAGGAAAAAATGAGTATAAAAGGGAGGAATAGAAGTAGCTAGGCTGGAAGCAGAGGGAGAGGAAGCACTGATGAGGATGCAATATGAAATCTTTTCCTTGTATGTGAGTGGAAGACTCTTCAGGTGGAACATTTAATACCAAGTCAAAGTGCTTGCTTATACAGTCATGTTACTAACCTTGTGTTTCACAGGAACAAGCTCTACTGGAAGGGGTAGAGTGGAGTAGTTTCCTCTCATGGCAAAGCTGATTTGGCAGGTTTCCACCACCTTAATTTATCTACTTGAGTTAACAGAAAAGACAATTTTTTTTTCAACCTCTAATATTTTTTAAACTTGGATATCTCACTTGCCCAGTTTTAACGTTGCTATGAAGAACTTGTTCTGGTGAGCATAAACTGAAGCAACCCAGCAGAGTGGGGGTGCTGCAGGTGACGGTGACAGGGGACATCTCCTGTTCCATCAGAGACACCATGTGCCTTAAGTACCATCAGGAGCATAACAGATATTTCCCTCTCCTCAGAGAAGGGAGAGAGGGGGGTTGCTGCCCAGAAGCACCCAATCCCCCAGTGAAATGTAATGGCAGTAGGTGAGAGAATCCTTCAGACCCCACAGGGTCACGCATTTGAGGAACCCAAGGACAGCATCTCCCTGGGATGGAAGGAGGTGGGAGCCCAGCTGTTTTGCAAGGCCGATGCGGCTGAAGCCACGTCAAAGTGGGGAGACCCGGGGAGCGCCAGGATAGCAAGTTTATGAGATTCTTTTGAGCTCATCGTCTTTTGCAAGGGTTGGGGAAGGGCTGCCTCCCCAGAGCCAGGTTGAAATGAGGGCTGGAGGGAAAGAGTAGGAACCAGCAGCCATCCGTGCCCTGGCCCCGAGCGAAAAGGTGGTGTGCTTGCCGCCTTCACCCCTCCCACCTTCCAGCCACATTAAAGCCCAATTATTCACGCTTGATGTCAGCAAGGCTGGGCCCTGCTACCCGCTGCTCCCAGATCCCTTCCCCGAGGGGCCGGATTACCCCGGCGTGCACCGTCGGGGTGGGGTTCGTGGGGCGCCCAGGCAGGCGGGAGCTCAGGGCCGGCACCCTCAGCCCCACATGGCGCCTGCTTCATGCTTGCCCTGTGCCGGGGAGACACCGCTCTTTTGGCCTCTGAGGTGGGACAGTGGCTGTGGAGAAGCCCTGGGTGCTGCTGCTGCTGCAGCGGCCTACGGGCACCACGGCCTCCTCAGGCACGCCAGGCCGGGGTCAACCGATGGAGTCTGCCTTGGACGAGGAGACAAGAGGGAGCACCCAGCCGCCCCACGGCGCGGCCACGGGCACTGGGGAAGATCTGAGAATTCAAGACGAAGGCAATAAGCGAAGGGAGAGAACTGAGCTGACCCTTTTTTCCCCTCACCATTCACATGCTCACAGATTTTTATAAGGCTTTTTTGCTGCAGGGCAAAGTGTTTCTTTATAGTTCCTTCCAAAGCAAAGCTGCCGCCAGATCCAGGCTGCGGCTTCAGCAGCTGTATCCCATCCCCCAGGCCTGCACAGCCCTCCTCGGGAGGGCCGGGGAGCCTTGGACGAGCCTGGCAGGAGGATTTTGGAACCTGGGAAGGGCTCTGCGTACAGTGCCGTGGGCATTTCGTGAGGGCTGCTGCCAGCTTTCGCCAAATGCCAACGCGTTTACCAAAACGCACGTGTCGTGCCAAAATCCTGCTGCGGGGACGGGGATGTGGGGCTGTGCAGCACAGCCAGAGACACCGCGGGCTCCCCTGGGTGCAGGGTGCAGGATGCAGGCTCCTCTCTTCCCCGGCCACCCGGTAGGAACCACGAGCCGCCGATGCTCGTGCGGTGCCGAGAGGCAACAGAGGAGGGCCGGGTGTGAAATCCACGGCGGTGAGAACCAGTCCTGCTCCCTCCTCCCACCAAGCCCAAGTGTCACCTCCAAGGACAGGGGCTGTGCAGCACCCACAGACAGGGAGGGGCATAGGCAAGCTGGCACGGAGCGGCTCTGCCCTCTCCCAGGGCTGACGACCAGCTGGTCATTTTCTTGAAGCTGGAATAAAACATTTCTACGGCCTGACTGGGTTAGTTTTCTCTCTCTTTTTTTTTTTTTCTTTTTTTTTTTCTTTTTTTTTTTTTTTTTTTTTTTTTTTTTTTTTTTTTTTTTTTTTCCCTTCCCCAGCGGAAACTTACTCGTTTGTAATAGGAAGGTTCATTGTTTTCACGTCTGATATTTCTTTGATTACTTAAAAAGAAATCCCAGAAGCTTGTTTTCACAAAATAGTGATTGCATAATTGATGTGATTATGATGTATTTTGCTGTGTCACTGCAGCTCAGTTGATTATTTTGAGAAGCTCTGAGCACTGTTAGTGCTGCCATGTGTTGTGCATGCGTGGCCTGGGCTTTCATCCCCCTCCACATATGTACAATTGCCTTTCAAATACTGCTTCCTCCTGCAGGGGCTGCATGAGACCTTCCTCTGCACGAGGAAAATGATGCAGACCCACAAAGAGCTAATATGGGGATATGACAAACACCGTGGGGTGAGGGACAAAGCTTTTTCTGCATAATGGCCGTCTGGTGTGAATAATCTCCCTAGAATCAAATTTACCATGTGGATGAGCACACAAGTGAAATAGTTAGGCCAAATTCTAGGCTCTTTCACTGGCTAAAAATGTACAGATAAAGAAAATACAGAACAGTCAAGTGGTCTGGAAATAAAATTCTTCTGAAAACAAAAGCATGAAGCAGATTATTAGTGATAATAATTAGTTAGAGCCTGAAAAATGTATCAGCTACATGCAGGTAGAAGTGTTTAAGTGTTAAGTGCTGTGTGTCTCACCCACAGAAGCCTTGGGAGAGCGGATTGCCTTCCCTTAACTTGGCTAGAACTTTTTAATTATTTTCAGCTTGAGGCTAGAGAGCATCATAAGAGCCTTTCTTTCTCCTGATATTTTCATCTCTTTGCTCTATTCTTCTTTCTTTTCTATTTAATTCAGGGATGAAACATTGCCCCCAGTAAGCCTTCTTGGCCCAATTTCCAGATTTCTGAACCTTTTGTTTTTCTCTACATGTGTGCAATTTTCACTATTTTTGTCCAGCGGTGACCTCTGGAATTCCAGAATAATTTTCCCTCCCCTTCCTGGTGCCCTCACGTGACCCAGGAACACAAACATCTGAGAGACCTCTGGGCATCTTCACATCTGCTGGTAGGTAAGATCAGAGCCATTGTGTGATGTATTTTTAACAGCAGGTGTTGGGCTTGGAGAAGGGTGTGTTGGGTTCTGAGGGGTTGGGCAGAATCTGCACTTAATTCTTAGTTCCCAGGCTATTTAGGAACAGCTTAAAAAACACACTTAATCTGTTTGTACAAATTTAACATTGTAAAACCACAATAAGGAATTGCTAATGAAGTGCCAGCCTGGATTTAGTTTCAGCTTTGCACCACTGCTGTCCTAAGAAAAACAAAAAACCCACCCAAACAAAAAAAGCCCCTCCAACCAACTTTAAATCTGAGTCCAAGACTCTAGTTTACAACTTATTTTCATGAAATACTATTGATTGATTACTTGAAGCCTGTTAATTATTATTTAGTCACGGTTTTCAACCCAAATTCCTTACAGCAGCAAAACAAACAGTGTGGATGTTTTGTCTTTTGCCAATTAACACAGTTTGAACATTAATTAAAATACCCTGTTGGCTCAGGGTCTGATTCACGACTGCATCTCTCCTGGTTGTGCTGCTGCAATCCTGTTGATTTCTGTGGCAATGTGGGAACCTTGGTGCAAAATGAGAGAAAAGGTTTCTTTAATTGATACCCCTCCCCCAGCCATGTTTAAAGGATCTTACACGAAAGCATCTTTCATGGTCTTTTAGTAGAAATTTATCATTTAAATTAGAGAAACAGTATAAGCAGAGAGTTTCTCCCAAAATATCATTGAAATCCTATCTTCACAGAAACCGCTCTCAAATTTTTTTATCAGACAAATCTAAAACGGCGCTTAGTGTTCAGTTATCTGCCAGATATAAATGGCATAAATGGATGATTACTTTAAATACATCTTCTCTGAGAAGGGAGTTATGGGACCTCACAAAAGCATCACGCTGTGACTACTTTCAGGAAATCACCTGGAAATAAATGATGAAGGTTGCTTCCATGTCCTTACATTCTCATTGCCTTTTTAGTCAGATAATTTAATTCAGTGTGAACTGCAATTCATTTGTGGTATCACTAAGGTATAAATTATTTAATATTTGGGAGAAGAGACTGAATGCCCTTTCAGTCACAGCAGCTATGATTATAAATTCTCATGGCCCCTGTCACATGGTTGTATCCATACCAAAATAAAGAGGGAGATTTTAGCCTTGTTGAAATTGGAAAAATTCTGATAGTCGTTTCACCAGTAAGATGGTTTCACCTGTTCACTTTTCTAGGCTACATTTGAATTTTACCACATAACCTGTTGAGTTGTCTCTGACCAAAGTCAGAATAGCTATTTTTGAGTAGATATTTTTAGTAATTCTAATAATAATTTTTAATATTCTGAGGGAAATAAGATTTTTTTCCACTCACTTTAGTGTGGGTAAAATCTCAAACAAAGTAGAGATTTCTACCTCAGTAGAGTTGCTACTGATTGTGGTAGTGGACGGGTTTGGAAAAATCTTGGTTAATGTGGTCGGATGAGCAACCTCTACAATTTATGCCGGCTGTGGCTGCCCTCTTGTTCTTCTCCATCTGGGGCTGTGGAGTGCTCACTGTGGCTCAGGTCCTACATCGTGTAATGGACATCTTCCCCAGGCACATCAGATGCAAATGCCATTATCTTTAATGTGGTTGGAAGTAATTTTCAAACATTTCTATTCCCAGTTAGTTGAGTCCAGAGGGCATTATGAAATCTGTTCTGATTGTGCAAATTTGTTTTACACTGACTGGTTCCATAACTGATCTGAACTGTCTTTGAATGTTTTTCAATCTATATTAAAATAGTTATTACTTGAATTCCAGAGATCAATTCTCATACAGCTTGGTCTTTGCGCCTTTCACAGCACAACAAATCTTAAAATAAAGCAGAGAATCCATGGGACAGTTATCCAGTCAAAGTAGCGGGGAAGTCACAACATGCATACAAGGCCCTTTAATCTGCCCTGTGATGTTTTTAAGCTTCTGGAAACTTGCTTCATCCCACTTAGAATACAATTTGAGTTAGGGTTCAGACACTGAGGATGCTTTCAGACAGTACTCAGCAACCTACATAGCTGTCATGAAGTGACAGCTTTTTTTCCCCTTTTCACCATTCCCAAGAGAGTGAAGGCCAACCATCTCCTCTGCCAGACTTCTGCAGTTGCTAAGCATTATGTCTCATGCCTCTCCCCTCAGAGCAAAACAGCCAGAGAAAGAGGGTAGCTCTCACATCAGTTCAGTAAATCCACTGCTGGAGTTTTCATCCATGATGATTGCACTTGATTTCTCTCCTACTTTTCTCCCCACTTGACCCCATGATTACCTCCTGACTGGCTCTTCCACTGGGGCATTTTCAAGAGCAGGAGTACCTTCAACCACAGAAATTACTTGAGACCAGAGCCTGTGAAACAGACAGGCTCCCCTTGCTCAAAAGCAAGGAACCTCATTCCACATATGCTGCATGGATGCTCTGAACCAGAGATTCACCATCATTTTTCTTACTGAGCTTTGTACTTTGTGTGATGCCTGATCTGAAAGGTGTTCTCTGAAAATGCATGTCAGGTCAGGCCTGGAAGCAGGGGGTAGCACTTTGTTTGCAAATCCCAAAAGAGCTTAGATGTGATTTAGGTGCTTGGAGGCTCACACTGTTATGACCTTGGCAAGTTCAGGGGCAATATTTAGAAATTTTTCTGGCAGGGAAATGGGCACCTCCAGGCATATGCAGCAGCTCAATAGGAATGCAAATGGTGGTTCTGAGAAGTACAGTGTCAGGTAAGTGGTGCTAGGTGGGTAAATTTTTTGTGAATCTAGTCCAAATCCATTGCAAGTAAGTAAGGATAATATCTGAAATGCTGGAACAGTGATCTGAAGGAAGCATGGACTTGAAAGAGTCTGATAAAGCCAGGAGAGATCCAACTGAAGAGGAAAAAAATTTTTTTATTAAAAATCAGACCCTCTGCACTTGTAGATTATGTTCAGTTACAGAGAATGGTGGCTAGAATGTGGCTCTCAGAGTCAATTGTGTCCTGAGGGTGAGCTGAACTCTTACACTGTGTTTATGTAAAAACACAAGTGGTTCTTTTCCTCCCTCCGTACCTTGATGCATAGAATTGCTGCAAGGAGAGTAATTAATCTGGTCTGTGCCTGCTCATCAAATCTTTCTTGTGGTAAGAACATCTCTAGGCTTTTTAAGTGAAAATTGTTTTCATTTTGGAGAAAACTGCCTTGCGTTTCAGATTTGGGGTTATCCTACAGGATAGAGTAGAGGCACCCTGCTGCAGGCTGCTGCCCATTTGAGGGCCAGAAGCAGTGCTTCCTGCACTTACTTGGCTCCGGGCATGCAGATGGATGTGGGCAGCCAGAGCCCCTGGTGGGAGCTCAGCCCTGCTCAGCTCATCTCTCACAGTGCAGTGGTGCCGCCCTGACAACACTCTAAGGGCTGACACAGCCTGGCTGCCCTGAGAGCTCACTGTATGCCTGTGACTTGCCATCCCTCTTTCCCCCTTGCTGAGGCTTGAGGCAGTCCAGCTAGGCACCCTTCTCAAAAGTCCTTCGAGGTTTGATTCATGCAGCCAGCATCTATTATAAGTCCTGTGGTAGGAATGTTACACTTTGTATTTTGAGTTAGCTGAATCTGGGCAAAATACTACATCTTATCCATTACTAGAAGCTAAGCTGCCTTTATTGTTGTTAGCAAAACATGTTTTTCTTCTTGGCCTGTCTTTTGTTTTGTGTGGCATCTACATTTTGATGTGGAGATCTTTTACCATGCAAATACATCTATCCTCATCAGAATGGTTCATGTTGGATGCAGTATGTTTGTGCATTGGTGTTCTGGAAGAAAGCAGATTTTCTCCATGATATATAGTTGGATTCACCTTAACCCCAACAATGGATGCTACTGTTGTTGCTTTTCTCTGCACACTCTAGAAGAAACACAGGAGAAGAGCAGACGTAAACCCGATTTTTCAAACAAAGTCTTGAGAGAACAATGGATGAAATGAGTCTCTTCAAGGTTTCTGTGTCATCAAATGTTACTGTTGACACTCTGAATGTAGCAATAGTTGTTACACTAATTAGAGTGGTGTAGTTCTGGAAACAGGAACTGTGAAAAGACTGTGTCTAGAAGGTACTAATAATCTTTTGATACCTGTATTTTTACCATTCTTTATTATTATAATGAGAGTGTTAATGTGCAAGGGAGAAATCATGCGTGTCCTTAATAAAGAATGAGGCTGCACAGTTGTTATCATCTTAAGTACCATATTCATTTAAAATCAAGTAGGCAACTCAAAGGTTAAGAGGTTTAATGTTCCTGAACTGTACAATTGAAGTACTATAGTCCAGGTTATTGTTAGCAATTATTCAAAGTGCTTGGGGGTTTTTAGTAAAAACTTCATTTTACAGAAGAAAGTCCCCCTTAACTTTAGCCAGCATTGCAGTGTGACCATTTAACTGCACGAAGTACATCACAAGATGCTGTCATGACATAATTTGCTCCCAACAGCTATTTATATGCTGTTCAATAACCACCCTCAAATATTCTTCAGTCTCTCTTAAGTTTTCATGCCATGTATATTGCCAGTGAATATGGGAAACTTGAGAAGTTCTGTACTTAGAGATTAATGTGATATTCCACATTCATTCTTCCCAACATAAGAAATATGCCATTTGTTTGCAGCTTTTCAAAGCAGAAGAAACAGGCTTTACTAAAACAGAGTGTACAATAAGCCTATTAGACTGTTTGAGAAGAAAACAACAAGCACAGAATAAATGTTATGGTGAAGGAGTACTGAAGGAAACCAAGTAATTGCAGGAATAGAGGAAGCTTAGAGAGGAATTACAGATAGTTTAGGAGTGTGTTAAATGCAAAGCTGAACTCCACATATTAAGCACAGGCAACCATAAAAGCTAATTGATAGAGCTGTGGATGATTATAACGTGGCGTTCACAATTAACCTTTCAAATTGGGCTCCCATAGTGAACCAAGGGAGTGGCCTACCGCTGGAAAAAATGTGTATGAGCCTGAATCTGCCCAAAGAACTTGAGAAAATGTTTTCAGGAATACTGCAAAACCTAGGAATTGCACCAGCAGAAGGGTGACTATTTACCGAAAGGCAAGATTCAGACTCTCTTGCCTACTTTTCACATCTTGAATCCTTCCAGGATATTCTAGAAGCAACAAAACTGGTGGGTGTTTTGTACTAGTTCTCTTCCACTTGATCAGTCACGGCTGTGTTGTTTTCTTTGGTCCCTTAATGGAGGCTTATTGCCAAATACATGTAATATGGGATGGGTGTTCCCAGCCAGGTTCTTAAATTCACAGCCCTCTACTTCAGTAGCTAATTTACAGTCTGGTGCCTACAAATCAAGACCTTTCAATTGTAACTTTAATCTGCTAACATGATTTATGGAAGCTACAGCTTAGATTCAATTTAAGTAGCAACAGTCTGGGTCAGCCCTACCTGAGTTTCTTTTTAAATTCTAACAAAACCCAGCTAGAGAGTGAATTCATTCCTGCTTAAGGATTCTCACAGAAAGACCACTAAGCCAAGCCATATGGGCATAGTTTCTTGCCTTTATTGATATGCACATCATTCCAGTTTTACTTTATTAGTTCAGACATTTCTTTAAACTTTGCTGTGATACATTTTTGTGTTCAAAGCAGTCTCTTCATGTCAGTATGCAACAGTCTTTCCAGATCCTTTCAAACCCTTGTAAGAGAAGAAGTCACCAGTACCTTCTTCCACAATGTGCCCCTTAGGGAGAATCAACAGGCTTCATGACATCATTTGCTGGTCAACAAATCATGGAGTTTAGTGAACTGAGACAAAAATTTATCTCCATAATACAGTTCCCTCACTTTTCAACAGAACATCATGTCTCAAAGTCAGCAGTTGAAGCCTCTTTGCTATTACACAATGACACTATCTGATGAGGCTGAGACACTGTTCCTTCAGGAGGGATAAAATATAGGGCAAGGAAGAAAATGGGGCAGAGCCAGAATATGGAATGACAGACATCACCTTTACCAATGTTTTCCCTGATTTTCAGTTGCTTCAGTAATGGAGCCATGTAGGAATCCCTTAAAATGAGGTCCTGGCCTGTCTGCTCAAGTAACCTAGGAAACCAGGGTGGCTCCCCAGGCTTTGACTGTCTCTTGCAATGAAATCTTTCAGATCCTCGCATTGGCCCTGCTTAAGGTGAGGGTTGGAGGCGCTGGACCCCAGCAGCATCACTCCAAGTAACAAGGGTCCATGATAATGAAGACTGTGCTGGGGACACTTTCTTCATTCAGTAAGTGTCACAAATCACCAGCATTAAAATAAGAAAACCTGAAGGAGAAAATAGCTGCCTGTGCTTCTGTAATTACCTGGTTCCCCTGACCTCTGGCATGATCCCATCCTAGTCAGATTGACTCATAACCAGTCCTGCTCATCCAAGCCACAGCTGCATCAAGGTACAGTGAGAGCCAATCGATCCTACCAACTTCATCTCTGTTTCATGACAGTTTAATCACTGATGACTGTATCTTTGTTAAAATATTTTCCTTTGGTGTTTTGGATAGCAGAATTATGTCAAGGCAAACAGAACCAAAAAGTGAAAAAGGCACTTGCTCTCAACAAAATTCTTTGGAGTTGATACAAAAACACCTCTTCTGTAGTGCTCACAGCAAGCATGCATACATGTCATGAGCCCTCAACCTCATGCAGTCATAGCTCACAATTCAGCTGAAATGGCTGCATTTTACATTCTTCATCTTATTGCCATCAGTGATGACATCAGTTAGAGGATACAGTCTCGAAATAGTCTCATCATACACATCAGCTGAAGTAAAGAAAAGGTAACAGTCATTGTGAACTGATGGCAAATATATTATTCCCTGGGCCATATTCACTTTGGTGAAAATCAGGAATTACTACTGAGGTATTCAGAGTTAAATTGCTCTGTAACCAGGCTGAATGGGAACAGAGTCAGAGGAACAATTTCTATTCCATTGGTGCCTTTTTCAGGCTATAATTCTGAGAGCACACTGTCATATTTTCATCATCATCATACTTTGGTACCATTTGATAGTATATTACTGATGTGGCTCTGGTTGCTCTTTTGAGATTCATAATTTAAAAAATCATAACAGTGAGATAATAGAATCAAGTACAGAACACTGCTAATGTGGGACCTGAGTGTTTTCACCCTTCACTGAAAAAAGCATCCAAAGATGCTTACAGTTTTGTTAAAAATAGTTAATCAAGCCAATATTATTAATATATACAAAAAAAATCTATCCTGTGCGTAATTAACACTACTGTAAGGAAAACACTTTTTTCAATGGTGTTACCAAAATTATAGGTCATTGTGCCCACCAAAGTTATTTTAGCAGAGCAATGTTGTTAGCACTGGAACTAAGCCATGTTTTCATAGTCAAATGATAGGCCTTTTCTAAGGTCGTGCCCACGCAGTACAAAGCCCACTAAGTGCTTCTTTGTAAAGGCTAAATGGAATTCACACTTCTACAGGCAATTTTATTATGATCAAATGAGTATTCACAATGTAATTTTTAACATCTTGTAAATAAAGCAGGCCAATATCTAAGGGCAATCATTATGTGTCAAATTGAAAAGCTTCTGATTTCTGGCTTTCACTTACAACATATAACATACCATACAAGAAAATTAACCTTTGTTACCTTACTCTGGCCTTTCAATCATGTTTCTGGCTTACAGTTTTACAGGAAAGAAAAATCCTCTTAAACATAATAGAAATCAAGGTATCACCTTTTCATAGCAAGAACTACCAACCTGCACATAACATTATGCATTATATAAGTGGTGTGGAACCTTTAAAGAAGGGACAGCGAATTGTCAATGCCTGAATTGAGGACTGGGTGTATGGTTTTCAGCACCTTAGATAAATCTAGCTCAAATGATGGCCACTTTCATTATTGGCCACAAGTGGATATTAACCCAAGTAAATAGATGACCAATGAAAATGTATCTTTAGGTAATGCTAGGCACGGTCTCTGCTCTACCCCTCAGCCTCTAGCCATCACCAGGATCTCTCTGCAGCAGGTGGATTTCAAGTCATTATGAACAGCCACTAACATCCTCCAAGAGGTTGTCTAAACCTCTTTCAAGTCATGAGTACCTCAGACCTCTGTGGCACCCTGGGTGATGCCTTCCCCGCTTTAGCCACACAGGTATGGCAAAGGGCAGAGAACTGCCAGCAGGCTGGTCTGTTTACATGGTGTTGCAGGACTGTCCAGCTTGACCTCAGTGACTTTTTTGTCATCTCCTTGTAAGGAGCCTTCCTATGGAGAAATACCGTAAGATAGGTGCCTAACAAACTGGGTACAAACATACCGAGGGGAAAGTTCAGTGCTTCAACATTAAAGTCCAAAAATATCTCAAACACAAAACTCACTCCTGACAGGTTTTGTCTTATACACATTGGGGTTTTTTTCCCATTTAGTGAGCTGGGTGATGAAATATAAAATATGCTTACTACAGCTACAGATTCTATGATACTGCAGAGATTGCTTTCAAATTGGAGGACAGGCTGGAATCCAGATTGATCTGACAAGCTGGAGAAATTGGCTGAAAAAAAGAAGAAGAGAAGATTTAATAGAGTCACATGCAAAGTATTACATGTAGGTAGCCATGATCAAGCAAAAGAATAAAATGGAATAAAACTGGTTAGGGCGCAGTTCAAAAGATGAGGCAGGCATTAAAATGGAGCACAGGCTGAGTGAGTCAACCCTGTCACACAGTGGTAAAGAAGTCTGACTTCGTGTTGGGCATCTGAAGAATGCTCCTCTTGGGGAGCACAGCTTGCTGGGCATCTGCAGGCATCCTTCTGCTTTACAAAGCACTAGTCCAGCTTCAGGTGAAACAATGCACTTAAGTTTGGCTACTGCACATCAAGGAAAGTGAGGACCTCTCAGAGACATCCCAGAGGTAAACAATCCAAAGAATCCTTTGAGGAGCAACTGAAGAAGTATCAAGAGGTGGACTAGGGACTCCAAAGGGGAAACAACATCAAATATGTAAAAGGGCTTTGCCAAGAAACAAAACATCTGATCACTGTTTCTGTGGTGTCAAAAAGCAGCAACACATTCTAATTGTAGCCAGAAAGACTCAGGCTAAGCACTTTCAGAAAAATCTTTCTAACACTGCTGGGTAGTGGAGCGCTGAGGTTGGTTGGCAAAGCAGTGAAGCAGCTGTTGCAATAAATCTTATGGACCAATTGGGCAAATGTGCCCAAAGGACAGCATGGAAATGTTGAGTTGGCCTTCTAAGTCCCTTCCAGCCTTTTCTTTTTATTAGTTTGGATGTGAATCTTGTCCATGAGGGCTTTCTTGATATAGAGCCTTTGCAGGACAGCTTCTCAAACTGTCCTGGGAAAGCAGATCTAACAAATAGGCAGCAGGGTTATTTCCAATATGTCTAACAGGGATGAAAAGCAGCTCTGAAGGACAGGAGTCTTTTCCTTAAATGGGCCCCTGGACTGGCTCATTCTTCAGGTTTAGTCCATCACTGGAATTAAAGGCCAGCTTTTTAAAGGACTTTTATGGTATCACAAATGAGGAAAAAAACCCCTTTGCTTTCCTTTCTTTTTCTGAACACCATAATTCATGAATCCTGCTACCACAGTCCACTGGCACAAATCACATTGCATATATTAGTGTCATCTTCACATGAAAATTTTTATTATTTTGTGACACAAAATAGCATGACACATTCGTGTTTGTGTCAGAGCATGCCAGGGAAAGTGGGGAGACATAATTTGTAGTGTCTTCATCACTGTTTTTACAAATCTCATGTTTCATGGCTGGGAAATACAGAATTTGTACAGATAAATGACAATGAACCATAACTAAAAGATTAAAACATAGGTCCAGAGTCCCCAGCACCATGCATTAAGTGTCAATAGTACATTAAGTCTGACCCAGGAAGGGAAAGGTAGGGTCTGCCTTCTTAAAAGGGCTTACCATGTTAAAAGAATCTCGCTGTCTAAAAGGGATCTTCACAGCTAAATATGCCACTTTTCATTTTTGTGCACATACAGATCAAGGGAAGGCTGTGAGTCCATGGCTTATAAATGCTTCTTAATCTCATTTTCTTTAGGAGGTGCTAAGATCTGGTCTCCTTTACTTTGCCTTCTGTTACTTATTTTTGAATCCAAAGCCTCAGTTCATTAGAAGATAGGAAAAGTTGCTTTGAAATTTATTTTATACATAGAAGCAAACCCTGACCATAAAAATGCTTTCAGAGGGTCACATCACTGTCAGGAGATTGAGTTCTGCTGCCATTTCCTAATACTGGGGATAAGGCAAACTCTTTCCACCTTGATGTGAGATGTTACACTTACTCAGGTTTTATGGGTTAAAAATTGTATAATGCAAATTAAAATTTGGGAGGACTTTTTCCTTTGCTATTATCAGCATTCCTACACCCAAATTGTCCAAGGGTGCCTCTGAACTTACATTTGCCATGAGTATGGCTTTGCATTTGTGGTGTTACAGCTTAAACATCATACAGATGGTTTTATCACAACATCCTATATCTCTTTCCCAAGTGATTACCTGACCACCAGATCCATTGCAGTTTGAGCTCTGTTTTCTCACAAACCTCTCCTTTTTACTGTGCTCTCCTTGCAGCAGTGACCTCCAGGAGAACTTTGGTTGTGCCAGAGTAGTGACAGCATCTCTGCTCCAACACCGCCAGTAGGAGAGCTGGATGTGCCCAGGAGCTGTTTGGTTTCCTGAGGAAAAGAGAACACTTCCAGAAAAAAGAAAGCTGAAGGTAAAACCAGGCAGAGGGGGAAATGTGAGCCCTAGCAACCATCACAGCAGGTATGCTCTGGCTCTGGAGGAAGGGCAAGTGAGAAAAGCAAATGGGCCCTGCTGTTTGGATGGTGCCACACAAAACCATGCAGGATATACCCTTCAAAATTGACAAAAATAGCATCCAGAGTCAAAGCAATGGTAAGCATTTTGGTACAGAAAGTTAAAAATATGCTAACATGCTAACACTTAGGCAATATGATCACAATAGGCCAGTCTGTGGCTAGCATATCTAGTTCTATCACAGCTAGCATATGTGTGGCTATATAGGTGGATATATGATACTACACTCCAAAAGCCAGTTACTTGCACAGGTATTGATGTCTTTTCATTACAGGCAACAAATGCCCTTGCAGAATCAGACATCCAAAATCGCTCATAGCTGCTTCTATGAGGCTTGGTCACTATGATTTATTCATATCTAATTTTTTACTTTAAAAATGCACACTGTCTTCTTCGTGATGTATTTTTCACCATTTCAATTTCCATCTTTTTGGGACATCCTTAATGGATCAGTGGAGATGCCACCAAAATTAAACTGAGTCATATTTCTTAACACAGTTTATAAAGAAAAATGTTTAATCTCACATGGCACACCTTAGAGCCTAACTGAGGATCAGCCTCAAACATTGGTCTTTTGGTAAAGTACAAGTTTTAAAAACAGTAGTTTAACACAGTTACAATGCAAACACATTTCTTAAATCTCCACAATTTTCTGGCATTTCTCTGAGTTCAGTGAATACACATAAAGTGCTTGCACCCAGGTCAGTGGCATGCCAGAAATGAAGCATGTCCAGTCCTATCTGGGCCAAGTCCCCCGTCCACCTTTCCGTGGGAGTGCCAGTCTGAAGGTATTTCCCTGAAACTCTCACTTCTGTCTTTCTGGAAAGTCACCTTTTCCAACTAACCTAATACAGTGAAAAGAAGGGTGGGCTGCTGACAGTTTCCTCTCCCCTATAAAGAGAGAAAACCTCTCGAAGTTCTCCTAAATAATAGCTTCCAAAGCAACCAAAAAAGCATCACAATTTAAATTCAACCAATGAGTGAGAGTAGCAGGACCATGGCAAGGTGAGGCGATTGACACCTACTTTGGGTAGAGAAATGCCATGTGGTGTGTCTGTGTCCACGTGGGGAAGGGCTGTGGTTTCTGAAGCTTCAGGAGGGCACCCAGAGGTAGTATGACTTGCACTAGGGAAGATTTTGATGTGTTGTAATTTGGTTGCCTTCAGCATGGAAATCCTTGTTATGGTGGTTCTGTGTTTTCATTTGAAGGTGCATTAAGCCATTTTATTTTTAAGATCTATCAGATAAATGGTAGAACAAACCTTTGAGCAAGCTGGTAATGCATGCTTTAGATTTCTTTATCTCTGGTAATGGGCCAAAGTGGTTTCTGTCTGTGTGCGTGTGCCTGTGTAATTAGCCCACAAAATCAGACTCAGATAAATATAACCAGGCAATGAATGTAAATAATTAGGGTCATGATACACATCACTCCCAAAATATGATTCCCATGCACTGAGGAAACAGGGACTGTAAAAAGTTAGAGGAATCTCAACTTTCATTTCAATCCCTGGAAAACACTCTGGGGGAACATAGATACTCCCTCACTTTAGGACCTTTCTAAAAAGAGCAGCAAAGCAGAAAAGCTGGACCTGTTTCCATGCACAAGGAAGTGCCTAGAACACTGAAGCTAGTGGCAGAGTCTAGGCAGATGTTGAGAAGGGAGGCCATGGGTTGCAGAAGTTGCAGGTTTGGAATCAGCTTGCTGCCATGGAGGACCCAGGAGGGCATGTGACAGCTCACATCTTCTATTGCAGGCTCACCAGCAAAGAGCAAAGAGCTCAAGTAAAGCCGAGCTCATGTTATTTGCCAACAGAGGAAACTTTTATATCCCACCTGACTGGACTGCACAGCTGATTCTGGCCATACTCAGGCACTTGACCATCCCTCCCAAGCACTCGAGGGACATCTTTGCCCCATGGGCAGCTTCAGGGCTTGCACCGCAGGTAGTGCCTACAACATGTTGACATTCCTCCCTGTAACCAGGCAGTCTTGCGCATGCAGAGCAGCCTCTAGGAACCTCCACCCAACATTTTTTTTTCCTTCCCTGCAATGTGGCATGACTGTGGCCAGAGGTGCCTCCACAGTACTGACAGAAGGCTTGTGGAAACAGGGCTTCAGCTATCCTGCTTTTGTGTCACCTCACAGGATCCAGGACACACTGTGGCAGTGCAGACTTCTGCTGCCACCAGTAGCCCCTGCTGCCACTGGAGTTGTACTGCTATTTGTAATGTTGGAAAAATTCAAGGGCAAACTCTGGAGGGCAGTCTCCCAAGATACTTTCTACAGATACCTTCCCGGAATGAGGTCAGAGGAGCTGTAAGCAGCCACTGTTGGCACACCTGGGTAATGTCACATGCTGTAGGGAGATGCAAGGGAATGGAAATACATGGAAACGTGATGCTATCAGAAAGAACTATAGCTGTAAAATTTAATAGTGTGATTTGTGAAGTTGACAACACCTGCTCTAAGTCACAGAATTAAACAGAAATGTGTAGAAACTGTAAATCTTTCTGAGCACAATTGGTGTAAACCCTTGTTAAGTTTTATCACAAAGAAGAACAAACATCATAGAAATTCCAAACATTGTTTTACTGTTCCTAGCCTTGTCTCTTCTCCAAAGAGTAGTCTGGAGCCCACCAGAGAAAGGACACTTTATCTTTCCTCACTGCTTCTCACTCCGTTATTTTTATCCTCTTCACCTTGTTTTGCACAGGGAGGTAACTTTTCTTTTTGAATCCCAGGAGGAAAGGCACAAACATTTTCAAGACAAATAACTGTTAATACAGTAAGAGGTAGGAGACAGGGAGTTATAAAACCCAGTGCCTATCCCATGATGGGAGCCTACAATGGTGAGTTGGGCTCTGGTGAGAGTGTGCAGCTCTACGTTTCCATGTACTTTGACACTGCCCAGCTCGTGGTACAGGTTCATTTGCCTCTCTTGGGAAGAGAGGCTGAGTTCCAGACCAGCTGAGTGAATCCCTGACCAAGCTGGTTTTCCACTTATCCTGCATTTCTACAGCAGAGTGATTGCTGACATCAGGAACATCAGAGAAAGAGCAGCAGAGCAGTCCTGTTCTGCTGACTGGAGAAAGTGCCAAGCCCAGAGAGGCTGACCTGGCCTTTCCAAGTCAAACCTCTTCATTACCTCCTGTGGGTCACAGCCCATGTGACACTGGGTAGCAGGGTACAGCAGATCTTTTATGAGCATGGAACTGTACATGACCTATGGGCTATTCAAGGGTTGCTTCAGCCCCAGAGAGTGGATGGGAATAGTGCTGAAATCCTTTTGCATCATTTGGCCTGTAACAGCCCGGCTGAATATAATTTTCCTATAGAAGAATAAATAGATGGCACTACTCAAAAACATCCCAGAATTTTGAAAGACATTTAGTTCCAGGCTTTGAAACACAATCCACTAAATCAACCATTTTCCACTGGAATGACTGGGTCAGTCCAGTAGTTCTTGAGCTTTACACTCAGCTGTTGTTTTGCTTGGAAGATGAACATCGCTAATAATAGTATGGACATCCCCATCTAATTTTTGAAAGGGAGAAAATTGCTTGGTTTTTCCTCTAATGAATATACCTCTGAGCTCCTGCACTGAAGGGAAAGGCAGGTTGTAAAAAAGAAATTAGTTATCTCCCTCCTTTTCTCCCTGTCATCTCCAACATTCTCACTCTCCAGTGCCAACAGCATGCCACAGCGTTTTTATACTCAGTCACCTGCTTCAGGAAGGAGACATGTTTTGAAGCAGCCACTGCACGTCCCACTGCTCAGCTATGTATACCTTCATTTATGAGGTGTGACGTGGGATGTGGATTTGTATCCCGACACAAACATGTTGAGGGTCTCCATGTGTACTTAACACTTACCATCCACTTACCACTCATTCAGGTGAGCAGGATATGGAGTAATTTGATTCCCAGTATGACCAGCACTGCCAGGCAATGCTGGAGCCCTTCTGATCACTTGTTTGCAGAGCCCTGCACAGTGCTCAGAACCCCAGGCAGGGCTGTGGAGCAGCAGCCCCCTGTGTGCAGGGTGATGGGTTATGCTGCATGTGTAGTGCTGAGTCCTCTGCACCCAGGCCCACGGACACAGTGCACCCTGGGCTGTGTGACAGGGGGGCACAGGAGCTGCTGGCCAGGGAGGGTCTCTTACAACTGGGTGCCTGAACAGCACGCCCTGGGCTCACACCCCAACACATCACTGACTACCCATGAGAAAGCAGTTGCCACCTTCTCTCACTATCAAGTGTTCTGCTGGCATGCAACATAGTAATGCTAACTAAGCCAAGGTTTCAGCATGGCTGTTTATGGACACACATTTCATCTCACGTTCTTAGGTTATTCTTGGTGTCACTAGCTTTGCTGACTATAGATTGCTCAAGAAGCTTTATTGATTTAATAATTGTTATTTGACCATTTAAAATGCTAAATATGATCAAGGTTTAATATCAGAATGATAATAGAGATATGTTATTGTTCAGTGCATTGTAATTTAAGTAACAAGATTTCATCTACCCATCTTATGAGTACTTTTGAAATAGAAATGTTAACAAAAAGCTAAATATTCTCAAATGCAGCAGATTTACCCAAAATATCTATATACAGTTTACACTTAATTTCACAGTAAATTGCAAGGTGACTACAAATCAATGATCTGATTTGTTTTCTACCTGTGTTTGCAGATGCCATATGAACTAGTGGCTAAAGGAGACAAGGATGTATTAATGACATTTTACAAGTCCCTGGTGAGAATTTATCTCAGATGCTATGTATCACTTTGATGCTCCCCTTTCATTAAGGAACTTGACTTGGTGCCCACAACCATGCACAGTTAAAATCTGTGACCCTGGAATTATCTTTCCAGTCCTCTTGTCCTGTGTGCCAACTGGCATATGAGAATGAGCTGAATTGATTTATTTTTCACAACTATTCAAATAATTGCAAGAGCACAACCTCACTTCAAAGCATATGCTAGATTTAGCTGCAACTGTAGGGCATAATGAAATTATTGACTGGGATGTAGACAAGGACACAGCTGTGTTTCTGGCATCTGACATGCTGGCATTTGAAAGAGCATTGCACTTGGGTCTTGGTGAGGGGATTTCTCAGTTCCACTGAATCACAAGTAGTTTTACCATTAGTTTTAATGCAAGATCGTCACTTCTAGAATTAGCTGAAATCAGTGCTGTTGTCCATATTTACAATGACATTGTTGAGATCAGAATCTGGTCCTTGTTTTCCTTTTTAGTGAACTAATATATTTAGAAGTAGAATCTTAAATTCCTCTAAAAGTTTGTAAAACTCATATCTCCAGCCCCTTCCACAACACCAAATTCTCTGTTTAGAATCCCAGCTCTCCCAGTTAAGATTTCACTTCCAAGCCTTCTGCCCAAGATCTTTCCCTGAAAGGTTTATTCCCAGTCAAGATGGAGTGCATGGAGTGACTCAAGGTGAAGACAGCTTTGTGCTGTCTGGTCCGTGGTAACCTCCATCCCTGCATATCAAAGGTACTGGTTTCTGTCAGTGTGCTGAGGGAGGCAGCAGTTTTTGCAAAGCAGCTACTGAGATGCAGCTTGCCAGGAGGGATGCAAGGCACAGAGGACACAGGCTCCTGAGGATACCAGAAGCGTAGGACCCAAAATAACCACCTGGAGTTGCTTATGCCTGTGTCTGACCTTGCTGGTATTACTTTTTCAAGAGCTCTTGGGACAAGGGGTGTTTGTAGCATATAACCCTAAGCATCTAACCTAGTGACCAATGTGTGGTACCGGCTGTCGTGGCCATTTTGGCAATGTCTCCCCAGAGCACCTGCGGCAGGCAGCCTTCCCTCCTCGGGCACCACGCAGCAGAGCCTGCCTGCCTTGCTTCAGCCCCTGCACTGCGTGCCTCGGATTGCGCTGTGCGCGTACCCACGCACACACACGTCCCTTCTCCCCTTTCACCTCCTCCCCTCCAGTCCAAATGGATCCATGAGTCACTGCAGGAAGTGCACTTGATGACCTCACAGCCATAGAACCAAACATGAAGCATCAAAAAGCAACCTCATGTGGGAGCTGGGGACCAAGCAAGCTAAAGCCTAACTGGTCAGATATTCATATCTGGGGTTTTATCCACTTTCACAGCATTTTCCAAGAAATAGTAGTTCTTCGCTGGAAGAGTTTGACAGATATTCAGACTTTGATGAGGTACATAAAAATTACATCTTGGACATTATGTGATATGTCTGACTGAACAAAATGCAAATAACTGAATTGTCATACAAGAGATGGAAAGATTATTTAAAGCTCAAAGGTTGCTTTTCATCTACAGATGTATATCTACCATTGATTGGAATAGAGAAGTTTAATATGATCATAAAGCAGAAGCATGAACTTTTGCTGTTGGTTCTGTTTGTGCATCATTAAAAGGGATGGAGAAAGTCATTAAGGAAAAATTAAATTGTCGTAAATACCAGCAATATTTCAGTGTCCATGTGAGGATGCATGTTGGTGTATTTAAATTGGTCAAGATTCTCTTCAATGTTTTCTGAGGTAGGAAAAGCATTTCTTTCCGTTTATAAGCCTTTTAAAGTAATTCTAGAAATTATTTTCAATAACACAAATACTACCCTGAATGGGAGCAAAGCTCTTGTGGTGCATTTGAGGGCAGTAAATCCTATTTTCTACCAAGATTAACAGGTTTTGCAGGCTGAACATGCCTGAAGGCAGCTGTACTCTACACACCCAATTTTTTTACAAAACACAGCAGGACAGGTTCATGTCTGGTATAATCCCTTTGCCTCCAGAACCTTTCAGTCTTGGCAAATTGGTCTTAGAAGCAAGCATATGCTCCAGGCTTCCAGTCAGGGCCAGTTTTTCTTCTATTCCTCCTAGACCAGCTCCGCTTGCTGGGCTTGGACCTTTTTTTCACAGGGGCAGGACACTACAAGGCTCTGTGCAGTCCAAGTAGGAAAAATAATACTGGTATTCTTTAGTGGAGAAATGGTGCAAAAATCAGAGATCAGCAGGACATCATGGTACAGACCTAGTTGACAGGCCCTGTATGGAAGTAGTTTGGGCTGGAATCTCACCAAACAGTCCTTTTCCTTCCTTGGAAAGTCTTTGGAGATCCAATACCTTTCCACTCGTGCAGGTGATCTCTTGTGCATCACAGGATGGTGTGAGCCAGACCAGGAGCTTCACACTACTTTAATGCGGTGGCCTCAGGTTTGGATTCAGTTTGGGATTTGGAGCAATAGCTATCAGCTCATCCACATGAAAATATGGCCGAGTTTGCTGCTGTTTCCCTGTGTTGCAGCAGCCGTCATTCGTGGCTATGCGTCCACCTCACTACTGCTACACCCATGCAAACTGTGCCTCACCACAGGAAACAAGCTGATCCAGTTAAAATTCTCCTCTCTCCCTGTCAACACACAGAAATGAAGATAGAAACTGCTGCCTCCGTGTTGCTCAACACGCCGGGCATTTGAAAGGGCTTTTAGGTGAATGTGGAGCCAAAGTGTCTGTCTCCGCCCACTCTCCTTTTGCCAAAGAGGTAAGAGGGGAAAAAAACCTCATAAATATAGTCCCTGTCATTGTTCTCTGATTTCAGTGGGTTGCTGGAAGTGTGTGTGTTTAGCAGAGTTTCTGTAATAAAGCACCTCCCTATTTTGGAGGGGAAGAAGTTATTTTCTGTGTATGCAATTGACTCAGAGACTTGTTTGTCCTGCAGGAAGAGTTGCAGGATTAACTTTGAATACTTTGATATTCAGTGATGAAAAAGGACATACCAACATGAGGATTTGGGGAGGCTCAGTATGTCCTTCCTTCTTGTTTTTTACACACCTAGAAGCTGGGCATGAACGACAGATTGCAGCTTCAGTCCTGGAAACTGAAGTCTCTTGAGGCTTAATCCAAAGAGCAACAATGACATCATGAAAGCTTGTCCTGCTCCACTGAAAAACCAAGCAGCTGGCTGCAGGTGTGACTGCAGTCAGACTCCAATGGTCAAATTCACAGCAGAGAGAGGCTTCAGTGTGGTCAGTTGAAGCTGCCAAAGACAGAAGCACTGTAAAGCCGTGTCCTTCTTCAAGGCAGCAGCTCACCCTCCTGTACCGGTGCATGATTCAGAAAGGAGGCAGTGACTTGGATGGTGCACACATGTCTCTTTTTGATGACAAGGAAGGAAAAGGAAATGCTGATAGCATCAGCCTAGCATTCTCTCAGGAAAGACCTAAACACCAGATCTTCCTCAACCTGAGAAGATTTAGAGCTCAAACCCAGTGTAAGCTCTCCAGAGCATCTAAAGCATCTCAGGAGAATATCACCTGAACAATAATTAAGCTCCATAGTGTGCTAACTTGGATTTTATCCCTAACCTCCATTTTGTAACCTATAAGTACTTAGCCATTCATTCTGCACACATTGAGAAATCACAGATCAAAGCTGTGTTTCTCAGACTGGCCAGCAGCAAACCAAATTTTTTTGGGAGGGGTGATAAGAGATGGAGTTGTAATGAGGCAAATGATCCAATGGCACTGGCTGCATTTCTTTCGCTCAAGAAGCTGATAAAAACATTTGTCTCTAAGTCTTATGCACAATGAGATACAAATAAGTTACAATAATTACAAGAGAAAGTATTTCCCAGTGGAACAAGAGAAAGAAACAAATCTGAAAGGCAGCTGTTGCTCTGCAAGATCAGTGTGATTGCTACAGAATTTCTGCTCTAAACCTTCCAGTAGAATATCCACACCTACACACATGCTTGGCATGAAACACTCCTGTGAAAGCATTAACTCTGTAGAGAAGAAGAGGTAGGTATGACTTTCTCTTTCAGAGTCTCAAACAAAGAACAATATATACCAATCACAAAAATCTTAGTTAATTCCCTCAGCTTGGCTTTTGAAGTTAAGTATCTTACACCCCATCCTTAGGAAGCATGTTTCTGTTCTTCACGTCACTGGAAGAAAATAATTTTCCACCAGCTACCAAATCTGTGGAAAATATAGAACTCACCCTATCGCAAAATGAGTTTCATTTCAAGGAAAGTAATCAGTGTAATTCCAAAAAATTAAAAAGCAAATCTTGAAGTTTTTTTGTACGTTGCATTAGACATAGTTAAGAGGCTAATGGTATAATTACATAGAACAAAATAGGTATGCTGCAGCACCTTGTATTTCTTGAGCAGACTGGGGTTCGTACTCCTCTGCAAGGTCCCCACAGCTGACACATGAGAAGGACTGAGTGCCACAAATTTAAGGCTGCAGTGCAGTTTCAAGGTCATGTGACACCAGCAGGTCTTTACAGGCATTGGGAAACCAAGCATCTTTAGCTAAACTTTGGTGACATCAGCTGAGAGTTTACCTGTCTCACTTTAGAATATGAAACATTTTCAATGGCCTTTCATTGACAGAAAACCGTCACATTACTTTAGACTCCAGTTTGAGTTGCATCATTCCTGCAGCATTAATGCAATGTCGGTAGCTCATGGTGCAGGATGGCTTGTCCTGGGTTTGGACATATTTAGAGGCCTTTCCTGCTGAGGACTGTCTTCCTCCTAAGGAGAGCTTTGCATTTGCCTTCAAAATATAAATTTCATTGGGAAAGAGAAGGAATCTGATTTATGAAATTATGGACCAATTAGAGTGGGCAATATTTTTTCATCAGACTGTGCTAGATGAAAAATACATATTTGTCAACACTAAAACTTTCCAGGAATGTCCCATTTCACCAACTTATTTTCATATATAAAACTGAGGAGAAATTCCCTCAAAATTAAAATCTTTTGTTCTAATATTTTCAAAAATAAAAACTTGGTGTTTCTTCACAAAACCAACTTTTTATTTTGAGATGCATTTCAGCTTACTTTGAAATAAAATTGAAAACATTTTTTAAAATCTCAGTTTCAAAATAAAACAGTTCATTTGAGGATCAAACAGAATATTTCATTTAAGTGGTCAGAAAGGCTTTTTATTCTTTGGAGCTGATGATAATTCAGAAAAATCCTTTCTTTCTATGACTCCAATATATGCTGTTTTGAAGCTGCTTTGATATCTGATATTTATTACCTTAATCTCATTTGTGCCTTAGCATTACTGGCTATAATGGCTCCATCCTTGCCTGATGTTAGATGTTTAAATGCTGTGGCCCTGAACAGTGCTGCAATGGAAGACCACTTAGGGATCATGAGTACTGTTGACATAAACCAAGCAATTAAGATGGGACTGCTGACCTGGTAGATCCTATTGATCACTGAGAGACAAATAAATAACATGCCCAAGTCACATAAATTTATGTCCAAATAACATGGACATGAATAGAGGGTATAAAACCGGTGAATTTTAATTATAGAAGAATTTGAATGTATGATAAAAATCAACTCAAAAGAAATTGAGATCTCATGGCATTCAGATTTACTTTGAATCTTTTTTAAATTGGATCTGAGAGCTGATGAAGAAGTTGCCATATTTTCAATCACTAATAAAAGTAATCTTGAGACAAAAGTGATCTGAAAATAGGTATTTACTTTTAGAAAATAACATATGTTAGTGCTTGAATACACTGACTTGTGACTACAGGAAAGCTGCCCATCATCTGCATTTTATGAGTACATCTCTTTTTTTAAGCAAACACTTAGGGAATGTTGGGTTTTGTGTGGCTGGTTTTCAATATGTTAAGAAAAATACTTTTTTTTGGAAAAGAAAAGGAACTTTTTGCCACCAGAAACCCAAAATTATCACATTAGGACCACCCTGTCTGGTTTCTCTGTGGAGTTCTAACTTCAAGGAATTAGTATGGACACAGAAAGTTATGTTTAAACTGAGAAGACTATATAGGTTTGTACTGGAGGTTTTGTTACTCTATTTGGTTTTAATAGAGCAGTCATTATAAATTAATGAAGTATCATACAGACTTTATTCTTATTGTTTAGAGAACTATTATCTCCCATTTGCAGAGAGAAAAATTATTTTGTCCTGAGGATAAATCAACTTCCCAAGGTCCTAATATATCCAAATATTAGGAAAGGTAACCAAAGTCTTTGAGCCACAAGCCTGTTCTTTCTGGCAAGGCCTGAAACAGGCATCAGAGCTGGAAATCTGCCTTTTTCTCCTATTTTTTTTCTGTGGGCAGGGCAACCCACAGGAGTGACCAGCCATGAAATTCCTAGGCAGTTCTAGGTTTGGATCCTGAAACTACCCTGAACTAAATTTCACAATTTTTATTCAAGCATTTATTATAGGGTTATTTATACTTAGACAATGAAATCTGAGCATGTACCAGCTGAGCCTTTGAACTGTATCCCTTCTTCTTAGTGGTCTAGTCATCTTTCCACAGTAAATAGGTTAGGTACAGTGATCACTGATAGAATGGGTTCAGCCAATTCCACATGGAAAATACTTTATGTTGAGACATCAAGAAGTGTAACACTTTCAACTTCAGCAGGACACATCTTTGGAAACAGGCTTTAATCCTAGCTATGATGACAAGAAGAGTCAGTGTTTCAAGTGGCACAAATAGTGGTTTCAGGTCCTCAGGCCAAATTTTCAAGATCAGCTATCTATACAGGCAGCTGAACAAATGGCCTCAGAGAAAACATGCACAGAGAGGACATGTAAGAAGAAAAATTTTCTTCCGTTTACTCCTACTTGTGTTTGTTTTCCCGAGACAGATGGCTCTAGCAACCTTCTCTCCATCTCTCCATCTTGTCAGATATAAGTTTATGCTCTGAAAGTCTGCCAAAATGCTTTGGTGTGCCATTGGGGTCTTACAAGATGGTCAGCTCATTCTAGAAAAGAGGCCATATTGTGGATGCATCTTCATCCCACATCTCCAGACTGCTCCATCCAAATGCAGACCCCACATTGCTCTGTCTGTGTTTGAGCTTTTAGCAGTGCTGCAGCATGCCCAGGTGTGTGCTTCAGAATGATCAAACATGCAAGGCAAGAAGACTGGAGGGTCATCCAGGTCACCCGCTGACAACGCTGCAGTTTTCCCTGATGCCTTGTCCCTGTAGATTAGGCATCACAGATCAGATGCTCTGGGAAACCAAGAGGTCAGACAAAAGACTAATGATTTGGAAATCTTGTTGGATTCCTCTGCATTGGTGTGAATACTGCCTGTTTCAATGTATCTGGTAAATGTTTTTGTCATTGTCTTTGTAAGTAATGACTTGCAAAAAGAAAAGGAAATAGACAAACAAAAGGGAGCCTCATCCAGAACTAGGTGGCCATGTCCTGTCCTTCCTGTCCTTCACAGGCAAATTGTGATGGCTCTCCTTTTGTGAAGAGATTCTTTGAAATTTCACATCCAAAATCTGATGGTTTCCTTACACTATTGTTCATACAATGATCAGTTGGAAATGCTCTAATGGTTTAGTTGTTCCCCCAAAAAACACCAACCAAGCTTTATTCTCAAATGTATCTTTTGATTAAGAAAGCAGCTATTGCCACTAGCAGAAAAGCAATTCAGTTAGATGGTAGCTATTTGAAAACACAAATCAGTTTTTCCTGGACAAAATTAGATCATACAAACAGGAATCTCTACACCTGGCACAGCTTTCCCACATAGAGCAATCAAAGTCTTTACAGAGGATACAGCTAATGGACTTGTCCAAGCTGAAAATGAATCTCAGTCCTTCTGTGAGCCAGACCACCAAGCAATGTGCTGTCCTTCATCTGCAAGAGGGGGGAAGGTGAGGAAATAATAATTTTCCCTGTGACACATTCAAGAGTTAAGTTCTGCTCTCTCTCATCACTGGACATTAAGACACTCATGTCCATGTGGAGTCACTGGTTATCTTGCAGGGCTGCATGGTTTGGTGGTCCCTTTCGAACAGGCCACTTGTACTATGCTTTTGACACTTCTTTTTTTTAAACTTTCTACTTTTTTCCTCTTTTATTTTGCAGCAATAATTGAGCCCTTTTGGTTTGTCTCTGAGGAGGGGAAACTCAATGACTCATAATTACCTTGCATGCCATTTAATGAATTTGAAGGAGCACAGTAACATCCATAATCTAACTCTTCGAGCTTGTTAAGCCCTAGTTCTGCATATTTCCAAGTGCTAATATTCAGACATAAATGGAAAAAGGTTAAAAGGATTCAGTGAATTTGTAACAAATGTGCCCTTTGTGTATATGAATTCTGAGTTGTCTCTACTGGACATGGTGTGTTGGTTAATCTTGCTATGAATACCAAAATTACCTCCTTGTTAGCAGGGCTCATTGCTGTTATTACTGTAGCTCAGTGAAAAGGGCATTGACTTAGGTGCTAAGAGACTCAGTTTCTCATCACATCACTGCTACTGTCCTGCCATTTGTCATAGGACAAATTCCTGCATCTATTTATTTCTGTTTCCATTCCCAGCTGGTGCTGTCTTGTGTATCTAGAGTTGAAGCTCTTTGGGACAGAGACATCCTTACATACTCAGTGTCAGATCTCAGTTAATTTCTTAATGAAGTAGTAACAAATGACAAGCAGGTAAATGTCAAAGGAAGAGAAGTTCCATCTAAAATTAATGAACAACTTAAAAATTGAGCATACTTGGTATGAAATTTAAACCAGCTTTATCAACTACAGTATCAGCAGCTTTAGATTATCTGGTGCAGGAGGTGATGCGTTCTGCAGAAGCTTCTTCTACATTTTAAATACAGAGCCTTTTAATAAATAAGCACTGAACAAAAGCAAGACAGCTGATCCCATGCCTTTTCAGCTTTACCTTGCTTCTAGTCGGCCTGCTTTTGTTGTGTCACTTTCCACATAGATTTTTGAACTGAAAATGAAGAACTCAAAGGGAGAAGTTATTACAGAGGAAGATTGAGAGGTGATCAGAGATTACCTGGAGTGAAGGTGTATGAGTTCTGCAGCTGCACTGAGAGCAAATGATCAACAAGAAAAGAAATAAAAAAGAAGTGGGGAGCAGAAGAGAAGAGAGGCAGCACTTTATTTATTAAGTGCCATCAATGTTTAAGGCATAAGGTAGAAATTCCTGAACAAAGTAATTCACAGTTTAAGAGAAAAATTGTACCTTTAAGAGGGGTAAAAAAGCCCACACTGAGGCCAAGAAACCACTTACTGAGATTTCTTAGAATGTTTTCCAGCAACACTGGGGTCTGCTTTCCTCCCACAACTCTGGCAGGAAAAGAGTTTGTCTCCATAAATCACACCTCCCTTAGAGACCAGCGTCACCCTCACGGATATCCTATGTTTCCCCTGTGGCTGCTGTTCAACCACCAGAGCTGTTTCTCTGCAGTACTACATGCTCAGGAAAGAATAAACAGCAGAAGAAAGAAGAAAAATGTAAAGAACAAAACTGCCAACTTAAAGAAGGAATGTGTTGTTTAACAGCAACTAAGATCCACACAGCTTCTCACTCTCTCCCCCTCACTTCATCCCTCAATGGGATGGGGAACAGGATCAGAAAGGTAAAAGTGAGAAAACTCATGGGCTGAGATAAACATAGTTTGATGAGTAAAGCAAAAGCTGCACAGGCAAGCAGAGCAAAACAAGGAATTAATTTACTGCTTCCAATGGACAGGCAGGTGTTCAGCTATCCCCAGAAAAGCAGGACTCCATCACATGTAACGATGACTTGGGAAGACAAACACCATCACACCAAACATCCCTCTCTTCCATCTTCTTCCCCCCAGCTTTATATGCTGAGCATGACACCATATGTTAGGGGATATCCCTTGGGTCAGCTGTTCTGGCCATGTCTCTTCCTAACTCCTTGTGCTTACTGGGGCAGTGGGGTGAGAAGCAGAAAAGGCCTCAACTCTGTGCAAGCCCTGCTCAGCAATAGTTAAAACATCTTTGAATTATCAACACTGTTTTCTAGCACAAATCAAAAACACAGCCCTGTACTAGCTACCATGAAGGAAATTAACTCTGTCCTAGCTGAAACCAGCACATTCCATACCATTTACATCATGATCCCACACCTTCCAATACATCCTCACTAACCACCACCCCCCCTTCCCATCCTTTGATGGAATACACAGATATCATTCCCTTAGTCTATGGACAATCCTTGTAATATATGTTCATAAAACACTCATATAAACTATCCACAAAATATCCATTGAGTTAGTTTCGTCCATGACTTTGGGTTCCACCTGTCATGGGGGTCACTTAGAAAAGGAGAGGCAGTGTTTTGTTGACGTATGTCATTGGGCACCAAAACCAGCTCAGGTCAGCTCACTGCTGCACTTGCACTGCTTCTCCTAAGACTTGTCCTCCACTTCTTTACGTGGTTCTTGCTATAGTAATTCCTATAATGCATAATTCACATCATGGGTGACAAAGACTTAGAGTATATCCATTATAACTTTCATCCCTGGTTCCCTGGTGCCAGTTTATAAGTTTTAACGTGATGAACTCTTCCCCTTGATTTCAGCCTGGCTAGCAACCTTAAAAGCTTCCTCAGGAAGAGGACCAAGGCTAGTAAGTAGCAGAGTGTGCAAGCATAAGAACTACTGAAGAATCCCCATCATCTCTAGCTAAGCAGTCAGTCCTCTCTCCAGCTGGGTCTGTCATGTTTTCATCAGAAGTTATCTACTGTTTTATACAGTGTTACTGTTGGTTGCCTTGCATTTTTTTTTTTCATGTTTATATGTCTGTAGCTGATGAAGTTTGGTCATTGCTGACCTCCCCTCAAGTGTCTATGGCAAATTACAACAGGCACCTGTCTTGGCTATTGCAGCACAATGGCCTTTACATCATTTGAATACTTCATGATCCTTTCTTAGCATGCCTCAATACCTAAGGGTTTCTCTGAAGTACAATTTTTGTGATGGGACAAAGTATAAGAAAGACTTTGTATTCCAGCAAGCTGCTCTGTACTAATACCTTGACATCTACAAAACCAGAAACAACAACAACAAACAGGCTAACCCTCTCTTTCAGATGTAGGGTGGGAATATGACATGTAAAACTGAATTCCCAATGTCATTCTTGAGCACGGAGCCCGTGTGAGGCACAGGATCCTAGCCTCTCCCTCTCACCCTCCTCAGCACCTTTGCCTGCTCTTTGGTATTTAGCATGTGCTGGTGGTGAAGAACTGACTTTTGTTATCATCTAAAAGCACCATCATGTGTTGGAAAAAGAAGGAGGACATAATCAAAAACCATAGCTCCATAAGTGAGAAAGCTGCAGAAAGGTAGTGAGCCCTCCAGACAGAGTTCTTGGAAGCTTGTTCTCCTACCACTGAAAGGAGATAAAATCTAGCTGAGGACAATCATATTTGGCCTAACATGACCCCTGCTTTTAGAGTAAGAATCAGAAAGAAATATGTGGCCTTGCAAGCACAGGAAAAATATTAAAGTCACCCACTCTGGAAAGAGCCATTAGGTTAAAAGGCCACTGATTGGAGGTGTTTGTTTGTTGTACCCATAATTTTCATACCAGGAAATGTAAGACTTTTTGTTGCCTTTTCAGAAAATACCAAGGCTATAATATCTGCTATGCCAGAGTATGAAACAAAAAAGAAAATAAGAATTCACTTCTGGTTTACAGCTGTTGTCCCAATAGTTATATATGCTCCAGTAAAATATTACAATGGTCCAGAGAGACTTATTTGCCAAGCCACAAGCACATCAGGCTGCAGAAATAAACAAGGGCCAAGAGAAAAAAGTCAGTCCTGTCAGAAACCAAGTATGTTATATTGCCAGTCTTGTGATATTGTAAAATGCTACTCTCCCACCTCCAAACCATGAAACTAAACATATATATATATATATATATATATATATATATATACACTAGATATTTTATTTGCCTTCTACAATCCCCAAAGATTCAAATGTACAATCTTCTCCCCACCATCATGAGGGCTTAGCATATTTCTTTTTAAACAAAAGCTGAGATTATCATGCAATTAAGTGGCTCTAGGCACTGAGCCTTAAAAAAATACCCTTTAGAGGTTCCCTTTCAAACAATGAAAGATGGTGAGACTGCAGTGAGAGAGCTGACAGAGGAAAGGAGATCATGGCAAAGGCTACGGTGAGAGTGGCCAAGCAGGGTTAGTGACAGTCTCAGCTAACCCACAAGTAGAGTCTAACCCAGGAGCCTGAGGAAGAAAGCAGCAAATACAAAAACTTCCAGCCTTGGTGTTTGGCTGCAGCTCTGCTGCGCTTGATCTGCAATTCCTCCGGGAAATCCCACTGAGATTTTTGGCTGGGACTTTGGAACAACTGGAGAGGAAACTTCATCGAGCCCTCTGCCTGTTTGGAGAGCACTTTGTAAGTTTATGCTGTGCTGACTGAACACTTCTGCAGTGCAAACACCAGCCTTAAGACTTGCAGCTCATGCACATGGCAGTCAAGGTTTGCAGAGGGGCTGCCGGAAGAGGACAGTCTGGTGAGCAGGGGTACAAGGCAGCTCCTCTTGGCACAAGCTCCAGCAGATCTTATTCTTTCACTCTGCAGCTGCGAGTTGTCATAGTTTCCCGATGGGTAAATGGAATCTGTTGTTTTCTCTCAGGAGAGTTACTAATCTTTTCAGCTACATAAATACACTTCTATTATTGTCTGAGTAAATTGCCTTAGAAAACTGTTTCTTCAGGAAAAAAGTTGAAATTTCTTAAAAGGAAAATGTCAGTATATTTTTCATAATTATTCCACTACTTTTTTCTACCGTTGTTTATGGTAAAATCTTGATAGTTAGGAATTAGCATATACAGTCATGTTATCATATCTGCTTAAGAATCTGAGTTTACTCAATCCCAAATAAAAAGTGAGACTCATGCATCCCAGTCTCCCTTGCTCATGTCCAAATCTCACCTAGATTTCTTTCCAAATCATTGCCTGCCTGCATTTGTTTGTTATTACAACAATTCCAGTTCTTGGATGGCGAAGAGCTCTGAAAAGAAAAAGATTATACAACCCCAGCATCAGCCTCGCACTTCGGTTCTCACATCCAGCCCTTCTCAGAAAGATTCCAGTTCAGCAGGGTATTTTTTCCAAATGCTTCATTCTGCACTCAGCAGTCTGCACTCACTCTGCCCACTCCAGCATTAAGATGAAGGGAGTGCTATGGGAGTCAGGGAAGCGAGGCAATGTTTAGCAGATTCAGATTTCAAGTGGTCTGAATCCCCCGAAAGTGAGGGCAATGACAGAGGAGGGATCTGCTCTATTTTATACACAGTGTTAGGTGTTTGTAATGATACGACTGAAATTAAAAACTCTTTCAGTACATAAAACTAGACAGCCTTTGGAATAATTTCTTTTGTAAAAACAAAAGAAACTATGCAACAGACACTCTCTAGATGTAATTTCCAAACAAATCTACTCTGTGATTTTACCAGAATGTCTGTAAGTGGAATACAGACAAGTCCACAGCAGATTTGTTCATATGCCTATGAATGCTTGTCAAATCTAACTTTATATATTAATAAAAGATTCAGTTAGAAAAGAAGCCATGCCTAAGCAGAGTGCACTGGAGAAACTGTAGGCAAATCTGTACCTTATTCATGTAATTAATTTCAGTATCTGATTCTACAGCTGAGGAGCACTTAATGAATACAGTGAGCAGATGCAGTTCGGCTGTGTCTTCAGCAGGTATGTTTATTTGTTATCAGAAGGCTAACAATATCCCAATAGCAATTTGCATGAAATGTGCAGTTATTAAAACCAGAGCAGTGGAAGGGACGGTAATAGTTTTTGAGTCTGGCCCTGAAATTACCTGCTTAAACAGCAATTTTACTGTTGCAGCTACATGTGAATGTTTTGACTGGTCTCTGGGTCTTCTTATGCTGTAGCTCTGGAGTGCTGTAGCTCTGGAGTGCTGTAGCTCTGGAGATTTTGTCACAGATCTTAGAATATTTTGCACTGCAGAAACCTCAGCTCCTGGCAGAAGCCATCTGGCAGAATATAATCTTTGTTTACTTTTTGAAGCCTCAAATCCTCTTGGTTACACAGCAAAGCTCAGCCATGTAATCTTCTAGAGGCTTAAAAATCAAAACTCAGGTAAAATAAAGTCCCTGTTTCCTAGACCTAAAAATCTCCTGATTTTTAAACCGAGCTTATTACCCTGGGGATCTCAGCACTGCTTTTTTACAAAACTAGGACTGCAATACTGATTGAGGGGCTCCCAATATCATCAGTAGCACATCTCTCCTGGCTTTCAGTGGCAGCAGATCTGACCTGATGTGATTTATTAATCATAGAGTTTGTCAAAAATATGTTTCAGCTGGCAGTGTAAGCAAAGAGGTGAGGAGAGGAGAAACAGGTGCTTATGTTTTAACAGAGAGAACTGTTACTCTGTTTTAACAGAGTAAACTGTGTTTACTTCATAATCTAATGTTTTTACTTTATGGTTTTGAATTTCACATAAAGCTATTGCAAAGCCACTTAGTAAACAAGGGAGGGAGCAGCAGCTCTGAGGGAGGTGGCAGATGCTATCGCAACTGCAGCTTCTGACAGAGGCTACTGTGCCCAGATCCACGTTCCTGCAGCTGCAGGGCCCTGTCAGCTTCAGTTCCACAGCCTAAGGAAACCACTGTTATCTTGATGAACTAATAAAAAGAAAAGGTTAAAAAATAAAAGCAATGTTTACATTCCCCACTCAGCACTTCATTGCAGTAAAAGCTGTCTGGTAGGGCCAGGGGTGTCTGTGCTTTGGTGATCCCGTGCATCCCAGGTTTCTCTCCAGGCTATGCCGGGCACCCCAAGAACAGCTGGAAGGGCCTGACACCTTTTCATTACAAATTCTGCACCCTAGTACTTGGCAGTCTACAGTAGCTGCTGACCCACCATGGCCTTGAGAGCTGTGACCCCTCAGAAACATGGGTTTTGCAGGGGGGACCCAGTTTTCCAACAAGTGAAACCCCCAAATAAACATTGTCACAGAAGAATTGCAGGAGGATAGAGACCCTCCCATGGGTATGGTCTCAGCACTTTCTGTGTGTTCCCTCCTGATCCCAAAATGAATATAAAACTTCTGCCATGATCACGAGGATTTCTACATCCTGGGCCAATTATTGCACCTTTTCAGTCAGGGTTTAAGACAACAGAGTGACTCTAAGGTGCACTGTGCCTGTGAGAGGGGGTGGCCCCAGTCCCCTCCATGGGAAGGGCATGGGAGGCAGGACCAGCAAAAGCAGCACAAAAATGAGTCCTTCTGACTTTCTTCCAAAAAAAATACTTGCAGAGAAACCTGGAATTATATATAAGTAAAGTTGCCTTTTGATATTACCACGTAATTTCCACTTCTGGCAAAGAGATTTTTGCCCAGGCTAATTTGGAGACATTTCCCTTCACCACATTGGCACCGCCGTGTCATTTTTGATAGAAGCCTCATTCACGGGGAGAGCCAAGGCAACCCGTTCCCCTCTCGCTTCTGCAAACAGGGCTGCTTGTTGAGTCTCTTGAAAGGCTGTGCAAGCAGATAAACATGCTACACATGAACTACGTTAGGTGGAGGTGAAATACAGATGATTATATTTAAGGGCTTACAATAGTTGTTAAGAGCTTCTAACCACAGGCCCTGGCAGAGCTGGTCCTCAGCTTGCAGTGCATGTCTTGGCTACATCCTCAACTGACTTTCTGTTTGCACCCCTTGAAACTGGGCCAATCTTGTCAGTCTGGTGGCAATGGGAACAAAAATGAAAAAAAAAAAAAAAAGAAGAAAAAAAAGGAAAAAAATCCAACTCTGTTAATAGGATTATAAGATTTGGGGAATATAATGTTGCTGCAGATCGTTTATTTTGAAAGCTGATTTCATTTTAGTGAAAACAAGCTCAGCCCTGCACACTGGGGGTTTGCAGCCATGATGCCAAACACAATCATTGCTGGTTTGAAAGATGTGATTGCTTTTTAATGTGGAAATTTCACAAGGTTACAAAAGAGGAAAAAATTAAACTCCCTTCTTATAACAAAGTCACCCTGGGATATGAGCTACAATGCCCTGACAATGTCCAGATACTCTGACTGCATTGCACATCAGAAAGGTGGATGGGTGTCATTTACACCATTTCGCAATTGGGATTTTTTTCACAGAGCTGAAAAAGCTGAAAAGTTTTGAGCAAAAATAAGAACAGCACTTTGTAAAATGCATTTGGAATTGCACAAACACAACCCAAGGGTCAAGGAAGTAGAGGGGGATGAGAAATGTGTCCAAAGGGATAAGTGAGGGGATAATATGATCTCCCCTTCATTCCTGACAGCTCTGGACCCATAGTGGCAGCCCACTGGATGTATTGAAACCTAAGCTCCTCCTCAGGCTAGCAGACAACTTTTTTATTTTGTTAGACATCAGAATTAAAAAAAAAAAAAAAAGATAGTCAGCATCCTGGCCTTTTCAATAGCAACCTCCCAAAGGGCTTAAATATATTCTAGAAATAATGGCTAAGCCCCATTTTCCTGGGTGTTAGATGATGTTCTGTCACCATCTCAGAAGAACCATTGTTGTGACAAAAGCCTCATGGCACAGCCTGGACAGGGCTGAACAGGGAAACAGGCACTAGCAGGAATGTCCCAGTCAGAGGAATTCATCAGGAGGGACCAAAAGGAAAGAATTTTTCCAATATGCTCTTAAAAGAGTGATGAAGAGGGTAACAAAGCTGCCACTTTCTGAGGGCGGGGGGGGGGGGCAGTAGAGACTCGTGAGCTCTCTCTTTCTTTGTAGTGAAGATGCTGCTTTTGATCTACAGTGCGGGAGTGCTCTCCCCAAAGGCAGGGGTGAGGGAGGGGCGTAGATCTGGAGGGAGACACAAAGGATGGAGCTGAAGCACTGCCTCCGAGCTGGGGATTGAAATGACACGTGCGCTGCGGAACCTTTTTCTTTTCAAAGCAATTTGCTATCATTATATTGCCCGTGCATTTCCAATACATGTCAGCCTGTTCTCTTTTAACTTGGCGGGAGGGGAAGGTGCTTTCATTGCAGGGCTTCTTGCAGAAGCTCACCAGACATTGCTATTATTGCATCTGCTGGGCACAGCACAGAACGATGCACATTCATTAAAGGAATGGGGTTAGAGTAGAGCAAATTTATCAGTCCCTGTTAGAGAATGCTTGGGTGGGTTTAGACGTTTTCATATGCAGAAATATTCCACATTATCAAAGCAGGACAGTTTTTCCCTGTAACTTCAGTTCAGCCTCTATCTGGCATTATCAAAATAATTTAGCTTTGTTTGCCTGGATCCTGTCAGTGGTGAAAATCCAGAAAACTGCTAGAAGAGGATTTATTAAGGATTTCATAAAGTTGTAAATGACAAGATTCCCATTAACTCTTTCAGTTAGGATTCCTATTTAACTATTTCAGTTGGGATTTCTGTTCTGTTCTGACTCACATGCTTCTCTGAATATTGGGGTACGGTGCATGGTTATATATCTTCATGTGTGAAAGGAGAGGTGGGGCAAGATTTTAAACAAAAATTCAAATTACTCTTCTTCAACCAGATGCTTTCTCATTCACACGCCAAGGGATGGAGCCAAAAATCATTCCATATGGCATTATGCCTGGGCTGATACACTCAAATGAGGCTTAACATCCATAGGCAACACACAAAATTAACTTAGTTTCTGCATTTTCAGTGATTAGTACAAGGAAAACTATGCAGAGCAGAACAATGTCATTTTGGTTCCCTCATCTATTTCACCCTGGGTCAACCTCAAACTGCCTGAGTGTGAGGCAAGCCCTTCCACCAAACTTTTTTTCTTCTGTTCTTGCACTGGAGGTTGGTAGCTGGGAAGGGCTTTTTTGGTGGGAGAGCAGCCAAACCCAGCCATGTCTAGCTGTTTAGCTTTGGAGTCAGGGTTCCTATGGCTACAGAGAGGCTCTGCAAATTCTTGGTTTCTTCTGCAGAATTTGGAAGATGACATCATCAGTTCCTCCAAACACATAGAGGAGAGCAGAAGTTCTGACCACTTAGACTCACGTCCAGCAACCATCACTTATTGATAACATAAATACCTGAAATCATCCTACAACACATGGTAAAGGAGTTTCAGGAAGAAGCATCAGCAGTAGTTTGTCACTGATTTATGCCTGCTCTTTCCTCTCTTGGAGCCATTGATGGGGCATTTGAAAGGAAGGTGATGTTGCTGGGTGGTGGTGATGCCTGCAATGCCTCTCTCCATAATGACAGTGCAAGAAAGTGCTTTCAGAGGACTTGTGCAACCAGGCCAAGAGATGGGCTTGGGAGACAAGATGCCTAAAATTTGCCCTGTGGTTCTCCATGGTCTCCTAAAGGAGTGCTGAACTCTGGGGAGGCTCTCTCCTGCTGCCGCTCTTTTTTTGTACAGAAGCCTGAGTAACAAAATCAAAAGCACAGCTTGAAGCAAACCAACTGCACACAGGTTTCCTCGTGGCATGACAGGCTATCGCAGCCTAATGGTAGGCTGCTAGACTAGAAGCAGTCTTTCATTGAGTTTGTCTTACTGAGAGGAAAAACTGCTTTGTGTAATAACTTCATGGTAAATGTTGGCAAAAGATTTGCACTGCATACTGAAAGAGAGACATTTCTGACCACAGCTCATGAACCACATTTATTTACTCTGGCATTTGTCCATTATTTGTTCATAGGCTTTCTGTCTCTGCTAAATGTGTTCCAATTTTGGGAGCTAAATCATTGCCAGTAGTTTCCAGGACATTCCGCTAGGCTAAGCAAAATTGCCCTAAGCAGTTGTCAGAAACCACTGGAGTAGTATTTTAAATACAGAGAATTTGAAGAAAAGATACCAAGTGTCCTATCTGTCTGGATCCCAGATCCTGTGTGTTGTAAAAAGTTAGGGAGCAGAAGCAGAGGGCTTAAAATACTGCCTGACATTCCTGAACCATTTTCCAGAAGCAGCAGGCTTAAAGCACTGTCTTTCCTGAGCCATTTTCCATCATTTAATGAACCAGTCTGATTTTAAAATGAGGATAGTAATTAAAAATATGCATATGTATTTGTCAGCAGCTCATCAGAGAGAACTCAAGCTCAAAATTCCATCTGGAAAACCCTATTTATTTACTTCTTTATAAAAATGAACTACAAAGTACAGGAGGAAAGCCATTGCTGTAAAAATTTATAATTGCTCTCAGATGGCCTGACAAAAATGCATATTTATAGACAGGACAATAACATGAAAATTGTTTTTCTAGACCAACCTGATGCATCTACTCACTATCCCCTATCTGATAGAGCTCAGAATAACATGATGTATTACCTGCCCCAACAACAGTCCAATGAAGATTGCAAAATAATCCCTAAAACAATGAGGGCTGGCTTCAACTACAGGTTCCTATATTTTCTCTAATGTTATTTTTCTTGGCATTAATTATTGTAACTGCAGATAGCATCATTGTCCAAAAAGAAGCTCAGCGTTTCTTGAGACTTTGTTGAAGACTTTGTTGAAGACTTCAGACTTTGTTCCTGATGTTGAATTCCCTATCCTCTGGCAAAGCCAGAGTCCATGTGAGCCCTCAGGAAGCAGGAAACTTGCCTGCTAGTGGTCTGGACTTAGCTGCCTTTTGTTTTTATCAAGTGTCCACTTTTTGCTATGTGTTACAGGGAACACTCTTTATTTTCTCTACTTTTATCATGTCCCTTTCTTTTTCTCTCCATTTCAAAGATAAACAAATCCCAGCTTTCCAATTTCTCTACCAATGAGTCAGAGTAATTTCTGAGTTCATTTCCAAGTGCACTCTCTTTCTGCAGACAGAACAGCCAGTCCCACCTATGCAGTGCTGGAGGAACTGGTGGTAGTGATTTATGTAATAGCATTCTGCTGCTCTGTTCCTTATCCATACCATTAAATCCCATGAAGGGTTTTAACCCACAGCTTCATATTAAAAGAGTATCTCAATGAACTGCTAACTAGGATTCCTCTCTAAATTAATACTTGAGAAGTCTTTAAAAATGGTGGGTGTTTCTTTCCTTTTTGGCTATATAAATATTTTATCAACACTGAATTTTAGCTGCCCTTTTACTGCTGTTTATTCAATTTGTTAAATCACTGATACATTTGCAATGACATGAACCTCTTCAAAATGCTCTTTTCACACAGCAAAAAAAAAAAAAAACTAAGCTATGTCCTAATATTTTTCATCACACTGCCCAGCTGTATAGTAAACACAGTAGTAATGACAATATAGTAATAACAGTACAGTAAGTAATGACATTGATCCTAATAAATGGAGCATCTCAATGGTAAACCTCGTACTTGGGCAAAAGCTGGCCATTTAATCTTTATGTGAGTAATTTTTATTCACTAGCTATAAAGAGTACTTTACTTCCTATGTTCCAGATGGTTTTGATTGATAGAAATATTCAGCTTAACTTGCATGATGCTGTGGTTTTGTTTTTTTTTTTTTTTTCCTTAGAATAATGTGTGTATTTTTTAGAGGTTAATGGAAGTCTAGAGAAATAGATTTCTGGTTCACCTCTGTCCACCCTTCTGTGGACAATAGCAAAGATTCACATTAGGGAGACAAAGCGAGATTTGGCAAAATCTGCACCAAACTCACATATTCTTGCTCACTTACTCTTTGTTACTATTTTATTTTTACTTGCCATTTGATGAATTTAATGGGTGCAGATAAGATTCCCACTGGCTCACAAATCCCAAATTATCCCTGTATTTTTAAATATTGCTAGTCTAAGCACAATCTTAATGCTTTAAATATTATGTCTTCTATCTCCTAGAATTTTTCCTATTCCCACCAGTAATAAGGAAATGCAAATCTACTTGGCAGTTGTAGATTTATACTCTATGGTAGTCATTTGCTTTTAATTTATTGCCTTGCTTCAGTGACACCTTTGTTTCACATTCTGTACCATTACTACTGCTACAAAAGAGGACATGAAGAATGGATAACATTCGAAAGCCTTATATAATAAAAATCTTTCTTAGCTCCCACTTCAATTTCTGTGAGCCCAAGCAATGCTGTGATTCCCTTGAAGCCTCCAAGTTTGTGATATATTCAAATAAAGCATTCTTATTCTGTTTGAGATATGCAGCTACTTGGGACTGTAAAAAGCTATCTTGACTTCTTAATTTTCCTCTTGCTTGTTCTTTGCCAAAAGGCAGCACCGTTATCACTCACTCATGCATTAAAGTACATTTTTTAAGAAAAAAAAAAAAAAAAATAGAAGGACTACATTGGGAAAGCAGCGGCATCTGGAAAAATCAAACAATGTGAATTAATACATTCTTTGTGGGCTGGAGGAAGCAATGGAGTCAAGGAAGGCCTTTGGATGTTATGTTTTACAATACCTCTGGAGGCCCAAGCCCCACTACAGGCTGTTTTCTTCCTGCCTCTGGACAAGCTGAAATTAACTGGTAATAACACACAATTAAAAGCGCATGTGTGTGTCTGTGAAGGGGTGTGTTACTATGCTCTAATTCCACTCCTTCTGTGCATTTTAACTTTCAAACTTAGACAGCGGTGAAGAGGAGACAGACAGGTATACATAGCAGCCACATCAAAATCTTGGTGGGGCAGGGGGAACATTTGACACCTCCTTGTTTCAATGCCCCCTGTCTGTTTTTAATTTCACTAAATCGCTCCCGTCTGGGGATTGTATATTTTCAGTGGCCTCTCCCAGCAATGCAGAGGTGGAGCGTAAGTGTGCCAAACCCCAGCTATGCTCAGGCACAGGGCTGCACATTTACAGGAGGCAAGAAGGGAGTCAGCTCATGGGACCAACCATTCACCCAACTTAGGTCTGAAAGTGATGCCAAGAAATTTCACTTGCCCTTTTGCCTTTATAGTCACCTTATGAGGGAAGAGGTGGATAATTCGAGTAACAAACTGGCTAATAGTCTTTTGACACTGCAGCTTTGAAAGTATCATGAAAGGTTTGTGTGTGTGAAAAGTCCCCTGTTACGAAGGGATACTGTACTGCAGTTGCTGCTCCAGATAACAAGAATTGTGTTGGCTTGGTTAGGGGGTATTCTTGGTTTTTAAGAGGCAAGCAGGATCTGGTTCTGAGCACTTCCAGGGAAAAGAATGGCTTGTAAAGACAATTTGAGGAGGATTTCACTAGACAGTGGAATCACAGTGGAGCCTGGACTCCAGGTCCATTGCCATGGAGGCAAGTGGAGGTTTTGCTGCTAGTTTTGTTGAGAGAAAAGTTCTGGCCCAACACAGAAAGCTTGTGCAATCTTGGAAGGATTTACCTCATAGCAGCAACAAGGCAACACCGAATAGGGGGAAAAAAAAGAAGAGCTCCTTAATCAGCCACTCTAAGGCTGGATATCACTGTCACGGGGTACATGGGATACTACCCTGCATCCCTCTTCCTGTGAGCATCTCACCAGAGCAATCCCTTCACAGACACCGAATAATGCACATTGCAAATGCTTGTGCCTGAGCAGAAGCCCTTCATGTAAGAATATGTCAGAATGTAAAGCAAAGACATTGCCTCTAGTATTAGTTTGCACACCTCCCACGCCTTCTTCTGCTTGTCTACGGATAGGGACACGGAACAAGGTTAGTGTGAAGCTCTGGTCAGACTCCAGGCCAGTGTAGCTGCTGGAGGGCTGCAGAACTCTGCCTCTAAGGAGCCAGGGGACTAAAATAACCCTCAAGCCAGCCAAGGCACGCCATGAATTACTTTAGCCTACTGTATATCGTCCTGAAAGGAGCAGGATTTGGCTTCAATACATGAGGAAACCGAGGTGGTAATAGAGTGCTTTGAGAAAGCCCATTGAGTCATTGGTGGCCCTGAGGATAAAATGAATGAGTTACACAATAAGCTGGTAAGAGCATGAAAAGACAAGATACCTGAGCCACTTCCACTAGAGCTTCATTACATTAAAGCACACTTCTTTGAGATCGGAAGGATTTTTTTTCCTCCCCTTCACTCGCTGAATTCTCTGAGAATTGAGCATTACAGTGGCTTTGACTGTAACCATTATAATAATTTTCCAGTGCTAATGTTGTGGTTTTAATGAAAGGAAACAGCAAATGGTGTATCGACTCATATACACAAATCTGCACTTCATTTGCACAAAATAGCTTCTGGATGGCTTTCCTCCATGTTTTTGGTCAAAGCCACTCTTTTTGAGAAATGATCAATGTCTACACTGTTTGCTCTTCCACAGATAAAGCAGATGCTATTCATTACTGCCTTTGCCATGCATATATTGCTACTTTCCCCAAAGCAGCCGCAGTGGGTCATGTGTTTATTTTTCTTTAAATCCTTTTGTTCTTAAATCACTCCGCTTTTGCTTTCAGGATATGATGAATGATTAATGCTGCAGTAGCAGCATTATTGAATTAGGAAAGTCACTGGCAGCTTCCAAAATCATTGAGACAACCAACAAATAAATACAAGCCACTTCTTTAGAGTTAGATGAAGTGAAGCAGTGTGATGGTGTCAAGATAAGAAGAGGCGAGGCTGTCATGAGTACTTTTAAAGCTGCAGGATACACCTATTGTTGCTTCTATGTAAATCATAGCAACTCTGATAACAGTGCAGATGTTTTGAACAATTTGCATTGGAGTAATATAACCGCAATAAGGAAAAATGCTAAGGAACACTCAGAACTGGTGTGGGTACTTGGAGGGAATTCTGTTGTACAAGTTACATGATCATGAAGAAAGGAACTATTCATGGGTTTATGGTTTGGGTTTAGTCAAAGAATAGAGATTTGGAGTCAGATGCTGAAAGTAGGTGTTCAGCACCTCACAGGAATTACAGCCAACAGCACCAGCAACTACTCACCAGGAAAGGAGAGAGATTATAGATTTCTGGACTAACCTTTTGTAATCACCACTGGAATAGGCAAGCAGAGTTAGCCTACTGTTTGTAGTGATCCAAGACCATGTAGTATGGTAATATTCTAGTTAAATGGGAGATTGTGTGAAACAGGAGGACAGAATTAAATTCATTTTCTTACATTTATAAACAGATGGTTCTCTACTGGCTTCCTAACAAGGCCCATCATTTGATGTGACCCTGTCTCTCATGTATTTCATTACAGCACCACGGTGGACAGAACAGCCAGTGTGGTCAGGCAAAGGTTCTAAAGGCCACTGAGCATTTAGAACTCCTTTACGTAGAAGTGAAGGACTGAAGAGACTATGGAATGGTGAGAAATAAGCCCTAGCATCTCCAACTGCCTCAGTTTGCAATCTGAAAGGAAGAACCTCTGTGGGTATGGCAATGCATGTTGTTTGACAGCAGTTATTATCATGGCTTTCCTCCCCTGGGGCAGTCCCTGAGCACACTGCAGGCCTGCCTAATTCTTCTCCCTGCACCTCTGTTTAGGATTTCTGTAGATATCAAGAGACTCATGCTAGTTACTTCTGTGTAGTCCAGAAAATAAAGGGCCCCTTTATTGAGTGCTATAGTGCTATATACTTTCCTGGACTTAAAATCTTTTTTTATTTTTCATTGAACTGTCCCTGATTAGAGCTAGGTAGGAAAAATGGTTTCCCTGCAGAGTGAAAGATCTCACGATTTCAAGTGGTCTCATTGCTGTTCTACTTCAGGATTCTACTGAGTCCTTTCACATAGGGCCTGCTCTGAGCAGTCAATAGCCAGAAATTAAGACTCTCACTGGAGCCATTGAAGAACTGGGTAAAAAATATTTCTATAAAGAAAAAACAGAAAAAAATCTGCAGTAGTCCAGGATGAGCTCAGTGTGCTGGAAGAGGGCGGGATGCTTTTGCTCATTTCCATTATAGTTTCACTATACACAAGCAATGACATGTCAGCCCGAGAAGAGACCTGGACTTCCATCTGCTCTTCTCAGCATGGTAATGTAATTCCTGGACTGCCAACTCAGGCTTTTTCACTCTCTTGCCTAATGAAAGCCTTGGCAGCTATGCAAATTGGAGCATCTCCAACAGGAGAAGCTCTTATTTTGAAGCAGACTGCAGCCCAGAACCCACCCAGACTGTGGGGTGCTGACTTCCATGTCCCTGGGTCATCTTAAAGAGATTATAGTCCTACATGTGGTCTGCTGTTTTGAATCTGAATATCCAATCCAGAGAGTTCTGGCTGCCCTAAGACTGCAAATGAAAGTCTTTTACTTGGACCAGAAACTCATTGAACTTATAACCACCTTCTCTTTGAAAGTTCTGAGTTTGACGAATCGGTGTTTTCTGATTTGAGGATTGTATTTCAAAGACCTTCCAGCCATCTGTGTTCCCTATCACCTTTATCTTCAGCAGGTTCCTCTACCTGTGAGTCTTCATTTTTCTAAGAAATTTTTGTTAAGCTTATTCAAGAAAAATTATTTCTAGACTATTTCATCAGCCTTTCCATAGGATAAACTCTGACTTCGTTTTCACCATGCTTTCGGTCAACTGGTATTTATGCTTGCCCAGGTGCAACCCTAGAGAGTTCTCTTGCTTCATCCCTCAACACTGGTAGGAAACAAATTTCTAAAATCCTTGACAGGAGTTATACATATCTTACATCTCACCAGCTGAGCAGTTGTACCTGAGGTGTTAAGAGAGAAACTGGAGGTCCCTTCCCATCTGATTAACTCCATGCAGAGAGTAGGGACTATCATGGGTAGGTGAACAATGGCTCTTCCCCCTTGAAAACCACAAAACCCATAAAAGAATCAATCAAAATTTTACCCTACAACATACCCATCCACCTTTCCTTTATTTCCTCCCCTCACATGGCAAAACTGCTATTTGAAAGTCTCCACTCTTCTTGTGCTTGTGTTGAAAAGAGAGAGGTCAGGAGCCCTGCTAGAGCTGGCAGAGCTCAACCCCATTCCCCTCCTTCCTGCCCAGGCTCACTGTTGTTTTGATGCTCCAGCTAAAAAAAATCTCTGCAGATTTTTTTTGTCCTCAGAATGAAGCTTCCCACTGCTAGCCTTGGGAGACATAGAACATCCCGGCTGGGCAAGAGCTCTTTATGGATATTTCTAGTGCTCTGAGGGAGAAGGGGAAAAAAAACAAACTACAGCAAGTTTATGGTAATTGCTTTAATGAGGCAAAGCCCTTTAGAATGCAAACATGCTCAACAATACACAAAGAAACAATAAAAAAAAAAGTGGTTTATACAGGCTGTTTTATAAGATGGTAATAAAAGCAATTGTATGGCATACTCAGTTGCATAAACAGGCTCACCATGGAAGGTGTTTGTGTGAGAGCATGACTATGAATACTTAATTGCTTTCTTATTCTTATTTTCAGTACAAAATACTGCAATCAAAACTTAATCTGTGGCTTGATTTTTAAATAAAAATATTATATTCCAGTTTCCATTGTTGTAAATATAATGAAGCATGGTCTTTCTGTTAAACAGCATTTTATTTCTTACTCTTTACCTTCTAAAGAGGTATAACAGTGATTAATGTCTACGTCCCTGGCAATATCAAAATGTTTTTCAAATGCAGGATCATTATTCCTCTTCATATGAAAGGCAGAAGACCAAAATATTCGAAAGGTCATTAATGACCTAACTGGAAGTCATGGAAACCTTTGGTGAGATCCTTCTATGGCTGCTAATCCTGTTTGAACCAAGCCCCAAAAGCAATGCAAATTTCAGATCTATTTTCATTCACACATGTCTTCTGACAAACACAGTCAGTACAAAAGAAGAGTGTAAGGAAATATGAATTTGGGGACCTCAATAAGTTGCAAAATACAAAACTGAAAAATTGTCACCCAATTTCCCTTAACTCTCAGGAGAGTAAATTACTCAGACAAAAGGCTTGTATGAATTGGAATACAATCTGGTGTGTCCGGAATATTGTATTTTGCATCTGGTGATTTCTTTTGAATATGTACTATGACATTTGTGCCTTAGTGACATCTAGACCAGAGTAATTTTCAAATACTTAGGCATAAGAATTCATTTTTATTTCCTCTTGACTTTCTGCTTTAGGAAGAAACACAGACCTGTCAAAGACCTGTTGTGCATATAAACTGAGTGATAGGTCTAAAAAATTTAGGGAATAAGACTGTCTTATACAAGAAAATAAATATCTGGATGAAAAAAATATATTCATTAATGGTTTGTATTTTAGAGGCTGAGCACTTTGTTGAGGAATAAAATAACAGAGTAATACCAGAAAGGCCAGAGTCACTCTCAATGAAAATGGATGTCTCTGGGAAAGAAGTGACAATTTCTGGTTTCAAACTAATGGCAAAGAATGAGTTTGAATTTTATATCTTAATTTACTTTTTTTTTTAAAGAATCTCCTCCTATCATATACAGAAAGAAGTAGCACTTTTTTCAGTTCACTAGGAGTATAAGAATTTCTATCCTTGAAATCGATGGACTCCCTCTTAAGGCTACAGGGAATGCCAAATTGGAAATGTCATTTTTATTTTTACCTTTGTCATCATTACAGACAGCATAATGCTGTCAGGAATCAAGCAGGTACCATTAAGTGTTCCTGCTCACAGTTTCATCATCATACTTTAATATGTTACATCATTGACGCCCAAAAACTGTTCACATGAAGAAAATTAAAAAAAATTAAATTAAAAAAAAATACAAGGCAGAAGTTCTCAATATGTCCTATCCTAGGGAAAGTAATATTAACACTTTCCATCTCACTACAGTAGAACTACTGCCTAGGAGAACAAAGGAATCTTAACTAAATTGGTGAATACTTTAAACCACCTACGAACTGCAAGAATGTAGACTTTAGACCCAAACCCTGATGAACTTGCATGCTGTATGGCAAAATCAGCCTTTCCAGGCACTTTTTGGCAGGGTGTCCAAGGGGCCAAGAACTCCCAAACACCGACTGTTGACCTTTCAGCAATGCATCTTACCCTCTTGTTAGACGTCAAAATCAAATTGTTTGCTGGTATCTATCCATCTTCGACAATTAAAGGCAAGCAGCTTAATGATGGTACTCAAGACCAAACCTTTGCTCAGAAAGTAAAGGGTATCTAGGTTTGGATTACATATTACACAGAAAGATCTAGCACACTAATCTGAAATTTTTGGAAGGAATACAGATCATGCTTTCCTTTTAGCATCTAATTCTTCAGGCATCAGAAAGTCTACAACCAGAAATCTAAACAAACCAAGAGAATCTATAATGCACTAGAGAAGTGGAATTGAAAAGACAAGTCATTCAGCCTACCTACTGATGAGGTAGATGGGTGTGTAGAATCATGCTAAATGTTGTCAGCCTTCAAGATCAAGGAGTCAAGCAAGGGCAGACAGAAAGTTAGTCACAAGGTAATTATCTGCTTACAAGGACATGTGAAGAACAGCCAGGTATTAGCCATGAGGAACTTTCTAAAAAGATGTGTGGCATTAACCAGCCCTCAAAACTAATCAGAGAGGCTCAGTGAGATGCCATCATATTATAATCTGACTGATCCTAAATGTATTGGCTCTAGGATCTGAAAGTAAACTTTATCAATGTATGTTTTTTGTCATAGGGGAGTTGTCAAAATTTTTCTCCTCAATCCCTTGACAGAGATGTCTCATTACAGAAATCAGGCTACAGTGAAGGTAGTCATAGATAAACTATATACTGCTCTTTAGACACTCCCCTGCTTTGGTTTCCCATTTTCTAATAGGAAGCTCTCTGCACTGGGAGCTCAGGTGGTTCATCCTCCATCAGGATATCCATCTAAGCCACTTAATAATGGTCCATGATTACCTTGGAGAGGCCTCCATCTCTTCACCACCCTCAAGGCAATGCCTCCCAGTGGTACCTCCCCCACCACAGCAGCCTTCCCGTGTGCTGTGGAGACTGAGGACAGAGAGAAATGCAAATGACTGCCACGTGTGGGCACACTGAGCAGGGTACTGACTGCAGGCAGCAGCCCACTGTGGTGCTGCATGTTCATTAAGGGCCTTGAAATAGCAAGAATCAAAATAGAGATGCCAACAGATACAGCTTGGCTTGTCTTGCATTGCTGGTTCCATATGTTAGATAGTAGATGAGATATCATTCTCTGGGTGTGAAACTGCAGTCAAACCAGGTGGCCTGGTTTGGTTCTATGTGAAGTAACACATTAGGGACCATATCTCAGTCACATGTAAGATCTCTCAACCTTACTGACAGAGTCTGCACACTGATCAAACCCATAACAAGGGCTTTATAAAGCATTGTGATTCAAGTCTTTGGGAGGTGTAAATGGGTGCAGTAGCTATGGTCAAATCCCATTTCCAACAGCTCTTCTTCTTTACCTCTGTTTTTATCACACTTGCATTGGTAAAGTTGCTTACTGAAGAAAAAAAAAAAAAAAAAAAAAAGACTAATTTCCTTAGAAGAAATGTTGCCCAAGAGCAGTTTACATCATATGTTATCTGGAAGCTGTTCTGTGAAACATCGTAATAATTGCTTTTCCTGGACTGAGACACTTATTAGTAGCAGCTAAAGTTAACAGATTGGAAGACTGCCTGAAGATGATGGATGGTTTTTCTCAGATAGTAGATTTCTGGTCATTTTCCATGGCAGCTGTAAATTAAAAAATAATATAAAGTTAAGCAGTGTTAGGATAGAAGTCACAAATACTACACAGCTACTGACTTGATCATTAATCATCCTAAATTAATGTTAAAGTGTTACTATGATGAGCCAAACTTTGCCCTGGGCTGTATGCAGAAGTTACTCATTGATTGCAAATGGGAAATGGCACATGTATGTGAACACTGAATTCAGCCAACTGCTTGTTTGGTTTGCTGGGGTTTTTTAATTACTGCTTGAGGGAGATGGAGATGTTTCTGTTTTAGGAATCCCCTTTCATAACTGTGATCTGGAAGAAAACTATCAAGAGTCATCGTCTGATGTGCAGTCAATACTCCAGGTCATTGCAACAATATCTCTGTGTATTTTTAAAGCTGAAGGCCATTAATTCCCTCTAGAATTCAGGAGTCATTTGATCTGTCTGATGGTCACTTTTAAGGTTGCTACAGTCAAAAAATAATTTATTTTTAGGCAGAATGAAGACTTTTGTCCACAACTGAAAATCCTTCTAAGCTAAACAACAATTTTCTGTAGACTTTGTCCTAATTTACCCTGGCATTTTTGATGAAGTCAAGTGTCTTCTTCAGATGATTCGCTAGAGAGGAGGTGCCAGAGACACACATGTTGAAAAAAACTCAAACCACAACAATCAAATCTGATGCAAATGAAGAAGTCTTGTGCTCAGAGACACCTTACTTCTGCAGAATCTGGAGATCAGAAAACCTGTAATGTCCATGGCAAGGTCATGGAGATACACAGACCGTTGCCTTGTGAGCATCTAACTCCTCTCAGCTCCTTTTGCACTGTTATACTAATTCCTTAGGCATGTTTATGTTACACATGCTGTTAGTATTAATGTATATTAGCTATAGGACATTTCTTAGTCTCGTATTTAATGCCTTTCAGATCTTAGGTACAAATGCTCCACAGTAGTTGCATTGAAAACAATTTAACTTGAATGCCAACCACAGAATACTGTTAACAGCAGGTTTTCTTAGGGCGATTTACTTCTGTTTATCCACAGGGTTTGGTAATAAATACATATATTTTGGGGCCCTAGGTACATTAAACATACTCAATAGTCAGAGCTTGTAGAAGCTAATTTCTCTGTCATTGCATTATAGCTAAATTGGTTGCGCACGTCTCATTCAATTATGCAACTTGAAGAATACCAACAACACAGATTCCTGATTTCAATAGTGCATACGCTTGTTTTAGCGCTTACAATGGATCAGCTTTTAGCAGGAGACACTAAAATCATCATGCTTTGAATTTCAGAGTCACAATTTCAAATGTAATACTGTCTTTGTGTGTGTGTCATTAATGGCTTTTCTCTTTCTGCTTTCTGGATATATGCTATAATATTCAGCACAAATCAAAGTGAAGACTGGAAGGTAACTCACAATGGATATTTGCAGTTAAGCTTTTACACCATCAAATTCTTTACTGATATCAGCTTAGTTAAGTAGTTATTCAGCCAGTAAAAAAAGGTCCTCAAGAGCCAAATAAAGTATTTCTTGTTAAATCCTGATGTAGAGAAAGTGCCGGGTCAAGCCTATCAAGTCTCTTCAATGGACTCCTTTACTGGTAGTTATTCTACATGGAAGGCACTCTGCTAGTATAGTAGTACAGAAGGAACAAAGAGAAAGGGGAAAGGAGAAAGGAGAAAGGAGAAAGGGGAAAGGAGAAAGGAGAAAGGAGAAAGGAGAAAGGAGAAAGGAGAAAGGAGAAAGGAGAAAGGAGAAAGGAGGGGTTAAATTCATATCCACAGGAATTTACATACTATTATGATTCTAGTATTTTATAATAGCAATAAAACATATCAAATGGATTAAAAACTGACAGATCTCAAAAAAAATAGGCATCAGCTGGAATCTGTAGTTGAATGGATGTTCCCAATGTTCCTTTGAGTTCTGTACAAGGCTTCATGTTCTTTAATAACTTCACCAATGCCCTTGTAAACATATCCTTAAATACAATCTCTGAATGACATGAGTTTGGCAGATGATGAAAACTGGGCAGTCAACAGAAACCAGGAATGGTAAAGGAAAGAACCACAAAGTTATTCAAACAAGAATTCCTTGCAGTAAACAAAAATCAAACTAAAAAATAAAGAATTCCACATTGATTTTATCAGGAGGAAGATGGGAAGAGGTTAGCTGTCCACAGGAGACATTCACAGCAGGGAAATACCAAGTTAAAAAGGAGTCTTCCATCTAGCAGGAGCACCAAGGGCTGGAAACTTAAGCCAGACAGACTGAAAGTAAGGTGCTTTTCTAAGAATAAAGGTGATTGTGAGTTGGAGAAAAAATTACCAGATATGTTTTATGAGCTCTTAAGGCCAAGAGGAATATATGCTTTTGCCAAAACTAGATTTTTTTTATTATTATTTAACAGAAGAAGAGATAGTGGAGATATAAGCAATTTGATCATATTTTATGAGTATAAATATATGCAAATTTAACCAGACCAGAGCCAAGGTTTTCTCATCTGCCTGTAGTATGTCTCATTAAGAAATTTACCTTTTAAGAATTCTCTTCTAAAGAGATAGATTATCATTGTTTAATCTTAAGAGATATAATGAAATAAAAAGTTTATCAAACATTTTTGTACAGTTTAGAAAGTTTAGTACAGTGTAAAATACAACCTGTCTTGCAACATTGCAAGTTGCTGGAAAGAGCAGCCTTTATTTTTTAGATACAAACGTGAGGTAAAATACAGCGAAGAAATTGAATTCATCTCAGTTCCGCAAATCTTAACAAATTAATCAGGAAAATACTGCTACCATAAATGCTTTGAAATGCATCTGTGCCCCAGTGCTATTTTAAAAATAATTAGGATCATAATATATCTTCAGATACTTTCTGCTTCTATCAAATAACAATTAATAGCTGTTAGTATGCTTCCTTCTTCCATTTTGTAACGTGTTACATCTTCCAGAAACTTGCTAGGCCATTGACATTAATGAAAACAGAGAGTAAATCCATTCAAAACAATGTGAGTAAAAGCAGAATCTGTCTGTTTGCTTTTGCATGGTTAGAACAAAAAGCTCCATTGCTGCTTTTACAGCTAAAGAGCATTTTATAATGAGCTCTGAAATTTTTGGGAAATTTGGATTACAATGTTGGTTTAACATCAGAGAGTCCATTGTTTAGATGTAGGATCACTGTGATGTCCGGTCTCTGAAAAATTTAGTTTTCCTTTTGATATTAAAAAGACCACTGAAATAATCCACAAAGAGCTTGGGCCTCAGGAAAGAAGTCTGAAAAACAAACACTGTTAAAGATCGGTAAGACCCGATTATGTGGCTGACAATTACATGTGATAACAATTAAAATTATCTGATTCCAACCACATGGCATCTTAATACAGCAGATCTCCAAGTAAATAACATGTCACATAATAGGTTTTGATTGATGTTGTCAGCAACCTTTTGAATGTTACAGATACCTTAATACCATCAATGCCTTAGAAACCAGTGGAGACTGCTGACCTCAACCTAACCCAAAATTATTTGCATGTACCTAAATACCCTAGTTCTAACTGCTTGGTAACCTAAAATTCTTCTTTTACTAGATAGATACTTGTACATGGTGTCCATCTCCTTCCTTCCAGCTTTAAATAACTTTGCTAATATATGCATTTGTGGTTTTAATGAAAACTCTAGATGCTTTCTGAGAGGCCTTTCAGTTACCTGCCAGTACAGATCTGGGAACATATGTCTGATTGCAAGCCAGCTGAAGCACTCCAAACAATTTCTGAAGTCCATGGCTTGGTTGGCATAGGGGACCTAACCAGGAAGAACAGGGAGCTGCCAAGGAGCTGCAACTGAGCAGCATGAGGTTACTTTGCTGCCAACTTTAATTTGCATTAAAAAAAATAGGGATGAGTTAATGATTGCTAAACCAACAAATCATCCTCCTATTGGAGGAGCCCCAGAGGACATCCTGTCTCCAGCGGTGATGTACCCAGTAAGAAAACACATTGTCACATTGCCTAGAATGGGCATACAAAAGGCAGAGGGGATCAGAGCAGGAATTTGGAGTATTTTCATGGTGCCAAGTCTCCACATAAGTTCTTGGCTTAGCCTCATGCTCCTTATTTTCCTCTAGACCAGCCCAAGAGCTACTCTTCAGATCTGTGATGCAAGTTTTATTGTTTCCTTCTGTATACTGTTAAGTGGGAAGTGAAACAAAATGTCTTAAAAATGAATTGAGGAATAATACCATACATTTGTTAGAAGGACAGTTTTTGCTACCATTGTTGTTTTTAAAAAACAACTTTTTCTACTTTGGCATCTAAATCAGGATTTCAACATCACAGCTGGAAAAGCAGCTGTCTTTTCTAAGCAGGGCTGTCACAAACACAGTTCTCCCACTGTAGGATATAGAGTCAGCAGCTCGTTGAGAATTAAGCTTTAGTTGAGATATTGCAACTGTTTAGAAGGTGTTGCTGAAGGTGAGCAAAACCCTTTTGAGTTATTCACATCAGTTTCACTGGTCTGACAGAGCATGTTATCCATCCACAATGCAAGGTCCTGCCTGTGATATAAATATATTGGGGTTTTAACCAATATGTTGCAATTTTCCCCATTCTTTATACGAGATCACACTAATGAGAAAGAAAAATATGAAGGAACAAAACTCATGAGCAGACAACGTAACTCAGCAGTCTTGACACCTCAGTCATAGATGTGTTTTTGTCCTGAGTAACAGTTCTACAGGTCAGGCACAGCTTTCCCTAAATGGCCTTCCCAGTAAAAAACAGTCATTTGACTGCACAATGGATGTCATGTTAATGTAAAGGAAATATATCTGGTTCCCAACAATAAAAAGAGCAGAATTGTCTACATGGTCCATGTTAAATTAGAATCACATATTTCTTCCCCGCAAGGAAAATTATATTTGCTGTAGCTATACACCAAAACTGTTAGCACCATGGGAGAGCAGATTCCCAGAACAGCTAAGCACCTGATCATTGAAGTACACCAAACATATTTGTGAAAACTCTCCATATTCACACACCTCTAAACCTTCAACACTTATCAGACAATCACATTCCTTGTCCTGAACTCCAGAGGATGCTCCAAAAAATCAAGTCAAGTGATACTTAGATTTTACAGAGAAAAGATCTCAATGTTGTGCAAGAATGCATCAGACAAAATGACCAAATCATTAAAGAACCATTGATAGAGTGATGAATAGAGTATATAAACAAGCCAAACTATACAAAACCAGATGTAGCCATGCATCTGTAAAGATGTAGCCATAGTCATTTTCTCTGAAGAACAGTATGACAGAGGTAGTTCATCTGGTATGTGTTTTCCACCCCTGATGTTCAAGACTATACACTCAGAAGCTACTTTACAAGTATAACATTTGTGCAGCTGAAGCATGAGCAGAGGTGATTAGCATGGGAGCAGGGCCTCTCATTTTCTTCATGCAGAGCATAATACAAAGAGACTTTGATCTTTAGAGGTATCTCTACCACAGTGCAAACTAATAATGATGTTAACACAACAGTAATAATAGGTACACATAGCAATGCTGAACCTTAAACATGTATCCATTATAAACACATAAATATTCAGTTGTCTACTGTAAAAGCACAGGTCATATACTCTTTAGCTTCATTTCCCTCCTACACATCCAAAAGTAGGCAGAAAAAATATTGAAATATATTTATTTATTGGTAAACAGTATTTTTCAAATTGGCATGGCAGAAATTTGGAGAATCAGGCTGCTAATAGGAATCTGAGAATGCATATAACATTAGAACCAAACAGAATATTTGAGCTGTAGAAGAATCTCCAGAAATAACCAAAACGGCAGACACTTTATTTTAAAGATGTACAGGACAGGTTGTGAAAAATCTCATTTCCCTCCAATGTTTCGAAAAAATTAGCATCTACCTACAAATCAGCTGAGGGGCTCAGATTGTTATTCTATTGATTCTATATATGACTTTCTGGTTTTGTATGAGGTTTTTTATTTGTTTGGGTTTTTTCATGTTTGAGGGGTTTGATTTGTCTGGTTGTTTTTTGTTTTCTTGTAAATTTTTTGGAATAAAGGAGAAATGACCAACCTATAGCGTCCAGGCCAGCTTCCAAAGGCCAGAATAGCTTATCTAACCAACAGCTATATTTTGCTCTCTTGTCCTCTACTGAGGCCTTCAATCAGAGGGAAAAGATTAATTGGAAGCTGTTAAACTGACAAAAAAAAGTGGTCAGAAACTTGCATTTCTTTTGCCCAAGGCTCTCTGGCCTCTACACCATTACAAACCAGGAATTACATTCCATCCTAACTGGGGCACATCCCCACCACATGATGAACAGGTGATGTAAAAGCCCTGTGACAAAAGTGTGAGTGAACTTCAGCCTTGTTACAGGCACTACTTGAACTCCTCATCCGTTACCAAAATAAGTATTTTCTGAAGAAAGGACTTTAACTTTCTAATGGATATGCCTCTCATTGAGTTAGAGGTCAGAGCACATATTTCTTCCTTAAAAATGACACAATCTTCCAAACCAAAAGGCTAAGATTGACACAAGGAATGCGGACTACATATTTATGGAGTAAACACAACTATTATTTGTTGCCAGATCTAATGTACCAGAACAAGGCTTTGGATATACATATCAACAGTCTAGCATTTTCTTGAAGTTGTGTGTAGTGCTTTTCTGTCACAACGTTTCATCCATGACATCCATATTTCAGGTGCATGCAGAGAAAGAGCATCCCTGCCTTGGGAAATAACATGCCAAGAACAGAAGGGCTACAGGCACCATAGCAGGAGAATAGGTAGATTGAATGTGGAGAAGGTAGTGGCCTTGTGAAAGAATTCAGGGACACTGAATAATACCAGTGGGGTTGCATAGAAAAAGCCAAGTATCTCTATTATTTTCTGCTAAAAGAGAATCAGTAGAACTCCAAAGTGACTGAAAATGATGAGCTAGTGCTTTAGAGAGGGGTTGAAAACAGGGAGGTGGGGCTGTTTGCATAGTTTTGTTTGGCATAGTTTCATTGTTCACAAAAATAAGGGGAAAAAACAATATTCCAAAACTCTTTCTGGGCAGTTATAATTATTTTTCTCCCTTGGATTACAACACACATAAATATCAACAACCCTTTTGGCTATGTTGGCCTGAAGCCCTGTTCAGGCTTTCCACGTGGAGTTCCTAAGGAGCTGTCCCACTTGATGCATGTTGAAAGCCTCTCCCCTTAGAAATGCATTGGGCTGGTGCCTTGAAGGGACATTTGAAACCTGCCTATGCTGCTTTGCTCTTTTTTTCCTGTTCTTGTTGTCAGGCTCGTCATGCTGAGTCATATCTACATCTAGATCATAATGATTATCCTGAAATGTCAGCAGCTGCTCTTTTCACCCCCATATGGTGCCAGGTTTAGGATGAGGTTTCCCTAATGCATAAACAATGACTATAATTGTGGTTTTTGACAACCAAGGTATCGCAGAGATGTTATTCTGTTGTAAAAAACCTGCATTTCCACAGTGGTAATGAAGGGGTGGGTCATAATGACCCATATGTTTCTTTGTATTTCTCTCCAAAGAAAGCCTATGACATAAGTGAATCCCTGTCAGCATGGCTTTCGGCCATCAGATGTTGTTTGACAAGGAAAACATCTAAAAGCTTTAACAGCTAATAGCTTCCTAAATGTAAGAGCATTATTTTCCTAATTCCAGAGATGGTTGTTTGATAGACAAAAAACTGGCTTTATCCTCTATTCTCTTAATTCAGATGTAATTTCCTTGCAGTCTGCAGATAGTCTTATCCCTTAGTGTTGCTTAAAGTTACAGGCTCTCTTTAAAAGCCAGCTAAAAAAAAGCTGAGGTATCAGAGAAATAAAAAAGAGAACAAACAAACAAACAAACAAACAAAAACCCTAGCAGGACTTGACAAAAGAAATGAAGAAAACAAAGCTCTATCTCTTCTTTCATTTATGGATGTACATGAAAAGTGTTTCCACTATCTATTATCTGTGGAGACAGAAGATAGTAGAATTATTAGTGAAAGGGGAATTTAGTCCCAGCACATCCATTCTGTATTTTAGTGCCAAATAAAGCAATACAGAGATAAATGAAAGATAAGCAAGTAGAAAATCCTGTAAGGGCAAAGACAGGGTGAACATGATGTACTATTGTTCAAGACTGGGAGAAGAGGCATTGAAGCTGATGGAAGTAACCACCACCCTTCATCGGAGATAACAGAGCCAAGTAGTTCTTTGATGAGGTAATACAGGTTTCTGAGACAAGGCAAAAGTACACCCTAAATATTGAATAATGTAGGCAGATGGTACTGATGGTTATTGCTTTGGGTAAGGGTATATTTGTGTGTATGTATGTACAAGAAAACAAGGTAGCTGAAACGGAAGGAGAAATAAGTTCTAAACACAGCAGCTAAAAGGAAAGTATCTGGGCATAAAGCCTAAAGGGACAACTTATTTGGAATACTGAACACGAAAAAAAAAAATGTGATGCTGTAAGCAAAGATATTGTCTTTGGTGGTTTTGATTGCATCTGCAGGCTGAGAAAGAGAAGTTAGCATGTTCTTTGTAAATAGGTAGAACTGAAGCCAATAAAGGGCCTGACTCCATCAATGGTTTCACTTCCTAACCAGAAGAAGCTCTGATGTGTGACCATTTGTGTCAAAGGAAGAAATATTATAGATAATGAAGGAGACTAAAGGAAAGACTACAGACAAACCTATGGTGTCCTGAGAAAGCTAAGGATGTTATAATGAATTAAATCTTCTTGTAATGAAACAAAAGTCGTATGTACAGAAATTATTGCAAATACAAAATGCTTTAACAGCTAGAAACACTGGGACTCCATTTTTAACTAAAAGATGCTCTCACAAAGCTTAAACGAGCCCTCAAAAACTAGACTGAGAAGATGCTATTGCTCTGCAGGCAGAGAGGTTCAGGTTCAGTGAGACAAAAGTGGGAAGCAAGATCCAGGGCAGTGTTCCTCTGTGAGAATAAAGTCCCTTCAGGCTCCTATATAGGTGCTTCAGCCTCATACTCAAAGCTGGCTTATACAGCTAAACCCTAATTAGGTGCTTAAGGTCCCATCCACTCCTTCCCCTGAAATAATCAATGAGACCAGATGTCATGTACCAAATGGTACATAAAATGGCAGAGAGGGATGTACCATTTTGCTGTTTTCAACTCTGCCTGTACCAGCCTTCCTGCTGAAGCCGAGGAGATGAAAATTAGTTGGAGAGATGAGCACAGAAATTACCTCTATAGAAACCTGAAGTGTACCTGCTCTGTTCTTCCATGCCACCAAGCAGTACACATCACCCTCCTAAAGAGCAGATATTTTGGATCTCTAGCACTAAAACCATACTGCACTTCCACAGCTGTAACTGAGAAACAAAATTGGTCTGATTGGAAGCTATTCTAGTCCTTCACAAACTAGGCACAGAACAAAATTTTTAGGATGGCAAACAACCAGTTACAGTTGAAATTTTTACACATCTTTACTTTCCCTCCACTTGGATGATACCTATCTGCTTAGTTTTAGCTAAGAATTTGGCATCTAGGATAAAGCAGTTGCCTATGCCTTCTTTTTAGTTACAGAGGTAGATGTTCACTTCCAGAAACCTATCACCATACCCTAACAGAGAATTTGGACATCTCTGAAAAACAGTACAGGTTGTCTTTTTCCATCGACTGAAGTGGGAACCTAGACAGCTAGTCAGTCTGGACACACTACTTTGGGACAGTAGCAGACAAGGCCTACACAAGTTTTTGTGTACTGGGCCATGATATACTTCAAAATCTTTCTCAAGGGCATCTGTGGTTACTTGTGTAACCTTTCTTGAGTGTGTCAAAAAAGACACTGTCAAATGCAGTAAGCTCATGAGAATAGGAGATCCAACAAGAGCTCTCAGAGAAGAGAGCCATTAAGACAGGCTGCTTGGGTGGGTATGAGGAACAAACTTCACATGTCTTCTTTGCATGAAGGAGCACTTGTCATTCAGTATTCCTGTCTCATAAAAGGTTGTGTGCAGTGGGAAGAAACAAGAGCACTTGTGTTGTCTCAAAAAGGTGTGGCTTGTTCAGGTTAGACTTCAGAGCCACAGTTGTCTGAATGAGGACTAGTAAGAGATGAGAGCGTTTTGATCTGTCTGCCACTCCGTAAGGGATAATAGGCAGTTGTTTTATTATTCCTTCAGTGTAATGTACAAGGATGATTTGTAATGAGGCAGAATCTTGGATAAATAGCTCTTGCTATAATACTTTGCCTTCAGATATCTCAAGAGCTAATCTGCGGTGGGTATGCTTGCTGTAAATCAGAGGCTATGTCTTTGCATTTGGAAGTCACTATTATTATGTTAAAGGGTGTATCCTTTCATAGTTCAAGTATGGCATTTGGAAAGAAGTAATTTTACCTCAGAGTGGAAGATTCCCTGGGGCACAGATCTTCAACAGTGAAATTTTGTGTGTGTACTTTGACAAACGCATGCCTAGTGGGCATGTGCCAAATTATGCCTTTGAAGCCATGGAAGCCTTGCTGTGGGAACCTAGAACTTTGAAGAATTTCTCAAGGGAGAGGAAGCAAAGCCAGCTGGACTCATTTTCTATAGACAGAAATTTAATTGCTAGCTAGCAGCTACTACATTAGAAGAGAAATCGTCTCAGAGACCTGGAACATGTTGGTGTGAACCCTTGTTAGAGGAGTTGGGAGACAGCTTGACTGTGACCCATCCAGATCCCTCTCTTTGCACATTCTTTTAAACTTTAGCATTTACTGTCATAGTAAAATGTGATCATAATTATAAGAACCAACACATCATCGTCATTACTCAGCACCTAAGAACAAATTGTAAGTACTCTGCTTTTGACTGCAAACCAGCTGAAAAAATAACAATTTCGTTGAAACTAATACATATCAATTCAGCAGACTTACAGACATGAAATTAACTTGATACAATAAAATTTATGTACAGTCTTTTCTTCAATAAGTGGTTTATTTTCACAACCCAGTGACTTCATCTTTCTTATTCTCTGAGACATAACCTTGCAGCTCCTGAGGAGAAGGTTCCTCTCTGTGGTAGCAGATACCTGTCCTTCCTCTGTGAGCTCTTTTTTGACTTCATCCTTCTTCAGCACTCTCAAGTAGGTCCTATGTCATCCTTAACTCACACAAATGCACATAATTTTGCCTGACCAACAAAAGACAAAACTGCTGTAAAATACTGCCCCAAGATGGGAAGTGTGTGTGTGTGTGTAGTGTAAAATGGTAATTCACATGTTACTGTACTATTAAGATAATGTTTCTCTACCAAAATAATTATAAATAAAGCACTTCAGATAATAATTAAAAACCTTACTGAGGGAAATTGCCTAGCAAAAGGAGGCTCAGGATATACTTTTACTGCTACTCTGAGGTTAGTGCTAATTGGCAGACAACAAAGCCTATAAATTCAGAGGTTGATTGTTGCCTTCTGCTTTTCTCCACTGACAGGTGAGAACACCTCTCCCTCTGTTAGTCTTGTGATTTATTTGTACTTGTATGCAGACCTCTGATAAGAACAGTCCATCACTATGTTAGACTCTGTACCAACATAGAGTGCGAACATTTCTCACTATGCAATTTACAATCTGGACAGAGAAAGAAGAAGGAGGTAAAACCTCCTCCCTTTTTACATGAGGAACAAATACTGTGATTCATAGAGACATTTAGGTGTTTTGCTGATTGGGATCTGATTGGTCAGACTCACAACTTTGAAATACCTTCAAGCACAAGTTGATCTGCTTGCTCCATGCACATCCTCTTACTCCACAGTAATGGCAAAGTAACCAGACCTGTTTCACTACAGGTTAAATCAGCACTGCCACTCTATGCCCAGCATTGCTACCAAAAGACCTATATTCCTCCAGTGACATGCACTGGGGAAGTGGTGAAAATTAAAAACAATCCAGAAAAAAAAAGTAAAGCAAAACAAAACAAAAACCTCACAAATTTTAAACCAGATTAGTTGCCTTCTCAGGGATACAATCTCATGGCAGCAGAGCTGGTTGCACTGATTTAATTATTTGTTCATATAACTACACTTTGGGTCACATCATTCCGTTTGCTCTGGGTGAAAGTGCACACAAGGACAGTCACTGCTGTTCAACTGAGACACAATAGCTTGTTAAATAGTTATAAACTGATCATAAGTCTGATCCCAAATGTCTTACCCGAGGTCACCCAGCAGTTTGAGACACACCCAGCAACAGAACATCTCCAGAGTCCAGCCTAGTGTCAAATACAATGGCACTTTTCCTCTCTAATTGCAACCAATTGTCACTGTCTTCTGGTGGGTGTAACCAGGAGAAAATGGACATGGGAATGAACTAGCGCTGTCCAGTGAGCCATACCAGTTTCACCTGAAGTATGTTAGCAAGACTTCATCAGGAGAACTCCATAGTTTCACCAGGTCCTGTTTCTCCATAGGCAACAAGTGATTAGATATTGTTGAGTAACTCAGAGAAAAATTCTTGTGATATGTGTAGGTGTTGTGCTGGACAATATGTTTCAGGGAGAGTGGGCATCATCTGCAGAAACAAAAAGCATTTTTGACTGTAAAAAATCTTGTTCAATTCAATGCCTTCCTTTCCTATGCACCAGAGCAGTAGAGTGCTATGGTTAGTGCTACTCAGTGCATAATACATGAGCACTGTATTGATCTGAAGAGCAACTAGCACAGGAAATGTAAATGAAACAGTGGGGCAGAGGGACCCAGTACATGCTTTCCACAAGGCATGTCAACCCTAATTAATAGACAAAGAGCTCAGTTCTTCACCTCTGTTTAACTCCTCTCCTCTTGCTTCTCTTCCCTTTAAGAGAAGGGACAAATCCTTCTCCAGTTTTCTCCTTTTCCCCCTCCAGTTCACAGCAGCATATACAGGACCTGACAGAAGCCCACACAAACAAATGGCCACACTCCCATTGACTTCAATGGGCTCTGTAACAAGCAGAGACATAAGAAAACAGGTGATTATTTTTTTCCTTTCTGAATGACAAGACCCTCCTCTTCCCCCCAGAAAAACCATCCATGTAGTAATCATAAGTGCTCTATATTATGCAGTGCAATGGGCATAATTAATCCAACACTCTAAACCACTAGTAGCAGTTAGTCTCTCTAATGCTTGGAAAATTGGTTTAAATAGACTTCATAGCTACAGAATATGATTTTTTTAGATTGAAGTACCTAGAGTCCAATATCAGCAGTTGTTAGCAGCATGTCTGTGCCGACTTTAAAAAGGATAGTCAATTCATACATATAGAAGAATGGAGCCCAAATCAGCATTTGTTGAACAGTCAAAATCATTTTGATATCCATGAGCTGTTCTCTCAAAGCTGTAAATGTAGGATGAACTCTGCTGTTGCTCTTTGGCCAATTATCTGGACATGATCTTGATTAATTACTCACCTGGCTCACTGGATTCAAGCACACAAATCTCCACCTATTTTCCCTACACTACAGCCAAACACACAAAAAAATCCTCCCCCTCTTCCTCTTGATTCACTGAACTGAGGACTTTACAGGTAAGACCAAAAATCCCAGGTATATTTTAAAAGTTCTATTTTTTGCTGCCTGCAAGTTCATCTGCTTAACAAAGAGCTATGATACTGGGCAGCGGGGAGGGGAGGGAATACATTGCTAATTTAGTATCCTAGCTTGCTCTGGATATCTGCAATATCTTTATTCTGAAAAGCTGTGCATTTTTTTGCAACACTTGGACAAAAATGTTCCAACTGTACTGAAGTTTAGGTCATATGCAAATGTTCATATTCAAAATGGTGTGCACAACACTGTCTTTCTAATCCTACCACTAAAATATGATTTGTGGCAGTTCTTCAGAACGTCTGCCTGATTAAACATCCTTGGAAAAAAATGCATGGGATTGTAATAAAGAAGCATAAAAACGTTTCTTTTAATCAGTAATTAAGTAGCAATTAAGCATAATTATTACAATTTGTATCTAATTTATAATATCGGTAGAATGAACAGATGTAATTCATCCTCCAGTAGTCAACAGTGCTTGGCTTGAGCAAAGCCAGCTCGCACTTCCCTTCACATTTGCAACACAAAAAGGACACTATGGATGGTGAGCAAATGTGTCCTCCCCAAAGGGAGGGAATATTCAGCTATTCAGCAGCGGGGTAGGAACTGCTCAGTCATCTGAAAGCCTGTGAAAATACCCATACAGACAACATAAGGTTTTCCTACTGTCTTCAGCAGATTATAAAAATCTTCAGGTTTTAAACCTCATAAGGTGCCCTCACTTTTGTGTAGCTGGTACAGTAACTGTTCAGTGCCACAACCAACCATTGCAAAGCATAACCATAGTTGTGCTTCTTTTTTATATGAAATAATATTAAAATTGGTGACCTTTTTTTAATGTAGTGGCTGGGGGAAGTTCTTCACTAGCAGCCTATGAAAAATTACACAGTTTACTGAGTAACTCAGGGGAAAAAAAAATTCATTACAAATTCTAGTTAATTTTCCTTAATTCCACAGTTTTTAAATGCTTAAAAAACATGTATGTGATCTTGGACTGTCTGGAAGCAGCCAATATGACTACTTTCTGCCATGGATGCTTTCAAATAAAACTACTATGAATTTTTCTTTGTTCATCCAAGACATACATGACTTGATGGTAATATATCAGTCTTCACATATAGCTGACTACCACCGAGCTGTGTTTGGAAAGATACGTGATGGGGGGGCCATTAAAGCACCTTAGAGAGTTCTCTGGAATCACTCAGTAAAGAACACAGATGAATTAACAGCCCAGAAGCTTTACCATTTGTGTAACAGTAGCAAATTCATAAAACAGCCCTCTGCCAAGGTAACCTTCTGAATCTGCTTCAACAGAAATTTTTAAAAACTTAAAAACTATATATTTGATGGATCTGGAATGTTCTTCTAGCTCAGAAGTCTGAATGTATATGCCCTGTCCTTACCCTGATGCCATAACTGGCTAAGAGTTGATCCCCTAAGCACTTCTGCTGCTTGGAGAAGAGGATTCCCAAAGAAGGTGCAAAGAAGCCAAGAAAGAGCTGAAATAAACTAGTATACTGGTATTGAATCTGACCAGACTGAATGTAGAACAAATGTAGCATTTGAAAATGCAAAATGACTTGCTGAGAAATTAAAATCTAGTTTGCTCAAGCCATTGTTACTTTGGAGAACCAAATCAGGTCTGTGGTTTTCTCAGTGACAGAAGTCTCACAAAGTTTGTGGATCTGTAAACTGAAGATTTCATGCATTCCTAAGCCCTTAATTAACAATGTAAATCTGTTTAAAAGATTCTTATATAGCAAAAACTTTATGGTTTAAAGTGAAGTTAATGGTTTACTGATGGAATGTACCATTAAGGCCTAGCCATTTGAAAGTGGTAATAAGGAGACAGATGCATATTCAAATGTTTATCTCTTTAATGTTCCAAAACTTAATCTCTTAAATTAGTGTAATCAGAAAGGTGGCATTCTAATTCTCTTTTGGGGAAGAGAAGGCGCCAAAGATCAAGTGATAACAGGGCTGTGAGTTAAAGTCATTCTCATGAAACTGTGGCTGTGTTTGAACCCAAGTTGGAGAGTTATTTTTTTTAGGTACTGTGTCTGCTAGAATTCAAAGAGAAGACAAAGTTCTGCTTTTCAGGGCATAAAACCAAACCATGGACAGCCTTCATTAAAAAAAAAAAAAAAAAAGCCAACTTTATAAAAATGTCGGGCTTGCTGGTTTTGCTTTGGTTTACACTAAGATCTTTCTCACACACCTATAGCTCTAAGTCAAAAGAACAATAAGGTTGTGAAGTTAATCACTAGAAAGGTAGAAAGTGCCAGACATGAGGTTACATATGCAACCCAAATTCAGTTCCTTAGGTGAACTCATGATTAGACATGCTTTAATCACATGGCCATGCACATTTTTTTCCACAAGACAAAGACAATGTAAGCCTGACGATTTAGAGGAGCAAAGCGCAGTACGATGCACTGTGTTCGAGGGTTGTGACAAAAGAGCATTACCAGGTCTGCACGGCAAGGAATGGGCTGAGAGACCAAGCCCTGCCCAGGGCACAGAAGGTGGGAGGCTGTGAAAAGCCCTGCTGCCATATCAGCATGTCCCTCCTCCGTGCCAGTAAGCCCCTGCAGACGCATGTGAGGAGACATGGAGATAGCAGGCTGGGCCTGCAGCAACATGGCCTGCTGCACAACACCAAGGAAATTACTGTGAAAAGGGGCAGGCTGCAGCCAAGGTTCACTAGTCTATGACCCATTTTGTTTTCTGTGACAATCTGGTTCACATTACAAGTACATTACTGGCAAAGTTGTGGTGGTTTTTATTGGGGTTTTGGTGGTTTGATTTGTTTTTTTTGGTGGTTTTGGGGGGGTTTTGTTTGTTTTGATGTTTTTTGTTGTTGGTTTGGGGATTTTTTTTTTTTTGGTGGTTCTAGCATTTGCTGGCAGTTCCATGGCTTTTGTCATCTCTTGTCTATATATTTCTTTGTTCAGCCTTGTGCCTTTGAAACTTTACACCCAGCTCTAGTTATCTTTGCTTTTTTAGTACTCAAAAGTGGTCACTAAGCAAGCATGGACTCATGTAGGCCTGAACTTTTCCTAAATAAAAGACCTACAAATAATTGTTACAACTAATCACCTGCTGCCCGAAAATGCACCGTCACCCTCTGAACCACAGTGGGTATTACAGATATTTGGGTTGACACCCACAATCACTTCAACGTGCAGGCACTGACTTCCTTGAGCCCAGGTCCCCACATTAAGGATGGCAGGAGGAAGCCCAGACATAGGCTCTCATCTCCCAGATAATAGCAGGAGACAAGGCCAGGCCGGCTTTAATCTCGCCCCTCGAATTAAAATTTATCCCTTTCTACTGACAGTGAGGCACCTGGCAGGGGGAGCCCGGCCCCCGCCGATGATCTCCCCTGCAGAGCGCTCGTTTCACTGGGGGGCAGCCCGGGATCTGCTGGGATGGCCCGCCAGGCATCAGGCCGGGAGTCGAGCCATTGCCCGCCGCCGGTACCCGCATGGCAGAACTCGGGGGCCGCGGTAACCGAGCGGGCTGCTGACACCGGAGCAGCTGCAGCCACAGGCGCCGGGCTGGGCCGGGCCGGGCCGGGGCCGCGGGTGGAGCCACGGCACGTTCCCGGCGTGGCGGGTTCCGCCGCCTGCCCGGCGCCAGCCCCGCGGGGCCCGGGAAGTCCCCCCAGGTGCGCCGCTCCCGGGGGCCCCGTGCGGCTCCCGCCCGGCCCCAGCAACTTGGCCGCCCCCGGCTCCCGGCGAGGGATGCGGGGAAGGGAGGCCGTGGGTCGCCTGAGGGCCGCCCGCTCCGCTCGCTGCTCCCTCCCTGAGGTGCCGCGCTCGGGGGCCCCGCGGTGCCCTCGCCCCCCGGAACGGGCTTCGGCAGGAGCGGAGCGGGGGACGCAGCCCCAGGGTCCCACCGCCCCCGGTGCTCCCGTGGAGGGGTGGCAGAGCCCTCGCATCGCCCCCGCGGCACGGGGAGCACGGCGCTGCCCGGGCGGCTGGCGGGGCCGCTGGCCCTGGCGGGGGGAAGAGCTGGGCACGGCTGGTCCCGCGTATCCCCATGTTTAGCCTAATCTAATAGCAGCAGTGATTTGAGTTTATTAGTATTTGCGCACTGAACTTTTCAGCTGAAGGGAGATTTTAAAATCTATAGTAAAGTCACATGCCTGACTGCTTGGACACTTATGGAAAAGCTGTTGGCCAAGGCCAATAAATCAATCCTCCTTTTTCAGTCCTGTTTGTTTCTTTTCTAATTCTAGAATTTTCTTCCTTGCAGAAGGGAACCCACATCTAACAAGATGCCACTTTGAAATACATCATGTTTTAAGCCAACATGCTAATTATAGATTAATAAGAGGTGAAACTGTTGAAGTGACATAGTGAAAAAAACGCAAGGTGATCAAATATAGTATGTCATCAAACATATTATGCTTGCTTAAAATCCTATGTTTAAGAGAAGGCTGCATAATCTTCTCAACCCCATGACTCACTGGCACTGGCTTTTACTCAGAAGTGAAGTTAGAATTCATTTGAAGTTGTTTTGTGGTAACCGGGCTCTCAGACCTCTGAGAGTTTTTACAGCCCCAGTCAAGGTATGTCCAATATTTCTAGCCTGACACATCAGCAGCCTACAGACGGAACAAGTAAATGAAATGGAAGTGTTTAACAGGCTTCACACGTTTCATTTATTTGGATATGAACTGAGGAGCTGAGCTGAGCCTTGAATCACCAGCGAAGGAAGAGCATAATTACTTGTCATTATATTCATTCCAATTTATAAATAATGTTTCTGGCTTTATTTTATTCAATGCTTAATTTAAAAATAATGATTAAATATTAGCCCTTGGGCTGCATGCTGGATTATAGCCAGATGCGTTATTACTTCTCCTTGGGACTCCGGAAATATCTAAATGGACTAGGAGGGAAAATGAAGATTTCCCACACAATTAGCTATGATGGAAGGACAGTGTTATAACTTAAGCATAGATTTTAATTGTTTTTAAACGACAAAGTATTTCACCAGAATCAACAAATAAATGTTGGGAGAAATCACATTGACTGTAACGTGGTGGTGCATGTCTTTGGTATCCACACAGAGGAATACACAGCACTGCATTTCTGGGTCTGGCTGTATATACATACGTGTAAGGAAATCGTGGGTGCCTGCATATCGGCACACACACACAGAGACGTAAATTTCTCTAATATGTTTATATGTTCAGCGGCTAGAACAGCAGCAAAATAAGTGTTCCCTGATTTGGAGCACTTTCCCAGGTGCTGCAAACACTGATGAACTAAAATCCTTATGTAGAAAATGAATAGGTCCCTCACACATACACACCTTAAAAAAAAAAAAAAAAAAAAAAAAAAAAAAAAAAAAAAAAAAAAAAAAAAAAGAGAGAGAGAAAGAAAATAGAGGAAAGGGAACTCGATTTATTCTCATTTGTTTATCTCTAGATTTTTCCCCCTTTCTGCAAATTCATTTGAATAGCTTTCAAGCTGCAAAATGGAAATGTGGCTCCTGCCCTCTATTTCAGCAGCAGCGTCCTGGCAACAGAGCAATTTTCTATCATCAAGGATAAATGGCATCGAACAGAACATTCTGATAAAAAAGAAAAAAAGCTTTAGCCCAAGAAGCCCATGATTGCTGCCCTTCCTGTCTATCATCCCTTTACAAAATCCTCTCCTCCAAACCTGAGCTGCATGCTGTCAGAGCTAATAATGTCTTCTAAAGAAAAGGGGAAGAAACAGCATTCATGCACAATGTTCCCATTTATTACATAGAGTGCTTATTTAAAAATTGCAAATATCTTTGTTTGGTTCACTGCAAATTAAAACCAAGATGTAGGAAGTTACACGATGCAACAATTATTCATGTCACAGCAGAGCATCAAACCCTCATATCTGGCTTTTCTATTGGTTAATATGTGTGTGTGCATGTGTGTGTGTGTGTGTGTGTGTGCGCGCGTGTGCATGCGTTCCGTGCATGTGTGCAATGCAGGGAATATCCCTTGTTGTGAAAATACAAACCACTTCAGGTAAGTCTGTGTTTTGTTGTTTTAGAACAAGTGGGGGGGAAGTCATTACCGATCCGAAGTAGGCAAAGGCTGCGTGTGTGCTTGTCTTTGCTTTTCCACGGGGCTTCGGCCCCAGGACCCGTGCGAAGCCCGTCAGGAAGGCGGCTGTGGGAGCGGGGTGCTTGGCTGGGCAGCGCCGCTCCCTCGGCGCACCCGTGCGGGAGCTCAGCCCCCGGCCCTCGCCCCCCCGCAGCTCCCCACAAACGCTGGCGCGTTCCCGCTGGGTGCCAACGGCGAGAGCCGCCGCTGCCTGGCTGCAAAAGGACCCTCGACAACAAACACAGCTGCAGGAATACCCCGTGCGAGCGGATTCGGAGATTATTTTGGCCAGGAGCGTGGGGGCCGTTTACCGTGTACGGAGCTGTGGTCGGAACTCCCCGGCGGCCCTGCCCAGCGAGCAGAGCAGGGGCGGTGTGGACCGTAACAGACGGGCACACCGCAAGGTGCCACAGGCCGGGGAGAGGAAGGGGTCGGCGGAACAGAACCGGCACGGCCCGAGCGCCGGAGGCAGCACCGGAGAGGAGGGCAGGGGCGAGGCCGCGCCGGCTGGCGGGTGGGGACAGCCCCATCGGGAGGACTTAAAACAACCCGTCGGGCGGGATGGCTTCAAAGGCTGCTTCGCTGTCTCGGTGCTTGCCTCGGCGTGGGGACGCGAGGCCTCGGCGGGCAGGCTGCGGGGGCCCGGCGGAACGGGGGGCTCGGGGCCGTGCTCGTGCGCGGCCGTCGGGGCCGGCGCCGCGCGCATGCGCCGCGCCGCGTCACGTGCGGCGGGAGCGGCGGTGCGGGGAGGCCCCGCCGAGCGCCCGCGGGAGCCCGGCCTGGAGCCCCGGCTCTCGGCCCGGCCACGCTGCCCCGAGCAGAGGGAGGGGACCGGGCCCCGAGTCTCCCGGAGGCAGCAGGGGCCGGGTTTCTCTCTGGGGAGGCCGCCGGCCGAAGCCCCAGGCATCGCCTTCGAAGGGCGGCTCTGGGCTCCCCGGAGGCCGCCGGTGCGCCCGACGTGTGCGCAGGGACAAGGGCGCGCCGCTCCCCCGCCGCACCCGCTGCTCTTCGCCCCTCGGGGAAGTTTGTTCGGTCCGGCCACCCGCGGCTCTGTGGTCTCCGGGCGCGGCCAAGCAACCCAAAACCGCAAACGAACCAACAAACAACCCCCAACCCACCCACTTGAAAAGCTGGGGTCGGGTCTCATGCCGGGGCCTGGATTCACTCCTTTCCTCACTTTTACGCAACTGGGCTGCAACGCCAGTGCCTCTTACTTTGCCCGATGGACAAAAGCAGCTAGTCAGAGCCTTTGAAGTTTAGATTGCTGTGCCGAAAACTTGTGTAAAACTTACTTTATTCACGGGCCACAGGTCAGCTGACAAAAAAATAAAATCCGAAGACAGGAACAATGAATAATTGTCCCCACATTTAACCGTATAGATATGCACCGAAAATTAACGTTAAAATATCTTAAACGGGTCGAAGTCCATGAGAGACTTCCTGCCCTGCTCTAGCTGAGGGCTGCTGGCAGGCCATTTGATTTATTTTCATTTTTCAAAGGAATGGAGAAAGTCGTCCGATTAGCAGTAGTATTATTATAATCTCCATTCTTAAACCTTGAAAGACCCTCATAAACAATCGGCTCCTTTTCCCAGTCCGGTTCCCATCGCCGCTTGGTAATGACTGGAAGATTAATGACGCTTTTTTAGCAACACCTGTCTTTTTAAGCTGTCGACACAACCAATTAATACTTTTAATTACCACTACAAGGAAACTAACCAGAACTTTTCTGATTTAATTTCGCCGCTGAATTTTATCCCTTCTGAAACGAAGCAGCCCCGACTGGAGGCAGGGCAGCCGCGGGGGGCGACTCGTTTTGCTGCGGGTTTATTTTGCTTCGGGCTGGACAGGGAGATTATTTATTTAGGGGGAAAATTTGTTGTGGGTTTATTTCGCTTCGCTTTTCTCCGCTTCATTGGAAGCATTTTGCCATCCCTTTCGAGAAGAAAACAAAAGTGCTTGCTGACACGACCCCGGGGCACACAAGTGCCTTGGCTCCCCGAGAACCAACCTTTCGCATCAGCGGCCCCGGGAATGGCAAGGGAAAGGCAGGAGGCACCAAGTACCCGCTTAGGCAAAAGTTACCACAGAGAAACAGTGCAAGGTGGAGGGGGGTCGATTCGGCTCTCGCCGAATTCAGGGCAGTTTTACCAGTGATTTCAACGAAAGATCTAGTGTCCCATCTACGGAGCCGGGAAGGACAGGGACAGTGGGCACCTGAGCCCTGCAGACTGTAGGATGTCTAGCTGAACCCCGCTCTCACCTCAGGCCTGGGCTATTCCCTTCCTTCACCCCCATTTCTTCAAGGATCCCTTATTTTCATCTGAGTAACTCAACGTCGAGCAGGAGATGGGGTAAAAACTTGAAGAGAAAGTGTGTTTGTCGTTCAAACGGTATGAGCGCGATAAAAAGTTCACAGATGCCTGTGAACAGTGCCGACAGGGCGCCATCCCTTCTCTCCCCAGAGATCCCCCTTTAGCCGTAGGGTGTGTGAGTCTGCATGACCGCTCCCGACCAGCCCAAAATGCTAAGAAATGGGGCTGCCACAAGATCCCCGGCCTTATTCTGGGGAGATGGCAAAGCGTGTGATCAAACCTTGTCCCCACACACGTATTTCCCGAGGCGACATGAAGTGGGCAGCAGCGTGTGGAAACGAAGTGGGAGCACCCAACTCGGGATGCTTCACCCCGGCTCATGCTCGGTGGACTTTTCCCTCTTCTCCCAGCCCCCAGCTAGTGCATGTGAATTGCTGGGAGTTCCTCCGACCGAATGTGGAGAGCTGAAAAGCAGAAAGCGGTGGTTTTTGGGTTAAACAGACATCTCTCCACCTGGTAAAGCGTGCCCGTGCTGTTCCGTGCCTGCCCTCCTTTGTGTTATCTCGCATGCTGCCCAGGCCTTGCAGAGTTATGCCGTAGGGGCGATGTCCCACGTTAGAACAATATGAATTCGTGGACGGATCCTGAATATGAATGAGGTATGTGGTCGTCTGACTGCTTTGAAGCCGTACTTCTCCGAATATGGCTTTAATTAAATGTCTTCCGGCTGTAAAAGATTACATGTTGTGCAAAATATATCCTAGCATGAAATTTACTTCCACGATACGAAATTAGGTTACTTATAAATGTCTTCATTTAAAAAAGAAAATCGCTTCTCCTCGTTCTGTTTTCTGTTTTGTTGAGCAGAGATCTCCAACGAGGAAAGAGGGTTGGGATAATATATTTATAGAGGCACGTGTAACAAAACCTGCCAGAAGCGGAGTGGGTGAGGGCTGCTTGCTCAAATGCAGACAATTCACAAAACAGGCAAGTTAATCCAGATCTGATTTGTTTCAGATCCAGCTGTCAGAAACCCGCAATACCTCCCGCGCCTCACGCCGCAGATACCTAACGTGCTCTTACCGCCCACGTCCCCCAGCGTCCCTTCCTCCTGCGTTTATTCCTTGAGAGAGATGGCTGGGGGGAGAGGGGTCAGGGCAGACAGGTGGAGAAAGGTGGCGATCTCAACTCGCGAAATAGAATAATAATTCTTGCGGTATGGAGGATAACGCCGTGGTCACACTAGGACCAGTTAGTCCGGCAAAGCAGTTTCACTCTGCCAGTGAAACCGCGCTCAGTGTCAAAGAGCTTTCCCGCTCCGGACGGTGGATGCGGGCGGAATCCAGGTTGCTGGAGGCGATGCTCTCTTTGTATGTATCTCTATACGCTTTCAGATACGGGACCTTACCTAGCTAAATTTCTACAGAGAGATCAGATAATGCATCCCTCCGGATTATCCTTCTAAATTAACTTTTAGATTTGTTTTTATAGTCCGCTGAGACCCTGACAAAAGAGGCTGTAGCTAGATACAGATACGAGATAAACGTATAAAGCAAGCTCTTTACACGGGAATAAGTGAAGAACTCTCCTTGAAATCTACTCTAGATAACGAGTCTGCCCGAAGAAACAAGTAAAGCCGAGATATTTACTTCTTTTCCTAATAAATAAACCTCAATAACTGCATTGACTTTGCGCAGTGTTTACTACATTTCCATTCATTGCTTGGGTAAATGCATCCCTAAAGGCAGAGTAAATAATTGCAGTGATCTCAACAAGGGAAATGTGTAGACATTTGAAGTGTACTAAAAATAAACGAAGGCAAAGAGACTGAAGAGAGAGGACACTGCGTTCGTTTGCCGTAATTAAAGCCTCTGCTTTCTCTCGCCGGAATCCGAGACTTCCAGAGCGCAGCTGGGGTGACACGTTCCCCACTGGTGTCACCGGCTCAGCACACGAGTGGCCGTGGGGAGCCGAGACTGAATCCGGCGTGTCTGGGCTCGGGGGTGAGACTGACCGCTACCGCAGGAGAAATTGCAGCCTCTCTGATGACTTAGAAGAGCCTCAAGTTTCCATTCTCCTCTGAGCCCTTCCAAGACGGGCACTTAAGAGCGGTGGTGGGTTGGGTTTTTTGTTTTGTTTTGTTTTTATTTTTTAATTGCATTTCATCTTGTTCTGCCACATAAAGGTTTTTTATTTAATTGTTGTTGTTTTTTTTTTTTTTATTTGAAAAGAAAACAAAACAACATAAGTCCCCGCTAAAACAAACATCTGCTTCAGCAGCACCCGGGCAGGCGGGGACGCCTGCCAAGTGAAAGCCTCACAGGCGGCGGTCTGCAAACCTGCGGCTGCGTTCAGGGAGGTCCCCTGACCCTCGGAGGGGAAGATCCCCCGACGCCGCTGCCACGTAAGGGTCCCAGCGGAGGGGCGAAGGAGGCACAGCCACCCTCTCAGTCTCTTTACGGGGATCACGTATGCCGACACCAGGCTTGCCGTATGGGCAGAGCGAGAGAGACCTGTCCGTGGGATTTCACTGAAGGTGTGGGTGCACACCTGACCAGGTGCGGGGAGAGGCGCCAGGGCCTCCGCGGGGGTTCCGTCCTCCAGCTGAGCAGCCACTCTCTTGAAACCTAATTGCATTTTAAAGTAGGTGTACACACCCCCCCCCCATACACATACCCCCATCAGGGACAACAACCAACGACAACAACACAACAAAACATTAACCAAACAAAAAGCCCCAATCTGCGACTCTCTACAGAGCCACACATTGAATGAATCTATCTGTAAGGTTTTAATCACAGCCAAGGCTTCGCTACAAATCTGTACAAGAGACAGTGGCTGGTTCCCTCTGGATCTTTCCCCTTCTGACTCCCATTATTTTGACCCAGGCTACAGTATAGAAAGCGGCGTGTGTGATCCATCTGCAAGGCTGGGCTGGGGTTTACCCCCGCTCCGCTTCCCTGCCACTTCCTTCACACTCGAGGTATGGAAAGCCATTGACGCCTGCCTGTCTGTTATAATGTTAGTGGGTTGAAATCCAGAGAAGCCTCCGCTCCGCTCTTGCTCTCGCGCTGGCAGCGCTCAAATTCTGCAGTCTCTCCTTAAAATGACTCTCTTCCAGCTTGAGGAGGTGACCTCCTTTTGCGGGTGCCTTTCCTCACCGTTCAGCCGCTATTAGGACGATGGCAATATGATATACTACCAGAAGGAGAGGAGGACGTGTATTTTGGGGTAAACAGGCTTGAGAGACTGGGAGAAAAAAATATCACCGGCAGATGCAAGGAGAGATATTTTGCTGAGCTTCTGGGAGCTGTAAATAAAATGGGCAAAGCTGCGCTGGCAGGGCAGGACAGCGGCTGCCGAGCCGTACCGGGCAGCTGGTTCGCACATCAGCGTCGTGCGGCCGCGGACACCCGCGGAGCGCCGGCCTCACGGGGCGGAGGCGCGCGTTTGGCGGCCGCCACAGCCGCGCTCCAGCGGGGAAAGTCCCGTGCATCCGCGGAGGGAGCCTCTCCGCAAAAACGCATCTGGAGCGGATCGCTGCCAGCGGGAATATTTTCTGGCTTTCCGCTTCTCTCGAGATTTTCCACATACTATTCTGCCGGAGACCTCCACTCTCCCCCGAGCACCTTTCGAATGCTTTGTGGATTCCGTACTGTTGCTAAAAAAACAGGAGATCCCTCACTAATCTAATCTTTGCCTTTTCCCCTCCCTCCCGTCCCCCCCGCCCCACCCAGCATTTCTCTGCCACTTAAAAAAAAATCCTATTGCAAGATCTACTTCACGCCGGTACATGGACTTCTCGCGCAAAAAAAAACACGAACTAACGTAATTCCTGAAATAAGTTTATCTGGGACCTTCCCAGCTACTCTGACCGGTGTGAGACAGAAAGCACTCTCCCGGACTCTGGTGTCAATTGGGAAGAGGGGATATATAATCCCAGAGCGCAGCCCTCAGCCACTGCACACTCCTTTTGGAGGAACCTCGCCTGGGGAACGCCGTCAGCTATCGCACCCCTCCCCACGAAGCAAAAAACAAGATAAACCACCCGAAAGAGGGACTCCGCTTGCAGAGCCCACCCTTGCAAACACCTCAGCAGGACTTCCCGGGAAGGATGGGATGAGAAACGGAACGGGAATGTTTGTTTTCCCCTGTTGTTATTGTTGAACGCATGAATGAATGGATGGATGAATGAATGAATGGAACAGAAGGTGCTCGGAGGCATATAGGAAGCTTCTGACCGCTTACATTAACTTCCTATTACACCCTAAAAATAGAACCCCGTTTCCTGTTGTTTGTCAGCTCCTTCTAACTGTTGTGTCTGTTATGTGACATCTTTCGACTCACAAATGTGACCTTAAACCACGCAAACACGCTTTGGCCCTTTGAAAGTGTTACCCACAAACATCATTAAAGCGACGCGGTTTAAGGTGACACCGAAGACCGGTCGCACGAAGTCACCCAGTCCTGGGGCACAGGGAGCCCGGTGCGTGGTGCCACGCTCTCCGCCCGTCAGCGGAGCAGAGGAGGACGGCGGGGGAGAGGGAAAGGGAGCGTAGCGTTGCCCCCGCGGCTCTCAGCCAGTCCGGGCGTGGAGAGATGCTAGCCCTAATCCTGCTCGGGGTGCAGAGGCCTCCTTGCCCTCCAGACGAGCGAGGGTGACTTGCGGAGCACATTCTCTGGGAATATTACACCGCGGGGTGAGGAGAAGAGAAGGCCGGCCAGGGATGCGCGGGTAGGGCCCGGTGGTACCCGCGGTCCAGAGGGAATAGAGTGCAGAACAGTGGACAGGGCGTATCCCCATCGCCCCCGACCAGGGCTGCAACCCAGACCTCCGGGAGCTCGAGCTTGGCCGCGGAAAGAGCGGGGAAGGCAGGAAGGGGGGTCGCATGCTGTTAATTCCTTCTGCCTTTTCCCAGGGACGGACGTGTGTTCACAGGAGGCCGTGCAAGGGCTCCCGCCTCAGGACAGTCCCCAGCCTCCCCCTAACTGGCACTTTGCCCCATCCAGCCATGCTCCTGGCCCGTCCAGCCCCGTGCAGCTCCCGGTAAGCTCAGTTGAGGCAAGGCAGCTCCCTTCGTGGGCTCCCGCCCCTCACTCGTGACTTCTGCCTGCTCACTTTCGGAGGCACTTCAGGGCAAGGGGACTAGGAAGGGTGGGGACGGGCACGAGTCACCCACCCTGGGAAATGGGCACTCCACTGTTCTGATGCGTCCAGAGCTATTGATTCAGGTCTAATTTCTCCAGAAAGAGGCCGATGACGGAGCTCGGCTGCACTCAAATGGGAGCCAGGGAGGACCGGTGCCCGGCAACGTAGTCTCCCCATCGGGCAGGGACCTCCCAGGTGCCCTGGCATCCACCTCCAGAGCGCGGGCCCGGGATCTGCCTGAACATCGGAAAACAAATATCCCTGCAATTGCCGCTTCTACCAGGGCACGGCTCGGGCCCCTATTGCTCCCCACTCCACCCCCCACGCCCGTCGCGACCCCCGGTGGGTTTAATTAATTTGAGGAAAATTATCGGTGTGAGGTTGGACGGAGTCAACTGTCTTGACGACAGACGAGGATGTCTGAGCACCGCGGGGGAAGAGCAGCGCCGGGTTTCCAGCTCTTCCCCTCCGGCCGGCGCCCACTGACGGCTCGGCGGGGGCTCCGCATCCCCGCGGCGCCGCCGCTCCCCCCGGCCCACATCCGGAGTCGCTGCTTGTCCCGCTCTCCCCACCGCATCTCGTCCGTCAGCTAGGCTGAACGAGAGTTGCACATGCAACTCCGTTTGCTGTCTATCGCAGGAAGCAGTTCCTGCAGATTCTCCCTGTCTTTTCTTCTCCTTTTTGTCTGACTCAGACGCCTTATTCTCTCCGCCAAGGCGGCATATAGGTATTATTTCAAAGCGGTCTCCCCTTCTGCACAACTTTCCCCCATTCCGGGGTTAGCATCCATTATGCGGCAGGAATTATTTCGAAACAAGAAAACAACATGTTGCAAACACTCCCCAGCCTATTTTCTGACATCTTTTGTTATGCATGCTCTTGCTGCTGGAGAAAATGCTAGCATGTGCACCTGCGAAAAAAACGCCTTCATGATGTTAACAGCAAGCTGGAGGGTATAAAGCAATAAAACTGCCAAATGTACCTGTTCCTGTTGAGTACATTACCTACACCTATGAATAAAGAGTCTCAGTAGGAATTCCTTCCTTTCTCTTCCCCTTTTCTCTATATTTTTATTCATTGTAAATTTGTAAACGCCTGGATCGGGTTACCCTTTCGCGTGTTAAAGTGGAACCCTTGTTAAAAGCCGGAGAACAAGGCAAGACACTTACAACTGCATTCAGAGTTACTGAACCGACTCCAAGGGCTCAAGAAGTGAAACAACGATGAGAGGGTGGCTAAGGGGGCTCAGAACATCCCAGCCACACAGGAAAAAAAGACATCCCTCCCCCATGCTCCCCTGAAACAAACCATATGAACTACAAGCGCCGAGAGACTACGGGTTATGCCCTTTCACCGATACAGCATCGCTTGGCATCCTCCTTCCCCCTCTTTCCTCCCCGCCCCCCCCCGCAACTGTATGCGAAGAGGGGGCTCGCATCCTTCGACTTCCCAGAGTTAATGATCGGACTGTGGGAAAGCACAACTCCAAGATAAAGGAAGAAATGAAAAAGAGAAAAAAATTCCAAAAAGAAAAATTAAACCCCTCTAAGTATTTCCACAAGCGACGCGTTAAAATATATATATATATATAAACATCTGCAGAATCTGAAAACCAGTCCTCAGGGAATGTCGCAGTGAGAGGCAGTGTCAAGACCTGGGATCGGTCTGGGGACGTCTCTGGGCTGCGCGAGGTTTTGGAAGCAGCGGCTGCTGGTGCCGGTGTTGGTTTTCAAAGCCCGAAGCCTCCAGCCCCTTTCCCCATCTAGAGCAACTTTCGGATTTCTTTAGGCTTAGCGAGTTCCGCAGGGTCCTTCCTACCTCAGTCCTCTCCGGTGGGGTCTGTCTCTGGAGTTCATGCTTAGCTGGACGCGAGGAGATTTAAGCGAGGGAAAGGGGGGAAAAAAAGAGAGAGAGGGGGTGAGAGAGAGGGGGGAGAGAGAGGAGAGAGGAGAGAGAGAGAGAGATCCTCCGCGATGCTGGATCAAACTTAGTGTCTTTCCCTAGTCCATCTTTGAAAGAGAAGTGGTAATACCACCTGGATGTTCGGATATAAATCCCCTTGCAAATAATAAATGGATTAATAATAACAAGGTATGAAGTTCTTTTTATAGAAAAAAGGAGAGAATTGAAACTAAATGCGGCAGTTAGACAACCATTTTGATAAGAGGATAATTGAGGCGACACTGGTGTATAATTAGAGGATAATTTATGCTATATCCACTTTTATTCCACCTCCCAAAATAAACCCAGTCCATAATCATTACAGGCAAATTGTTCTGAATTTTATAGCAGCAATTTGAACAAAGTACTGCAGTTAATCATGGGAGATTTTTGTGTATTCCTGATTAGAAGTCTAATTGCCTCCTTCCAGAAAGTAAAAATAACTGTAAAACGACTCTATTTTTATCATTAACAATGTTGACAATAAAATAAAATCAACTGGAATTGTAATCTAAAGACAAATTTAGGGCGCAGGCACTTTTTTTTTTTCCTTGGGTCGTTTATATCCTAATCAAGCTTTTTGCCAAAACCGCCAACCGCACGTAGCCATTTGCATATATTTGAAAGCCATTACGGGAGCTGCTGCTGCTGCTGCGTTTAGCGGGGAAAAATGCGCTGCGCGTCGCTTCGCCGCAGCGAAAATACCGCGCAAGGAGGCGGGGGGGAGGGGGATGGAGGGGGTCGTGCGGTGGGGGAATGCGTGATTTGGGGGAAAGGGGTGAGGGGGGATGGGCACAGGCGCTCCCCTTTTCCCCCACCCGCGCGCGGGGCGCGCAACGCGCGCGGGTGTGGAGGGGGGGCAAGGGGGGCGGGCGCGGGCACCGCGCGCGCTGCCGGCTATGACGTCAGGGGGCCGAGTGACCAATGAGGAAGGCGCTGCCCTCCGGAGACGAACCATTCGACTCGTGCGCGTCCCTGCCCTTCAAGTCGGAGCGCCGGAGCCCCAACTTTCCCGGCTCCCACCTTAAACTGCCCCCACCCTCCACGTCGCCCCCCAGGAAAGAAAAAAAAAAAAAAAAAAAAAGAAAAAAAACAACACCCACCCCACGCGCCGGGGGGATGAAGGAAAAGAGCGGCGCAAAAAAGCGGCGGGAGTAGCCCGCCCTCCCCCTTCACACACCCCGCACACCGCCCTCCCCTTCCTCCCCTCCCTCAGTGAACGAGGCCCCTCGCACAACGGCTCCTTGGAGAGGAGGGGGGGAAGGAAAAAAAAAAGGCGGAAAAGAAAAAAAAAAAAAAAAAGAAAAGAAATTAAATTAAATCACCGCCGCCTCTCCAGCGGTGCCGCGGCGGGTAAGGGGAGCGGCGGTGGCTGGGCAGAGAGGAGGCAGAGCGCGGGGGGCGAGCCGGGGAGCACCGCGCTCTCCCTCCCAAACTTTGATGATGACCATGACTACGATGGCTGACGGGCTGGACGCGCAAGACTCCTCCAAATCCGCCTTCATGGAGTTCGGGCAACAGCAGCCGCCGCCGCCGCAGCCGCCGCCGCCGCCCCACTCCCAGCAGAGCTCGCCGGCAATGGCCGGAGCCCACTACCCGCTGCACTGCCTGCACTCCGCCGCCGGCTCGCACCCGCACCACCAGCATCACCACCACAGCTCGCCCTACTCCGGCAGCGCCGGCTCCTACAACCACCGCTCGCTGGCCGCCTACCCCTACGTGAGCCACTCGCAGCACAGCCCTTACCTCCAATCCTACCACAACAGCAGCTCGGCCAGCCAGACGCGGGCGGACGATGCAGGTGAGCCGGCACCGCTTCCCGAACCCGCTGCCAGCTTCTCCCCCCGCTCCCTCCATCCCCGGGCCTCTTCCCGGCCCCCCCCTGGGGCACCTGCATAACGACCCCCGCCGTGCCCCCCGCTCCCGCCGAGGCAGGCGCCAGCCCTGGGTGCGCGGGACGGCGGGGAGGAAAGGTGGGGGCTTGCCGGTTTCCGTGGCCCCTCCGCGGGCCTACTGCTGCGGTACCGGCAGCGGGACCGCCGCGCTCCCTCCGCGCCAGAGGCGGCTGCTGGCGGAACCGCGGCGCTGCGCACCGGCGCCTTCCCCGCTCACCCCGCGGCCGGCGGCAAGGGGCTGCACTCGGTGCTCCTTTGTTACGGCGGGACCGGCTTTAGGCAAAATTCCTGCTAACACCTGAGGAGTGAAAGTTTCCAGGCGAGCGGGTCGCATTCCGCTCGGGGGCCGTCTGATTTATGTATTTCTTTTTTTTTTTGCAGGAAGACGTACATACCCATCCAGAGGGGCAGGGAAGGGGTGCGGAGGGGGGGGAAAGCATTGTTAAAAGTCTCGGACTGGTGATTCACTGACCACCAAACTGGCGACGCGAAGTCAGTTAGCCGAGTAAAACCTGGATGGCCCTGGAACGAGGCATACCTTCGCAAAGCCAGCGCTGCATTTTAAATTTTAAAAAATGTTTTCATATTTTTTTCTTCCCGGGAAGAAGGAGAGCGTGCCCACTATGCCCGGACAGCTGTTTTTTCTCCCGGTAGCTCCCAAGCGGCAGCCCGTGCCGCGCGTGCCTGTAACGAGACGCAGCCCGTGCCTGCGCCGTGGGGTTAAACAGGCGTCGGGACAGGCTTTGGCGTTTTTAGGAGCCGTGGCAGCCAAAATACCCACGTTTAATAGCTAAGGAGGGTGATGTTTCAGCTGTGTTGTTTTGCTTGCAGATCAGCAAAAAACCACAGTGATTGAAAACGGTGAAATCAGATTTAATGGAAAAGGGAAAAAGATTCGGAAGCCTCGAACCATTTACTCTAGTCTACAACTCCAGGCTTTAAATCATCGCTTTCAGCAGACACAGTACCTGGCACTTCCAGAGAGAGCTGAACTGGCAGCTTCATTAGGACTTACCCAGACACAGGTAATTACTGGGAATTCCAAATCACTGAAATCCTGCTCGAGCAACAAAGGCCAGGCAAAGTATGATGCTCCCTAAATATTTTGGCCTCTGTCGCGAACGGTAGGAAAGGTAACGCACACGGTTCCCATCTGTCTACGCTAGGACTTACCTAACGCGCGGCAGAGATCGGGCTGCCGCAGAAAGAGCTGAAAGCGCCCTTCCCTAAGCCGTCTGCGAGCAAGCGCTCCCTTTTGATGCCACACATAACGTTTTAAATTTGCCTATATTTTCGGATAATTCCAGCACCGAGATGCAATTGCCCAGCTGTGAAAAGGAGAACAAAACAAAGGCAAGGAATCGCTGGGCCTGAGGTAGTGCTAAAAGCAAAGCTGCCTCGTTGCAACGCACATAGGTAGAGGGGAAACAGGAACGCGTTAGGAAATACCTGTTAAATCAATAGTTAATTCACCCTGGATGACTAACGCAAATGCAGTGGTTAGCCTTGGGCAAAATGTACGGAAGGTGATAATAGATCTGAAGATCAAAGACAGCCGTGTACAAAATTATGGCAGGTTAAGCCATCGTTAAGTGTGGTTGGAGTAGCTGTGCCATTCTGCTAATTTAAGCTTGAAAGACATATGAGGCATTACAGGCTTATCAGGCTGGGGTTTGTGGAGGAGTGCATGGATAGATGGGATCAATCCGGGCAAAATGTTATTGAATCTATAAGCCTAGCAAATAACTTCAGGATTTTATCAATGTCATTGGTAAGAGTCTCTTCCAGACAGCGATTTTTAAATACTCAGCAAACATTAATGATGGGAATGGGCCTGATGGTTTTTCAAATGGGATTTTAGTATCCTCAGCATGCACACTCTGTCTCACTGTTGTCTCGCTTTCTTGCTCGCATACATAGATTTTTTTTAGGGGCCCGATCCTGATCTTGCAGCTAGAGAAGAGCCCCTGCTTATCCATTAACATTACGATTGCAAAGTTAGAGAGGTCAAACACGCATGGGGGAATTTGTTTTCTATTTTTGATTAATTTAAAAAGATACATTCTGTATACATGTCTTACCTATATATAATTGCTATAATAATTCTGATCTGCCAGTGGGCCTGATCCTTGCACACCTTATTGAGTGCAGGCTCCCTCTTCGGGAGTTCTGCTGGGTTAGTAGCAGGATGAGATCCAAAGCAATGCTGATATACTAATACTCACAGAGAAAATAAAAATATTCTTTCTTTAATAATCCATTTTAATATAAAGCTGCAATCCTGTTTCCATTATGCCTCCTCCCCTGCCACATCAACATGGACTGCTTGACCTGATCGTGAGGATTTCAGAAGCACAATTTCTTTGTAAGATGCCATTTGTCTATTGGTTCTTGTGGCCTGGCACAAAATCATATGATTGCCCATGTTCGACAACAGTTTGCCCGAACGATCAAATGACCTCCAAAATTCTGAATGAGGCGCTAAAACGGGAGACCTCAGAGCATGTGGTCTGCTCAGGGAAACAACAATCTGGCCTGCTCAGGGAAGACAGCGTCCCAGGTTAAAACCTGCATCCCCCTCGCTTTCCAGCTCTGCTCTGCCTCCCCTGTTCTCTCCAGCTGCAACCAAAGCCCAAGAGCAGCCGTAGCTACCCCTCCTTCCCCTCTCCCCATCTCCAGCTCCACACCCGACTGGCGTGTGCCCTCAAGACTTTCTCCAGATTAGACCTCCGGCCCCCGGGGTCTTCCCTGCTGTGCCCTGGGCGCTGACGGCAGCCTAATATCTAATGCGTTTCGGTTTTCAGGTGAAGATCTGGTTTCAGAACAAGCGCTCCAAATTCAAGAAGCTGCTGAAGCAGGGCAGTAACCCCCACGAGAGCGACCCTCTGCCCGGCTCTGCTGCCCTCTCCCCTCGCTCTCCAGCTCTGCCTCCAGTCTGGGACGTTTCAGCCTCTGCCAAGGGAGTCAATATGCCTCCAAACAGCTACATGCCTGGCTATTCTCACTGGTATTCTTCTCCACATCAAGACACAATGCAGAGACCACAAATGATGTGAATTGTCCAAGAGAAATAATCTCCCAAGAACGCCTCGTCTCGACATGGCAAGAAGTTCCCCTGCTTTGCCAAGCCGTGCCAGCTAACAGGCTCTGTGTGAACTTGTAGATGCGGCAAAGAGACAGAGTGGCTTTATTTTTTTTTTTTTTTAAGTAACCTCAGCGATTGATCTTGAACAGAAAGACACAATTTTCATTCTGGCGCACAGAAGACACTTCTCTTTAGGATATTTTCCTTTGGACTCCAAGGCACCAGCCTCTTTCTCTGTGGAGTATACGTCAAAACAAACTTTTTACAGACTTTGCCCACAAGAACCTGAATCTACCATGGCAGCCGTTTTTACTTGTTTAATGAGCTAAAGACATTACATGATGAAAGAGAGACTAGTCAAAGCTCCTTCATTTTTATTCACCAAATCCAAACTGGGGAAAGGATTAAAAGACAGAAGAAGTGATTTTTAAAAAATTAAGACTGGGGGGAAAAAGGAGAACTGGTTGAAAAAATGCAAATATACTGTAAGATTGGAACATTACCACGAAGCAAAATCTGCATGCTTTCTCAAAATGTAATGGGCTGCGGCTCAGAAGAAACCACCGTCTCTCACTCGAAGAGCCCCCTCATCCGCACAGACCCGGACCCGCGCACAGCCGGACAGTGTCCCGGAGACGAGCAGTAAAGACAGAGCGAGGGATTCGCGGCCAGACCCGCCGCCGCGGGCTGAGGAAGGAAGGTTCAGCGCTGCCCGGCAGCAGCCTCAACCACTGAGCGAGAGGGACCTTTCCCCGAGCAACCTTTCTGTATATATTGTTGAATTTTAGTTGTACATATACTTTGTATGTTTTTGTCTTCTTTCATATATAGAGTAAAAGCCACAAAACGCCCGCCTGGCTCCTATTTCTCTTCACGTTAGCGGATCCCCACCTGCCCCGACTTGCCCCCCAGATCAGTCCGGGCAGAGGGATCCTTGTGCCCAGCTTGCCTGAGTGCACAGACACCCCTACCAAAGCATATATCTGCAAGCAAGGAAAGAAAAGATGAAGTGGGGTGGGGTAGCTGGTGGTTTAGTTGGTTTTAAGGCTACGACTTAAAGGCAGGAGGTACCGAGTCCACAAAGATACGCCTAGACGAAGTTGCTAATCACCCGGCCATTTCTGCTGCGATTTTACTGCTCCGCTGCTTAGCTGAGCTTTCTTGCCGAGGCAAAGCTCAGAGCCCTGTCTTTCTTCCCAAAGGTTGGAGACTCCAAATTATTAAGAAAGGAGGCGCCCTCCTTTGTTTCAAAGAACAGACAATGCAAGCTGAGGAATGTTTTGCAAAGCCCTGAGAGGTGCCCAGGCACACAACACGCTGTCCAGCCAGCTTCAGCCGCACCGGCTTGTGGAAAGCACAGCAACAACTGACAATGAAAAGCCTTTTCCTCATCCAAGCTGGGTGCCCCATACTGCGAGAATTAATGGCTAGAGACCTGGGCATCCTTCAAATTATGAACCTTGAAACCACTGAGCCATTTATCAGAAGTCAATAGAGATCCTCAGAGTGCTCCATATAATGACAGCTACATACAGTCGTGCAAAAGGACAGTCACTATAATTAGACACAAAGCAAAGACTACTTACCAATATACCAGTTTTTTGGGGGGTGTTTTTTGGTTTGGTTTTTTTTTTTTTTAGCAACTTCCACGCTCAGTCAGTCTTCAGAGTGCTTTAAAACCGATCAGTCTTGTCATTTTCTACCATTCGTATTGTTACATTAGGAAAAATGTTTTCTTTTCTTTTTTTCCCCTTCCCACTGTGAAACTTTGGGTTCAGAGCTCCCCAGGATCAATTCTGAACAAAGCCTCCAGCTGCAGTGCCATCCAATTTGAAGCAGACATTGGGGACAATTTAAGGTTTTTATCCACAAGAAGGTTTTTTTCCATTCTCTTAAATGCAGCCATAATTAGAGTAATTTTTCATGTAGCCCGCTGATTACAGCGTTTTTACCGTCAAAGATAATTACCTGTAATTTTCTTCCACTTTTAATACTAAAAAGCCATCTTTATTTAGATTCAGGAACAGGAAAGGCGAAACAAAAGAGGAAAATTATTCTGTTATTCATACACAAATTGCAGAGACGTAGGGCCTAAAATTGAAAATTAACCAAAATTATAATGCTGAAAAGAATGGAAGAGGCTTCAGAAGTACAGCTGGTAGTGGGGCTCACTGAATTATTCAAATGACACTGGAGAGAAAGCTACCATACATTTAAACCAACAGCATTGTGTGCATCTTTCAGAAAACCCCGCTTTACATCTCCCCCCCACCCCACGCCCCCACGCCGGCCCCTGTGCGGGCTCCCCCTCGCCTCGCAGAAGGGCGGCGGATGCCGGGTGAGCGAGTCCCGCAGCCCGGGGAGCCCGGCCCGGCGGGTCCCGGCCCCCACGGCCCCCGCAGGCGCTTTAACCCTTTCGCTGCATGTGCCCAGCGGGGTCGGCGGCGGGCGGTCCGCCCCCGCGGTGGTGGGCCCGGGCGGCGGGGCAGCGGGGGGCTCGCTGCCTCTCGTGGGCTTGCGGGGGGCTCGTCCTCCCCTGCACGCCGCGCGTGGGTGCCGGCGCGGAAAGCCTCTGGCTGCATCGTGCCCTCCTCCCCCGCGAGTGATTCCTCAAATAGGCTCAGAAAAAGCCCAGACAACAAGCAAGCAAGAGAGCAAATAAACGATAACAATAATAATAAAATCCCCATTAGCTTAGTGGCGTGGGAGAAGGTGGGAAAGGTAGGCCTTCCCGGGAGCGGGGTTGGAGTGAATGGCAGCAGCGGCTCCCACTCGCGCGGCAACCGCCCCGGGAGACTCTCGTGAAACAGCGTCATCTATGGATGGAGCAGCGGCAGCTCCCCACGCCAGCACCAAACCTGCCGCCGCCGGGCTGCCAGCGCCGGCTCCGCCACCGCCCGCCCGCCGCCGGGCTCCACCGCCCTGGGGCCGCGGAGAGCTGCGCAAAGGCGCGCTGCCGCCGCCCCGCTGCGGGCACGGGCGGACGGGGCTGGCCCGGGCTTCGCACGGTTTCTCCGCCGACCGCCGAGTCCCGCGCCGCCCCTCCGGCAGCCCGCCACGTCGGGGCTCCCGCCGCATCCCCCGCCGCCCCCGGCAGCATCGGGGAAAAGGGGGCGCTTATCTGTCGGGGTCCGGCTGGGGAGGTAAACCACCTGCGCGAGAATGACCGCGAATGTGGGGGAGCAAATACGGAGCGTGCCTCGACGGGCAAGGCGCGGAGCAGCCACAAACCAACCCCAAAGCCAAGCGAGCCCCAAAACTTACCCCTCTGAAAATCTGCTAAGCAAGGATCGGGGTCTAGAAATCTGTACTGAACAGAAGCAGTGGAGAATATTTTTCTGAGTCTCAGGGCAGAAGCTCTTTCTCTATATTCTTGGTTGAGTGAGCACATCCAGGTGTGAAATTGTTTGCACACCCCAGCACCTCTTATATTGCCAGCAAAATTAGCTGTTATTACTGTCACTGTTTAGTGATGGTTAGCTTGATAAAAAAAACCTGCTGTAATCAAGACCTGGCGCATCTTTGCAAATTACAGATAATTGTAAACGTCCAGATTATGATAATAGCATCCTAATCCAGCCTGCAATATAATTATTACAGAGTGTTACATCTGAAACTGTCCAGTAGGGCTAATTCAGCCATTATTTAGACCCTATTTTTGCACTGCAAATGGGTTGCTGAGTTGAAAATGTACGATTGTAATTTCACGGGGCACTCAATGAGTAATGGTATAGGGAGGGAAAAATACAAAAGTGAAATGTGAACAGTAGCGATCAAATCAAACTCTGAAGGACAAAAGACTGTTTGATTCATAGGGAATGAGAAGAGCGGGAATTAAGAAAATAGCAAATCAGTGGTCTGCAGCGTTACGTGTTCAAATCTCAACGACTGCGAGCCTGATGTGCAGTCAGGGACTGCTGGTTCGGCTCCCGCCTTGCATCAGTCCGCCTGTCGGCTCGGCTCTTCCCGGCAGCCTCTCCCCGGCACCCGAAGCATCCTCGAGCTCCCCACCCATCCCCAAAAGAGGGCTCGCCATTGTCTTGTGCCTCCTCTCAGGTGACAGAACGTCACTTTCGAGCAAGAAGCCTCGGGAGCTTCGGAACCGGGCGGAGGAGAGCTCGGGGTGCGGGATGCCAGCGCCGGGCACTCTCCGCGTCGGGCTGTGGAGCCGCCGGCCTTTGCGCTCCCGCGCACCCGCTCAAGGTGCATCCTCAGGGGTCCTTAGGGAAATTATCACAGAACCGACTCAATTGTAATTAATTAATCAAAAGAACCTGGCTACCTGCAGCTAGCGAGGTTAACTCACTAGGCTAGTTGGCTTTCGACTCCTGATTAACTTTTATTAACCCTGGACACAAACCCGCTTCATTTTTTAATGACCTAAATCATCAAAGCGCGGTTACCGCCGAACCAGTTGGTCTCCGGTTGGTCTCTGCAGGGTCCAGATGAGAAGAGGGAGTCCGGGACCGGCCCCATGGGCAGGAGAGCTGCTGCTCCGGCCCTTGCTGGCCTCTCCCGACCTCAGCCGCCCCTGACAGCCCGCAGTCTTACTCTGCGCCCTTTTCTCCATGAGGATTAGTAAAAGCCAGGAGAATAAAAGAAAGGTCAGTGGATAGCGCAAGGCGAAAACCCTATAAAACGCATTATACGGTGTGTATGGATGAGACTGTAAATATCTCCTGGAATGGAGGGCCAGCTCCGCAACCAGGCAGATGATGCCGCTGCAGAGCACGAAGCCGGGTCAGCATCCGGCCCGGAGAGGCTGGCTGAGGCATCCTGCAAAACCCAAGCTGAGGTTTAGACAGCCTCTCCGGGAGTGCCGAGGGGCAGGCGGCAGCAGGAGAGGAGCGAGAAGTCACCCCCAAGCTCTTTTTCGCCAAATGCCCAATCCGTCGCAGGTTCTGGCCGAGGCCGGCACTCTGGGCCTTCACCTGAAGGTGATTAAGGAGGTGAAGGAGCCGTGAGTTTTACCCGCGGCTTGGAAGGTCGTGTCAGTGGAAGGTGCTCTCACAGACAGTCGGGGCGTGGGTGCGTGGCGGAATTTATCGGGTCTGTATTGCAGGCAGATAAACTATTGTTTATCATCCTCCCTGAATCGCGTATAAATAGACACACCACCGAACAAAGAGAACTATTTAACTGATGCAACACAGATTCTCCCTAAAAAGAGAGAAAGAGAGGCTTAATGTAAACTTCGCGTTTCCTATTTTCACGGCTCTTATCTGACCTATAAAACAGGTTATTGAGTTACTGCAAGCAATCGCTTAAATGGCTGAAAGCAAGAAGAGGGGGTTCCTACACCCCCCCCCCGCCCCGATTTTCCTGAAGCAATAGATCTCCTTTCCTTAATCCACAACCGAAACACCTAAAATCTGTCAGTCGCAAAATTGCGTGGCAGAAATCTTTAATTGATGCCACATGTGGGATGCACTCTGGGGACAGCGCTGCCGGCGGTGGAGCGGGCAGAGCGCGGAGGCCCGCACAGGCAGCGCGGCCGCGGGGGAGAGAATGCACGGGGGAGACCGAGGGGACTAAGAGGGCGACAGGAACGCCTGACAAACAGGCTGCCCTGCCGCGGTGACAGGTTGGAGGGGGTGTCTTTTCTTTCCCCGGGAAGGAGCGGGAGGGAAACCGAGGCTCTCGGCGACGAGACAGCACTTCCCGGCTGAAGGCTCTGTCCGCGGGCGGTGCGGGCAGATGCCCGGGCAGGAGCTGGGGGTTCGGGGAAAGCGGGAAAGTGCTCCTCCCGCGACCGCAGGTGGGGACGGCAGGCGCTGTGCGTGTCTGGGTGTGGGTGATGTAGGTGTGCGTCCCAGCCGGGGGCTAGCGCAGCCAGAGGTGGATATGCTGTGGGTGTGAGAGCCCCATGGGGGGCAAGCAGTGTCAGGAGCTCTAGATCTGAGGAAGCGGGGGCTGTAGGCTGTTCTGTGCGTGTGTGTCTGTGTGACTGCGCGCCTGTGTGTGTGTGTGTGTGTATGTGTGTGCGCGTCAGGCCCTGTGGCTCAGCCCTGGAGCCGCTCGGCACCCACAGGAATGTGGCTCCTCTCGGCTCCCCGAACTGCCCCGGCTCCACATGGAAGTGGCCGCCAGGAAAACAGAAGGGAGGGGAAGAGGGGGAGGGGCGGGGAAAGCCCCGAGCCAGAAATCCGCCGAGCCCAAACCCAGCATCAGACAAAGGACAGTTCATGCCATCCCTTTGCCGGGGAAGCAAGGGGGGAGGCCTGGCCAAGCTAGGCTCCCTCCGGCCGCCGCGGAGCCCAGGGGGTGTACCCAGGCGGGAAGAGGCGCCGGGGTGTGCCTGCCTGTGTGTGCGGGGACAGAGGCGACAGGAGCATTCCCCTCGGCCCGGGGCTCTCCCGGACAGGCGGGCGGCCGTAGACTCTGAGTGCTCATCGAGGTCGGGGACACGCGACGGGGAGCCCCGGCGAGGGCATTTCTTATCCTCTCTAGGGGAGAGATGCCAGGCTTCCCCCGACCTGCCCAACACCAACCCGCTCTGGGAGGAGGAGAAATTAGGCAGGGAGGGGGACCGGCATGGAAAGCAAGCCGAGCTGACTCGGCGGGCTTGGAGAGGCGAGCGATGCCTAGCCCAGCAGCAGTGGTGTGAATTCCCATTTCTGCCCGGTATGCTGCTTGCCGGCATTCCGCCTTCCCAGAGCTGTTTCTGCGCTGTCCGTCCGGGCCGTCCCGGCCCCGGCAGGTTACCGTAACCCAACAGCCCCGCGGCAGCTCCTCAAAGAAAGGGGTGGGTGGACCCACCTGGGAAATTTACTTCCACCTCTTGTGTCCAAACCTTTCTGCAAAGGGAAGTGACCTCCGGGAGGGGAGAATTTCTTACTGCAGGTTGAATGCTTGTCTAGAGGGAAATGAGGAAAAGAGCAGAAGAAAATGAAAGGGTCAAGTTTTTTAAATTTTTTTTGCATAGGATGGAAGTGAGCAGAAGAGATGAAGCCGAGCTTCTCGTCAGCCCCAGAGTCGCGGGAAGTCCCTGAAACCTTGCGAGTTGAATGAGGAGACGGTCACCCGAACGGCGGAAGAGATGGGGAACGGCGGGGCACCGCGGCAGGGCGGCCGCTCTCCGGCAGCAGGCAGGGGTGGGCAGCCGGTGGCGGCCCCCGCCGCCCTGCCTCCGGCACCCCGCACCCTCCCCGGCGTGCAGGGAGCACAACTGAACAAACTGGTCTATTGTACTGCAAGACATTTACCAACCCCCAAACCTGCTACAAAACAGCAAACGCGGGCTTCTTTCTTAGGGGAGAAAACTGCGCAAACCACACACACTCACGCACACGCACAAAACATGGCAGGCAGGAGAGGAAGGAGAAAAAATGAGGGGGAGGGCAGCGGGGAGGAAGACTGGAGATAGGTAAGTGCGCCCCAGGGCGGGAGCGTGCCTTTTCAGGCCTCGCCTTCCCCCCTTCCAGCATTCTCCCCGCCAGCCTCAGCTGCCAGAGGGGCATCTTTCATCTCGGGGATCCTTCTAGCGACGCCTTTGGCACGTTCACTGCTGTAGCCGTACCCCACACGGCCGTGAATTACCACTGCCCCCTAGGATGGGGGTCTCCGTGGGAACGTGCGCCGCCGCGGGGGCCCCGCTCTCTACTGGAAGAGAGCCCACGCTTCGTACGAGTGGTCCGCGCCAGTGGGCAGCACTCCGGCCACCTCGCCCAAGCCGTGCCTCCAGCAATGGGCAGCGTTAGCGACTGCTCTGACGCAAGGATTTTTCCCTATATCATGTAGAAACAAAAAAAAAAAACAATAAAAGTACCTCTGAAACGTTCCTCCTTCAGTCGAAGCTGCCGCAAGCTTTTAGCAGGAGCGAGGGGAGCGGGGCCCTCATTTTATTCTTTTCTCATATTTAGTGGCTCCCTTTGACGGAAACGTAATTTGTATAATTAGCCGAGCGCACACGGGCGACTGATGGGCTGTGGAGTGTGCAGCTCTCGACGCTAATTGCTCTCAGGAAAGGATTCAGGGCTGCTTAAGGCGAGAGATTCGCTTTCTCAGGATGGGCAGCTTTCCCTTCAGCTTAAAGCAGTGTGCAATAAGATGTACGCGGTCTTGCCAGAGCCCCTTTCCCAGCGGGGAGAGAGCACCGCCGCCCCTCGGCTCGCCCGTGGGTACCTGGAAGGGCTAGATCCTGCCAGCACGCTTGACCTGTGGTGGCACTGCACGGCACTGGAACAGAATGTGAACTCCCAGCTGCCATCCTCTTTCCTCACTTTCTTTCTGAAAGCAAATTAGTATTATATTTTTTCCTCTTATTAATAGAAGAAGGGGTAATTTGGAAACATTTCTCTTGGTCGAAATAATTTTATTTTATTCAGAATATACAGTTTAATTCCTCTATCTACAATTATTTACAGGGTTAAAATAACATTGAAAAAAGTCTCTGGAAAAGTTGAGGTCATAGATTTCAAGGCACCAATGATAGTGTCCACAGCTGAGCCAAAAAACGTCCGTATTGTATAAAAAAGGGTTTCCTTTGAAATGCAATAAGTTACATGCACAAGCTTTACACATTTTAATATTTTTTGTTTCTTTTCCCTTTTAAAAATTCCCCATATGCATTCCTTTCGTTATTATTCCTTAACAGTAAAACACAGGAGTCCAAGGAACAACAGAAAAAAAAAAAAAAAATAAGGGTCAGGCTCTAATAAATCGTCCCAGAGGCCAGCGCTAACGGGTGCTGTAGGGAGCCGTGGGGTTGGAGATGGGAGTTGATGGAGTTGGCAGCGGGGTACCAGGAAGTGGAGCTCTCCAGGTAGCTGGATGCAGGGGACGGGTTGGAGTTTGGAGGGTGAGCGTGTGCGTGGGCATGGTGGCTGAGGGAGCGGGACGAGCCCTGAGGTTCCCAAACCGCAGGTGACTGTGGAGAGTTGCAGGCCATGGGGTCGCTGGAGCTGGGGCTGTGCTCCGGAGGCATCTCCCCGTTTTTCATGATCTTCTTGATCTTGGATCTTTTATTCTGAAACCAGATTTTCACCTGGGAGCAGGGCGGCAGGAGAGGAGAAGGGAGGAAAGGGGGAGTGGGGAGGGAAAGCGACACCATTAATGCCCGCCTGGTAAGCCGGTGCTTCGCGGCTGCGGCGCCCCGCCGCCCTCCCGCCCTTCCGCGGGGACCGATCCAGCCCTTCCCGCCGAGCCGGGGTGAGCCCGGCTTCTGGACCCACCGGGCCGAGCCGAACAGAGCCGCTCGCCGTACCTGTGTTTGCGTGAGTCCCAGGGAGGCTGCCAGCTCGGCCCGCTCGGGCAGGGCGAGGTACTGGGTCTTCTGAAACCTCCTCTGCAACGCTGCCAGCTGAAAGCTGGAATAAATAGTCCGGGGTTTGCGCACTTTCTTTGGTTTTCCGTTCACCATCCGCACCTCGGGTTCCGCCACCTCCTTCTCTGCACGGGCGCAAGAGCGGGAGAGAGACGCAGACGTTAAGTTCGGGACAGGCTCCGCTCCGCGCCGCGCAGCCTGCGCCACCGGGGCGGCATCCCGCCCGCGGGCCGGGCCGGGCAGCGGCGCCGGCCCGACGGGCCCCTGCGGCTCCCCCTGCGGCTCCCCCAGGGGTTCCCGCAGCCGGGCGGCGGCCCCGCGCAGCCTCCGCCGGCTCCCCGCGGTGAGACGGGGGGGGGAACCTGCTCCCTCCACACCGGCCTCGGCCACCCCCGGCCCTCCTCCTCCGCCTCCCACGCCCGCCCCGGTCATCCTGCCGGGCGCACAGCGCTGCGCGGGCGGGAGCGCAGGGCATGCGCGGCCGCCGTGGGCGTTGGGAGGATAGTTGGGGCCCTGCTGGGAAGAGCTCTGTCCGGAGCGGAGTCGGACCCAAGGCATCGACCACTTCCTCCGCACACCCGCGCCATCCCTCTGCCGCCGCCGGCGTGTCCCCAAGTGCCGCCGCGACCGCACTCGTCCCAGCCAAGCCCCAGCCGCTTGGCTTTACCACGGGGTTGTTTATTTTTTTTTCCTCCCTGACCTTTTTTTTTTTTTTTTTTTTTTTTCCTCCTTTGCATTCTTTCTTTTATTTTTTTTTTTTCCTACAGCAAGTTACAAAGAAGTAAAGCACTAAAACTGCGACGCTTTCTGGTGGAAAACCCTCCCGGCTTCGCAGCCCCGCTACTGCTGGTCTCCCCCTCCCAGTCTCCTCCCCCGCCCCTCTAGCACAGGGGGAAGGAAACTTTCTTCAACACCGCGAACCTGAGTTTGAGACACGCAACAAGGCTCGGCTATTTTCTCTCTCTTCCTGCGGGGGGAAGGAGGAGGGAGGTAGCCGTGGGGGCCCGGGGCAGCTGACAGAAGCGCTAAAGCACTAGTCATACAAGTTGTAGTTTAGATCATGAGGGCTGGTCAAAAGAAGTAGACCAGTAAACCAGTTCTCCACTTTTTTTTCCTCTCCCAATTTTCTTTCCCCCCGCCCCTATTTATTTATTTATTTTTAGTTTCCCTTCTGGTTCAGGGAAAGCCGCATCCCCGTGCTCCGTGGGTCAGGGATCTGTCGGGGCGCGCTCCCCCAGCCTCCCCAAAGTCGGGGGAGCTTCCCGCACACCCCGGGCCCCCGGCCCTCACCTGGCTGGCTGGCGGAGCTCTGGACGCGGTTGTAAGCCCCGCTGTACTGATGGTAGGGGCTGGCGTAGCTGTAGTCTGCATAGGCTTTGGCAGGATAGTTCCCGGCAGATCCATTCATGCCGTGGTACTGGTACTGGTAGGGGTTGAGCGCTTTGCCGTAGGAAGCCGAGGTAGGCGAGCAGTAGCCGTGCGGGGCTCCCCCCGCCGGGCTGTAGTAGTCGGAATCCGTAGCGGAGGACTCCGGTAAAGTGGGAGATTCCTGGGACGGGTGGTGCATGGCTGCAGCCGTCTGGAAAGGAGCTTGGAAGTCGCCGGATCTGATGTTGGGGACCCTTCTGTCAAATACTCCTGTCATAGCTCGGAGCCGGCGGCGGGCTGGAGCTGGCGGCGGGGCTGCTCGGGTCTAAGCAGACATGTCTGGGGGAGGAGGCTGCGGCGCGGTGTCTGTCTCCGGCAGACTGCTGGCTGGGGCGCAGCATAGGCTTGGTTAAATCCTTAATTGCGCTCTTACGCACAGCAGGGTGGATCGGGTTCCATTGGCCAGAGCAATCGGGAGCAGCGACACCCTAACTCGTCCAACTAGTTTAGCACAACAAAGCTTTGGCTTAAAAAAAAAAAAAAAAAAGGAAAAAAAAAGGAAAAAAAGGAGGAAAAAAGTCCCATTCAACCTCTTTTTAAAGTGAATACCAACAGCAATCTCCGAGTCGGAGCGCCGCGATTGGGAGGTTTCCGGCTCCCCCCCATCCCTGTAGCCGGCGAGGGGGCTCGGGCAGCTCGTGTGCCCTGCAGCCCGGTGCCCCCGCACCTCCACCCGCAGCGCCCTGGGGGAGGGCTGCAGCCACGCCGCTCGGATTTGCCGTCCGGTCCCCCTTGGCTACGTTGATGGCTTGGGAACACCGCACCGGGCGCTCCTGGTTCCCAACTCGATTTCTGATCTGGTGACAATAACCATTAGCGTCTGACCGTGCTGTTTCCCTCCTTTCCCGGGGAAACGTCCGGGACCTTCGCGCTAAATACAGCAAACCCTATTACCCCCCAAGTACCTCGAATTTTAGTTACATCATTTCCTGCATTTCCAAGACCCTAGCACGGCCCGGAGCCAGCGGGAGACTGCCGGCATAATGCCCTACCGTGGGGGTGTGGGGGAGCTGCTAGTGGCACCATACGGCCTAGGGGCACTCACCCCGCGAATTTCGCGAAAGGCAACCTGCCCGTGGCACGATGCCCGTGGCTGGTGAGCCCCCGACTCTCTTGCCAGCTCTGGCGCCCCTCAAGGTTCGGCTGTGACCGCTCGGCCCCACGAACGTGCCCTCCTCAAGCCCCCTGGGCGATGCTCACTGTCTGGTCCGCCTCCGGCCCAGGGTCAGAAGCCCCTCACGAAGGGAGCTCAAATCACCCTCACGCGTGGGCAGGACCACTGTGAGGCCGTCGTGGGGCTTCTCCACTTGGAGGCTGTCGCAAGAGCCCGCTTTCCGGGTGACAGCCCCATAGGAGCGACTGGCGCTGTGCGGGGGTATCCTGCCCACAGCACTCCGGCCAGCAGCACCCTCCTTCACCTGCACCCGTTCTCTCGCACCCATCTTCGCACCAGGTCCCAGGCAACGCGCTTCATATCTGGGCCGGGGAGAGCCACGGGTTGGTGATGCCCATCCCTGCTGATTTTACAGCAGTGTTGCAAAGAAAAAAAAAGGGATCAAATTTTACTAGACACTAAGGAAAACAAATAAAAGACTGTTTTCAGTGACCTAGAGTTGTAGATTTTTCTGAAGTTGTTTACTCTCCAGATTTAGCCTGTTTGCTCACCGAAGATCTCCCAGCCAGCTGAGTTACACTTGTAACACAACCGTGCATGTTGTACTTGAACTTATTGTTTGCTTTGGAAATGTCCACAGCACATATAAAATCACATTAAACAAATCCCTAAGCATTTCATTACATGATTCACTTACTTAAATCCATTGGAAATATCTCTCCCCCCTCTATTTTTTCCTTTTTTTTTTTTTTTTTTTTTTTTTTTTTTTTTTTTTTTTGGTAAAGAGAGGAATCAGAGAGGGATATATGTTTATGACTGGGAAAGGGGAGAGTAAGTTTTAAAGGGGAGAGTAAGATATTAAAGCTCAAAGTTTGCATCCAGTTGGAAGGGTCGGTGGAGGTTTTAAGCAGACGAAGAGGGGGAGAGGGGGAGGAAAGCCCATTTGTGTCATAAATTCCAGGGCACTGCACTTCAACACGTTCGGGCAGGAAGGTGCCGTTTTAGGGGAGAGAACGGGAGAGGAGCTGGGCGCCGGTCTCGCACCCAGCCTCGGCAGCTCTGGAGCCGCGGCAGGTTCCAGCCAAGCTGTCCCGGCAGGCTGCTTGTACAGCTCACCGGGGAAATCTGGATCTCTGCAGCAGGGAAAGTTTCCTCTTGTTTTATTCAGTAGCAGGGCAGGGGACAAAAAAAAAAAAAAAAGCTTCGATATTAAGAGGAAAAAAAATAAAGGCAGAAGCCCAACAGATCCAATCGCAAACCCCCCAAACTATTTTTTTTTTTTTTTTTTTTTCTGAAGGCATCCGCCGCCGTTGCAGTCCGTGCGAGGATTACCGGGCTGAGGACACACAAATCCGCCTGTTTGCGGGTTTCCTGCCCCGCGTTCTTCCCAGCCCGAAACCGATTTTCTTGCCTTTCTGCTGTTTTCCCCCAGCGGTTTTTATTTAACACATCCGGTGGGAGCGGGCGGTTCGGAGGGAGCCGGAGTCTGTTTTCCATTTCACAATATGGTCATTGTTTACCGGCACATGCCCGCCGCGTCGCCAGAGCGGCTGCCCGGGGCCCCCGCGGCCCGTTCGGGCCCGAGCCCCGCTGACCCTCGGGGGAGGTGGGCGCTGTGTCCGTGTGTCCCGGCAGCTGCCGCCGCTGCCGGCGCGGGGGCGCCGCGGCCGCGGCGGAGGCGAGCGCTGTCCGTGCCCGTGGCAAGAGCGCCCCGGCGTGGCCGCGGGGCCGCAGCGCCGCCGCGCTACCTGCGCGCCTCCGCCCCTCCCGCCCCGCCGCCGCCGCCGCCCCCGCCGGGGCCAGACTGAGCGGCGGCGGCGGGCGCGGAGCCGGGCGGCCCCGCCAGCGCTGTCCCCTCAGGGCACGGGGACCGGGGCGCGGGAGCCGCCGGGCCGGCGGCCGCGGCAGGACAACGCGGCGATTGTTCCCGCCTGCGCCTGGGAGATGCCGCGGGGGCGGCGCTGGGGCCCCGACCGAGCCCCACGGCGGGCCGGGCGCTGTGTCCCGGCCGGTGCCCGCCGGCAGCCCCGCCCTGCCCCGGTCCTGGTCGGGAGTATCCCCACCGGCTGAGCCCTCCGCCCGGGTTCACAGAGGGCTCTCCGTCCCCTCTCGCTCTGCAGCGCTTTGTTTCCAGCCAATGAGAGAAATATTTCAGATGAGCCTCTCAGACTTTTGGATAAAATCTTGCAATTGTTCACAGAAAATCTTTCACTTTCTGGATAAAATATTCTCTCTTGGGCAGCGAGTTTTTGCTGGGAAACTTTATTTGCATGGAAATTGCTGGCAAAGAATGAAAGGAAATTTTTTCCCTTCCTTAAAAAAAAGCCCCAAACAGCCCTCCGCAGTGGAAACACAGATTAACTCTTGTTTTACAGCATCAGAAAATGGTGATTGCCATTCAACAACTTCAATAACTGAGGACTTTCCTCATCTTAGGCTTAGGACTTGTTTACCTAGGGGAGTGTTTTCAGAATGAAGAGGCCAAGGGACTGAAAGTCCTTGTATTCTCACCTAAGGAAAAAAAAAAATCTGCTGCAAAGTAGAAAGTCTCGTAATTTTCAGTATAGCCAAAAGCTATTGGGAATCCAGTGGAGAAGGCTTGTGAGCTGCCCAGAAGAATGTTCACAAGACAGTGAGAAAGGGAGAAATGCAGGAAGATTTTGGAAAGCAGCAATTGCAAGCAGGGAAGGAGAAATAAACCTGACAGGAAACTCAAGGAAGGCATCTAAGACTTTTGCTCACATTTCAGTAGCTTTCTGAAGAGCCTTTGGCTTTGGGTACAGCTGGTTCGAAGAGAGGGAAATGGGCATGTCTTCATGTAGGCATGACATGCTGTGCTTTGGGGAGCTGAAGTCACTCCTAAAGGAAAGGATGTTTGTGTTCCTGTGAAGGTCACCATTTGTCTTGATGGAACAATGCACATGTGAACTTGGGATCAAAGCTTGTGTGGTCCCTCAAACGCTGGTGCAGGCATTGTTTCAGTCCTCCATACAAAAGGGTCATCCATCCAAAAGGGTCAATTCCCAACCCTGGGACAGCCTTTTCTCTTCCAGTTTCTTACACGTGCCCAAGAATCACTGGGCCTCCAGTTAATGAAGTGAACCTGTCACTTTGGCATTTCCATGGCTGATGGATTCACTGCCAGGCTTGGCCACAGACTAGGCTCTCCTGGCCTTGCTTGTCCAGCCTGTAAATTGCACAGCACATAAAAACCATGACATACAATGTTAGGAATTAGAATTTGCTTTTTAGGGCAACCTGTGACTGTCTCTTTCAGTTGCCAAGGAGCTGACAGGAGAAGAGTGCACTTGCACCTATTTCCCCAAATTGCACCAGCGTGAGTGAAGAGAGGAGCTCAGGGTTCTTGTTAAGGTCAGCTGCAGCAGACTGAGCCAAAGGCGGGGGAGAAGATGATGTTAAGAGATTCCTGCCTGCATCCCCCCCTTCCCTTCCTTCTCAGGGTATGCCTTCCAGGGTTGCTGAGGGGTTGCTTAGCTGTTTCTTGATGCATCACAACCTTCCCAAGGCAGGGCATTGCCTCGCAGTCCCAGTTGAGTCATGGCCTGCTCCTCCAGAAAGGGAAATATTCAGTGAACTCGACCATTCCTTTACCTTTTGGAGCTCTGTACACATAAGCTCATGGGGCAGATGGGGAACTGACATTATTCTTCCATTCATGGGCTCCACATGGATGTGACCCATCTCAACAAATACAGAGATATGCCCTGGGCTGTGCAGGATGTTTCAGGAAAAGTCTGTCCTAGTCTTTTTTTTCCCATTTCCAGCCCATATGCTTCCATTGCAATGTAACACTGGCCTCTTTCTAAGGTCATGGAGGCTAGCAGAGAACCATCATCAGAAAACCCAGCTGCTCCCAATGGAGTTTTTCTTCTACCTGCCTGCTCCTCAGGTAGCTGGATGTTGTTATTCCAATAACTGTAGGTGCTTCAACTGATGTGAGGCCCAGTGGTTTCCAAGAAAGCCAAGACTCAAACCAGATGGGGCCCTCTCCAGATCTGCAGTTTGGGTCAGCAGTGAGAGCTGCAAAAGCGTGGTTCCCTGCACAGTTGCCCGAAGTTTCCGTAACAGATGTTTGAGCATGGATCCAGAGCCACATGGGCCAAGCTGCTGCTGGAGCTGCTGCTCTGATGCAGGACATGAGCCAGCACCACTGGACAGCTGAATGTAAAATCTCTCTTTGCCAGAAACGCTACAGGGAAAATATTTGCTCTAGCTGCTCTTGCTGCCCAGAGGCGGTGCCACAGGGAGGGCACTGCAGACATCTGGCATGGCAGACGGTGATGGCAGTGACATACTGGGAAGGGCCTCCAACCAAGAGCAGAGGAGGATAAGACCTCAGCTGTGGCAGCAGGAGGGGCAGGCATGAACAACTTCAGGAAATTCAGCATCCTGGATGAGTGGGCAGCTGGGCTGGATGACTGTAATGATCTTTTCAGGCCTTAAAATTTATTACTGTAGCTTTTAGCTCTGGGTAGCCAAAGGCAGTTGCTCCTCGAGGAAGAGGGTTGATTCATCTCCAGCACAGGCATTCACTCTGCTTATTCTCTCTTGCCTGTCACATCTCCTTCAGCTGTAACTCACTTGTCAGCCTCTCAGATAGGAGCAGGGTTGCTGCCTCTCTGCAGGACTTCAGATGTGAGATAAATCCCTTTGCATCCCAATGCCACAGGAATGCTTTCCTAGACCTCTGACATCCCTGTTAAAAGATGACCACTCAAAGAATTCGAGGCACAGCTCTTCAGGCCCTTTGGTGTGCTTTCAGCGGGGCAGGGCAGGGTAGGGCTGCTGGCTGATGGGTTCAGGGAAGCCTGCCTCAGGGCCCTTTTGGATTTTAACCTACAAATCTCAGGAATCAAGCTTGCAATTTTCCTCTTGCTCTCTTTATAATGATCTAATATGTTGTTTTCCTACAGAGGTCAGCCAAACTTTTATAATTTAGACCTTGAAGGATTTGCAGATGATGGCAACCTTAGGAAAAAATCTCGAAAACTCCTGCTTAGCTAACGTCTGTGCAATCAGCTAAGTCAGGCAGTGTTAGACCATACACAAATCCATGAAGAAATTAACAACAGCAATTAAACAGCAGGAGCAGTGAATATGAGAAGGGACACTGAACAAGGGACAAGGACACTTGCAGATTAAAGATTAAAATGGCAAATGCACATGTCTTGTCATATGGTTCTGTCCCTTGTTCCTTACATGGTCTGCCTGGCCTTACCTATTAAGTTTATCAATATGTACTCTCTAATAGTACATACTCTAGCTAGCAGTAGAATTTATCTAGAAAATGACTTAATAACATGCATCTGTCATAAAACTCGTGTTCAGTTCTTCAGTTATAGCTTTGCCTTTTTAATAATACTTCTAAAGTAAGTATATGCTTGGCTTTCCCCAAGTAATTCCAGGGCTACATTATTTTATTTCATTTCATCCCATCTCCTGCCTTAGGTTTTACGTTTTTCACTGAAATGTGCACTACCATAATTCAAACTTGGTCTCCTAAAAGTTCCCTATGCCATACAGGGGGACCTTCTTTTCTTTCATCTTTCACAATCCAGTCTGCAGCTGCCAGCAGCCCTGCAGGGAAGTTGGATGTCACTGGCTGCGTTGTCAGTGCTGTCTCTTCAAGGGGCTCTGTAAGGTCACCACCATATTTATAAGCATAGAGGAAAAGACTTTTCTTTTTCTGGTATTCATTTTTTCATCTTTGAATTACATCTTTGTCCTTGAAAGAGGGCCTGCTGCAAGAAACATCAAGATGCTCTGCTCTAAGATTCATTTTACATTCCTGTGAAGATCTTAATTTATTGGAAAAATGGAGGTTATTTTCTTCTTCGGCTAAGATTTCTTTATCACAATGTTCTCTAGTCAGTGACTGAAAAATAGCTCTTGGGGCTGGATAATTTGGGCTTCTGCAAGCCTGCTAGTTCTTGTGTTTTTAAGAAAATGCCTTGGTTTGGGAATGAGAAATAAGGTGGTTTTCTTCAGAGACAGATTTTGAATATGCAGGCACATATTTTCAGGAAAAGTATCCCCTGGGTGGATACCTACAGAAGGAAAAGAATTTTCATTAAAGATATTTAAGTGAAAATACATCTGGATTAGAAATAAGACATGTTTTACAATTTTCCTTTCTTTCAAAAAGTGTAAATTAATTTTTGAAAAGAAGTCCAAAAGGTTATGGTTGCTTCTGCATGATGCATCACACTTTTTCATGAAGCTGCTTCTTTTTCTAAGTGAGTACTTTGTATCAAACAGAAGAAGAAGAAAGAATGATGGAGACATGACCAAACAAGGTTGTATGGCTTATGCTGTACAGGAAACCAGAGCAAATGATTGCTGTGTTCCCTTCTGGCCTTCAGATCTTTTTGTCAGTTTCATAAGAAGTTCCACTTTTTCCTCCCATGATGCTGCCAAACAACATAGTATCACCCTGATTTCAGAATTATTCTGTGTTAGAAATGTGTGTGTGTGATGATGATGCCTGGCTTTGGGACTTTTTATCACATGAAAGAACAGCAGTTAACCCTACAGGTCTTTACAGCACGGTGTGCATGGCCACATCTTCGTTTTCCCCTGATCTCCACAAGGAACACACATGACACAAACCACCACCATGATCCATGTCCTGCTAAACCAGTAGAAAGGGCCTCCATTGGCTTCAGTGGGAGTAGATGGAAGTTTTGTGTGCCCACATTCCCTCTCCTGGTTCAATACCTGGAGCCACAGAGATGTAGATTCTGCCTTACCCTATTCATGCTTGGCTCTCAGCAGTCCTCTCTCCATCCCATTTTTGCTGGGGGACTACACTGTGATGGGTTGGACATAAAATCTTTTCTTCCTCTGGCACTTGTTACTGAATTTAGGCAGCTGAGAAAACCATGTCATGCTGCTGTCGCTTCTGTCTCAGTGAACTTGCAGTCTAGAGAAGGTAGGGATAGACTGAGAAAGCCATTGCCCTTAAGTTTGTCCTCAGCCTTTCTGCTGTGTTATACAAAAGATGACAATTATCCTCTCTGGCTTGGAAAAGAAGCTAGATAAAATGCAGAGATTATGAAGGGAAGCAGTCATATTACAACAATTCTGGGCAACAAAATAATAGTTGTGGGTGGAGTGAAAGGATGGTATGGTGTCATCCAAATGTGCACTGGTGCCAGTGCGAGTCTTTCCAACCACAGTCAAAAGAACTGTGTGCAGCCATTTGTTTGCTTTTACACTGTGATATAAAAGATGAAATCTTCCAAAAACTGAAGTGACCAGGATGCCATTAGTGTTATTTTACATAGGATTTCAGGCAGATGGCTTCAGGTGTTCATGCACAGGATTTGGACTAAGGTTCTCTATCAAATCTAGTTCTTTTTTTGGTGAAGTAATTGGTGGTGTTGCAGCTTGAATGGAGCAGAGCTCTTTATTGAGGGCTTCACATTTAATCTTTTCTCACTAGGACTTCAGGAACTAATAGAGTGCTAACAAAAGAGTGAGAATCACATTTTTCTGCACATTTTGTTTTTATAATTGTAATATTATAGTGCTGTTTACTCAACCAATATAAACCCAGTGCTCTTGGCAAATACTTACAATGTGTGTGCTCTGAATTTATTCTTTGCAAAGCAGACTTTACACGCCACAGATGAAAACGCTTCTGCCTTTATTTAAATAGGAAATAAAAGGGATTGCATTACTCTATTTCTTTGCAAGCTGAAAAAAAAAGGCATTGTACTCTTTCAGAGTTCAGATTTCATTTTCTTCAAATGAAGTTGCAGTGGTTAGATTTACAAAACCTCTGTTCTTTTTTTTTTTTTTTTTCACAGATCTGCAAATTTCCTATCTTTAAAATGTTTGCAAAGAGTCAAAAAGGAAACAATAGAAACACAAATCTTCAAGCTGGCATGAAAAATGGCAAGAACAAGATTTGAACACTTCTTAATATCAGTGTAGCTATGAGATTACTTTTAAATTTCTTTTTCCTGAAAATTCTGTACTTTATATGAGGGCAAACCAGAGTGTAAAGTAGAGAAGACATTTCTAAAGATTTTCTTGGACTGTTTAAAGCTACATCTGAAGACATATAGACATATAATAGAAACACATAGACCAACCTACTATTGTGTTTTACACTTTGGCATTTTTTCAAACTTCTGTAATTATATCTTTTTAGTACATTAAAACAAACAGCAAGGAAATAGAAAATATTTCTTCCACAGCTGTGTTTACAACCTTAAATGTGTTTTTTTTTCCTCAACCAGGCAACCAGTCTGAGATAAGAGGTTTCCCTGCTGTGTAACACAGCATAATCAGAAGCATACACAGCACCTACCTGGAGTATTCCAACAGACAAAAGTAGTGAAAAATTAAAGAAATAGAATGGAAAAGTCAATAGCTTTTTCCTGTGAGACACATTTGACACAGCAATGGACATACTTTTAAAATATATGTAAAAAAGATGTTGGAGAATTTCTTTGAGTGAAAATTCTGCTCCTACAGGGAAAAAAAAAAAAGAATATTCAAACATTCTTGAAGAAATCAAAATTTTAATAGAAAAATTTTAAAACAAATCCCCATTTTACCACAATGTGAATCACGATTTTCCACTTTCTTTACTACTTTGGGGAGCATATTTTACATAAATGATAGCCTAATGAGCTATTCCTAGTAAAATGAAAATATTTTGTCAAAATTGAAAATATCTGGTTTTTAGTTGAAATCAGCAGTACCTTCAGAGATTTCCTGGAGAGTTTTAATCTGCTTGAATATCTGCTGAGAAATGAAAATGAATTTTTTTTTACCAGCATTTCTGTAGGAGAAATAAGTTGCAAATTCACTACAGAAAAGTATCTTTCCCTTGAAATGATCAATATTGCTTTCTGATTTTCAGCTATTGCTAGTATGATGTAACCACAATGTAATTTTTCAAAAAGTTCAGACAATTTTATGTGCTGATGTGATGTAACTACTTTTCAAAAAGTTCAGACACTTTTTAGGTAGGATTTTATTTCACCGGAAAGTTTTATGGATCTTTTAAAAACTTTGAATCATCACTCAATAATTATCCCAAATGCTGTAGGAATCAGAAATTCTGGCAAAATTTTTGGGTCATGTGAAACATACATTTTTCCTGACTCAAATTAAATATTTTATTTCAACTTCAAGTGTTTCTTTCAGTTCTTTTGTTCAATATAAATGAAATGAAAGAAATTTTGTAATCACAGAATGAAAATGTGTTGTAAAACATCAACATGGGCTTTTCAGGCTTCCATAGCATTTTTTTTTTTCCCTCAGTATGGACAGCTGAAGATAAAAACCTCAAAAATCTAGTGATGGAATTTTTCTGACTAATCAAACTTACATGTTTTGTTAAAAAACAACCTTGGCTGAAAAAAAGTGATCAGAACCTACTTTGTTGTTTAAATCAAGCACTGGGCAATGAAGCACAAGCCCTGAGAGCAGACAGGCACTTAGAAAAGGAGGGTCATGATGTTGATAAGGGGATTGGAGCACCTCCCCATGAAGACAGGCTGAGAAAGTTGGGGCTGTTCAGCCTGGAAATGAGAAGATTGTGCAGAAACCTCATAGCAACCTTCCAGCATCTGAAGGGGCCCGACAGGGAAGCCAGAGAGGGACTGTCAGGAACTCTAGTGACAGGACAAGGAGTAATGGTTCAAACTGAAAGAAGGGACATTTAGGTTAGATATGTGGAAGGAATTCTTTACTGTGAGGGTGGTGAGACACTGGAACAGGTTGCCCAGAGAAGCTGTGGCTGCCCCATCCATGGAAGTGCTCAAGGCCAAGTTGGAGGCAGCTTTGAGCAACCTGGTCTAGTGAAAAGTGTCCCTGCCCATGGCAGGGGAATTGGAACTAAATGGTCTTTAAGGTACTTCCAACCCAAACCATCCTATGATTCTATGAGTCTGTGATTCTAAAAGTTCTTCTCAGCAGCTGAAATTTTAGGTAATCTCCTTTGTCTTGTTTGAAGGTTCTGCCCACGAACTTTGGGAATAACCGGGTCAGTAATCTTCATTAGCACGGTATTTGCAGCTTGCCTTATTTTAGCCACATAAAATCCAGGTTTCAAGTCGAGGCCAGTGCCTTCAGCTTCTATTGCTGACATGAAGAAGGATTGGATGTGTTTCAAGGTGGGATCACTCTCTCCTAGGAGTGATTATGGGACAGCAGTGGGGATGAAACCCTGAACTTCTACCAAGAATATGGTCACACTCAAGTTTTTTTTTTTAGGATAGAAGTGGATGCTAATGTAAGCAAATATAACCTGTCAGGAATACTTTCCAGATCACCTATAATACAGTCTGAATATTTAGCACTGTATGGGCATATAATACAGGACAATCACCAAGAACCAGCAAATAAAGGTGGTTTTGTTCTGTGTGCACATATTCCATGAGTTTAATGTTTGACTCTTCAAACTCTTAGTTAAACCCATCCTCTGGCATGAGTGCCACTCCAGGCACAATGGATAGGTAGTCAATCACAGGGACAAGTGTAGTGTGGTCTCAGGAGAATCTGAAGTCAGAACACTCCCAACAGCAATGACACAACTCTTAATAATGAAGATAATTAAACCTCAGACACCATAGTCTAAGCAAATGTAATGGAAAATTCATTACCATCAGCAAATCATGTCAAAAGTGTTTTGGAGCCAGGCTGCTCCCACAGGTGCCAGGGGAGCTTAACCATGGCCTTCCCCAGGAGCCAAGTCAGGTAAGCACCCAGCTTCTGCAAATTCCCAGCTTATTGTCATGGCTCTAGTTTAGTCATTGAATAAGGCATGGATGACAGCAACCAGATGAAATTTTGTATCTGTGCTGCAGTAGATGAAGCTGGCTGCTTGCTCTTGCAGCATGTTTTTTCACCCTTTACTACATTCTCCACAGCACCTGGCTTTAAATAGGACTTTGAGATATATTTAGAAATAGTTTTGGTTATGAGAGAGCTTAGCTCTCAAAGTCTGTGTCACAAACTTAATAAGGTAAATGCAAGCTATTCCTTAAACTTGGGAGATATGTGTTTAGCTCAGTCAGTTCACATCCCTGGTGGGCTGGCCTTCTCCAGCATCTCAGTATCCATACTACTGCTCACTCACTTCTCCCACCCAGAAGAAATAGGAAGAGAAAAAGAGCAAGAGATCTCCCAATGTGATATAAAGGCAGTTTCTTTGGTGAAGAAAAGAGGAAAAAACAGCAAGCAAAGCAAAGGCAAGCACTCACCACCTCCCATGGGCAGACCAATGCCCAGACACTTGCTGAACTTGACCAGCTTGGAAACTGGCTGTGCATCCCTCCTTCTTCTGCCTCACATTTTATTGCTGAGTGTGATGTTACAGGGTAAGGAGGTGAACAGCTGCAAAACACCGATCTTTCCTCAAGGATGTGTGAATTTCTAAGCATTTGTAACCATTAAAAAATAGATACAGGGATAGATTTGTCCTACCTGCGATGCCTAGAGAGTCCTTTCTTTAGGATGCTATTTGAGTCATGGGATGTGAGTTTCCTTAAGGAGGATAACCAGATAAGAAGCATTTTGTTTTTCTTTTTCTTTCAAATGAAAAATGACTGTTTATTTACACAAACAATGCAATGAACCTTTCTATTCCCTTTCAGAAGAAACCTGGAGTTATAACTCATTGAAAACCACTTTCTGCAACACAAAGCACTGTTCTGCTCTGAGATATTTATAGAGGAAATTAGCACAACTTCTTAAATCTACTGGATTAAAAAGTGATGTGGCTGGCAAACATGGTTTCACTTTTTAGCTTCTTGAGCATTTCTGTCATAACAAACATTGTCCCCCAATTGTGGCACCCTTTCCTCTCACAAATTTTTGTGTGGTGCTGGAATACACTCTGATATGATTCCCTTTCATTTCTGACACCGTTATGTCATTTTATGGATTTGCACTGACAGCATTTAATTTCGACATCGTTATAGCATCTCAACTTTCCACACTGAGCACACCAAGAGGCTTTTGTGATGATGCTATACTAAGAAGAGTTAGAATAAATAGGTTATTAACATGATTACAAATAACCTCGCTAAAGATTAATTATTATGCATGAGCATGAACAGGTTTTCTTGCTTAAATTTTCAGCTGCTGCAAAATTTCATATTTTCTATCTTTTACAACTGGTCAAGAAATTCAAGTTATAGGTAAAGCTACCTTGCAACTGAAGGATGCAGAGCCTGGTGGGTTCACAGACTGCTGTTATGGCTAGCAAAAGTGGGCACTGAACTCCCCAGGAGTCAGGAGCCAGTTCATCATCTTTGGCTCCTTGGAAGTCAGGTGCCTGAGCTGGGCAGCAAGGTGCCCAGGTGTCTCAATTCCCACCACAGACTGCAGGGGGAACCAGAGGGGATTTGACCTGTCAGTGTTAGACCAGCTTCTTAAGATGTGATGGGATTTTTTGGGGACCACAGTGGTACCAACTGCAGAGGGAGGCTGGAGAAGTGAAAGGTGTCTCTGCCCATGGCAGGGCAGTTGGAACTAGGTGATCTTCAAGGTCCCTTCCAACCTAAACCATTCTATGATTCTGTGAATTAGCATCACTGCTTTAATTTTAAAAAATTAAACTTAGGAAAGTCTAGTTCTATCCAAAGAGGTGAAAAAAAAAAAAAAAAGGAAACTGGAGAAAAACACCACGACAGAAAACAAACAAAAAAGGAAGAATCCCTAATCTCCAACACATCTCCTATGTCTCTCAGTGCTGTCTTAGAGATTCATGGCTGCACAAGCTAGGGTGTGCAAAGGAATCCCAAGTGACAAGCCTAAGACAGATGCCTTTCTGAGCCCTCTGTGATTAGAGGGAATCCATGGTGGCAGATGTGCTCTTGAAGTGACATTCATGTAGGCCGGCAGTGCCGACACCCCAGGATCAGGCATCTCCCTGGGTGCCATGGCTGGTGTCTGTTCCTGGTTCCCTGAGTCGAGAAACACCTCTCATTCAGGTAGCTAGGCTTGCAAGATGAAGATTGAGATGCAGATCGAGCTTTGAGTGGGAACCCGAGACAAAAGGACTGCAAACCTTTGGGATAACAAAGGCCACTGAGAGACAATTCAGGAGCCGGGAACTGCTGACCTTTTGGATAACAAAGGAGATGAAGACAGGTGAAGGCTCCTTTGTTGAGGGTCCTCCTCCAGCTCTGGCAGTTTCTGTGTTACTGTGCTGTGAAAAAATGGAACTAGACATCTGAGACTCTGCCATGGGAAAACTAGAGCCAAACTGCTGACTGTGTGAGTGCAGCGTGGGGCAAGTCAAGCGGGGCTTCCGAAGGCACACTGGATCTGCCTTCTCTGAAGGACCTTTGGACCCAGCAGTCCCGGTGTCTGGTCAAGGGAATGTGACTGGCGGAGGGTCTCAGAATGGATGGTCAGACTGGGTAGTTTCCTTAACACCTGAACCCCGCTGCAAAGCCTCCACCTGCACCTGAGCATTCCTAGACTTGGATTTGCTCTAAGCAAGAAAAGATATGCAAAATCATGCACAATTACACTGAGAGTTATAGAATATTTAAATAGCAGCAGAATCAAATACAGAAAAACTTAGATTTATCAAAATGTACGATATTCAGAAAGTCTTCATTCATGTCCCTTCTGGAAGTGTGTTCTAACATAGGCTCTAATAACATCATCAACTACTATTTTTTTTAATAATAAATTGGAACATTTGTGTTGGCAAGGATATCCAAGGCATACTTAGGAAGTGAGATAGGTCAGTATTTTTACTGTCATTTTAAAATTAGTGATCTTCTTCACTAGTGCATTTGGTACAACTAGTAGAATCAGTCATTTCTTCATGGTCTTTTGCAGGAGTGGGAATTTTTTAGATTCTGTAGTATGTAAATGCCTTAACAACCTTGTTAATATTTTTCCTAAGGTGAAATGAGACAGTGAATAGGATTACCTCCACTCTTTTAGATGGAAATATGAGACAGAGGACACTTACTGCAGTCCAGATTAAAGTCAGCAATTTGGACTCCCACATCCATCTTGCCACTGTCTCCACCTCTGTGAGGATATCCTCAGGCAGATAGAAAAACAGAGACCTATTTTCCTCTCCTTTACATTTTATCCTTTACATTTTTCTTCTCCTTTACACCTTCACACTGCAATGACATAGTTGGTTGCATGGAAAAAAATGTGCACCTGAAAGAAGAAAAATTTATGGTGTGTTTTTAGTCAGCTAAATCCTCAGATAAATGTTCCAGCAAACCCTGGCTGCATGGGCTAGGGAACAGAACTGAGAGGAATCAGATGAGGAAGTAGTGAGCTGGGAATACAACTATTTAAGACAGTGCTGCATATTTTTAATTTGATATTTATGGATCAGCTGATGTAGATCAAAAAAATTACCAGGAGGCAGTTCTAAATGATCTTATCCGAATGAGAAATCCCAGGTAAATGTGAAAGTCTGGAGGCACAGCACTGGGAGCTCAGCAGCCTGACACTGCTCCCAGTTGAGAAGTACAAAGTTTCCTCCATGTGCTTTGGAAAGCGAGAAGCCATGGCATGTATGTCATGAATGTGGAGTGGTGTGTAGGAAATGGGTATGCCACCTGTAGCCTGACCCATGAATTATTAAGCTGATGTTTTGCCACAACACTTTTTTATTTGCAAGAGACTACTTTCGAATATAAATAAAGACTAGTTCTGCACCATGGATAGCTCTAATTGCAGGTGAATTTATCTGTAAGACAGCAAGTGAGGCTGCTGTGATCCTTAAACACTGTCTGTTCTGCATCTTGCAAGCCCAGCTACCTGGATGAGAGGTGTTTCTTGACTCAGGGAACCAGGAACACTGTACAGCCCAGAAGACACTGCTGTAGCACCTATGGACTTCTGGCTGTTCATCCAAGAGCAAGAGTTTGATGGTCTAGATAGTCCTCATTTACAGGACCTCTGTATGTATACCATACACCCCGTATCCAAGCTTGGAAACAGCCACAGTTCCCATCCATAACTGTGGGTGACCCACAGAATCACAGAATGAACTAGGTTGGAAAAGACCTTTGAGATCATCAAGTCCAACCTATGACCAACACCAACTCATCAACTAAACCATGGCACTGAGTGCCTCGTCCACTCTTTTTATAAACACGTCCAGGGATAGTGATTCGACCACCTCCCTTGGCAGATGATTCCAGTGCCCAATGACTTTTTCAGTGAAGACTTTTTTTCCTGATGTCTAACCTAAACTTCCCCTAGTGCAGCTTAAGACTGTGTCTTCTTGTTCTGTCAGTGGTTACCTGGGAGAAGAGACCAACCCCAGCTGACTACAGCCACCTTTCAGGGAGTTGTAGAGAGTAAGAAGGTCACCCTGAGCCTCCTTTTTTCCAGCTCCCTCAGCTGTTCTTGACAGGGCTTGTGTTCCAAGCCCCTCATCAGCCTTGTTGCGCTCCTCTGGACACATTCAAGTGTCTCAATGTTCTTCCTAAACTGAGGGGTCAGAACTGGACACAGCACTCAAGGTGCAACCTCACCAGTGCCAAGTACAGGGAGAGAATGACCTCCCTGTTTCTGCTGGCCACACTATGCCTGATACAGGCCGGGATGCCACTGGCCTTCTTGGCCACCGGGGCACACTGCTGGCTCATGTTCAGTCGGTTGTCGACCAGCACCCAGAAAGGCCAGGTCCCTTTCTGCCTGGCCACTGTCCAGCCATTCTGTCCACCATTGGAAGTATTCAAGATCAAGCTGGATGGGGCTTTGAGCAACTTGATTTAGTGAAAGATGTCCCTGCCTATGGCAGGGGGTTGGATGTGATGATCTTTAAAGGACCCTCTCAACCCAAACCAGCCACCTACCTGTGCAGAAGTCTCCCAGTCCAGGAAGAGTTTTAGGTGTTTCCATGATCATGCAAGAGGATGAGCCACTCTAAAGGAGAAACAGAGATTCTCTTCTGCCATCTCAGGTTATTCCTGAGCTAGTGAAGCCTGAGTAGAGACTTGTGAAATGAAGCTTGTTCTTTCAAATCCAAGCCTGTGCCTTTCAGCTGCCTCACCCCAAGACAGATGTGCTGCGCCAGCCTGCAGAAAACCTGATTCATGGCTTCATCCATAGCCCATTGCCAAAAAGCAAAAGATTTCCATTGACTTCATTCGGTTTCACACTGGCCCCTGGGACTCAAAACACACTGCAAAATGCCAGTTCTCTGCTGAATCTGTCAAGGGTCTCCTGTGTTGTTTGAGCCAGCAGGGCCTCACTGGTTGCTGCCAGCAGGGAATTTGGCCCTCCATGCCATTTCCAGCATAGATGTTGCAAGATGATGGTTAAATTATTTCTCTTGAGTTTTTACTGATAAAAAATATGTCAGACCTTTTGGAAAACCCTAGCTCTTGTACTACTGCCAAGTGTTTCCTTCTCTATTGCTACCAAGTTTTGACTTCAAATGGAACTTTCTAATTACATCACAAATATTATATCATGCAAATTTGGAACCTGTTAACATAGTCCCGAATAAAATAGCTGAAAAATAACAGACAACAGTCTCTTTTCATTACACTCTGAAGGTCTAAAAAGTTTTGAAGTATAAATTCTCAACTCTATCTGAGTATTGAAGAAAGATGACCTCACAGCAGAATGAGCTGGTTGCCTAAAGAAGCTGGCTAATCCATGAGACACTATTTCTATCTTCTTCTGTTGGCATCTTTTGTAATAGTTTATTAACAATGATTTGTGTCCTATTGAGTAAGCTGTGTTTGTATAACACCATTGGCACTACATTAGCTGAAGCCAAGGGTATTCTGGCTAGTTAGTCACAGCTATCAAATGCTTGGAACTTAATTTTCACTCTTTTCTAGCTAAGCATTTTTAACAAATATTTTGCTGCAGGGTAGAGAAAATCCTAAATACTCAACAGTATTGTTTGCAGGACCAGACAGGCATTTGCAGCCAGATGAATATGTTTGATGTGCTTTTGTGGTGGAAACACAATGACACCTACTGGCCGATGAAGATGGCTGTCAGAATGTCTGCTGGAGCAAAACAGCCCAGAGTCGACTCTGCAAGGAAAGGGGATGACATTCTTCTGAGAGGCAGGATGACAAATCAGAACAACACCCATAGATATCTCAAGAAATACAATAGAGATTGAAAAACAGAAAATATAAAGTATTTCATTTATGTACCACTTGTTTATTGAAAAATAAACAAACAAACAACACAAATCCTCTTATGGTGCAATTTTTTTCTGTTGTCCTCAGTAGTGGCTGTCAGAGTTTAAAAAGTTAAACCAACTTACACTGGGTGTAGCCAGCAAAAATGAACAAACAAGATCCAGAATGCACAAGTGCCTCCTCTCCTCTTAAAAAAAGGGATACATGTAAGTAGGACTTTCTGATACCTTAAAATGACACAGTTCTGCACGACACTGATATTAGTGCATTTTTTCTCTTAACATGATTCAGTCTCTGTAAGTCTTGTGCAGAAGACTATACTTAATCAACCCCAAAGGCATGGTGCTCCAGCAGTATGGTATTTCTCTTGCAAAGAGTGCTATTAAAAATGAATAAAGGAGGCAATCAAAACTTGTCTGTTTCTGAAACTGTGAATGCTAACAATAGCAATGAGAATGAATTTTCTACCAGCTCACACTTCTTATGTTCAAAATGTGTATAATTTTGAAATCCCTTGTCTTCCATCAACTCTGCTCCTATAATTTTTAGTTGTGTTGCAAGATGATGCAGTTCAACAGAACCAGCACCTCTGAAAATCATCATGCTTGCTTTCTAAAATGGATAGGCTGTGCAATTTACTCAGTAAGTGGCACTGGGTTGGAAATGTTATACAGCCAGGATATCAGTGCAACATCCAGAAGAGGAACTGCATGGGAAAGAAGGCTTTGGCTTCCATTCATGGAAGCAAATCAATCCAGAACTATGGAATACAGCATAGACTAGATCCTGTCCATGGTTATACAGGCTTCTAGGTGGTGACAAGAAAATCGAGGCTGTCCAAAATTAAGGAATCTTGTACATGGAAGTAAGGGCAGCAATGCATTAAATGTAGACTTTAGTACCATTTCACGTTGGATTTAGCAGGAGTCAAGAATGTGCTTGAACTGGAGCAGCATCTTGTATAATGTGAGTGCTCCAAAGCTCTGTACAATTTTGCATGTTACTCCCTCACTTAGATTTCATCCCTTACAGAGGAGATGAAGGAGTGTGAGCAAAGGGATTTGGCCCTAATGTCACAACCCTACTGCTCAACAATGGGCCTTTCACAGTGCTGTTGCAAGGAAGAAAAGGGGAGAAGGGAGATGGCATAACACAAACAAATAAAAACTCGTTCAGTCTGTGATTATAAAGGTCTAAAAGGGTCCTCCTCATAGCAATAAAAGAGAAATCTGTGATAAAAGTGGTCTGACCATCAAAATATGTCAGGAAGATCTTACCAGACCATACGCAGCAGATGATTCCTTCTGTACATTGCATAGCAATGGGACAAATGTGGGCTGGATTTCCCTCCTCAAATAATTTCAGAGCATTAGAACTGGCATTTGATTCCTGACTGGCAGTATTCAGGATGTAGGACAAAACAGGAATGTGTATATCTGTGAAGCTGCTTGCTTGCATATGTCATCCTGGATTTTGGTTCTGAAAGGTTACATTCTATTGAGACAAAAAAAAAAAAAACCCCAAAAAAACCCAAAAAAAAAAAAAAAAAACCACAAAAAAAACCCCCAAAAAACAAAAAAAACCCACAAAAAAACAACCAAACAAAAAAAAAAAAAACCCCAAAAACATAAGCAAGAACAAGGAAATGTCTTCCATATTTTTTCTGATATGTGTAACTTTTATAAACAGAGCTCTTGGGATGTGAATTGTCATGTTAAACATAGTGACACCTAACAATGAATAAAAAATAAATCAGATGCAGATTTCTGGGCTGCTGTCCTATGTCACCACACCATCCATGACTTTTGCAAGTGGTCATGTATGTTAGTGGTTTTCACACTGCAGTAACTGGGATGCAGCCTGAAAACAGTCAGTATGATACCCATGTCCCTGTTCAGTGCTGATGTAAACCCTCTGTCTTTTATACTGGCAGGTGGGTGCACCATGTGTCCATGGGTGTATTCCACAATAATTCTGCGTAATAATCACTTTGTGGAGTCCCCCTAGTTACTGTCTTCCCACATTTTACTTTAATTTACATTTCCTATGAACTTACTTACATAGAAATATTAAAAAAAAATTTTGTTTAGATAATAAAGGTGAACTTTGGTTTTTTTCTTCTTTCCAAACCCCAAAAATATGCTGACTGTCTTGACCAGCAAAGAAGATGTTCACTGGTAACCTTCACTCCCCCTCCAAGAAGCATTGCACTGCCTGGGTTATTTGTTTAAAGAGATACTGTGATGTCAAACTGGAACCTAAAAGTAGCAATTTTAAACACAATTATTTTAACAAACCAAAGACTTGTGGAGACATTTCTATACTTATAATTTCCGGTGGATACAGGGGATTTTCTTGAATCCTTATTACAAATAAACATCTTCCACTCAGCCAATCATCCCAGACAATGCAGCCTTATGCTCGTGCATGGGAGTTAGGGAGTAAAAATTATGAGAAATTCATTACTTAAACTTGAATGGAATAAACTAATTTTGTTTAATTTGGAAGAGTGAGAAAATACAGAGGGGCAGCTAAATACTCGAAAAGTATTTATGAAATCTCAGAAAGTAAAGGTAGGAGGGTTAAGCACTCTGGTTAAAAACACTGTTGGAAGAATATTTGTCCTCAGGTGTGCCAGATCACTGCTATTTCCAGTTAAACAAAGTTAGGAGGAGTCTTTTACATAATTTTCTTCATTCCTGTCTTCAATATAGAGATCTGTTTGCATAAATATGTACCTTCTCCATATACATATGTAGAGATGAACCAGAGAACTTTGCATGCACAGAACTGCAGTCTCCATCTGCAGGATGCACTTCAGGAGTGAACCGCATTATTCATTTTGTGTGCTCACTTTGAGACATCCTGGAAGATCCTGCTTTTTGGGAATACAGAGCCTATACCATCCTTAGGACACTTAGTCCAGACTCTAAACATGAAGAACACTGTTTCCAGCCTTAGAGCCTCATCTGTCAAACCTAAAGACAAAACTTCTCTAGGACATGCAAAACTGGACACGGGAACACCCTGGATGAGGGGTGAAGCCAAGAGAGGCAGGTGAAGATGCTGATGTTGAAGCTACTCCCATCTTGCCTTGATCCCTTGTTGGTCCTGGGTAAATCTCTTCATTTTCTTCAGCAAGGAGACACACAGTGAGGAAGGGACAATTACTAGACAGTGAATAAGTCAACTGTGGAATGGCTAAACAATATAACCATGCTAATAATTCTTAGCAGTTTTTAGTCCTCATCTCCTTTAAAATACATTTTTTTCATCCTGTGGCAACACTCAACTGCCTTTCTCTAGTCCTGCAGTGTGGCACAAAGCTGAGATTTGGCTTACCACCATCTGGAAATGAGATGGATAGAATAAAAAATGTTCACTTTGCTATATGACCAAATACAAAGAATTATCTTTGACCACTTCCCATCCTTCTCCACCCTGAAAAGACCAACCAGAAAATGGAAAAGGATGTATGTAAAATATCCCTAAGCTTGTAAGCATCTCCTTGTAGTTGGTGTTCATTTGACTTTTGAATGTTTCAGCATATCTTTAGTTCTCTTTGATTCTTCTGAGGTTATATGGGTGGTTGCTGGCAGAATTACACAAATACAGTCTTCACAGCTCAGCAATCCTTGGATGCAGATTTGGAGCTCAATGTGGGTGGCATAGGAGTAAATGCCAACAAGAAGGCTAGGACAGTGTTGTTACTTTCAGAAACTAAATGACTCAGTACAGAGCCTTTGCAAGCAGCAATTAAAGAACCAGAAGAATGTTTTGTAACTACTAAAGAATAAGAGGGAAACCTCATTTTTTTGTAATGATGTTTTATTTTCACTGTTTAATCAATGTTTTAATCTTGCCTTAAGATATATTTTTGTTACTGAATGTCAGCTAGAGACAATCAGTATCTTTCTAGTCTTTTGCTGCCAGGGCATTTCCACCTTTGCTGTGGGAGCACCTTTCAGTTCATTTTAGGGTTAAGGCTTCAGATCTCCGTAGCTGCATGTTCCTGTTGTTGAGAAAGCCTCTACAGGTTGTATAGAAAGCATTTACCAAAATCCTCATAGACTTAGATTGATTTGTATGGGTGATATATCTGATGACGATGACAACGATGTATTGTCCAAAAAGTTTTAAATAAAAACTGACAAATTGATAGAGTATGAAATAATACAAAGTTGCCCAAACCTCAGAGACAATATCAACTACTGGCTGAAGTGCTGAATTGAGATACAGGAAAGCCTTAAGTTGTGCCATCTCTGACATTGTCTTACTGAAGGCTAGGTTGGCATGATGACTCAGTTTCTCAAGTTTCCCATATGTTGAATGGCAATGTGGTACTCTCAGACAATCTCAGTGTACCTGGAGGCACATTTTGATAGGCAAGTGTGCAAAGCAATTGGTGAGTGTCAAGTACAAATGCACAAGACACAGTTTATATTGTGGAAAGTACTGGGGAAAGTTACCAGAAATAAAAAAAAAAAAAAAAAAGGCACCATATTAAAAGTCTTAGAAATCCGATTACAAAGTAAGCCAGAAAAAATGGTTTTGTTATGTTATTTCAGAAAGTTACAGTAACAAAGTTTTGTGTGCCCTTGTGTGTATGTGTGTGTATATTTGTGTCCATGGACATATGTATGTGAGTTTGGAGGGGCATGTGGGTGCAAGTATATGTATATACATTTACATAAAAACAGGTATATGCACATATAGAGCGTACTACTTGTGTGGCATATCTATTCCTTGCTTGTACAGCAGCACATGTATCAAACAGACAATACTTGATAAGGAATTTAAAGTATTTACTGATAGCAAGAGAAATGATTCATGTTCTAGTATCAGAAAAATAATTTTTGATTTTGTTTTACTTTTTCTAAACCATCACTAGTGGTAAATATTTCTCAACCGGCTGTTTACCAAATTTCAGTAGTCAGTCTGGTTATCTGAAGGATCTGAAGGATCAGTCTGCAATATACACATATTTCATGGGTTTCATACTGTCAGATTTCTTTGACTTGTTTACAAAAAAAAAAAAGATTTAAAAAAATCAAGAATCAAAAATTGCTTAGCAGTTCCATATGGAGGGAGGAATTACTCCAAATTTACACTGTAAAATGTTCCAATTATTGTCACGACTAAGTTTTCAAGACCATCATCATATCCCAGTGGATTTCCAAGCACATAAAATGCAGTTCTCCTGGGAAGGTAGAAAAGAAGGGGTATTATCTGAAGACCTGTTAGACCAACTGACTTCAGACCTGAATGGATAATGATGCCTCTGGCTCTGGTGAGGTGTAACAATTTTCAAAACATGTTGGAGATGCCTGTGGATTTCAGAGCACTTTGAAATCCAGTTCTTAAATGAGAAGTTTTGCTCCCAGGGCATAACTTTGAAAGCAGAGTGCAGGAAGACAGTAAATGAGTCCCAGCAAAGCCCTCTGGAAGCCGTGAAAAGTACAGTTTTGATATATGAAGCTGAACAACAGAAGGGGTACAATTCATGGCCTTTTGAAGAATTTCTGCAGTGCTGATCTCCTCAAGTACATATTTTGATATCACAGCCTGATATTTTAAATAGACACTGTACCCTAGACCTGGATGGGATTCTCCAATTTTTCAAGATGACACAGCAGTCATATGAATTTTAGAGCTCACAGAAAAATCATCTGTCCTTCAGAATGTTGTTTTCACCATAAGCTCCAGGAGTACATCCCTGCACCATTAAACAGTTTGCTTTCAAGATTCATTGTCAAGGATTTTTAAATGTACATTATCTTTATACCCTACTAATGAATATAAAGAATTCATAACTTCTATATGGTGGGAAAATAAAATTGGAGAATAAACAATGCTAGGACACTTTGTAATTGCTATATCCCATCAGTAAAAAGTCTCCAACTTTTTTCCTTTCAAGAGATTGTGACCATCCTACTATCTAACACATTAGACTGAAACAGTTGAAATTTTTTTCCCCTACATTTTGGTCTGTGCTTTCTATAGCACCTGGAGCTGCTACTGCTCTATAGAACAAGTTATCTTTCGACATCTCAGTTTACAAGCAAATCTCAAAGAAGTAAAAAACCAAATGCCACTTCCACAAAGCAGCAAGCAGTTTGTGATCACTAACTCACTCGTTTTTCAGTCTAAAAATTATTCCTGTGGCACCTTGCAAATAACTTTTGTTTTGTTTTAGGAGAAGTGAAAAGCCGTAATTCACAAAGCAACAGCATTAAACTCACCATTAAAAACCATATCTCACAGAGGTGATCATTTCAATACTAAGAAATGCTACATGTCTTTTGATCACCACTGATCCTGCCTTCAGGTGGTTTGGGGAGGGGGCGGAGGGAGGAACTGATTAACAGGGATAGTGATGTTGGATAAAAAGGGTTTAAGGAACACTGAGTATTTATTTAAATACTTATTTTTTATTTTTTTCATGTGGTGTTCTATTCTGAATCCCAACCATTAACACAAGATGTTATATCAAGAAACCACATAGGAAAATCCCGACTATCAAGAAATGTAATTACAAATATTACCAGATCCAGTGAATAATAAATCTTGGATGAGTAGCCATCCAGATACACCTCCAGTTTGCAGTGTGGTGCTGAGTTTCAGGGCAGGGAACACAACAAAAGAGCACAAACAGTTTCAGAGCTACACAGTTTCATGTTGGATTTGTTTTCCTGATTGATTACAACATCAGAAACTGGATAGAGACAAGAGATGCCTATCCAAGGCTGCACATCAAAGGTGATGCCAACTGTTTTAACGTGAGGCTAGTTAAGTATTCCATAACTTGGCCTGCATGATAAATTGTTCTGGACAGACTGGATGCATTCAGAAGGCTTTAAAGCACTAGAGACCTGAGATGGAACATGTGCTTTGCTGATAGCATATTGTTTATGCCAAAATAATGAATGATGTTGGATTATGCATGCTTCATTTTAAACAGCAGACAATGATCTGGTTTTGTAAAACAATAACAATGTTATAGCAAAGCCTTGAACCTGAAAACATATAACCACTGAGCATGCTAAAAGGAGAAATCCAAACACTCTCAAATGCTGTCAAAATTTATGTTTGGCTTTGAATGTTGTGGGTTTGCCCTGCTTTCGGCTCTGAAGTGTCCAGCACTACCTGGACACTTGCAGCTGCATCTCCCATGTTCAGTGCAGTCAATGGCTTTGTTTCTCTCCCAGTGGGAAGGTATAGGCTCCCAGACCAGTAAGAGCCACAGGGCTCATGCTTTATGTGTGACATGTAATCTGCTATCTATATATCTTAAAAAAGCAAGAAGGGATTTCCAACTGATCTGTGGTTACTTGGTGGAGGAAGGGAGGCAGAAAGAGAAAGCACAGTCTTCTTCCCAGTCCCTTTTGGCTCAGTACTAATGCCAAAACTGAAGCAGCCACACAGAGAGCAGAGGAAACTTAAAAAACTTAATTAGGGAAGAAAGCAAACTAAATAATACTCTGGTCTGTTTACTCAGAGCTGCAATGCTGCCAGAGAAACCTCACAGCTTGCATTTGTAAGCTATGGTTTTCATATAAAACATATTTAATGAAAACAGGAGACGGGACAACAAGCTTTCTTCTAACTTCATTTAAACATGTTTACATTGCACTTTAAATTCCTCTTGGGTTAATGTGAAGCTGGGCTAAAAGTTTGGAAGTGATGCAGCCTGGCTAGCTTTATTCCCTGAGTTTAGGCTTCAGGGCCTGACAGCATATCATCTGGAGCTCCCAGGACCCGTGGACGCCACTGCTCAGAAGGGGCTCGCTTTTGCTCCCCTCCTGATGCCTTGAGGCTGGGCTATGCTTTTGCAGTCACATATATGTGGTCTTTTCTGCAGCTTTTCAGGATATTAATTTTTTAAATTTGATAATCTACTCTCTTCTTCTGATTCTCCCCTCTGTTAAAAGCATCAACATAAAAATTTCTATGCTCTTTTTGTGTTATTCTGGGAGAAATTTTAATGGATTTATGGAAGCATCTTTGCATGGCCTTAAGTTTTACAAAGACTTACTATGTAGAACAGGAAAACAAAGCCTTACCTATGAATGGAGCACACTTCATACTATATTTGAAGTAACAAAATGTGTGCTTTCAAATTGTATTTATTTCAACATCAACATTTTGCTTTTAATTCATTTATTATGTGAATTAATAGCAGAATATTGCATCTCTTACAGAATTTGAATGCAGTTAAACAGAACAGCACATGTGGCAGATTAACCAAGTGAACTAGTACTGTATTTACCAAAAGGATTGTTCACAAGAGAAGAAGACATACAGCAATTCCAAATAAATGACATTTTCAAATTCTGTTTGAATTTTCAAAAGTAGAAGAAATGTTTTGTAATATAGGCAATCTTTTGGATGCTTTCTTTGCTGAAAACAACAATAGCTTAAGGATGAAAAAGATTTCCAGTTCACAGTCTGACTTGGCACCATCTATAAAAGACGGTGTAGGATTTTCCCCCTAAAACCATTTTGCCTGCCATTACATTGAGTTTTGATGCTCTTTAATTATTCTACCCAAAATTTTAATTTTGAATCAGTTCACTGAGTAGAACTCTTTTAGAAAATTTCCACTGAATACTAGATGTTTCTGAAATGAGATTAAAGAAAACCCTCACAAGGTTAATTGCAATATTCTCTTTTTCTTTCACAACACTTCCCTGAGACATGCTGCTGCATGTGTGCTTTGAAATCCAGTGCTGGACTAGGGAGAGGAGATGAAGGTGGGGAGATGGTGAGCAGGAGGGTCCACATGCAAGCCTGGCACTCCTCTGGGCTGATGTTGCCTACACTTGGCTTGCTGCAAAGCTCTCCTCTCATGTATTCAAGCAGAAACTTGATAGAGTTTGGTAGCTAAATACTTTGAATATTTTAACACACTTGGCATCTTTCATGTCTGGAGGAGGCAAGCAGAGTTTTCCTCATGAACTGTCAAAAATTTGTTTTGGATAATATGGATCATGTGCTTCAGATGAAAGTACAAGAAATCCTGCAATGAATGAGCATCTCAAGCATAAGCTGAACCAAAGCAGAACTTCCTTTTAATGTTCAAAATCTACCAGCCAAGCATGTAATTGACTGTAGTCCAAAACCAGCTGACTGCCTCTCCCTTTCAAAATCGTCATGTGCTGTATTTATTTAATCAGAAATGTGGTCTATTTGTTTTCATCCTACTATCAGATGCATGCAGGAGTACCTGAAGCCATCCTAATGTGCTGCAACAAATTACACTCATTATGCCATCTTTTTTCCTCACTGAAATGGAGCTTTTGGAAGAAAATCATCTGTCCTCCTCTCACAACCATGCTCTGCTGAGCAGGCTGGAGCATACCAAGGCTGTGTGAAGAACACTGGGCCAGACATGGTCAGGCAGTTGCCTCTGCAGCCGACAGCAAACATGACTGGCATCTTCATCAGCTGTATTTCCCCAAGCCCTGGGGAAAGAGCTGGTCCATTTTCAGCTGCATCCATGTATAGCAGGTTGCACGTCCAACTTTTGGGTGGGTTTTGAAGCAGTACTTGGTAGGACTGATTTTGCTTCTGTTGAATCAAGGACAAAACTCTACTCCACTTTGACAGAGGCAGAAGCATCCTCATAATCTCTAAGTACCCATGGCTTTTTCTAAGTAATTTATGAAAGTATTAATTTTCTGTTTATGTTTCCTACAGAGCAGGGGTAATTCAGTGTCTTTTTAGTTTATGAGGCATATTGGAAGATGCCACAGAATGTTTAGTAGACAACTTGTGCTGTCATAACAGATCTTTGGCTTGGTTTTTGAATCTGCTTTGGTCTGGAATAGCATGTGAAAAGGAACTGTCTTGAATATATTCAAGTACTTAGAGAGTTTATTAAAAACATCATAATTCTGAAGTGAGAGATGCAATTTTATTGTGATCTGCACAATGCAAAAAAAGGAAACATGGAACAGGGCTATATATATATTTTTTTTATTTTAATAGCAGGAAATTAGACTGTACTTTAACATTTATCCACAATTTAGAGAAAAAATGCATATTATTCTGTGGGTAATATTTTAAATATGACAATACGATTTACCTTCATCAGGGCTACCAACAGCTCTGGAAAGAAATACCACATCATTGCATTCTATACTTAATCATTTATTTTGATTCACAAAAAGAACTTCTCTCAGGATGCTCTTGATAATTTAAAAAATTACAGCAATTATACCAGCTCAATAAATACTTCAGCTTCATCTTCTTTAGTCAACATATTTCTGATAAAAGGAAAAAATAAACATGGAAGTGTTCCTCCAGTCTTTCTACATTTGGAATTAGGACTGTAGCAAACAACATGGCCACTCTGGCAGATTCACAGGGTCAAAAGCTCAGAAGGATGGCTAAGAAACCACTTTGCATCCATGCTTTACCACAGATTTCTTGTATATCCTTGGGAAAAGGCTGAGATGCTATTCACACAGTCTAGGCATGCAAATAGAGATTTAATATATTGGGTAAGCCACTCCACCTGCCTTTGTGCTGACCTATTGCAGGGCTGACACTGGCTGCCCAGATCCAAAGGCACTATGATGGAGTATGGCACAAAGACACTTTGGTATCTTTGTAGGATCCACATCAATTCTAGCACAACAAACACTGACCCAGTGCTCTAAAGCCCAGTCAGATACAGAATAATCCATTATATGTTGTTTAAATCATATGTACCACAGTACATCCTTTTATTGACACTTGAAAGGAAGTAGTGCTTAATTGCCTCCACCTGCCCAAAAAGGAGTGGGATGAACACTCTCTTGAGGTGCCTCTTTCTTTGATGCAAGCTAAGAAGTGCTCACAGGCTGTGGAGCACCAGGAGCAGCAGGATAGATGCCCCAGTGCCCTGCACAGAAGCAGTGCTGCCTGGAAGCAGAGGCAGGCACCAACAAGAGCAAGCAAAGGAGTTGTGCTCGTGTGTTAACTAAAATCGTATCTGGATTCAAAGTGTGGCACAGATATTTTGAGTACTGATGACTGAGAAGTCATTATATGGAAACAACACCTCTGATATTGTATCACATCTTTATGAGTTCTGATTGTGAGTCCTTTTGTGCCTGTACACAAAGAATATGGCACTCAGTTGTCTTTGCTGCCTTTCCACATTGCCTGATAGTGCAGAGACCTTTGAGGACTTAAGCATATAAAAATTGTTAATAGACAAAGACTGACAACTTAGACTGTTATCAGTAGCTTAATGAACTTACAGCTCTATCATCTGCTCCATGGGGAATTCACTGGCAAATCCTCACTCCTCTCGCAGCACCTAGGGAAGGTGCAAGGACAAGGCTCAAGAGCTGCAGCTGAAGCAGCCTGGAGGTGCAGAGATGCTGCGGGAATCCTCCTGGGCAGGAACCACCTGCCCCACAGGACAGGCAAAAATAGCTCTTGGTCTCTGTGGACAGAAAGACAAGATGTAAGAAATGTTGAAAGCCACGGATCTGCCTGAGCTGGTATTTGAGCCTGGTGAGTATCTGAGAGGCAAAATGAATGCCCAGCAGAGGGCTTACGCAGGTCATGGAAGAGGAGGACTCCTAATACCCACACAGGGTGGATGTAGCAAGGAAAAAGCTCTCAGTGTGCAACATGAGTATGTTGGTCAAGATATAATAAAATATTTAAATAAATTCTCTAAGTGAATGCGCCCTGAGATGATTCAGAGGAATTGCATCACTGCAAATAAGTGATACAGCAAATCAGTTTTCTAACCTCAATCTTTTTAAACTGTGAAAATATTGAAGGGCATATGGTAGACAAAATGCTTTAGGTCCAGAAATCCTCCCTCAAAGAAACGTCTGCAGAAAATACAGTTTGAAGATATAGCAAAACCAATCAATTTGAGGATCAGGCCACTTCTGCCAGGGCCTGACTGCTCACTCTGACAGCACCATCAGCATGAAAAGGGCAGGAGACTGTCATTAAGAATAGTGAACCTATAAGCATTTGCTTTTATTTCAGTAACTTTGTGTTAGTGGGAACTTCAATTTTCCATCAATGAAGTGCTTAGGACAATAAATAAACATAAAGAATAGTAGTCAGTAAAATAGCCTGTACTTTGCTCTTTACTCTTTTGCTCTCATATAATGACTTGGGCTTTCGATGAGGAAGTACATTTTTGTAATTTCCTAGTATTTTAGTAAAGCCCAGTGCTCCCTGGGCCTATGGAAAGGTTTCCTTTTTATTTTGAATCATGAGTAATTTCACTGGCTGGAAGGACCTTAAAGCTCACCCACAAGGAGGCAGGACTTTTGCCACTGCTGCCACTGCCTGACTCTGCTTTTTCCATTATATCTATAACTGTTGACATTTGGAGGTTTTTCCACATGGGTTTGTTGGATGTGATGTCAAGCTGCTGGAAAAGCTTTATGGAGAGCTAGGAAGTTGGAGTTTGAGCTGTAAGTGGGAGGTGGAAGAAATCAGGAGCTCGGTAGTGACAATGCGGTGGCACAAAGTCCCACGGGGACGGTAAGGCTTCTGCTATGACTCCTCTTGTCTCATAGGGAAAATGCAAGTAAATCAAATTTAAGCGTATGATGCTTGGGCTTAGTGGCCTAATTAATTTGTGCCACATTCCACTCTGGTATAAAGTGCACATTTCATTCATCTCGTGGTGAACCTGGAGCCAAAAATGAACTGTTTTCTTTATCTATATATCGTGATCTCTGCCACCAGCACCCATGATGTTAAACAACATCCTCCACGCACTCTTACCAGTACTACTTGTAACCCCATTGCTTGGTATCGTAGGCGCCACCCGCCAGGCGCAGGCCCCAGGTCTGCGGGCAGCGCCGCCCCACACGGAGCGCTGAGCGCTGGTTCGGCCGCGGGGGAGGCGCGGCCCGGCCCGGCCCGGCCCCTCGGGCCGCCCCAGGGCGCCGCCATGGCGGGCGGAGCGCGGCGCCTGTACCGCCGCATCCTGCAGCTGCACCGCGCTCTGCCACCCGCCCTGCGCGACCTGGGCGACCGCTACGTCAAGGAGGAGTTCCGGAGGCACAAGGCGGCCGGGCCCGCCGAGGCCCAGCGCTTCCTGCGGGAATGGGAGGCAAGTGCCCGCCGCCCCGCGGGGCAGGGACGCGGCCGGGAGCGGCGGGGCTCGGCGGGGCGCAGGGAAGGCCCCGGCAAGGTCAGGTCGCAGCTGTTCAGATGTTGGACTCGGTGATCTCAGAGGTCTTTTCCAGCCCAGCTGATTCTCTCTTCTCGGGCATGATCCCGTGAAGGGCGACCTCCTTACAGAGCTGCAGAATGCCTTGTAACTCCATGTCTTTAGGCAGGTTATCTTTTTATGGTTCTCGGTGCCTTGCTTCGAATGTGTGTGATCATACTAATGCATAGACAGGTATATGTAACAGAGTGGCATCCGTCATATAATTAGCTATGTATAAATATATAAATAAAAGTATACGCACAATTATCTGTAAGATCTATAATAATGCATTATATAAGTCGATCTAAATATTTATGACTACATACATAACTAATAGTATAATTATAATTAGCTAAATATAAGTGTAAATAGCTTCCCTGTGAACTTGCATTTCATTTCTGAGTAACGTTTTTTCAGTGTTTCCTAAGGAAACAAGTCTTCCGTGAACATTACTTCTCTGCTTAACACTCCTTCCCCTGAACCAAGGAGAGAAAAGCAGATCGCTCCCAAGTGATGAGGTTGTAACAAGTTTCACAAGCAGCAGAAGAAGGAGACCCATAAGGTGCTTTCCCCACATGCCTGGATCCCGGTAGATATCAACATATTAATAGGTCCCCAAGAAGTCCACATGGCAGGCAGATGTATAGACAGAGGAGGAGCTTCAGTTAAAGTATGAACACAGCTGCAAGAGACAGATGTATAGACAAGCTTCCCATTAATTTTCATGCTCCTTGAACTACTGGCTGGGTAGTACTTTTGAATCTCAAAACTGTTTTCCTTTCTATGGAAGGAAATTCTGTTGTACTTTGCAGTGGAAGGTGGTTAGCAAAGGTAGCATCCATTTCCTCCCAGTTTACCGGGAGAACTGCCCCATCCCTTCTGCCTGCAGTAGCTGAAATCTTGAGGATTAAAGTAACAGGCTGGGGCATCAGGAATAAGCAGGGAGAAGACTGCCTGGTATTCTCTACATAGGAAAGGGATAAGTGTATTTTAATTGCCTCTTGCCAACTGTTAGATCCTCAAATCAGAAAAATTTGTATCAACCTCTCAAATGCCTGATGCTATTGTAATTTTCAATTGCCGTTTACTTAATACTGCTGAAATGTTTCTGCATCACTGCTTTCAATTTTAACATGAGCTAAAGAGACAAGTTACAGGTTACTATTTTCAGTGCTAAAATCTTCCTTAAAATAGTTTTAGAAAAGGAAGGAAATGTTTACATTGAAATATCTTTAGCCATTTTTAAAGTGAAGTATACAAATAGTGAAAATGTTTCTCAGTTCTGAAATGTTTTAAAGGTAGATTATAGGGAAAATGGTGACAAAAATTAGACTACAAGTAACAAGTTGAATTTTGAAACCTGACATTTAGTGCTATTAGCTATGATATGTTCAAGGAAAAGAAACTAATTTAATAACTGTTTTGAGTGTATGAATATAAAGAACTTTGCAAATATGTCTGTCTTCTAACAAGAAGCTGGGAGATATTAGCATGTAGTTAACATGTCTCTTCTCATCTTTAAGTTTTGTTTTGTTCTGGGGTCTTTTTCTCACCCAAATAATAATTTATTTCAAGTGTGAAATTTAAATCAGACTTTCACATTTTTGCTCTGTGAGACTTGCTTTTCATGTTATGTTATGCTGTGGTTCCCAGCCCCATGAAGACTTGAATGAGGTAATTGAGAAAAGTGGACTTTGGACAAACTGGGATTAGGTAACTCTGGGCTCTAATTACATGCTAATTAATTCATGTTGGAGTCAGTCCTCTGTCCTGGCTTTGGCTAAGATAGAGTTAATTTTCTTTGTAGTAGCTTGTTTAGTGCTGAGTTTTGGATTTAGTATGAGAATAATGTTGGTAGTGTGTTGGAGGATTGGTTGGTAGGACGGTCGGGATGGATGGAGATGAGAGATCTTTGAAGTCAGGTCTTGGAACATGCAGTTTATTACAAAGGGCGTGGGTGCAGGGGCCCTGCTTAGAGCTGCTAGCCACAGCTCGGAGCAGGCTCGAAAGAGCAAGAGAGAGAGAGGCAAGAGCAAGAGAGGGCAAGAGTAAGAGTAAGAGAGTGAAGTTCCCGTTACAATACAATAAATCTTCTTCTGTGCTGAATATTCTAATTTTCACTAACCAATCTAGTACAAGATACAAATCCTATAGCATTTACATACAGCCTATAAGAATCATGACATTACCATACTGTGTTACATTTTAAACCCTAAAAACTACTCTTTGGACCCCATCTGCCAAGCTAGTAGGGTCTGCTTTGACCCTTGGACCTCTCTGCAAGCAGAGGGTATTGTTTCATCGAAAGGGGATTACCTTCAACCAGCCATACCATTGTTTTCCAGTTGTTCAGTAACCAAGGCTTGGTATCTCAAAGCTTGCTTTCATTTCAATCTCGCTTATAGTTTCTATATTCTCAAAATCTTTTGCCAGGCAATCAATCATATTTATAAGGCTTTCCTGTTTCATCTTCCCCAACAGTAGTGCACTGTTGTAGCTGTTCTTAAGTGTGCTTACTCTAAATCAAGTGTTTTTCAGATGCCCATTCTCTACCAGTGAGGAGATGCACAAGAAGCTGGGAGTGAGGATGGCCAGGACAGCTGACCCAAACTGGCCAAACAGATATTCCATACCATACAACCTGTAGTATGTTCAATACATAAACTGGGGGAAGTTGGCCATGAGAGACTGATCGCTTCTCAGGTGTGGGCAGGGCATCAGTCAGCAGGTGGTGAGCAGTTGTACTGTGAACCACTTATTTCTCTTGTGTTTTATTCTTTGCACCCTTTGTGGGCAGCAGAACACCCTTTTGAAATAGGCTGGGAGCTCCAGGAGAGTTCTTGCAGGACACACCAGCATAGCTGTGAAGTGCTTAGATTCTTGCCTAAGAGTCACCCAGTTGGCCATGAGTGAAGCTGAGATAATGCTGCTGCTTCATGTTCATGGACCATAACTACTTCTTGCCTCTAATTCTATTAAATGAAACAAAAAACAATCCAAACAAAAAAAAAATCCACTGAAACGAGTCACTATAACATTAATACAAACTGGTTGTTTAAATCTCCTGTTAAGTTTCTTTTTTTTTGGAAAAATGCATACTTACAGCTCCGATCTTGGCATGTTGCGTTTCCAGCTTTTTTCTTCCCAATTTGCTTGTTCATTAGGCTAAGCATATACTTTGCTGAATGCACTTTGGTGTTGTCAATATTCAGCTTCCATCTGGAAATGTTCTTTCCTCATACCTTCTGTTGCATGCAGGGCAGGGCATCGGGTACAGATTGGCATGATGTCTCATGTTACAGAAAATTAGTATTCTTAATTTTATGTTAAAGTAATATATCTTGATGTATATTCATCAGAGGGTAAAGATTATAGATATGATAATTGCAGTGATGTTTCTTGACTTTGAATGAAGATTTCAATATGAAGTGTAATCTTAATAAGTCATCTGAAATGCTTTTTGAATGAAAATTTCCAAGGATGTCTTATTTTAACATGAAACTACTTGACTGTTGCTAAAACTCTTCAGGCTCTCTTTGGGTAGTCAGACTTTCTGGGTGTGCCTGGATATACTAGTTCATAGCCTGTGGTGTGTTTTCTTGTCCTCCAATTTGATTCATTGTAGCTAAATGTTTAGAAAGCAGGCCTGGCATTTCAATCACATTGTGGTTGCCTCAAATGATGCCCCTGCCCTCCTTGCTATTTAAATTATGTTGATTCAAGGGAGCTGGGCATATTAATTTGAGGTTGTAGCCAGGTGGGAGTCAGTCTTTTGTCCCAGGCAGCTAGTGACATGGTGAGAGAATATAGTTACAGGTTGTGCCATGGGGAAGATCAGGTTAGACATCAGAAGGAATTTCTTCACAAGAATGGTTGTTAAGAACAGACTGCCCAGGGAGATGGTGGAGTCACTATCCCTGGAAGTGTTCAGGAGATGACTGGACGTGGCACTTAGTGCCATATTTTAGTTGAAAAGTTGTGTTTAATCAAGGGTTGGACTCCATGACCTTAAAGGTCTTTTGCAGTCTGTGTTGTGTCTCACAAATGGAACAAATTTCCTTTATTTCTTGTGAAACATGGTGGAAAACCTGTAGGGAGATTTCTAAGATCAGCTTTAAAAATAAAGGGGGGGAAAAAGAGGTAAAATGCTCTGAAATTGTATTGCTGTAGTATGTCAGTGGTTTGTGCTGTTTTCCTGTAAAGGAGATGAGAAGGGACCTCATCTTGTTTAGAATGCACAGGAATTGAGGGATTTAATGTTAGAGCCAACCATGTATATGACTAATGAGGTTTTGTAGGAAACCTAAGCTGACCTATTTGCATTTATTAAATAGGGAAACTATCCATTGAATATTCTTGGAAGAGTTTTTAAGTGGGTACAACCAATAGTAGGACCAAGTCCATATGTGCTTATGTAAAAGTAGAAGAAGAAAAATATTGTGGTTTTCCTATCATTGGCATTAGATTGCTAGTTTGTGTCTGGAAACCTGCTGGAAAATATTAAAGGGGGAGGATACAAAGAAAGTAAGCTTTGTTGTTCAGGAATTATGCTTGTTCAGGTAGATTCAAATTAAGCATATAAATTATTAATATATGTTCCTATCTATTTTCTAAATATTTAATATTTTAATTAAAATAATTGGTACTCATTTACAGGAGACTGCTGATATAATTAGATTGATACTGATTATTACCTTGGAATGGTATTGAATTAATGTTGACAGGTATGATAAGTCAATTAGTTCAACAGTCTTCTAAATCATGGTAGCTGATGAGAAAGCTTACATAAGATAAGTAATATTAAGATAGTATTGATTACTTCATTTCAGATTGCAATAGGTGCAATATTCAGCTAAATAATTTCAGTAACAATTTGTTTCGCATTTAAGCATTAATTTTGAAAATGACCATTTTGTACTTGGCTTTTTTAAAAAGCTTGACCCTGTAGATGAGAGAGCCTGGACAGTCTCTAAGACAAGCAGAATCATTCTGCAGAATTACACAACATTTTCTCAATTTAATATATTGAATAAATTGCCTTTGAAATTCTGTGGCCACTCTTGACCCTGAAAATCTTTTTACAAGCTTTCAAATGAAGTCACGTAGCCTCTCAGGAATGACTAAGTTTTTGAATCAGTGTATTTGATGCAATACAAGTAATTGCCATTCATCATATTTATTTTCAGTTGCCTGTGTCACTTGCAGTATTTACTTTGCTGGGATGATTGTGGGATGCTGTCATATCTCAGAGAATATAGTAGTTCTGATATGTCTTTTTCTGCTCATGAGCGGATACACTTACAGAACTTTTTGCTTCTTAATTTTCTGGGCGAGTATAGTCTTCCCTCCCCTTCTTGATTTATTTTTAAGCTACTAGCACTCAATATGTTGAAATGTTGAATGGAGAATTTGAAGAGCCAATAGTCAAAGATTGTGGAAGAGGAAATTGTGGCCAGTACTGGAGTCAGACTGAAATGGGTATGGGATGTGTGAGTTGCCCTTTGTGCTGTCTTTCAGCAAATAATGTAGGTAGTATAAGTATAAAACAGCTGCTGGCATTCTGAATTCTACTCTCAGTTTCAGTGAAATACATTATATAAGAGATGTTTTCTTTACCTGACAAAGAAATAATTTTTTTTGAAAGTAAAATATGTTTTTAGGTTTTTTTCCATTTTATTACTTTTATTAAAGTTGTGAAATAGGATTTCAGAGTAGTATTTCATTTTAACATTACTGGATACATTGGAATTTGCTTTTAGTGATTTTTTATGGCTATCTGGATGAAAACCTTCTTATAAAGAGTAAATTCCTAGTGAGTCCTATGTTTTTATCCCCCACTTAGGGTCTTCACTAGTTATTAATTTGTAAGAACTAAATTGGAGTCAATTTCATCTATTTTCTTTTATATTTCTCAGAAGGTAAAAAAGGTAAAAAAAGTTTTGCACATTTCTGAGAACCAGGGAGTTGTGGCTGATAAACTGAAGAGCATGTGGGATTTGGGCATGAATGGCCGCAGGAAATCACGCTGCTGCTTTGACCTGGTGTTCCTGGTAGCCTGCTTGGTTGTAGGATTTGAAATCTACCTATGATGAAATTTTGCCTGGGTGCACCCATGATTTGGTGAGTGTCCTGAATTAGTATTTATGTGCAATTGCAAAGGTTGACCTTTGTTGTGAATCCCTTTTGTGAAGTTTCATGCAAATGAAACTCTTCCATATTATGCCATCACTTCCATCCTTTCAGTACTCTTTTAGATTTGAGTTTAGAAGCAGGAGCTGGTGTCTGCTTCTCTTCCATAGAGAATCCAGGCAGTCTGGAAGCTTTCTGAAGTGGTGAGACTTGGGCTAGCCTGGTGGATACCCACTGCCTTGTGCATGATGGACACCCATTGCAGGAAGGGGAATTTGTTACTTCTCATCTGGAAAGCAGTATCATTCTCTTTCAGGTTCACCTGGCCACTGTGGAGGCCAGTGATTTCTTGCTGGGTTGGTTAGTTTTTTTTTTTTTTTTTTTTTTTTTTTTTTTTTTTTTTTTTTTTTTTTTTTCCCTGTGTACATACTGGTTTTAGACCTTTACTGTATTTAAATAGTACCATCAGTAATCTCAATGCTTCTGTCATGTTTCTGTACCAATTATCAGTATGCTATCGTATCTATGATTGCATGTAGCTAGTCAGAAGGCTGTTTTGATAACTGCTTATCTGCTAGTTGAAGTTTTTTATTTACAACTGTTTTGACACAGCAGGAAATCATATCGAAGTCATAGGGGTGATATCCAACAGTAGTGTCAGTCACTTGCTTGTGCCAGTCACCTCAGGTACATTGCAAGTAAAAATACATGATGTGCAAATAGGCTTATAAATTTCAGATAGTTTCGCAGCATGCCTTGGATATTTAAAATGTGTCATGAATTGAATCCCTGAACTGAAATTTCTTGGCAGAGTACAGCAATTTTATTAGTTACAACTTAGATTAAGAAGTTTCAATTGCTGTAGAAGTGGGATGCATCTCTAATGAGTGTTAACGGTTTATTCCTTACATTGAATAGCACTGGCCGGGCATATTTCTCAGGGTTGAAGATACTGTAGAAGTTTTGTGAATGTCTGCTCCATGAGCAGAGATCTGCACCTTCCTAATGAGTACAGGTTAGTGACAGCCAGTGTGAGAATAGGTCTCTAAATAAGAAAACAGCAGGCAAAGTAGAAGTAGAACCAGTAATGGAGCATTTACAGAATTCTCTATTTAAAAGGTAATTCAGGTTTCCATCTAGTGGTGGTATAAAATTCTGTCCAAGCCATATGAGACAGCATGTGCATAGCCACGTTCCTAACATACTATTGTACTTGTGTATATGTGCAAAACTTAGGGAATCAAAAGCCTTTATTATGTATAAATTAGATATGTAATAGCACATAATTCTCAGGACCTCCAGATTTTTTTTAAGCCAGAGCTGCAGTGACCAGCAGTCTGTTATTTTGTGCATTCAGATATCCAAATACCCTTTAAATGTCCATTTATCTTACTTGCTGTGAATTAGGCTGATTCCTCTTTTTCATTATTCCATGACAGCCATTTCAAAAAGTTTAACTTGACACAGGTTACTGAAAGCAAATGTGTGTCCTAAAAAAGTTTTCTTCAAGTTGTATGTGTGCAGGTATGGGTGTTGTTAGATGTCTTGTTTTCTCTTATATGTAAACAAAACAGAAAAAGAAGGAAACAGGAACAGATGGGTATTCTGATTCTTTTGCCTCAGTGTTATAGCCCTATTTTTTGTATTTAAAAAATTTTGCAGTAGAATTTAGAAAACCTACCAGATTAGGTTTTCAGATGAAGGTTAGCAGTGATTGAAAGACAGGCCAAGCAGTGTGATGCTGCAGGGACGTTTATTGACAGAAGGCACAGATATTTATATTGTTTTAGCTTCTGCATAAAAATTTTCAATTTTTCAGTCTACGTGCGATTTAGTATGTAGCAGGTCATAATGTATATTTTTTCTTTTGCAAACTACTTATCACAGCAGGCTGTTCTGTTCTTTGGGAGGGGGACACAGTTTCTGCTGGTCCTTCTTTATGTATCTTTCTCAGTTTCTGCTGTTCTTTCTCGCAGCTTTTTCTCACAGCTCTTACTGTACAATCTTCAGCAACTCAAGAATATTGTTAATGTCCTTTAACTCATTCTGCTCTGCAACACAAGGTATCGAGGTCTGAACTTTGTTGCATTTTTAGACAATGTAGTGTCTTAAACACTACATGGGTCAAACAAACAAACAGAGTATGAATTTCAGTTGCTAAGTTATGAGGATTTCTGCTTGTTTGTATTTTATTGACACCTTCCTTCTAGCATTTGTTTGGTACTTGTGTGAATATTGTCAGCATGTAGTGTTTTGTAAGCATGGTAGGTTTTTTTACCACCTTGTCAGTGCATTTCCACTATGAACACTGTAAACACTGCCAACTTTCTACAAGTGCTGTCAAGTACCATATTTTGTAATTACTGCAATAATATTATGAGTGCTGTAATTGCATATACTGTATAGATGTGCCTTTCTGTCCTGTGTAGACAGAAAATTCATGTTTTCTGCAAGTTAAAATGGCATCTGGAGCACATCAGAATAATTGTTTAGAAACTGTTTTTTTTTTTTTTTCTTCTTTCAGCATAATGTGAGGTTGCACAAATAGAGTTATTCTTACTGAAGTATTTTAAAGCCCCAGATTTTTTATATATAGTGCTATACTTAGGACATACTGATGTGTATCCATTGAAGAATGAAAGGGTTTTTTTACACAGTTCACTGATATTAAAGTAATTTAATTGAATATTGTTTTTGCAAGAAGTTGAACCTCAGATTTTTACCTCATAATCTTCTATTTAGTGGCATCTTTATCACCATTCATGTTGCTTTAGGTGTCTTTTGTAATACTGAGAGCTTTGGCTGTTTTGAGGTTGAAGCTGACTGTACTTACAACCATCTATCTTCTTAGCGATATTCTGCTTTTTGTGCAGCTCACTCCTGGGAATCAATTGAGCAGAAAATATATTTCTGAAATATATTTTGTTTCTGTGCCTCAAAGCTGCTAATTTCAAACTGTATTTTTGAAGGATATAATTTAAGAAATATATTTAACCATAGTATCTGTTAAAATGCTTCAACTTCTAGCTTTTAAAGGTCATTTCCTGAAGTAATGTGTAGTAATGAGGTATTTCTCATGAACAAGTTAGAAGTCCTACTAGAAGTATAGTTACTGAATATTGGATTTTAGGCTTATTGATAGGTGAGGGGGTTGATGCCTGTTAATGCCTGTTTTTAATTGTTTCAGGGATATTAGTGAGAGACAGAGCAGTCTAAGATGAAAGAGAGCATGATGCACTTTATTCCTCACTGCAGTAACTAGGTAAATCTGTAAAATACCTTCTAAATTGATCTTGTACTCATGTTTCAAGAGTAGCTAACAAGGGACACAAAGTAGATGCATCTTCCATTTCTCTGTGGGAATTACTGAATGGTGTAAACTTGATAAACTAGTTTTACGCAACTTTATAGTATTTTTTCCTTCTTGCTGAACTATTCTATTCAGTAATTTAGAGGAAACAAACATTAGGTCACTGAAATTTTTTTTTAATTTTTTTTTTTTCTTCCTGAACTGGAAGAAATGTGGTGGAAGGGTTTAAGTCCCCAGCACCATTGCTTCTTTGGAGATGTCATGGCTGAAGGTGTTGGGTGGTTTTGGAAGTATTGATATTTGCATGGAATAAGCCAGAGAAACTGGTTTATTTTTTTTTTGTGGGTCATCAAATACCATTTATTTATAATCAGTTTCTTGCTTCTTATGATTGCATAGTGAAAGCATGTGGTCTTTGTAGTAGAATCTGGATTATAATAGGCAGTCTGTATTGAGGTTCATATTACATTTGCAATCCTTGAGACATCATCACCTTCTGACTGAAGTCTGTAATGCCCTTATGTGTAGTCTCATGGCTGGTTTTTGACCTGATGAAGACAAAGTGTTGTTCATAAGCTTGCAGTTTTTAAAATATACACATGATGGCAGCAAATACTTAGCTAGAGAAGGCTTTTTCCTATGCTAGAAAAAAGAGGCTGCTGAATTTCCTAATACAAATTAGAATTCCTACAGATTCAATTATTGTTAATTTATTTATTGAAATATATATTGAGAATTGTTAACTTACAGCTGCAAATTTTGAGAAGGCTTTTCAATTGGAAAACTTTACTGGGCTTTCCACCTGGTTTAGTCATAATATTGTCATAATGTGCTTTCTGGTTTGGATTTGCATTGGTAAACAACACTCTTAGGCACAGGGTGTGACTCTTGTGGATGGTGCTGGGCAGGGCCAGCAGTTGGACTTGTCCTTGTGGGTCCCTTCCAACTTGGCATATTCTTTGATTATAAAATTCAGATCAGCCGTGATAGTCCCCAGGAGAGTATGCCCAGAGCAGATAGAGCCTCAGTATGTAGATACGAAACTCTTTTAAAATTTATTTTATTTTTTTCATAATGGATCTATTGAGTTTTAAAGCGATTGTATTTTTGGAAGTGTACAGTAATAGCCCAAAGGCAAATGTTTTTTTCACCAAATAAAAAGTTTTATTGTTACTAATGTCACATTTTAGATGCTGTTACAAAGTATGTTGGTATTGCATAGTACTGTTTAGAGTAGGAAGTTTTCTTTAAAAATGAAAATATAGTATAAAATACTATTTATTCCTGCTTTTATTCCTGGATGCCAGTGAAACATTTAAACTGGATCTCTTTATCTTTTTTCTGCCCCTTTCAAAATGAATATGGCATGTGTCAGTCGTCCACTATGAGATTTTAAGCCAAAAAGTTATGGGTTGCCACAGTTCCAATAGTAAAACCTTATGGAAGGTGTAGGTCAGCTTTTGGCTGTGGTACAAGTAAGCTGCCCCAAAATTAAAGATATTTTGGTTCATGTTCAATTAATTTTTCTGTCTATGTACTTTATTTGCAGTAGTTTAAACTTGATTTTATGCTTAGAATTAATTTTAAGGTGTTCTGCAAATCATGATATTTGAACTTTTAAATTCAGTTTATTGTTCACAGTGAAGTACCCTGGTGAGCTATTTAATATCCATTACAGTGAATCAGTTTAAGAATTTATTTAAGAGATCCATGATGTAAAGGGTTTTAATTAAATAGCAAACATGTCTTTTGTTCTTCAGTTCAGCTGCTGATTGAGAGGTGAAAAGAAATCTCATTGGTAGCACTAGCAATGTTGTTGTGGTTCATGGGCAGTTCAGTACCATCAGTGTAACTGAAAGGTGTTACACTTCTGAGAAAAATACCATCATCCTATCAATCCAGAAGGAAGTGAGAGTTGTTTTGTGAATAATGTCAACTCTGATTTGTCTTTTAAAAAATTTTATTATTTGTTTTACTGGTGAATCTGATTTTTCTAGAGTCCTTGTCTGCCAGCAGATGCCACTCCTCAGCAACAGAGTGTTTCCCAGACTTCACCAAATAGAAAAAAATAATTGTGGTAGACCCTTGTTTTAAGATATAAAACAATTAAATATTTATATTGCTATAAATATGCTATAAACAATTAAATATTTATATTTTACAATGGAGCTGTTTAAGGGTTTATTTCCTGTTGATGCATTAAACCCCAAGGCTGCAAAAATGGTAGTATGTGGGGTAAGATGCCTTTGTTCTTCAAAGTATTTTAGTTGAACAGAGGATGACCCAGAAATCCTTTAGGACTCAGGGAGCTTCATTACAGAAAGTGTAAAGGTGTCTGTGTTGGAATTACTGAAAAGATGTAATGAGAAAGACTTGGAAGCTGAAGTCTCCATGGCTTGCATTAGGCCAAGTCCTTGTAAAACCTTTAAGCATATGGAAAAACAGATGGCCCAGTTTTAAGTGTAAGAAGGAACTAAGAAGCTGTGCAGTGAAAATAGAAAATGAGATCCTGGTAAGAATATTCGGTTTGTCATTTCTAGATTTTGAAAGACATTGTCCTGTGATTATGTGTCCTGGGACATGAATAATGACATACTGCTATCTCTAAACTTCAACAGCTGGTGTTTTTAGCAGCTGGCTAGCAGTTTTGGATATGGGCAAGGCCAGTCTTGGCCTCTGTAGACATCTGCAGTAGAAGGCTACTTTGATAATTGGTAAATATGGTTGGACAACCAGACCCTGGATTGAGGTGATGGGTATCACCTTTCTAGCCTTGACCCCTTCCATCTGTCTGCCCATAATGAAAATACTCCTGATATAACTGACAAATTTTTGACTTTTCACACAGAATCACTTGTGTGTGTTGTTTCATTCCAAAAGGTTTTGATTTATATTCCTGGTGAGAGAAGATACGTTATACATACATACATACATACATACATATATACATATATATATATATATATATATAAAATGCCTCCTCAACTTGAAAAATAATGCAGACTACTTTCTTGTGGCTGGTGGGAAACCTCTGAAGATCCAGGGATGCCATTTGAGCCCTGGAGAAGAAACTGTGAAAAAAGCCATCAGTGGCAGTTTTATTGCACTCTCACATGTTTCCTGGCAAAGTTCTCCCTTAACTTCTATTTTGTGTTCTGTAGTTTGGGTTTCATCAGCTCTTCCTTGCAAATTGTGTATTCTGCATTTTGTTTTATTCCCATCATTTTCAGGAAAAAGTGTTTCTGACTTCATTTGACATTGCAACAAATGTGCTTCTCCTAAGGATGTTTTCTGGAGAAATTATTAATATCAGTTATCCAGTGTTAACAGACTTAAGTGTTTCCCAGACTTAATTTTCTAGATGTTAACTATTTACAACCTTTTGGAATTTTTTTTTTCTGTATTCATATATCTACAACTGTGCAGTATACATGTATGGTGTATTTCAGGGGTTTGGCACCATCTACTTCATTGAGTGTTTAATGGCTTTGACAGGGTGATTTCAGTGAGTTCTTCTGAAACTGCAAGTGTGCTGGACAGTCTCCTCAGTGGATAGTAGCTGTGGGTGAAGTTGAAGTTCCTTTCAGTTCTTTTACTGAAGTATGAAGGTAGAGCCATTCATGTATCAGAGTGTTTGGTTGAGAGAAAATAGTTGGAATTTTGCAGTTAAGAGAACATAAACATTTCCAATTTGCATGCAAGCGAACCTTTCTATTAATTCTACTTGACAACATTCCAAATGTTGTACTCTGCCATGCAGAGCCTTTGGAGCCTTCCCGCTGATGGGGTTTTGGAAGAAGTTATCCAAGTACAAAAACTACACAGCACAGAGGACAAGACAAAAGCAAACAGTGTATGAAATAAGCTTTTGGCTTGCAAATAGAAATACCTCTCTGGCAGAGTGTGCTGGGGACTGTTTATTTGGCCACAGTGTTGAAGAGCGAAAGGTGGGTCTGTACTGCTGAGCTGATGTGCGTGGGCTGCTTTGCACCTGGCAGTGGAACAGCCCATTTCCAAGCTGTTACACTCCTAACACCCCAAAGCAGGGTGGCCATATCCAAACAGCCTGCTGGGAGCAGTCTGTGATCTGTGCCAGCTCACTGGCTGAACTTGGGAGTTGTTTCACATAAAGATGGTTATCCTTGATCAAAACCTGTGCCAGGGACTGTGGCACCAAGCTCCCAGGGTGGGTGGTTGAGTTCTGGTACCTTCTCAAAGCATTCCCTGGCACTGCTATAAGTTGTTACTGCAGACTGAGCACTGACTCCTCTGCTGTCAAGTGCAGGTGCTGCTTTTGTTCTGAATTCTCTCTGTCACACATCAGCAGATTCTCAATAGCTGTTGGATTTATCTACCTTTCTCCAAATCTCCAAATCAAGGGTTTGGTTTTTATATCTGAAATCCATGTGGAGTTGAGCTGTCTAAGAAACAAGCTCTGAGCTCTCTGGTGCTGTTCTGCGTCTGGTCTGGTGAAACAAGGGGGGACTCTCTAGGCCATAATGAAATTGTATGTCAAAGCTGGGCACTGTGTCTGCACAGTAGCATTTGTGAATGTTCAGCTCTGGTGGAAAGTATGTTCCTGGAAGGAAAAGAAAGTAAAAAAAAAAAACACCTTTGATGTCTTTCTAACCAGGAGGGATTGCCAGACATGTGTCTCATTATTCTGCATCCTAGATCTGTAATATTCAGTACCAATCAAATCTTAGTTGAATACTAACATTTTAAGAAAATTTCGTTTCTGATTCAATTCAAAGAGAGCGTTCACTGCTATTTAAGAGGCCTCTGGAGAACATAGTCCAGCTGCTGTTCATGGTTGTGCTTTGTGTTGATAAGACAAGTAAGCACACACTTTTTCATCTTTCCCTTCTACTGGCCTGCTTCTGAAACGTCATGGACCAGATTTACACTCTCATGGGCCACAAAGATGAGACTGAGTTTGGGAAGATTGTTTGGTGTGGTGCCTCTGAGAGAGTGTTACATGGGTGAAGGAAAACCTGCATGAAGAAGCCTTTTAAACTTGTTTGGGTGATGATGGGTATAGAGGAGTTGCTGAATTCCCTGGAAAAACTAGAGGTACTATCATCTTACACAATACCTCAAGGGCAAGTAGGCAGAAAAGAAACCTTTGAGTAATGCCAATTTGTATATTAGAGCATTTCTATTTATGCTTTGTTGTCACTGAACCTCATTTGATGAACTGTTAAGATGTACTGCTTCTAAATTTTGATCAGATTTTTTTGGAGTGCTGTTGCGTAGTGTGTATTGTGTTTCCAGTAGAAAGGAGGTTTTGTTCTTTTTTTTACTTGCATATTGTAGAAGTAAAGCTTCAGTGACTTTGGTATAGTGAAGAAAATTATAAAAATTATAAATATAGTGAAGAAAATTAAAATTATAAATTATAAAGTTTCTTTTCTCAAAAATAGATGTTAATAAAGTTTTGTGTTGGTTATGAAAGAGTAGGTTGGAAACTAGCTTTTGTGTGTATTAGTAAAAGCTTATATACTAAAAGAGTTTGAATAAATCAGCTGATTATTGAATAATGTCAGTATTGTATTACTGATCTTTCAAGTGTGTGAACTTGTCTGTCTTAGTGAACTTTGTAGTTGATTTAGTTATTTTGAAACAATTGCCTTGGGGGAAGAAGAGAACTGTTTGATATAGTATAATATCTTCAGTACTGAAACATTTGAAAAAAATCTGAAATCTGATAGTCCTCAAAACAATGTCAGATCTTAACAATAACCTGAGATTTGCAATTTAAATATTTTTATCTTGGGAGTAGTGATTAAAATATAGCTTAGACTAATCTTGGGTTTTTAATGAATGGAGTAATAAAGCAGAGGTAGCCTGGAAGGGCCATTTTAGATCAGGTTGATTGTGACTTCATCCAGTCCTTTATACAAACCCTTTTGGGTATTGCTTGTAGAGGATGTGCAGAAAAGATTTGACTTAAAGTATAATTTTCAAATGTTAGCTGAGAAGGCTCCCAAAATTTATGTTCTAGCAAAACTAACTGCAATTCTAAAAGTCAATTGTAACCTAAGTTGTAGTCACAGCTGAATGGTACTGAAGTGCTGACTCAGCACTCTGAAGGTACATCATCACTTACACACATTGGTATCCTTTGTGGCACTTCTAATTGCTTGGTTTCAGTCCAAGATTAATATAATCTGAAGCATTTAAAATCATACTGTGTTGAGTTTTGCCTATTAGTTAAGTTTGTATAGAAATGCACCTATGTAGGTGTGATGTTAGCAGTGTGTTTATGCTTCCACAATATGTTTAGTATGCTTTAGTTTAGTTTATCTGTTTTTATACAGAGACACAAGTCAGCCATATAAATTGCATATGTTGTTGAAATGAGGATTAATGTGCTATACAGTGTGGAATGTAACTGTCATGGAGCAACTTTCATGGTAATTAGCAAGAGCTTGGAAACCTGTATTATACTGCTGTGAATGCTGTCTACATCATTATTAATTTTTATTGTATTGTTTTTGATTGATTGTTTGTGTAATTATTTGCACAAATACACACTTTTAATGCATGGTAGCAAGTATAAGAATAAATGAAGTGTATGAGTTTGTGCATTTTTTTTTTTAATTAATGCTATGGTATCTAAAAGACTTAGTTCCAGTCTTTCGTGGCATTAGATTGATATCTGACAGTTTCACTTGAATTTATTTAGTAGTCTAACAGAAAGGATGCAGTAATGTGCAGTGGATTTAATTGTAAATTTGAAATTCACTTTGAATTTGTTTTATTTGGCTTTGTCTTCTTTTTCTTCATCTTCAGATGTTCAATTCTGTTGTGCGAGATAAAATTCTTATGACCCCTTGTGCTATCCCATTTGTTGATTAAAACTTATGGTACAGAGATGCACTGAATACTTACCAAGTTACCTGCCAAAGGTTTCTTTTTTCCTGAGTAATGGAATTTTTTTGTTTTCATTTGTGATTAGGTAGCTTGTAGGAGCATTGTTGAGGGAAGATAGATTCTGAAAAACATTTCAAATAGGTATGATAATTTTGACAGCAGCTGTAGCAGAACTTTCCCAGGGAAATTCTCTACCTACCTGATGAAATAAAGCATTAGCAAGCTGGGTTCTGTAAAGCAAGATGTTTTGCAAAGTTGTTATTTGTAAATTCACTGCTGTAGTGGATATAGCGATGAGTTCAGTAAAAATTAGGAAATCTGCTCTATTTGTCTCGTAAATATAGTACAATACAAACGGTCTCATCACTTTTTCCCAATGCTGTACAGTCTTGTTTCAGTGTTTTCCTCTATTGAAGCATTAAAAATTCATGTTAAAATGTTCTGCTTTGACACAGAGATGTTACATTTTGTTCCAGTTTTCTAGGGCAGCGGTCACTAGTCAGGGCTAGTCCTTCAGTACTGCAGCTTGTGGACTTCAGGCTGACTTTACTGTAGTGCTCATGCCTGTGGGTCAGGGGTCCATGGGGAGCTTTCAGTGTCTAGCCCGCAGGGATATTTCCCAAGCAGCCCACAAGTGGCTTTTGGAAGAAGTGTTTATTCCAGTTTTCCAGACCTGTGTGTTCTATGATAGAAACCGTGCACGTGCTGGGATGGCAGAGGAACCCTTGCAATCCGATGCCTTCCTGTGCATGGCCAGTGCTCAGAGCTGTGACCTGCAGCAAATGTGTGCTGTGCTCCCCTGCTGCGTCTCATCATACAGGTGAGGGGGAGGACTTTCCCCTACATCACTAAACAGATGTAGTGGGACTGGTCTAGGCTCCCCTCTCAACTGGTGCCTTCACAAATCACTTTTTTTCAAAGGCACATAAAACATTGCGCAGGACAGCGAATTATGCTAATATTCATCCCCTCCTTTAAGACTGAAATAAGCCCCTGCTTACAAAGAACCCATGAATTACCATTCAGTGTGATCTTTGAGGTTCTGCTCTGCTTGTGGGCAGATGTACACAAGACTTTTCATATTTGTATTGGCTAGCAAGAAAAATCCATTAAGATGTATAAACAACTCAAAAATAATTCAAGTTTTTATTGCTTAAATAGCATTGCATCATCTTAAATAAGTCCAGAGTAATTTTAAAGCCATGCAAATATAAGCTGAGATAATTCCTTAGTGTTGAAAAGTCCTGAAACACAAATGAAACCTCTCGGATAGCTTTAGTATTCTCTCACTGGTAGGAACCATATTTATTGCATCATCAGTGGATGGCAGGACTTTTCTAAACTTATAATAAGTTAATTTAAAACTCTTCCTGATCATATACTGTAGGAAAAGAACTTGGTTCTTAATCCAGTGTAAGCAAACAGTGCAGTAGTTTGACATTGATGCTAATGATAGAAGTATCACTGTGTTAGTGTACAGAGGGCAGCTGAGCAGGTATGAGTGCACCATACCAAAATAATTAAATGGTACCACTTAGAGCAGAGGTAGTTTATCATGGGAGTTTTGGACATACAAGTACAACTAGTATGTGACACTTCCCATTCAGGCTATCTGCCACAGGCAGGCTTCTTCTGCTCCAAATGTTAATGCTTTCTTTACCTCTAAGTGAAAACTGTGGCACTTGGCTGTGGAAGCACCTGTGAGGGTGCCAGAGCACAGAACTGAGCTCTCCTGACCAATCCTAATGTGGTGCATCCCTATTTCTGAAAGGTTGCCCTGACATTTTCATGGCTCTGGTATTTTCACGTGCAATTAAAGTATTGAGGTAAATTAACTTCTATGCTAGTTCAACACATACCTGTTTGCTTGGGATCAGACAGCCTGTTTTTGCACAGAGAAAAAGGAGAGGTTCTAGGTGGGTGAGAATTTTTAGGAATATGTAGGCAGTCTGGATTTTTGTTGTAAAATCTTAGAGCTTTATTAACTGAATGTTCACTTAAAAGTGAAGTACATAGCTCTAAGCTATTTGACGTATTTGATTTCCATCCCTTTATTTTTCCCTTATCCTGTTTTCCCTGTCATTTGCTAATTGAAAGCAAGTCCCCTTTAATAGCTGGAAAACCTCTGGCAATAGGAGGAAAAAAGAAAAAAAATAGAACAAGATATAGGTGAGATGCTTTTGAAGTATTTGTTGTATAGAGATTACAGGAGAATGTGTTGAGACTTGAGTTTGATATGTATTTGATCTCCTCAAGAACAGTACAGAATATTTGATGGATTTTTTTCAGAAGTACTTTCAGATTAACTGTCTCTACAGTACATTACTGAATTTTGAAACTTGTTTACCAGATGATTGAATTTTCCTTTTTCATTTTCTGCTTAACCCCTCCAGTCTTCTTTGATGGTGTGGCCGTCACTCACTGTATTGTGACAGACACTATAAAAATCCTCTTAAATGTCAGAGCTGTTGGATAAATAGATAGTGACTTGCAGATGATTACAGAAGGTTTTTGGTTTCTCAGATTGGAGGGTTCTCATGTAGTCAATAAAGATTCATGCTCCCTCTTAGCAGCTCTTGACCGTACTGATGACACATTTGTTTCCTTCATTTAACTTCTGTGGCTAGTTCTGGAGTAATTCAGAAATTCTATAAGAATCTGCAAGTTAAAAACCCTTGGTAAGATACATAAATTTGTAAGCTTTAGAGTTTTTTACCCTAAGAAACTCCTGAAAAAATAAGCCCAGGTTTAGAATGGGAACATTTAATTTCTCTGGGCATCTTTGTCTGCACTTACAGAGGACTCTCTGGCTACGTGTGTTAAGGAACTTTATGTTGTAATTTTGAGATCAATAAAACTAAAGATGAAGGAAATGCTGTGATTTATTCTACTGCTTGGAGGATATGGAAGACTTTTTAAACAATGTCTGTTATTAATTTCATTTGACAGAGGTAGGTGTATGTGTATACAAAGCATTTGTCTGATCTAAAACTTGAATGCCATTTAACATATTTTGCTGCAGCAATAAGAACTTTAAAAATTTGCACTGGGTCTAGCACCGAGTGTAATAAGTTAACCTTTTTTGCCTTTTATTAAGTACTGTGAAGTAGATGTTAATTGCAGTAAGAAGCTTTCTTTCCATAGAGTGAATTTACAGTTATAACCAAGTATGTTGTCTGTTGTCATAAGGAAGATGTCAGTTACATCTTTTGTATTTCTTTTCATAGAGATGTCCTATTGCTGCTATTTAAAAGCAAGAAGGAGTGAATTGCAACCAAATGATTGTGGCCAAATACACTGATTTATTTTTACAGAGTAGGACCTTCAGAAATTCCAGACTAAATGTCATACCTAGATAAGTAATGCCCTTAGAAGAATTCACCTGTGTTTCCCCTTGGCAGTATGTTTTTCATTTTTTAAATCATGAGTCTGCCTGTGTGTAGGCTTTCTTTTATTGATGACCAGTCTCCTAAGTAGTGCTCTGTGAAGATCACACCTCAAAATGTTTGTGTCTTGTTGAAGAAGCTGGTAGATAAACTTCCATGACTCCTTGTTTGTCTGTTTTAAATGCCCCCACAAGCACTGAGGTAGGGCTTCTCTCTGTCTCCTGTTACTGGAGGGACCATGGTAATACTGGCCAAAGAAATCAGCCTCTGATTCAGTGTTTTCTGACACCAAATTTGCTTTGCTAAATTAGTATCTCACGTATTGTATTGGAACAGGTAACATTGACTATGTTCATTTAAAACCAGGGAAGTTTCTGTCTGTTTGTCCCAAGGGGTGAATCTGGCTTCTACACTGATGACCTTCTTGTATGTTTTTAAAATATTGCCCATGACTTTTTACTTAATTCATTCAAGCACATATTTCTTCTACAGATACATTAAAGTAAAAAATTCAGCAGAAGGGTTATTTGTGGTGCCATGGAAATCAATACAAGATGCCTATTAGTGAATTAATTTTTTGTTTATAGTTGAGGTTTTTTTTATTGCTGTATTAGTTAAAGGTTTTGTTTCTATTGAGCACATAGAAATGCATGCAATGGAAAAATAAGAATACCAGATTTCTTTTGGATATATATATACACACTTTAAATGAATCATTAGATACAAATTGAGTAGAACAACATGCATGGAAGTCTTTGAAATGTTATCATCTATGATATATAATCTTTTTCATGTTCTTAGTATCTAGTGGTCTGGCAACTAATGTGGTTGTCTTGGAAACAGGCTTTATTTTCCTTTTGTGAATATTTAGATGTGAAATCATCATCTTCCTTGAAAATCTATAAGTAACACTTCTGAAAGAAATAACTGCAGATTTAAGATACTTGTCCTCTATTTAAAGAATTCATACAGAAGTCTGTAAGTGATGTTTGCATTGTGAGCTTTAATTATAGTTGTGTGCTTATGTTGATAAAACAGTCTTTAGTGTTGTTTTTTTTTTTTATGCCTGTACTTAGTGTTGATATTTGTCTGGGAATTATCTGCAGTGAAACACTTTGCCAAGATTTCCTAGCTTAATGCTTAAATAGAAACACTACAGTATAACTGATGCATTAGAAATGAAATTCCTAAAACCAAACTGATACTATGACTCCCAGTCTTTTCCCTTGCCTTGTTTTAAATTAACAGCATGCGATAAATCCTTGGGTATTCTGTGAAATTATAGCATAATTTGCCAGATAAAATATTGCTTTTTTATTAACCAGAGAGCTGCCTGGCTATGCATGACATAAAATGTCAAAGTAAAATAGAAATTGAGTTAAGAAATGACCATCTTTCAAATTGTTGGGGTTTTATTAGGATTTGTATGAAAATATGAAATAATGTTCTTGAAATTTAATTTTTCTGGTCTGTAACTTATTTGTCCTTATTTGTCAGCAGTCTGATAGTTTGGTATTAGTAACACTCTATTTTCATCCTGATTTTTACAGATGATGGTCCAGATGGAATAATTGTTCATATTTTGTTCTTGTTAAGTTTAGTAAGTTTTCTAATGGTGGTTTTAATATATTTCTTTTCCAAGTATTTTTGTCTCCAATACCAATTTAAAATGCTTTCAAATACAGATATGTACATCAGAGAAGAATGTTTTTTTTAAGCCTCTCATAAAATAACTGTTTTTTTCAGTGAATCTCACACTTCGAATGATACAACCTGTCCAAGGGTAGAGAACCATGGCAAGATCTTGTTTAGCCATTGGAACCCAACTGTGTGCCCACTTCTTTCGTTCTACCTCCCATCTCTTCCTCCTGCTTCATTTCTTGTGCTGTACCCACATTTCAGTTCTTTTTCTAGAACTTAATTGACCATTTTATTTTTGCTTAAATGTTCAGGTGTGTTCCAAATTTTTTAACTTCCTTATTCCATAGAATAAGATCAAGCTTTCTGTGTAAGGCCTGAGATGAAGCTTATTGACCTAAGTGGAGAGAATCTTAAAGACTTAAAGACTATGGTTGTTACCAGGTGATGCAAAAAGCTTTTAGTGACCTGTATTTTGGCCCCAATGTACAATAGTGGTGTAAGTATGCTGCGCCCAGAAAGAAATAAATAATCACAGCTTGTTTTTCCACAAATGGTGCTATGTTCCATTTTGGATGCAATAGCATTTATATATGTTTACTTTGATGGCCAGGCCATAAATTTCCCACTTTCACCTCAAATTGTGATCTCATAAATCTTACATTAAAAAAAGACATTAGAATAACATGTTATTTAAGCTACAAACAAAGCTGATTTAGTCCTTGAGCTTTTTTCATATTCCTCTAAATAAATGTCATTTCTTCAAGTTTAACAATATTAGTTAACTGTGTTCAGAAAAAGCAGTCCATTTTATACCTTCCTGATCAAATAATAATTCTTCATGCTGATTACTAAGTATTACATAATTATATTCCCTGGCTCCATTTTAGCTGAACATTTTTTCATTCTTTGCTCCCAAACTGCAAACAAGCAAGCAACCAACCAAAAAAAACCCCCAACCAAACCCTTTGTGGTAACAATTCTATAAAGTTACAGTATGTGCATCAATGTGTCAGTGTGATCAGTTCCCTGAAATTGGTTGATAGTCACATTCTAGCATACTTTTTGAATATCCTGGGAAAATCTGATATTGTTAAAGTTCTCATGGCTTTTCCTTTCAGATTAACTTTTAGTAAACTTTGATGTTTTCTTGTTCCTGTTCTTTATGATACAGAGATGTTGTCCTGGAGAAATGTGTTTTACCTCTGTGCATTGTAAGACATGGTCTTTCATCCCCAGGAATGAAATTATGCATAATTCAAAGTTAGTTCTAAAGATAAAGAGGAAGTACAGTTTTTTTCTCTCATATGTTTCACTTCAGGATGTTGCCAGGTCTGATATCAGCAACATTATGAAAAGATAAAACAAACGTCAGGGGAGCGATTGCAGAGTCATTCAAGGAGAAATGGTATTTTTGTTGCCTTTTGTAATCAAAAAAGTACAAAACAAAATAACTAATGAACATTTTCCTTTTACCATAAGCAAGGAAGTTGATTAGATAGTCATCTACAGCCAGAGACACAGAGACATGTAGTAGATTTCTCAGTGATGAGAACCACATCTCTGGAGAACAGTATATCCAGTCATCACAGCATGTTGAAGGCAGAAGTTTCTCTCTCCAATGCCCAGCACAAAGACAGGCTACATCTCTAGCTTCACTTAGGCACCTTCATTTATGTCTTGGCAGTCCCATTGCAAATGCATGACTTGGTTTGAAATGATCGCTGAAAATCTTTCCATCTAATAATGGACTGAAATACAAAATAGCTCATCCAAGCTGCACTTTACACAACTTGTTTTAGAGCTTCTCATGAATTACAGTAGCTTGTTGCTATTTCTTTCTTGTATATGCTTGGTGTGTTGTTACACATATGGTGGATGCTGATGGGATTCAAGTGCCAAAAGAAAAAGTTGCTTTTTCACTTTCTGTCAAGACTTACAGTAGGAGCTGGACATCTTTATTCCCTAGAGGTCCTCTGCTGTGCTAGGTACCTCAGAGTGAAAGTCTTGATTCTTCATTCTGTTGCCCTTTTCCCAGCAATTACTGTTTTAATTATTCACATAAGAAACTCTTCTAATGCTGCCATATGTCATTACTTGGTATCATTCAAATACCATTGATAGGTATTTTCAAAAGCAGGGGGAAGGCTTACTCAGAACTCTTTGTAGTATATTGATTTTTCTTTTTCTACATGTTAATGGTGTGACATTTACAAAACCAAAAGTGATTTGAAATTTAAATTTTGAAATTGATAATACATTGCTCCTGTTAGAGGATGTGGGACTTTATATAGGTGTTTATTCACATCAGTTAATTAATTTGGCAGTAATTGTATTTTATGCAATTTAAAAAATGTTTACTGCTATTTTTAATGGTCTTACGTAGTGAAATATAGATTGCTATGGGTTAATGTGTATGTGAGTGCATGAAAATGTTCACTGTAGTGTTGTATGAAGAAGATATTCTGGATTTTCATGGGGTATAGCACCCATTTAAAAATCACTTCTGTAATACTGTATATTTTTCTGATTCTCAGTTTAACATCAAAACAGTTTTGCAGTAAAAAATAGAGTAAATAATTCGAAGAATTCTATCTGAATGAATATGAAATAATTAATTCAACTTATCTCTGCACAATAGTAAGAACAGGGTGCTCCTTGCTGTGCTGTTCATTCACAGCTGTTTCTTCATGCTGCCACCCTTAGCAGCATGTGTTTGATTTTGCTCTGAGTAGCATCAGAAACACTTGAAATGCTGCAATTTGAAATTAACTTCCAGGGAGTGATGACAGTGGCTTGTCAGGCCATGCTTTTTTTTTTTTTAATGTCACCCTGAATAAAATAAATTTAAAATAAACTGATAGCATTTTTCTAGTGCCTGACTGTGCCCTGTTTAACACATCTCAGAGTAGCATTTTCTGATCTGGCCGCAGTAATGTTTTTTATCAGTGCTGTCATTAATTTGGCTGCAAGTAGAGATAGCCTTTTTGGAATGGATGAATACTTCAGCTTTATACTTCAATTACTTAAAGGAGATAAAACTTTTAGACCTTTTTTAAAGAGAAAATCTGACTAGAAAGTGGTTACTGTGAACAGACATATCTTACTGAGATTTTTGGAGCAGTTGTCTAAAATGCAGCATTGTACATGTTTAGAAGGATGCCAGAGAAAATAAAAATTATGATTGTTGTTCTTTTCAGTGAAAATGAACAAATGGGCTCTTAAGTAATTTAATTTTATGATTAAATTATAAATGGTTATCAGCACTTTGTATTACCATATGAGATAAATGTGTGTCAGTGTGGACTAGATCTGGTAGGAGTCTGTATATCTGGCAGTCAGGGAAGTGGGGCTTTTGGTTGTGTGATTTTTGCTTTTATTTTTCTGTTTAATCCTTTCTCAACTTGGAAAAAAGAAGGCTGATGGTCTTTCTGTAGTGTGTGGTATTTTAAACCTCAAATGTCACTCATCCCCTTGCTCTTTTAATGAATTTGTGCATTCTGTGAATGCCTATCAGTCAGAGAGCAGAGGGGAACTCTATATTTGCTTCAGTTAGTGAATTTAAACAAAAAACCCAAAGGTTATTCATTATAGCAAACACTCACCTTCTGGTTTTTTTTTTTTTTTTTGTATAAATAGAAGTTCAAGCATTTACTCATAGAGGATTTTAAGAGAGCCTGATGCTTGGGTTCAGCATACATGCTGTATAGGCCAGTGATCTGAGGCAGAACCGTGACCTGTGTATGAGGAGTGCATCAGACCTTTCCGGGGAGGAATCTGTCTCCACACAGGCGATGCAGAGGACTTTGGGGTGTCTCTGTGCTTGCACACACTGATGGCACTGCAGTGACATGGCCAGTCTGCACCTTGGGCTGTTACCTTGGGCCTCCTTTAAGGTGAGGAGGGTGTCTGTGATATGGATGGGCAGCAGGCTGGGTTTGATATGGAATAAATCAGCCATCTTCTGATGGTAAATGGTCAGGAGAGGCGGTTGTAACTTGAACTTGGTTCTGATCCTCTGTGTTTCTGGTTGCAGTCATATAAAAGGGGGAAGGGCTTTTGCCATTCAGCAAGTGGTTTGGGTTTTGCTTGCTTTTCTCATGTAAAAGCCCAGAAAGTTTACAGCTGGTGCAGGCAGAGGATCATTGCAGTAAGAGCTACTTCCAAAGAAACAGCCAACCAACCTAAAAAACTACCAGGGAGGAGATCTCCTGTGTCCTTCTGCCATCCTTGTGTATGTTGAGCCTGGCTCTGTGAGGGTGCAGAATTACTTGTGTTCCATTTTGTGTCTTCTGTCTCTGTTTTTGTGAGCACAGTGTGATCCATAATTGAAATAAGATGCCCTTGAAAAATCTGCTAAGGATTTGTGTCATGATTGACGACAAAGGAGTTTTGTTATATTTGGAAGATGCAGTTAAATATAACGTAAAATGAAAGGCAGAAGTGAAGTAATTTTCCTTGTTTGAGGAAGCTAAACATGAGTTGGTTCCAGTTCTGCTGGTAAGGAAGTTGACACTGGAAAATAGTTAAATTCTGTATTTATTAAGTTCTAATGAAAACTTAGACCTTACATGACCATACTGCTCCTTATTACCTGAAAGGGACTGTGATCATTTTATTTTATGATGAAAGTTATATTATTGAAAGAGCAAATGTTAGCTTCTCCCCTTTTTATTTTTTCATTTTGCTTTTAAACCTGTTACAAAACTTTGGAGTTTAGCACATTAATTTCATGTGCTGTTAGGAAAATGGCACATTTTCTAGACATAAACTGAATCTTAAATTACTATGTACCATCAAATCATGCAGTACCTCTCCACAAATCACTAATCACATAGTAATAGTATTTATTTCTGAGGGAACAGTAATGTATTAAACAGTTAAATATCCCAGGCTTTGTTTGTTCCTCATCTGATAACACAGGCAGAAAAAATGAGATATGCCATATAGTTCATCTAATTTTCAGCACTTCTAAAGGCTGAAGCATATTTTCTTTGATGCATCACTGACTTTTGGTAAAATGAGGTGAGAAAGCTCCATTTTCTGTCAGGAGCCAACCAGAGCCCAGCATGTTTCCACTGTCCAGTATTGAATTTTTGTTCACATTGTAGATCGATGTGAAACTGCAACCACTGAGGCTTTCTGGCATGTACAAAACATTTGTTCAGCTAGAAAATGAGTGGGGGAAAAGAGCCAGCAGTGATGTCCAGATGGGAGCCCACTGGAGTGCTGTGAAGCAGAACACCTGGTGTAAGGAATAGGGCATGTACAGTCCATGACCATGTGTCTGGGTGCAGGGCACCTGTGAGAGTGGGCATTGCAGCTTTGTTGAGGACCACCACTTCCGAGATCTGGATTCTGTAATGCTGATGTGCTGTGAGATGAGATGCTCTGGTGTTAGATTAAAAACAATTGCAGACTATTTGCCAGTAATTAATTTGATATTTTTGCAAAACAGTCAACAGTTTGTAAAATTTTAACTGTTTCTTATTTGGATTTGAGTTATTTCTAGGTACCAGAGCTCATGTCTGCAGCAATAGCTGCAGGCTGCTCCCAGGTGGTTGTTTATTAGCAGTGGGGAGGACTTTCCTCCTGCTGTGGAACCTGCACTGGTGGCACACTGCATGGAGGGGTTCTTGAGGTTTGTATGTTCAGTCAGATCTCTTGATAAGATGTGAAGAATTTTCCATTGCTTCCTTTCAGTATTTTTTCTGAATTATACGCTGTGAATATTGTTGTTTGGTGTAATGAAAGTAGTGTGGGGTTTGTTTGCTTTTTTGTGTGGGTTTTTTGGTTGTTGTTTTGGTATATTTTAATGCGGGTTTGTCAGTTTTTCTTGGTGTGGGGTTTGTTTTTTTTTTTTTTTTTAGTAGTCCAGAGTCATTACTGACTGGATTGTTATGTGCAGAAATGTGAAGATAAAGTAGAATGAGGTGGAATGGTTGGTGTGTAACTGTCAGTGTGTTACTGGTCTGCTGGGTAGCTTCAGAGATCACATTTGTCCATCTGCCTTGATAAGAAATTCTGTAAATTGCAAAGTTGAAGAGTTAACCCATTACAATTTTTTATCGTATTATTACCATGTGATTGTTCAATCATTGGGAAAAAGCCTATTTAGTTTCTTTTAAACCCTACAGCAGCTCTACCGTGAGGTAATACCACTGAGGTATAGGTTTACCACAGGAATTAACTGTTTCTGAATGCCTATTTAATTTAAAAGCAGGAGAGGTGATGTTGGGAAGAACCTTGAAGAATCAGAGTCTGTACAAATAAAAATTTACTTTTGTTTGCCTCAGTTTGTTTTAGCTGTCTGTTTTCTTTAAATAGCCATGAATTAAGCTTTGCAACAGGGCTGGTAAGATCCTCCTGACTTCAGTGAGGCTTGACATTGTCCAGTAACAATCTAATGTATTTATGTTAGTAAATTGTGTCATTTTTAAATTTATCACAGGCTTATGAATATCTTTCTTTCTTCTTGCCCACTTCTCTGGAATTATTAGACATACAGTTGAAGTAGTGGCTTTAGTTACTTTGCTGGTAATTGGGTTAACAATTCAGTAAGCAATGCTGAGGTTTCTTTTAGCTGAAAATGGGGAAGAATGCTTTTCTGGATGTATCAGTTTACGAAGTGTATCCTATTGATATCCTACTATATAGGAAAGATTATTTTAATACATATATTAGATCTATAATTAAATTTTGTTTTGTTTTCAGTAGTAGTATATGACAGGGCATTAATCTATACATATACGCATTTTAAACTAGCTACATAAAATGACTGTAGATACTAGAAATGCTTGAATAGGTTTTCTTTTTTATAAAAAGTGTAAATTCTTTTAGTAATTTGTTGTCAATTAATAGACTGTTATATGAGATTGTGTAAGAGTATGTTATTACAATATAATGCAAGTAAAAAAAGTTGACCTGAATCTTGCTTTTTTCAGTTTTGTGACCTTTGTATTTCTTTCTCATTCTCATTAGAACTATGCAGCACTGATCCATCAACAAATTAATGAGGACAAACAAAACTTGAGAGAAAAGGCTGTATATGGACTTCAGCTCACAGAAGAAAAACTTAATGACTTCCGTGATGAACAGATTGGGCAGCTGAAGGAACTGATGGATGAGGCTACCAAACCTAATAAAAAAATCACCATTTCTAAAGACTCAGAATACAAAACCTAAAAGAGTAAAATTTTTATTTTAATGCATATGGAAGCATTTTGAAACTGCTTTTTCCAGTTGTACTTGAATTTGGTTTCTGTGAGATAATGGACGCTGCTGATGCTATAATTTCTCTGAAATGGATATGTTTGGCTTTCTGTGCAATAATAAATGGAAAGATGGAATAGGAATAATCACAACACTTTTATGTTAATTGCATTTTTTTTCTCCTTTTTTTTGCCTCCTAATGGATGTTGAAGACTGAAAGAATTTGGGAAAAGTAAATTGACATTTTTAAAATATGGAATTGTTAATTTTGGGGTTGTTTTGTAATCTTGGCACCTATAGGGCAAAACATTTTTCTGTTTGTGTATCATCCTCTTCCTTAATGGAAAATATGCTATTAGCATTTATTTTCTGGTGAGGATTCAGTAGGAAAAGGAATGGTACTAGGGTGGGTTTGTTTGCATGGAAAGAAATGAGCAGTATTAGAAGATCATACTGGTGGTGAAATTGGAAGTTTGTTTTCTTCTTGAGCTTTATTGTGAAATGGACTTTAAAATAAAAGATGTAGCTGATTATTAAATTAACCTTGAATCACTCTTATGCAGAAAATTCTGTGGTTTTTTCAAAGCTAAATTCAGATTATTGTTAGTATCTAAAATTTTAAAAAAACTTCTCATGAGGGGGTTGTGTTGTAGTTTGAATTCAAAGGTTCTTTAAAAACTTGGGATCCCATATTATGCAATATTTTGTACAGACCAGAATTTGTAAATTACTCGATCACAGAAATGATCCTGTTGATAATACTGTATGATGAACATTAGTAATTTATTTCTAACAGGTTAAGTCTTCAGTAAGGCAGTGTGTGCTTGTTGTAACACATACTGTTGGAAGTAAAAAAAAAAGAGGGTTTTATCTGTTAAGAAAAACAGATAAAACCTTTTGCCTTTCTATGCAAAAGACAGTTTTAATTTCATCTTCCAAACCTAGTTTTATGTTATTAGTTTTGTTCTATTTCTGGAGCTTTCTCTGTCTGTTACTCAGAGTATGTTTAAGACAACAAAATTTCTTTGCTCTTGGGTTATAACAGCTTTGACAAGGAAGCACATTTCCATCTCAGTTTGTAACAACATACTGTTTGCCAAAGCTGTGCTCCAGGATCCTAACGGAGTGGGGAGCAATCTGGGGAACAGACTCTTTCTTATCCCTGTTCTTTGATGGGATTGTAGGCTGCAGGTTGCTCACTTCTATTAAAAGTTCACTTGCAGGATTGCTGTGTGAGGAACGTGTGGTTGCTTTGCTGCATCTTCCTCTGGCACCCACTGCCTTTTTTGTGTGTGCAGTAGGAACGTGGTGTAGCCTCAGGCACCCAGTTCAAACAGGGTGGAAGGGCAGAGATGGCATCCAGGCTGCAGGGCTGTTCACAGGTCCTGATTCTGGTGCTTCAGGGGCATGGTTGAAGACAATGGCAGCTCTTTCCTGGCCTGCTCCATACCTTGGATGCCCCAGCATCAAAGTGGGAAGCAAATGGCGTCTGCACATAGGGAGCTTGAAAACTGTCTCTATACTGCCATTCGCACATTCCTAAAGTCTTGTTCTTTTTACAGTTTAAAGGCTGTAAAAATCTAATCCAACTCTGGAGTTTAGGGCATAAAGATTTATTCTGTTGCACTTCCATCAGATGTAGAGTAATCAGTAATTCCATCACTAAATCTATTTGGTTTTCATACTAAAAGTAGGTTTTGGGTGTTGACAACAGAGTTTGTTTCCAGTCCTTGATTGGTATTAGACCTGTGCCTGCTTTCCAGTCAATATCCAAGTTACTTCCAATTTATTTCAAATACTGCAATTTAAAGCACCGTTACTTTTAGCAATGGAACTCGTTAGTTCAATGAAACTAGTTAAAATACTTGTTTTGCATCTGTCTACTCACGTGTGCACCTATATTTTTAGAGGCTAAATTAATTAATAATGAAAAATTGCTATATGGTATGAAAAACTTCAGCTTGTAATGAGACCTAAAGGGAGTTGGAGGTGAGGGTAAACATCTTTACATCCACAACCCCTTGTCTAGTAAATCCAACAATTTTCTTCTTTCATTCCCAACAGTAGTTTGTATTTGGTACAATATTTATGTTCTTGTTTTAAACAACTCTCACAAAAGCCAAAATTCCATTACAGTAATGAAGCATCTTTCAAGATTTTTGGCTTTAAGACAGGCAGTGCTAATAGCAGGGTGTGCCCTGGTCTGAGCAGGGCTTATACGAGTGGTGGGGCCCCACAGAAGCTTCGTGATGCCAACACTGCCATGCATTAATAAAATTCTTTGATTTACAAGTGTGGTTAATGACAGTTAAATTGAGGTAAACAATGAGCTGGAGGGAGCTGAATTTTTAAGAAGCTGGAAAAGGCACAAGCTGAAGTCTTATCAACAAGTAAAGAATTCTCAGAAATCTCTATCATTAAAAATGACCAGTTTTGATATGCAAAGTTATGCATCTTAAAAAGAACAAATGAAATGTCCTTCTTTCATGTTTTGTTGTGCCTATGATGTGGGTTTATGCTGTTTTTAACTGACTGCCTGGCAAGAGCTATTAGGACATATTTATTCCTTAAAAGTAAATTAATAATTTAACATCTTGAAGGTAGGATTTATGAAGAATTTTTATTCCTTAGCTATTTTTGAATTATTAGTGGACATTCTACTTCTTCTTCTTGAGTACGTATCTGTGAGGCACTGACAATGCATGGATGAGTCAGTGGCCAAATTTTCATTGGCTTCTAGGTAAAAATATTGGGCAATTAATGAAGGAAACATGCCTTTCCCTGCCTGTCATAATCTATTTTATCTTCTACTTTCTATAGCTAATCTAGTAGCAGAGGGAAGGCTGAATTTTCCAGCAGACTGATTTACCCAAGTGGGACCATGGAGGATATATGTACCTTTGATGTAGTGTGAAAGCTGAATCACTGTAAAACACAACTCACATTCTAGGGCAAAATAAGTCTCTATGTGCTATCCTGCTTAAGTGTTGATTTTCAGACCTCTTGGAAAGAGTTTCAGATTAAATCCCTCCTGTTAGATAGTGTAGCTGCAGGAGGGTATAGGTGCAGCAGCACAGGTGTTGCTGGGCTTGTTTGATAAACAGGAGTGCCTGACCCCTCTCCTACTGCTGTCCTGGTGCTGGACCAGGCTTGGTGTGCCTGCCTCACAGGGAGCAGTGGTTATACAAGTTTGAAAACAAACCAGTGGGAGATTCCAAGGCAGAACTACAATTTAATAGGAAAAATAAAAGCAATAGTACAGAAACACTGGCTTAAACTGACAGTCAAAATACAACCTGACACCCTGTCGGTCAGGATGGTGGTAACAGTCTGGTTAAACCGTAGCTACAGTCCTGTTGGAGTGATGTATGTGGTTCTGTCAAAACAGTGATCCTGCAGAACAATCTGGTCTTTCAAGATCCAGTAGTGGGTATTGAGCTTTTGTTCTCTGGGAATCCAGTGGTAGTGCTCCTGTGGTGTTCCCGGACTCAGATTGTATCCAGGTAGGAATGCTTGGTTCCTCCCTCTGGGTGGGGCATCTCACAGTGGGATGATGTAATTTTATGAGTCATGCTGGGAGACCTTGATGTCCCATTAGCAGAGATAGCCCCCCAGAGGGAGTTACCAGGGATGAGTCATGGGAAAGATAAAAAAACACTGCCCCACCTATTTTAACAGCTTATGAGGATGATAGTAGAATGCATACTTTTGGTTGCATTTTACATTGTAGTGTAAGACAATGGGGTATGGAGAAGTCTTTCCTGTGGAGCCACATCAGGAAGTTGGCTGCAAAGACTGATGCAAATTAAAAGGTGTTAGAAGTGATAACATTTGTACTTGTAAATGATCTGTTCTTGTTCACAGGGGTTATGCATCTGCTGCAAAACTACTGGCTTTGGTAGGAACATTTTCAGCAGTTTCAGTGGCCACTGTTCTGCTCTGGGAACAGCCTTGACAATGCTGAGTCCTTCCAGCATTTCCAGCACTCTGTTTACCAGATAGGGTACATGTAAATCACAGAACCAAATTTTATTTAGATACAACCTTTACATATGTATATACAAAGTATTCTTTGTTCATTGAAGATGAGAGCTATGAGTGCATAAACTCAGTGCATGGTTTTGCTACTTGTATCAGTGTGTTTTGAGGAAATATCAGGTGTTTCAACAACCTCATTTACAGGATATGTGATGCTGCACAACTGATATGTGTGTCTGGGGAGGTCAGTGTTTAATCTCTGTAACCATTTCAAAGCTAGTACTTGAAGTATAAACAAGGAAGAATCCTCTTTTTTTACTAAAATGAAGTTTAGTTATTGAGTATTTATCAACTTGTTATAAGTGCTTATTACCGCTGTAAAGCCCCTAATAAGTACTTTGTTGAAGCACCACTACTTGCAACAGAACTTCTGTCACTGATGAGCCTTCTGGTTTATGCCAGTTGCGTTCCTTGAGGGTTGAAGTGAAATTTGTGTTAAACAAATGAACACATTTACCAGTTTTTCCCCCAAAGGTTCCTATTTCTGGTTTTGACTGGAGAAAACATACGTACAGAATCTGAAACACTGATACATGTTTCTCCTCTGAGATAAACAGCAAAACCAATAAAACATACAGAGGAATCTAAGATGGAAATTCCCTGTTGGAGCTGTATCAAAGGCAGGATTTCACTTAGCTTTACTGTGGTAGAATAATGTACAGAATCTGTAGCACGGAAAGTCTGCCAGAGCAGACTACTTGAGTACATATTAAAGATATCATGCTGTTATCAGTGAAGTCACCTTTGATTATAATCCAGTAAATTAAAAGAACTTCTCAAAGCTGAAAAAAATCTCTAGTTAATCAAATACTGAGTTAAACCTGATTTGAGAACTCCATCCTATTCAATTTATAATGTGAGCACATACTACTGGGTAGTGGGAAAATGGACCTGTCCTAAGTATCAGCTTAAGATGGTATTGTACAGTGCTCCCAGAATGTACCCTCACATACGGTAAGAAGGAAAACTCATTTGGGACTTTTCTTTACAAATGATGAAACTGAACTACTCCTTGTTTTTCCTTCTGTGTTAAATTACACCATTCCTGTTCAGTTCAGCTATTCCAAATTAAAAGATGACCTTGGAGAAGAAATTAATGGCATTTTTATGTGCTATGAGGTTTGTTTAGATGCATCTGTATTTCAGCCTGCTTTTGTCCTTCTAGTCACAGAATCACCTCAGCTGGAAGTGACTCACAAGGATTATCAAGTCCAGCTCCTGGCTCCTTACAGGACATCCCCAGAAATTACACCATGTGTCCAAGAGTGGTGTCCAAATGCTTCTTGAACTCTGTCAGGTTGGTGCTGTGATCACTGCCCTGGGGACCCTGTTCCAGTGCCCAGCCACACCTGGAAAAAGGTGAAGAACCTTTTTCTAATACCCAACCTAAATCTCCCTGGCACAGTTTCATGCCAATCCTTTAGGTTCTCTCACTGGTCACCAGAGAGACTGGCCAGCACAGCACCAGTCATGCTGTTAGTTGCTGATTTCACATGGGGGAACTTAGCTCAGACTCTGAGAGGGGAAATCAACACCTTTTCCATAAACAACTCGGATGCCTAATGATGTGTGACAGACACGTTGCTGTGGTGTGGACAGGAGTGTGGCACACACACAGCTGCACATCTGCAGCCCCTGTCTGCTGCTCACTGGCAGCCCTTGCCCAGGAGACTGGCAGCCAGGGAAGAAAGGGTTTAGGAAGAACTGGCTTTACTAAAACATAAGTCTTCCAAGCATCTCTTGTTACTTTAAGGTACTTTCCTCTGGAGAGCCACTGCTGAGCGCTGATCCCTCACACAGAACTCCAAAGCCACAGCCAAGGTCTTGGTGCCAGACACTGACTCAGACTGTGGAGTCCAGTCTTCCTCAGGCTCAAAATTCCCCAGTTTGTCCCATAAAATTCAGTTTGTGCACGGCAGGAGAGAGAGGTCACGGATGTCTGTCAGCTGCCCTGTGCTCAGGAGTGCAGCATTGCCTGTGTGCCTTGTTCACTCTGCATAGCTGTGGCAGGTTCATGGCAGTAACCTGGCTGGGACAACGACTTTGATTTTGGTGCAAATATAGCAATGCAACCCCATATTTTCTAGGGATTTAGTACAGTGTTGCCTTCCTGATCCCACAGTGGTGGAATAGTCAGAGGAAGACTGCTCAGTGTTAACATTTTCCTTTCTCCATTGCTTTCTTTGCCATAGGCAGTTTGTGTTACAGCAGTGTGATTTACTGCATACAAGTCCTACAGAGGTAAATCCAGTACTTCCTACCTGCCCTTCCCAAGCCTCTGCCTCACACCCCAGATCTCAGGAAAGCTTTTGGGTCTAATTTGGCCTATGCTACTCACCCCAGTAGCCTGCTTTCAAAACTGCAATGAACAAGTAAGTTGGAAAATATTTTAATCTCTTGCCACTCTCCCAAACCTCAGGTGAGACTATGGAATTGGAATTGTAAAACTGAGGAAGGGAAACATTTTTCATTGTTGCTATGGAGACTGGAGTTTATGCAGCAATGACTTGTTCTGTTTTCTCTCTCCTTTATCTTAGGCAAAAAAAAAAAAAAAAAAAAAAAAAAAGAAAAAAAAAAGAAAAAGAGAGAGAAAAGGAATATGAAAATATCACAGACAAACCTCTGGGACATGAGATTACAATTTGAATGACCTCTCAGCAGTATTGCAAAGAAAAACAAAGATGACAGGAATAAGAAGAAAAAGGTCTTTGGGTGTCAAGACAGCCAGGACCACAGTGAACATAAGAGCAACCACTGTTTGCAGATTCTTTGGAGGATCCAGTGTTCCCTATCCAGAGCCACTGCTCCAGCCCTGCAGTTCATGCAGCCTGGTCATGGTGAGATGATAAGAGGACAACATAACACTTTTAACAGTAAGACCTACCCACATTTTATCTGTAATATGCATCTTTCAGCAACAGGGATCTGGGACTTTACCTCCTCCTAAATGGCTATGGATGTGTTCTTCCCTTACTAGTCCATCACCTGAAGGAAAATCTGCTGTAGGAACTGTATGGCAGCATAGCAAGAAACAAACATGTACCTGTTCCTTATGAACACATGATCAGAAAGGGTATGATGACAGTACATGAAGTCTGTACCAGGCTCTATTGCAGATCAAAGCATGAAGTGTGTCTGATCACATTGCTGCAGTAAATAAATTATTTCCAGTATTTGAAAACAGCTCTGAAGTTTCAAAAAACGACACATCCTAAGCATAATAGATTGCCCTTAAAAAACCCCCAACATATCCGAACAAAACAGTAGGACTCTGCCAGACTAAAGGTATTTTGATGTTGTAGGATTTAAGCCCTGGAGTGGAGACAAAACTCATCCCCGACATTGTGATCAAACAGGTTTCAGAGCATTGTGGAGAAATACCCTTTTTGGTTTATGAGCGTTGAACTCCTGTGCTGAAGGAGCAAAGAAGGTGTCCATATGGCCCCATCCCTGACCACTCGGATCCATCAGCAGCCTCTTCTGGTTGTCATGACTGGGGACATAACTGAATCCTTGTGCTTTTCCACAGTGATGCATGTGTCAGTCCTGAAACAGCAGCCCAACAAGTGGGAATGCTGTAGGACAAGTAAATTAGGTGGAATTAGCTTCTCCATTTTCTCTTCTTTTTCACTGTTCAGCTCTGCAAAGCTGCAGCTGGCTCCCAGAGCAAGAAATGTTTGTCCTATCTGTTCCTAAACATCTCTAATTAAGAGCAGCCAGGCAGAGGGTGTACAGATGTCTGTGCTGACTGACAGTCATTGAAAGACTGGATAATGGCTTTCAGTGTTAAGAAAACTCCCAGAAATGAGATGACAGGGGACATGTTGCAGGAATTTACTAGTTTGATCCCTTATGTTGAACTGTTGTAGGAATTTTATGGGATATCAAACCAAAAGCTCACCAAAATCTAGATAAATCTAAAAAAGCAAGGAATATTGACCTGAATGCCAAGGGGATAATGCCTTGAGAGGCTACCTAGAACAGAGGCTAGGTAGTGTTAAAGTAGGTATTTATTAAAAAGGTCTTCAAAGGATACACCTTGGGCATGACAAGAGCCCAAGTGAGGCTACACCCAGGATGGATGATGGATCACACGTTTTCACACTTTTATAAGTTTTGGTCCATTTGCATATTGGGGTTGTCCAATTACAGCTTCAGGTTATGAAGTCCCATCCTCCTGGATTGCTCTCCTCAATTTGCTGTTGTTTATACTTTTTGGGCCTGAAGCTGCAACAATGTCCTTGGTTCTCAGGCTGGAAAAGGATTGTTTTTTCTAAACTGTGAAGAGAACTTGCTAACATATTATATGAAGTTCAGAGTTATACACTAATGGAGTACTGAATCTGGATAATATGAAAACTAAAACTTAAGGCATCAGGGGTACTTGGAGCTAGAGGCAACCCTGTAAAAGCTATTCCAATGATACTGACATCCTACAATGTGTATAGTTATTTTGAAACAAATTTTCAGCAAGTTTACAGGCCAAAGTATGATTCTTATTACCATAAGAACCACTTTATGAGTTAAAATTTGGAGCTATTTCTTTTCAAGTTCAGGAATAAATGCAAAAACTGATAGCAAGGGTTCTTAACACCTGTATAAAAAGTTCCTATAAGTAACTAAGACTTGAGAAATTTGAAAATGCCTGGGCTATACTCCACAAAACAACGAAAAAGGCTTAGAAATTAATAATATTACTAATTACTCTTGAACAAAATATATATAATGAGATACCTGTGAAGCTCTTCATATTACATAAACCTTATGTATGATTTATAATTACTTCTGGGTCGCATCTTTATCACAGACCCCCTTCTATTATAAATAACTGATCACTGTGTAATTAGTGATAGGATAGTCATTTATAAGAGCAAAAGTTTGTTCCCTGCACAAAGGTAGCTGGGGAAAAGCAATAAACATTAAATATCAATGTGGGATTAAATTGCTGTTTTTCAATAGCAGCAGTCCTTAACAACTTGTTGCTGTAGCATGGATGTTTCAGAAATGTGAGGCATGATATACAGCAATGATTAAGTCAAACCACTCTCTGTCTTTCATTTGGCTACCCTCTAATCAGGTAAACACTGGGTGCCACATCCTCTGGGATGCAAAGGAGTATTTGTGCTAGTGGGAGCCAGGGAATGTCCTCCTATGGAAAGGGGGACCCATTCCCCATGGTCCCTGCCTCCTCCCCAGGCACTGTGACCAGCTTCACGGGACTCAGGGCTGCCATCTCCATCCTCTGCATGGTGAGGATGGGCTCTTCTGACACAGCTCAGCAAGCCCCTGAGGGAAATCCTGACATTATGTTGCCCATTGTTCTCAGCAGGCTGAGTTTTGGACTGCAAAGTCCACACTTCTTCCCTTGTGGGGAAATAGAATGGAAGAAACTGAAAATTGCATCAAACGAAATCTGGTCCCAGCTGTGTTTCTTCTTACTGTGTTTTTTCCAGTCCTGAGGAGGCATTTCTTGACCAGAACTTTTCAGCTGAGAAATGGAAAGCCTGGCTTGGAAAAAAGATTTCTTATCTCTTCCCTTTTGCAGGTAAAAAAATCTGCTCAAGGTTTGCAAACTTGGCTAAGATTATTTGCTGTAGTGTGGTTTTTGCTTTAAATTTGTGTTTGCCCACTATTCTCCTCCTTAATCTCCTCCCCTCTCAAGTTGCCAATCTCTCCAAGCCCTTCCCTAACTTCCTCCCTCCCAAGTTGTCACTCCTCCCTATCCCTACCCCTTTTTCCAGAGTGTTCCTTGTCTATCTTGTAGTATTCGATACCCCATTTGTTGCTTTGTATTATCCCCCTCCCCTGCTCTCTCTGATAGGTTTATAGAATGTTAGTCCTGCCCTAGATTCCTCCCCTGCCATGCCCTCATTGGTTGGTTGCCCTATACCACTCCCCCTGTAAAAACCTCTGCAGACGCCCTGGGCTTTGTCTTGGGGTCCCAGGTCGTGGACATAATAAATCTATCCAGTTTTACCCCAAGTCCCGTGTTGTTGTTCTCTGTTCCTGCGCCGAACCAAGCGATAACTGGGAATAGCAGAGCTCACGGGGGGAAGGTCGCGCCCCTGCTGTCGCTGCCCAGCACGATACAGCGCACTACGACAATTATTGAAATGAATGCTATTTTACTGAAACATCAGAAGCTTTGGGGAGCTCAGGACCCACTGCACTGGCCTCCGCAACAGAGGTTTCCTCTGTGCAAATGAGCTGGGGCTTCTGTTGTCATTCCAAAGACCTGTGTGGATTTTGTGAATTAATTTTAACATACCACAGACGGAATTAGGAGGGAATCTTTGTACTGTCTATTGTGGACTGCAAGTGAGCCTTTCTAGAAATTACTCAGATGCTTTGGTGTGGACAGGCTGCTTAGGTGTGTTTTTTAGCCTCAGGTCACTGCATAGCACCTGGAAAATCAACATTTTAAAAAGCATGGCCTTAAAATTCCATGTCTTTAAATAAAAAATGAACTTTTAAATAAACATTTGCAATAAGCCCCAAAATAGGCTGCATGTTTTATTTTTTTTTTAGAAATTATTCTCACTTCCTATGCCAAGTACCAAGTATGCAGCAACAAACATCTGCTGCATAAAAAGCACATCTGCTCAGCAGGGGGAGAGGGGTCAGCCACAGAGGTCACTTTTGGAGGGCATGGTGAGGGGTAGGGATAAGGAGATGTAAGAGGCTGTGGCGGGTGTGAAGAAGCTCTTGGTACAGCTGCTCTCTGAGCCTTGCGCTGCACATACCACTGCCCTGTGCCGTCCCTGGTCAGCCTCATTCAGCATGGAGAAGAAGGCTTCTCAAGTCCCAGGAATGCAGCTGGTTGCTAGAGTCAGTCTCTGTCATAAATATGAAGAGTTTTTTCTACTCTTTCTGACATTCTGCCCAAATTGCATGCTGTGAAAATCCAGAGCTGTCATGGAGGCTTGACATGCTGGTGAACACCTTGTCCAAGCAAGATTTTTAGTGTATTTTCTACCCAACAGACGGGACAGGCTCCTCCTCCTAGGCTTTGGACCACAGGGTTTCCTAGGCCTTTGGTGTGCACTGTGCTTCCATGGTGCTTGGGAACAGGGTATGAAACAATTTATATTACTTGGCATATTTCCATGAACTATTTATAGAGGCACTATATTCCAGTGAATTTTATTGCTGGCCCATGCAATTCAGATTATAAAAATGCCCTTTCTAATCCACAGAAAAGAAATCCATCAGCACTGTAGGAATAAGATTTACAACTGGCAGTGTCACTGACTAGCTGGAATTCCAGAACAAGGACAAGCACCATTCCTCCAGTAAGCCCCAGATACAGGGGAGAAGGTGGCAAGGTTCACCTGGGTCCATGGAGCCAGGCTCCTGCTGCTTGTGTTAGAGAAGGAGATTTGTCAGCATCTTGGCCTGAGAACCAGCCTGAGTTTCCAGTCAGAGCAGCACAGGTTGTGATTGAGGAACAGCACTGCTCATTGATCATTGCTCACCCTCACAGCTGCAGATGAATTCACAGTCTCAGGTCCTCTGCTGGGAGATAGAAATTGCAATGATCCATTATGTCTGTCTAGAGGCAAGAACAGTTTCTCATTTGGTTAAGGGGAACCTTCCCATTCCCTGAGCACATGCATAAATGTTGGTGCAGAATAAAACCCACCATGAATGAGTTTTCATCAAAAGCAGAAGTGAGTTATGAAATTGTGTTCAATATAGTGGTGATTTTCTTTTTCCACTGCAGGACAGACTCCAAGGGATCCAAGACAGAAAAGCTTGAAATTAAAGTCTTCCTTTTCCATGGAGATTTTATTCTAATTCTTCCTTTGTCCTCCCTTATTTTCCTTCTTGAAAGTAACTTGTCCCACCAGAGTCTCTGGCCCAGGCAGCCCCATCCCACGAGAAAAGGAGGTGGTGGCAGGTCAGTCTCCTTCCTGCTGCTCAGCCCTGCCATGCCCTGCTCCCAGGACACAGTTCTGGGGCATAGCTGACTTTGGAGGATGTACTGGAGTAAGAGAGACAGGAGCCAAGAGTGGCAAGCTTTGGTTAAATTTGTTTTATATTTTCTGCTTTTTTTCCCTGAGATTTTTTATTTCAGGGTAAAAGTGGAGTAATGGATTAGATAAAGAAGTACTGAATGAAGAGGGCTTGGATCAGTGGCAATGAAGGAAAAAAGGACTGGAAAAATGAAACACATACTTTGTCACAGGACTTCCACACCCACTTTGAGGACAGGAGGCTGCTAGATCCATCAGAGACCATGATACTCCAGGCCATTGGGTTATCAGGGAGCAAAGCTGTCTTTTTGCAGGAAAGCCACCTTCTGTGTTGCTATTGTTCTGCTTCGGAGTGTAAGTTCAGCCTTGGTGAAACCAAACACTCAGTAGCTGAACTGGTTTTCTGCATCTCAAACTTGCAGACTGGGAAACATCACCATTTCTGCCTCTCCATGCTCATCTGAGTTTTCTCAGCTGTTAGCAGGTTGAACTCCTAAGTGATATTTCTGGTAAGAAGGATATTTAGAAACAAACTTGCAATAATTTCAGGAGCATCCTTATTTTGATGTAGCCTTATATGAATTTGTCTTCAAATCCTTTGGATGGCTAATTCCTTGTTGCACATGATGATCCATCATTAAAATAGTAATCACTTTACTGGCTGCATAGCATTTGATCTTTTGGCAAATAAAGAAGTGATTGAAACTTGCACTTATCACACCAGAACAAGTTTGTTCAGAAGAAGAAAATAATTATGTTATTTTTGTACAAATTGGTATAATGAGCTGTCTCTGTGCTATTATCTCTGAGCATTAACTGGGTCTATTATGCAGGATAATACTCTGAATAATTATTACTTATCTGCGTGTACATACACTGAATAATAAAATAATTAGACCTTTTAAAACAGAGTATAGGAAAGATTCCATTTACCGTAATTCTAACTTTCTGATTATAAGGTTGGAATAAAAAATGTGATATTTCAGCAGTGTGTCAAGCTACTAAATGCTGGATTTGTAGAAATCGGTGCAGGCTTTTGCGTAAGTCAGTCTAGACTGAGCAGAGATTTACATAAGGATGTGAAGGATCTGGGCTGCTGAAATTCAGAGATGGCTGAAGCCTGCTGAGCATAGCAAGCTCTTTGTAAGAGCAGTGTTCCTGCTGCGTGCAACTGTGCTTTGGTGCAGGCTTGCAGTGCCTGCACATCTGGAGCACAGGAGGAGCTGGGCTCCTGCAGCTGTGGAGGCTCGTCTCTTCTCTGGGTGGAGGCTGCTCCTTTCCCAGCCAGCTGGCCAAATTCTTCATAAGGTGGAGTGAGCACAATCTGCCTGGCAGCTCGGGCTGGTGTCTTGTGCAGGGCTGACCCAGTCATTGCATCTCAGAAAAGTTGTCTGGGCTCTTGGGCAGTATGAGCACACTGGATTCTCCTGAATTAATGCACTTCTATGGAAGGTTACCTAGGGAGCCATCACATGCTGAGACTGCCAGAGTCTTCTATCTGTCTGATGGGGCAGCTTCTGCTTCACATGTGTGCTGGGAAGACAAAAGTAATTATAATGTTAAAAATGGTGGTGTCTTACTGTACAAAAAGGTAAAATGCTCCAGCCCTGTTTTTTTTTTTTTTTTTTGGCATATCTGAAAGACACCTGTCCTTCAGAAACGGAATCATAGAATCATAGAATAGTTTAGGTTGGAAAAGACCTTAAAGACCCACAGGGATGGTGACTCCACCCCTTCTCTGGTCAGGCTGTTCCGGTGCTTAACACTTTCCATGAAGAAATTTTTCATAATATCTCATCTAAACCTCCCTTGACGGAACCTGAGGTCATTTCCTCTCATCCTGTTGCTTGTTACTTGAGAGAAAAGATTGACCTCCACCTCACTACAACCTCCTTTCAAGTAGTTGTAGAGAGTGACAAGGTGTCGCCAAGGACATCCCTGCTCTCCCCAGGAGAGGGGTGGGGAGCCTGGATGCAACCCCCGATGGCTGCCAGAAGGAGCAGGATCTTTAGGGTGGTGTAAGGCAGACCTCTCCTGCCTCAAAAGGCTCTCCAGAGCCAGGAGACAAATAAACATACACTTAGGGATTAGCTTTTTATGCAATTGCAAAAGCAGACAGATCCCAGGGATCATCAAAACCTTCTTATTGTACTGGTCCAAATGAAATGGAACCAATGGGAGATGGCTACTGCAGAGAGCAGTGTTAAAATGCTGTGGTGGGGAGATGAGTGCTGCTTTGAGCCTCACATTTTTGGATGTTGCTCATTATTTTCAAAAGTTGCATTTCTGTATATCATACACCCAATTCTCTTGCCTTCAGTCACAGTTCATGAGCAGGCTGGCCTTGCCAGGATGGCTGTGTGCTCATTCTTGGCCTGGGATTGAATTTGCTTCATTTGCCATTTCAAGAGCTTGACCTTCTGACTTGCATATATGTTACACAGTGGTGTTGAGGAATGGCAGTGGGTGTTAACCATTTCTTGATGGATAACTATTTAAGGGGAATTTGCTTGGCTGCTTGTTTTTTCAGGACACCTCAGGAATAACTGAACTGTGTCAGATAATGAAGAGAAACAAATTCATCTCCTACTCTCTTGCAAATCCCATACACTGGGTTAATCACAAAAATGATTAGGAATTCGAAACAGACTGGTGGAACATTTTAATTCTGTTTGTTGAGAACTGTAAACATAATTGATTTACATTTCTCTGCAATAAGTTAATTTGAGAGAGTGCTCCCATTGTGAATAATATCAGATTCAAGGCTATATGGCTTACAAATCTCAGTGGCTCCACTGGAGAAAATACAGATCACTCCTTGCTGCAAAGGATGAAAAGAATAAAGACTAATGACTGGTAAATGTTGGCTTCCTGTAAACAGAAAATTACCAAATCTGATAAATGCAATCCATTAGCACTATTACACAAGAAGCAACATGCTCTCCATTATCCCTAATAAGTTAATGGATCAGTGCTGAAATTTAAAAAAAGAAATTAAAGAGAATCTTTGGATGCAAAGTCTCCATCATCCACAGTAGTTTTGGATTTTAAAAAAATAGTTTCCTGGAAATACTACAATTCACTGAAGGTATGATGTATGAAATATTTTTCCATCACAAAATGTAGATTGGCTGAAGATGTAGATCCCTACAGAAGGACATCCTTTGAGATGGAATCTTTTGCTGTAATTGTGGTAAGTCAGAGAGAGGGAGGGAGTGGGCTGAACATGGAAATGCAGCAGACCCAGATTCAAACACTCCTGCTGATGCTGCAAATGTTAATCTTAACTGGCTTGTCTAAAGACTATCTAATGTGGGGTTTTTTTTTGTTGGTGGTGTTTTTTTTTTTTTTTTTTTTTAACTTTTCTGTTTCCAGAAAAGATCTTGTCATTTCTGCATGGAATCAGATCTTATGTGATTTTTTTTTGTCTAAATGAAAGAGAATTCTTATATCCTGGATAGCCCTGTAGTCCTCCCAAGTAGGCAGGAGAAACACAGAAAATGTGAAAAATTCCTATTTTTAGGAAAAATTCCTTTTTTTTACTATTGTTACCTCCTGTTTCTACAGCAAAGTGAAACAATTCAGAAACTAGAAGGTTCAGTATTCAGTTTAAACAAAAAGTCACTAAAAAATCCATAACTAGTAAAAAAACCAAAAAAAACCACAAAAAACCCCCAAGCCCTGCAACAAATGGGTACAAAAGCCCCTTACCATCATGATGAAGGCAATTGGGTGAAAAGAGCAAGAGAGAAGGCCTTATTCAGAGTGAAATGAGGTTTAGTTAAATAATGCCTTAAAGCATTTCAGTAAATATTAGTAACTGCCAATATGGAAAAGTTTCTATCTAATACAGCCTAATCACAGTGATTCCCCTTCTTAATGTGATTAATGCAGGTCAAGGTTTGCTATGTATTTTTTAAGCATGGCTTGCATTAATCTCACAGATGTTGCAAATGCCTCTCCCCTTGCCAACACTCATTTTCAAGCTCCTTGTTGTTGGCACAGCTTCCCCAGAAGCTGGGCTGGAGCACTGAGAGTGGACAGGTGTCTTACCTCCTTCTCCTCTGCCAAAGCTCCAGTGACAAGGATGATAAGTTCTCCAAATATCAGTCTTTCCAGACATGGAAAACACTATTTACTTCTTAGCTCGGGGATCCTGGCCAAGACACCCAGAAAAACCCAAATGTGGGCTGTCATGAGAAGTGAATGAATATTAGAAGTCTGCTGGGAAATGCAGTTGAAATTCATGAAGTGCTGACATTTTGTTAAGTCACAATAGAAGCAGAAGAGGACCTTGTGCTGTGAAATTGTACCCAAAGTCAGTAGTGTCTGACTGTTAATTGCAGAGTTAGATGGGGTGCAGGTGTTAGTGGCAAGGACTTGTCCAATATTGTTGTCCTGAGACAGAAACAGACCCCATCCTTTCCTATTTCTTACCAGTTTCCTCTGATTTGTTTTGAAACCTGAGTTTCTCAGAGAGATAAGAATGATTGTCTCAAACTACTATAGATTTAGAGGATCCAGTCTGGCTCAAATTAGCTAGAAGAGGTTCTCCATAGGTGCAGGCATGAGTGGGTTATATTTCATCCTGTTTTTCTTGCTGTGAGTTTAATGGCACATGATCTTTATGAAACATTCCCCAGTCTTTAAAAGCATGGTGTTTTCCCTATTTCAATCTCATTTTGCAAATCTGCTTTACTCGTGAAATATATGACAATGGCACATATGGTCTGAAGAGGGCCCCGGTAACCTCTGTTTAAGATGAGGGACACAGATTTGACCTAATTTCCCTTGTGAAACCTTGTTATGCTCTTGAAAAACACGATCCTGATTTTACAACGATTGGCTCACTTAGAAACAGGTTTACAGCCCTTTGCTTTGTTTTACAGCCCCAAGCTCCCCTTGTTTTTTCATATATGAGCAAGTTTTTGTTGCACCTGATGGCTCTTGGAGCACACTGCACAGGGACCTGCTGGCTCAGCTCTTCTTAAGCTGTGCCAACCAGAAGCTGCTGGTTTGCATCCTTGTCTGCACTGACGTGCTGCAGAAGTGTCCTGGTTCATGGATGGGCTCGCTAAGCCTCACGTTGCATTCCCTGGGAATAGACAGATTCATCTTGCTACAGAGATGGGTCCAGCACAACTCATTTATCGGTGCTTTCTGGTAGGACAATATTTCATTGACAGAAAAGAAGAACATTTTTTAAATGGTCCTTCACAGGATGAGCTGTTGCCCCAGGCGATTCATCATAGTGATTCATTGCAATTTCATTTCTTTTGGGAAGTGTTCTCACTTCTGCTCTAGGCCACTGTGCACCTGTATCTGTCAGCTTGCATGCACTGACTTGCTCCATGGGGAACCTGGTGTTGGTAGGATACTGAGATGTATAAAAATGTAGAATTATTGATTAATTTCCTCCCCAAATTTCACATGAATTGCTCAGACAGATGAGTGTACGTGTTGTGTTTTGTTAATCAGTTTCTTATAAATATTCCAGTTTTTCATGGCTGAAATCACTGTGTTGTCTCATGCTTGGTTCAAGAGCAGCTCTGAAGGATGCTGGCTGTCATAACACTAAGAATTTCAACCTATGCCTCAGAAATTCTGGAAATCTGTTGGTTAAGTAGGTGTCATATTTGTGGTTACTATAGTTCTTCAATATCCATCAGCATATGTTCTCTCTAAACCAGCTGTAAATGCCCAAAAAATTTGGAAAAAAAGCTGAAATATCTGTCCTGTCATCCTCTCCTCTATTCTTTCTTCATTAAATTGCCCTGTGCAAACTCAGCCTTGAAGATTAGCTTGCACAGAGAAGTGCTGAGGGACAGCCATGTCCCAGGACTGAAGGTGTGCCCGAGAAGCTGCTGGGAGCGCCAGTGCAAGCACCCAGAGCTTGGAGGGAGACTTGGACAGACAGAAGAAGCCCCATCTCCAAGCTCGCCACGTCACTACTTCTGTGGCTCAGCCAGCTCATGGTGGGGGTCCCACAAAACACAGATTTCCATGGATTAATATGCCTTGGATATATGTGGGAGTGCCCAAGCACTTCCCCTGCAAGGGGAGAATTTCACGCTGCCTTTATTGTCACAGCTGTGACCGTAGAGGTCCCGAGAGAGGTGTGCAACTCAGGTTCCAGGCACAGGTCTCTCTCCTGGTGGTGTGGTGGAAAGCAGGATTAGAGTGACTCACTCATGGTGTCATCAGAGTCCTTGTGACACTGCAGGTGTCCTTCTTTTCTTCTCCTCGACCTGACACACCAAGGCTGCAGGCTTGCCACACTGCATTTTGTAGCTGGGATATAGCTGGGTGAAAGGGGGAAGTCTACTAAGCATTCAGGCTGATGCAGAGGCAATGAGGTGAGAGATACTGTGGTGTACCTGGGTCTGGAGAAAAGGGGTATTGTTACTCTAAAATCAGTACCATGAAATAAAGCTGTTAATAAATAAATGTACACAGTGGAGCTTCCTCATAGCAAAGTCTCATACTGAGGGACCTCATCTGTCAGCAAGGAATTCCTTCTTTATATCTAGTGTAAACCATCCCTCCTGCAGTTTGAAGCCTTTCCCTCTTGTCACATCACTATATGCCCTTGTAAGAAGTCCCTCTCCAGCTTTCTTATAAGCCCTCTTTAAGGACTGAAAGGCTCCTCAAAGCCTTCTCTTCTCCAGGCTGAACAGCTCCAGCTCTCTGAGTCTCCTTCACAGGAGAGGTGCTCCAGTCCTGTGATGACCTTAGTGGCCCCCCCTGGACTCATTCCAACAGTTTCTCCTTTGGGCAGCCCCAGATCTGGAGCATTACTCCAGGTGGGGTCTCATAAGGGCAGAGTAGAGGGGCAGGTTTGTGAAAAGCACAAGTGCAGAAGCAGAACACAGGCTAAAGGCTGCTGGTTTGCTGAGGAGAATCGTGCAGGTAATGAACTCGGGGTGTTTGTAGCCTTATGGAAATAACTTCATACTTTCCTGGCATCAAAGATTATTATGTAGTGTTTAACAATGAGGGAAAAAGGATACCAAAAAGAGCTAAAGGAATCATTAACAGATTCACACACTGTTTTAAAAGGTAGCACAAAACTCTTTGAAGTGTTCATTACACAGTCAGGTTTGACATTTCTGATGTGGTGTTTGATGAGCATGACTGGGCTGGAATGAACGAGTCAGGTCTGCTTTGGACTATGGTGGAACCAGGGTTTAGCTCAGTTTTCTGCATCTCTTTTAATTTGTTCCTGAATTTTGTACTTTAAATGTTTTCTGTTCTGTTATAGAACAGTTTATAAGCATTCTGCTGAAGAATCTGACGTTTATTGCAAAATTTATGGGTTTCTCTTTCACAAAAAAAGCATAAAGCTAACTAACTTGCACAAAATGCCTTCAAAGATAGTAATTCCCCTGTTAATGAAGCTCCCAAGCACTTGAAGCTGCAGAAAATAGTGAAGTTGCTGATGGCAGTAGAGATAGTCATGGCTTTTCTGCCATTGCTCATGGCTTGAAATTACTGCAGTTATTGTAATATGGATTTATGGAGTTGTATAAGGCTTGCCTGGTGGGAACAACTCACTGAGCTACAGGGCAAGTTTGGGTCTCCTCTTATAATTCAGATATACAAGGATTTTGGAAGGAATGCTGTTATTGTGGTAAAATGCTTCCTTTTTTTAAGAAATAAAAACATAGACACATTCAGATAATTTATTTCTGCTCCCTCTTTTTCTGACTGGAATTACTTCAGTGCAAACTTTGGTCTCCAGGATATAACACCTCCATGTAAGCATGCTGTAGCAGGAGGTGTAAAAATCCCAGCCTAGAGAAATAAGGCAGAAGGAGCCTTGAAGTGATTTTGTTTTCTGCACTCATCTCCTGTGGCTGGGAAAGTGGGGTCAGAGAAAGGATACTGGATTTTGGCCATGACTTATTTATTTCAATCTTCACTCAGGGTGGTTCAACTTTTCCGTGGAGGAAAAGTGGATACTCTGATTTATATTTTTACATCATGGAAAGGAATATACAACAAAAATATGTGGACTGGTTATGCATTCACTTGGATATGCCAGTACTCTGATTTTATAATATCTTCCAAACTATCCTCAAAGTTATCTGTGTAATTTTTTTCTTTTCTTTTCTTTTCTTTTCTTTTCTTTTCTTTTCTTTTCTTTTCTTTTCTTTTCTTTTCTTTTCTTTTCTTTTCTTTTCTTTTCTTTTCTTTTCTTTTCTTAGGATATTGCTTGTTGAAATTTTTATTGTTACAGTGAGTTTTTACTGCCAGGAGATTTTATTTTGGTGATACATCCCATCCTTGTCATCAAGTGTACTATGGTAGCAGTTCTATCCAGACATCCTACACAGTGAGCCACAGCCAGTGGTGAAAGAAAACAGCATTTCAGTATATTTAGTGTTACTTTGAGATAGTGTCTTGGGGAGGATGTCATTAATGAGGTCCACAGTCTTTACAAATATAAATTTGTGTTCTGGATTTCATCCGATTCAGAGGAGACATTCACTATCAGTGAGTATCAGAGTTTCATCAGACTTAAAACTACAATCCTTCATATTTTCAAGCTTCCCAATCAAGGCACTTCATTTACTGGACTTCTCACATACACACATTCAACTTTCTAGTACTTTGTATTTAAGTAATTTAAATAATAAGATAAATTTAAGATAAATTTCACTTTGACTTATAGAAAGAATATTCCTAGGCATGTTTGGATCTGTAATTTTGGCTATCAAACCCCAGAACAATGTTTTCTGCAGAAGAATATTTACATATCTATTCATGCTATATATTCTAGAGCTTTCACAGCTGCATAACTTCCAAGGGGAAAATGGAGACCTCAAATGACCAAATTTAGGATCACAGAGAACATTTATATTCTCCTATGAAATGTGCAGTAGAACTACAGTTCCTGTGTGTGCTTTGATAAGACTCAGTTTGTATTACAGTTACCTATTGTACCAATTTTCTGTCTTTAAATTTGACTGCTGTTCAGGTAGAGAGAGAGAATTTGCATTATTTTCAGCATAAAAGTTATAAAACCCCCTGTAATTCTTAACATGAAATTGACTCTTGCAAGCCTTTGAAAAATAGAGCTTGACCAAGCATATATTGTTTTTACATATTTTACAACGTGTCAAAAGGAAAATGTCCCTTGCCACTTAAAGTCTGTCATTTTTCCCCCTACAAGATGATCAAATAATTCATCACATCTATGATCACAATAAATGTACACTGTAAAGGGGAGAATCTATCTGAAAAAAACAAGAGTTAATGTGAGCCAACAGCCAACCTCATACCTCTGCAGCTAAGGTAATTCTCTGGGGTACTTGAGGACTCTGCCTTTAGAGTTTGAAAATACCTGGTATATTATCAAAGAAGTATTTTTGGTACATTTCTTCTATGCCATGCTGGGAAAGTCAATTAGTCCTACTGGCTGATCAGTGCAGTGCTAGCTCATGTGTTTAATTCAGCCTGGGTTTAGAGAAGGTGTTGCTACAGCAGTTAAAAGATTAATCTGCCTTAAAGTTAAATGCAGTAGAAATATCACCCTGAGAGCACAGACAAGCCAAAGCAAGGTCTGGAAGAGATGCCAGCTGAGGCCAGGATTGCATCCTCAGAGAATTTCTTGAACCCAAAGGCTGAGAGGCCCCCACAGTTGCTGTGGTGCCCACATGGTGGGGCATGAGCCCCTTCCCCCATGGCTGCAGTGCCCACAGGGATGCCCAGGGATGGAGCTGTCCCAGTCCTGGACAGGCTGGTGGGATGAGCCCTGGGCTTCCAGAGAGGGCACATAGCTCTCCCCAGAGAGCACTGACACCCGAACTCTGTTCAGTCTTGTAGGTCTCATTTTCTGCATTTTTTTTTCTTGCCTTTAAAAAGAAATCATTGTAGAGCAGCTATGATTCATGAGTAGATATTTATAAATTCATGTGGGTAAATATTTGGTTCTCTTCAGCTCTGTGGAAAACAATTAGATGATGAACAGATTGTGACTAAGTACAATTAATAGCTCCAGAGTGTGCCTTCACAGGGGAATAAATACAACAATTAGTGTCTTATTTTATCAGTTGTATAGGTTTGTTTCTAATTATAAAGGCATTCGCAGAGCAGGCTAATACAATACATCAGCTGAATAGAAAACATCAGCTCATCTCAAATCCCAGGACTGTGTAACTTGGGAAGAATAATACCTACTATGAAGCAGAAACTTTTTCTAGACTGGTGCAGAGGCCATCTTTGCTTTTTAGAAAATTGAGGATAGTTGGTAGAGGAAACTTCAGGCTTCAAGCCTGAGCTCCAACCCAGACACTGATAACCATGAGCTCAAGTGACTGGGCTGTGCTGGGAGTCAGGGGATGCACAACAGAGCACTGCACCCTATGGATGAAGCTGCAGGGCTTTCCCACTGCAGCTGGCTGTGCCTTTTCCTGCTGTGCCACAGGATGGAGATCAGCTTCCTCTGGGTTGTCTGTCAGAACAGGTGCTGGGAGTCTGGGACAAGAGGTTAGGATGCAGGAAAGCAAAGCTACTGCGTTAGCTGCTGCAGCCACTCAGTGTCCTCAGGTGCCCCCTTTGAGGTGCAGAGCACCAGACACCCAGGTAGAGAATGCCATACAGCTGCAATTGGCTCCCATTTGGCTGTGCACTATATCTCATTTTAAATTGCAATGTCACACTTCATATGGCATAACTTCTGTTGATTGAAGCTGCTCAGCTCTGGTGAGCCTGAGCAGATATTTTCTGGGGTGAAAGAAGGGATATCCTTGCCATGTACAGTCTCTAGTCAAATCCCAAGGGAAAAGTTGTCTCAATTCTCAGAAGGGCAAACCAGCTGTCGGGAATGGCCATATAGTTTTCATTACAATTTCTGCCCTTCTGCCAGTAAAAACCTTGTGACCTTTTAGATGAAATGGCCAGCTAAGATTCTGATAGCTGATACCAGACTGTTACAATGGAGGGCTCTGGAGGGCTCTGGATAACCTCAAAGGCAGGTTCCTACCTGCTACATCCATTGGTACAGAGAGGAACTTTGGTGGATAATTGGTCATATGTTGGTCACTAATCCCATATTAGATCTTGATGTCAGTAAATTTCCTTGTACTATTGGAAATAAGGGCTGTCTTGGTTCCTTTTTTTATGGAGACAGAAAATGTGATAATTTCTGAGTTCTCCATGGCTCTCTGGCACTGTCAGCAGCACGCGTTGTTGCATTACTCAGTCTCAAATCAATCCCTACTTTAATTGCTCTTGCACTTTCCTGTGCATTGTTATAGCACTCAAGAATTACTTCAAAGTTGCTATTGTTTTTCTAAAATGTATCTTATTGTTAAAAAGATGTGAGGTGTTCTATGCAAATGCTGCCATTCATCTTTTACTTTTAGCTGGATTGTTTTGAGCAAGGTTAGCTAGAACTTTAAGAACTTTGCTACTGTTCACGTGTAGATAAAACCAAAATTTAAGGGGGCAGCAGGTGATTTCATCTGAAGAGCATAGCAACAAACAGACCACCAGCAACAAAGGCAGTGTCCCTGTCCTGCCAGCTCCAGCTGCCTTGGGATGGTGTTGTGAGGGAGGGATGTGCCATTGGCAAAGGAATACAAGTCATGTGCCTTGTCTGTACCCACTCAACATACTAACATCTGGAATACAGAAAGGGATCTAAAGCCCCTCCTACTCTTGCTCTTGCCCTGAAACCAGCCTCTTGTGGAATATAGGGCCAAAACGAGGCAGAATTACATGGGCCTGATGCCCTCCATTTGCCTCTCTCTCACACATGATGGTGATTAATGTCTTCTCAGAGACTGAAAGTTGAAGGAGCACAGACTCAGAAAAAATATCAGGTGTGATATGAGGCAATAGCAGAAAACTTATAACAAAGAAAGTTCCAGAACTTCCACCAGAAGTAGAAAAAACATATATGTATACATTTATGTGTATTTATGTGTATTTTCTATATGCTGTAATGATTCATTGTGCAGCACCCAGTAATGACTTGAGCTATTTTTGTACGTAACAAAAACCCACCTTGAATTTTATAAAAGTCTATTGTACCAAAAGTGATATTCAGACTGAAAGCTGTTGCTCAACCAGAAAGGACCTTCTGTAATTTAAATTAGTCTCAATATGCTTGAAAAAGCTTATAAAAAGACTCAGATTATTTTATTAAAGGCACACAAAACTTCAACTGATTTAGTTTAAGAAATGCAAATTTTTTTCTAAGGTTAATTTTCATGGAGGCAATCTTCTGTAGCTCTCTTCCCTCTTCCAAATAACCTTTTACAAATCTTCAGATTGGCTATTTGCATCTGTATTTTCTGAAGTCAATTTTCATGTCTTCCTTATGAAGACTTACAGAAGTTTTATAGCAGTGCATTGCTGGAACATAAATTGATAGAAGGCTTTAAAGTTGAGATGAAATCTTAATAAATGCTAAAGTTTTTTTATTTGCTACAATAAAAGCATTTTCTCCTGCTTTCTTGAGGTTGTATGCATGCTACCAATGCTCTTGTGTTAAACTTTTTTGTCAGTATCACCTTGGAAGAGAACTGCATCAGCTCTCATTTACCAGAATTTTCTTTTAATCTCCTTAAATTGTCTTTCCTTTCATTGATTCTAGGGTGTTGATTAGATTTATAATGACTAAAACTAGAGTGCAGACTAAGATCAGACTTAATGTTTGCAGAAAACAGAAACCAATCCAGAAGAATGTCACAGGCTGGTGTTCTTATCTACTCTTGCTGGCCCTCAGAAAAAAACACAAGCAATCCTTCTCTTCACATTAAGCAAAGCAATTAATCAGTAGACTGCAAGCAGATTCTTTATTAAACTTCATCCACAAAAGGGAAGAAGCCTCCACAGTTTTCCTTCTGTCTGGCCTCCTCAAAGATCAGTGTGGTAGTTGAAGGTGGTATTTTGACATTTCCATCAGCTCAGATAGTAGTAGAGCTAATTCACACTAGTAGAGACATAAAAACAAAAACAAAATGAAGATGATGAATTCTAGATTGTTTCCTGAACCTTTGTTTGGCGCTATAACCCTACACCAAACACACTGAATGCTTTGCCCATATATGACAGCAATTCCTATCAGCACCTGGTGAACAGGTCTTTCTTCTGCCAGAGGTGATTTTGTGATGTTGACCCAATGTAGCTAGGCATGAAATTTTTAATTGCAGAAGTATTCTGCCTTCCCAGGGACTATAGGAGTAAGCACTATAAACCTGTTAGCTTTTGCTGAACTGCTCTCTTCTATTGTCAAACAGCCTTGGGCAGCCAAGATCTGTTCTACTCCCCCAGGAACCACTATTATGCCAACATAAATTAATTTGACTTCAGTGAAGTTCCTGCCCTTACACAGTAGAGAGAGATCAGACTGGACCAATTGTCTTTATCAATGTTTTTCTCTGTTGCTGGATAGATAGCATGTCTAAACTTTAATTTAATAAAATGAGTGTATCTAGCATAAACCAGATGGACTAAGGTTTGTTGACGAAATGGATAGGTTATTTTCAAGGACACTGATTCACAGTCTTCCAGAGAAAAATAGCATTTAAGAGATCTATTGTTGTTGAATAAACAGTAGAGAAACTGGGAAGGTCGATTTACCTAATGTTGGTTTTATATTTTAGAGGTATTTTGCTGGGTATGGGGATACGTTAGGCAAAAAGCAAACCTTTTGTTATTTTCTTTTAGAATCACAGAATCATGTAGGTTGGATGGGATGCCATCCTCTCCAAGACCCCGCTCCTAGCAAGATCAAGGCTGAGGGTGTTCAGTCTGTCCTTGGATGCTTCCAAGGATGAAGATTCCACAACTTCTGGACACCTGTTCCTGCTCCTGACCACTGTTGTGGTGAAACCTTTTATCTTGGATGAAGTTGGCCTTTCCCTTTCTTCAGTTTGAGCTTGTTTCCTTTTCTACTGTGCAGGTCTGAAAGCAGTATGAATTCATCTTCTGTAGGATTTTCCCTTAAACAGCTGAAGAGAACAGCAAAATCTCTATTTAGAATTCCCTTTTAAAGGAGACTCAAATCTCTCAGTGTTTATGTGCATGTCCCAGGACCCTGATGGTTTGGGTGGCTGTTACTCTCAGGTTCGTTGTGTGATTCTTGGTGTGTCCTGTGCAGGGCCAGGAGTTGGATTCAATGAATTGGGCTCTTTCAACTCAGCATGTTCTGTGATTCTGTGACTTTCTCCAGCATGTCAATGTCTTTTACTATGGATCACCAAATTGCTTACTTGTTTCATAGAATTTTCGCTCTTAATTTTATTGCCCCTCACTCCAGCCCACATTTCCAAAAATTATGAATTCAAAAAATGTGCTGCATTTCTAAAGCTCTTCCAGCCACTAGCTACAGACAGCCACTCCTCTGCTGCTACTGAGATGATACTTCCGGAACTTTAGGAGCTCTTAGTGTTTTGGGTTTGTGTACCAAGGTTCTTGTAGTGAGGGGGCTGGCTTCTGAGAGAACTTCCCAGAAGCTTCCCCCATGTCCAACAGAGCCAATCCCTGGAAACTCCAGGATGGACTTGCTGCTGACCAAAGCCAAGTCCATCAGTGATGGTAGTAATGCCTGGTGATAACATTTCAGAAAGAAGAAAGTTATTGCCCAGATGTAACTGTGGTCAGAGAAGAGTGGAGTGATAACATGTGAGAGGAACAGCACTGTTTACACCAAGGTCAGTGGAGAAGGAGGCCAAGGAGGTGCTTCAGGTGCTGGAGCTGAGATTCCCCTGCACCCTGTGGTAAAGACCACAGTGAGGCAATTGCACCCCTACAGCCCATGGAGACCCATGTTGGAGCAGGCTCTTTGCAGGGACCTGCAGACCTCTGAAGGCAGGAGCCTGTGGTAATTGCATATCCCCTGAACAGAGAGAGTAATAGCTTTCCTAGGATTTTCCTGGGAAACTGTGAGAAGCTGTGAGAAAGCTCAGAGAAAAGAATGAGAAACAATTCTTATCTTCACTTGCTGCACCTGTTGTTGTGCACATGTGGAATGTGTTATGGAGATTTGTTTACCAAAGGGTGATTTCTTAATTGGACACTGGTGATGGTGTTTGGATTTCAAGGACTGTCTGCAAGAGCAGTGAGTGTTTCTTAATAGAATAGTTGTCATGGTTTGACACTGGCGTAATGCCAGCGTCCTTATGAAAATGTACTTTTCTTAAATAAATGCTGTGAGATGTTATCAGGAACAGAGCAGAGCAGGCTCAAGCTTAATAACAAAGGAAAAAAACTTTATTAAACTACTACTAATACAGAAAACACATAAACTAAATCTAGGATGAAGACCTTTTAAAACACCCCTCCTCTTCCTCTCAATTCTAAAAAACACCCAGCCCTGAAACATCACTCAGGATTTCTGATCAAATTACCACCCTTCAGGTAATCTATACTCAAACTATTAAGGGAGAGAGAAGTCTCTCTTGCACCACAGACCCCCCAGGAAACACAGCTGTTACCCTGTGTTTCCCTGTCACACATGGCTACCGCCTGGAAAAAATCTGCCAGTGTGACACTCTCCATTCCATGTCACAGTGCTCTCACCACCGTGCATGGACAGACTGCTCATAGGGCTCCTTTAAGGATGCTTTGCCACGGATCTAAAGATATAACAGTTCAGTTTCTCATCTTGGGACTACAGTCCCCCCCATTTTCTCTTGGGGCCAAGGGGTCTAAAAACAAGACTTATCTTCTTCCTGAAGACAGAGGGTATTACTATTCTCTCTTTAGCTTTTTTCGTTTCTCACTATTCTATTCTTGTGCTGTTCGAAGCTAAAACAGGTCTCCCTGGGTTACCACTGCATCCCTTTAAAATGCAGTCTCTATTGCAGGAGATTTTAGTTCAGTCTATGGCTAACAAGAAAAGTCTAGCTAAAAGCTACTTCATCATCTCCTCTTACCTAAATATTTTTTCTTCTAACATCTCAGGTTCCAGACTATCTTTCTTCCACTACAAATCAAAGAGGAGTAATACTTTTAAAAAGCCCTCATTTCCTGGAAAGGGTTAAACGTTCAGACTCCCTGGACGACTAATATCTCTGTCTGGCGTTCCGCCTCCCACGCTGGGCATTCCCCTCCTTTCTCCTTCTCCTCTGCCGGCAAATTTCCAGGTGCTGCCAGGCTTTCTGTCTCTTTCCCTCTTGCGGGGGAGGAGGAACAAAAGCATCTCTACTCCTCTCCACCCTTCCGTCTAAGAGCTGGCTCGGTTCTAGACCTTCAGCCCCCTCGGCCCACCTGGACAAGGCCGCGTGGCTTCCCCTCCCCCACCCAGCCTGTAGCTGGGCAGGAGAGCGTCTGCACTCTCTGACGACCAGAACCAAAAGAGAAAGTTCTCCTGAGAGTTCTTGCTTTTAACCCCCTGTGTTCTCAGAAGCATGTCCATACTTTCAGTAGTCACTCCAGGTGCCAATATCTAAACCTGACCACTGATTAGTTTGACCCAACTTCCTAGAAAAAATTCACTTCCATGTCAAACCATGACAATAGTATAGAATAGTACAGTGCAATACAATAAAGCAATTGATCAGCCTTCTGCAGTCATGGAGTCAATGCTAATTATTATCTAGTGGGGACCGCTGCTACAGTAGGAGCCTGCAGACCCATGGACAGAGAAGCCATGGTAAGACTCTCTTCTCTCTCCTTGTTGGGATGGAGGGAGGTTGCCCCAGTTCATGAGCCTGAAGGAGAACTTTTTGTCTTGCTACTCAGTGGTGCATCCTGTCCAGTGTGTTGGCCAGGCTCTCAGGGGCTGGGACTTGGCTTATTCATGGGATTCCTCTTTAAAGGGTCCTCTTAGGAGTCTCTTCAGCATTACGCAGATCTCTGAGGCTGTGCAAGCCCACACAGCTACTTGGATTTTGGCAATACAAGCCAGCGCAGACTAGGAGAGGCTGGGATGTCATGGGGCACCCAGCTTTAGCCCACATCACATTACTCTGACTTTGGTTTATAAGCCTGGCTGTGAGCAAAAGCACTTCCAGCAATTAGGATTAGGAAGGCAAAATGAGGTCTTCCCACAGCAGCGAGCTTCCCGAAGCAGCTGCTGCATGGATGGTATTCTGTTCCTTGCCTATTATTAATATTAATCTTGCTTTTCAGATCTAATATTGCTTAAACCTTCATAGGTAAACAAATGAGATGGCTTCCTTACAGTAAAAGCTTGAGAAAGGCAGGGCATTGGCATCTGTATGCTGTTTTCCTCTGTTTGATTATGATCTCTGAGCACTGGTAACGTTATTTGAATCTAATAACCAAGCAATTTTAGAGTCGTGATATTCTAACAGTTCCATCTATCTGGAAGACAGGCATTTTGAAGGACTCCATTTGGTGGGTTGGCAAAGCTGCATCTGTACAGAATAAGAAGAATGTAGATACGACATATTATGTTATCTCTTTTTCTCTGCTAAGGCAGTTAAAAAACATGTGAAAGTTGCATATGTGAGTAAAGACCAAGGCACTAGATGAATAGAAATTATTTCAACCATAACACTGCCCCTATCAGGGAACTAGCACATTTACACAGGTATTTTTCATCTCTCATAATTTTGTCTTTTTTTTTTTTTTTTTTTTCCAGCCAAGTGCTAAATCCAGCAGGCTTTGCTTGGCATCACAGGCATTCTGCAATGAGAAACTAAAGAAAGACAAGCAGATGCAAAATGAGAGCTGTAATATTCACAACAGGAAAGAATTAAAGAATATGTTCAGCTTTCCTCAATATTAGTTCAACTACAGCAGGTGTGTTTTAGTCCCATGGTCCTGATTCCTCCTTTATCTCTTTCTTATTCAGACAGCTTTATTGTTTTTGTGAGCTGGAATCTTGAACTCCATCTGCTCTAATCAGCAGTAGAGATAAACAGCAATAAAAGTAAGAGGGTGAAATGCCTGCCATGGGGAAGTGCTGCATTTTGTGTCAGCTTGATCAAAACCAAACTCCTCCTCTAAAACATATTTTAATTACTAATTAAGTGACTTTAAAGGGCTTTTGTGAAACAAAAACTGACAAAGGAGTATCGGCTTTTAGAAGCACTTAGAAACCCATGCACTGCATAAATGCTTTCAACACATATACATACATACATATGTGTATATATATCTCAATAGAGTTTGAATATCAGTGTCTTTCCCACTCTAGGATCCTCACTATAACAAAATCCAGATTTTGCCCACAAGTATTATGGAGAGAGTTCTGCAAAAAGATTTGGGCACATGCACAAGTTGACCCTTCTGTTTCATTGTGCTTCAATGGCTTGAGTTCTTGCATCCTCTGAGGCAGAGCACCAAGGTAGGTCCCATGCCCAGTGGAGCACTGTGTTGGGAGGGATGAAGGCTGCAAGCCAGGGAGCATGGATGGCTTTTCCACAAAGTGCAGTCGCTGCTGCCATGGGCAGTGCACAGCAGAGCTGATGGCAGAAGAGCTTGCAAAACGGATGTTGTGCTCAGGTAACTAAAAGTTTTATGTGTCCAAATGGCTTTAAGTTACACTGGCATCCTTAGCTGGTGTTCTCTGTGTCATTTGCTGTACAGCTGGAATGGTAGAGCTGTTTTGGGGTACATCTCATGGAATTGATCTAAATGCTTGTTCCAAATCATCTTCTAGGGATGTTTCAGAAAGCAGAGCAGAAAGCCTGGCCCGAAGTGTTCTGAGCAGGCCACTGTATGAGTCCCTTCTACATGATCATTAGCAAGGAGATATGGCTAAATAATCATCCATGTTTGAGTTTAGAAAGAAAATAAAAATAAATAGGAAAGAGACCACAAGCAATCCTTTCTGACAGAATAGGATGACTGTTTAAGTTTGTTTTGATTGAGCACTCTATTAACCAAAAATGGAAATTCAGATAGGTTAAACTGCAAATTCAGCGGGTATTTCTCATGTTATGTCATCTTGAAAGAAATAACTAAATGTAGGAAAAGGTAGGCAAAGACAAAGTGTTTTGAATTATGTTAAAAAGAAAAAACAGGAAGTTGTTTACTTTGTGCTTAAGGAAGCAATCACTAGAAAAGAAAAAGCTTCTTTGGCTAATATTCTCAGCTGGGATTCTTGTAAGTGGCATTATCCCTCTGCAACCTCATTGTTTGTTTTAGAACTTTTTGATTAACAAAAAAATGCATCTTTCATAAAGGAAAACAACATCTCTATGTTGGTAATATATTTTGCCATGGACTGTATAACACTCCCCTATAGTTAATAATAAAAATTGGTACAGATTATAAGGTCAACAATGCATTTCATTTTACTGCAAAAGGTAATGGTTTCACCTGGCTGTGGAAGCCTCTTACAGGCAGCACTCTGTGGTAAGATAAATAGTCTTTGTCACTCTTTGGAACAAATTTAAGTTGTACCATAAGATAAAATACTGTTTTGGCCAGGACTTTTATATTACATATGCTACGGCTCACAAAGGGGCAAACAGTAATGTTGAAGTGAGAGCAGTGTTTTGGAAAAAAATGTTTTCTTCACAAGTCAGTAAAAATGTCAATTTCAGATCTATTTAAGTTTTAACTGTGTTTCTGAATCAATATCAAATTGTACATTAAAATATGAGCAGAAGTGGTATTAAAGTCAGAACACTTATTTCATCATCATCAAATAAGGCCATTTGATTTTTTTTTCTTCCTAAGATATCTAAATTAATTTTGAAAATTCCACCTTAAAATTGAAAAAAAAATCAGTTTGAGGTTGAACAAACTGTTTCTTCAATCTAGACATGCATTATAGAGATAGGGAGGAGGCTGCCTCTTACAAGACATAAAAATAAATTATTCATGCAGCCTAAATATGATGTATCTATTATTTAATATCACCCTGTTGTTTCAGTTTCACATTACTCAGACAGCAAAAATGCAGAAAAATCCAAATTATTTGAAGGACAATATAGGTTCATCACATCTGATCTCATAATAAATGTAATTGTCTAATAAATTGGTGTGCCATAGATCTGTAAAGGAGGGTATGAGTAATTAGAAGTGCAGGATGATAAATCAGGAGAGTTCTTCCCTGCAGTCTTGAAGAAGCAGCACTTTAGACTTGGTGAAGGTGTGAGCTGTTCTCACTGATATTCCTGCTGTCAGTCCAAGACAGTTCTGTTGACAGGTGGCATTGATTTTTCTAAAATGCCATCAGGCTGACTCCTGACTGCTTTGGCTTTGTTCTCCCACAAAGTGCAACCCACAGAACAGGTCAGGAGAAGGCATTCCAAAACTGAGGAATGTGATGTGTGCTGAGGGAGTTTTGCTCTAGGGAAAATTCCTCAGAACTTGCAGAAGAGGCAGTGCTTGTGGGGAGAAACTCAAAAAGATAATAAACTGTTTCTATTCTGATTTCTATAGAGGGTCAAAAGAAAGAGAAATTTTGAGTAACGGTCTGCTGAGATTTGCTCTCCTCTGACTTACAAATTGGAGAGAACAACCTGTATCCTTCTCAGAACCTGGTTCCCAGTGGAAATAGATACTAATAGAAGAGTAATGGGTTGTCGTGTTCCCTGCCAATCTCCGTCTTTAATCCATAGGTTTTTTTATTATCTCACTCTTTTCTCTTTCCACTGTTGTATTCATTCCACTTCCATTTCATGCCAGGAAGCAGACATACATGGAGCAGAAATGCCTTGACTACATATTTTATGAGGGTCCTTAATCACACACGTGGAAAATGTTTATTTTATAAGTGCAGAATTGTCCCCTGGGGATGTTTTGCTGCACAAATGAGCCTAATGAGCATTAGAAGAGCAGTTCTGTTCTGGAAAGTGGTAGATTTATTCTTCCTTAATTTTTTAATTACACCCCCTGACCTGAATGACTAGCATGAAACTGTAAACAGATCAGGATTGCAAGCAACATGCCTTTTTAATCAGTGCCACTGAGGGGGATATAGCAATGTGTATCCCCCGTGCTTCTCAGGGGTGATGCAGGGTGAACTCTTGCTGTGCTGAGCATCAGCACTGACCTTGCTGCTGCTCCCCTGGGAGTCCCTGTCTCCTCTGCTCTTTGCCAAGGCTCACGAGCATCTCCCTGGCATGAATTCTATGTAATACGGACACCACAATGGGGCACGTGTAAATGAATGGACTTTGCCTCCCCGAGGAAGGGAGCATCACACAGACACATATCACACAGCTCACAGGTTTCTCATCAGGTGAGATCTGTGGTCAGTTTTCAGCACAGATTTGCAGAGACAGGAAAACATAAAACAACAAAATATGTTCTCATGGTTGTACTTAACAAGGAAAACTTGTCTCATTTGGCTGGTGGGCTGTGCCCATTGCTAAAGGTAGTGACTGGCCCCTCCTTATCTGTTTTTCTTCCTGTTATTCCCTCTGACCACAGGAATAGTAAGTATCTTATGCCACCATAAAAGACTATATAATTACTTCATCCTGCTCTTTAAGGTTACTTGATTAATATGTCTATAGCATACTTTAGTTTGTTCTGGGTGATACTAAAAACTGATCAGCACCCAAAAAATTTGGATTTTTCTCTTCAGACCTGTTAGTAATTTCTGAGCAGATAGATGGGTTGCACCATTAGAGTGACTCCCCCGAAACATCCCCAAACCTCCTGGCAAGCATCAGTGTTGGCAGATTGATTCCTTTGTCCAGGCACCACTGTCCTTTTCAATAGAGATCTCAGCAAATGTCAGGCTGCTTTTCACCACTAATCTTTTGGAAAAAAAAACCCGCCCCAACACCTTTATATTGCTTCTCCTGCCCATGCTGAGAGCATGTCAGCAATGGCCATGTCCTCATATATGGATCTATTATCTGGGTATATGTACCTATATCTGTTTTCTGTATATCTATTTTCATCAGTGAGAAAAATATGAAGGAAGAAGATTTTTTTTTTTTAAAGTTGTTCTTAGCTTTCATGGTAAATTTATTTTACTGGAAATATAGCAAGTAAACCTGAAGCATTAAAAATGGGAGCCCAAAAAATCTCTGATTACATATGCATGCAAATATCTATGTGTATCTCTATTTTGTAGGTAGATACTACACAGGGGTAGAATAATCTATTTGGAGCTGTTGTCCTTTTGTATTTTTTATGCTAGGGATGTGGAAATGCTGGGACAAAAGTGAAGAAGTGAGTGTGTTCAGATGGGAGCCAGAGGCTTGGCTTTCAAAGCAATTGAAGCTCTTCTGTCAGTAAAAGCACAGCAGCAGTCAGAGCCTATGTCAGAACACAAGTATACATGTCCTGCAAAAACAGTCATTATCCAGAGAACATCAGATTTCTGCAGTGTAAATCCATAAAAAAGAGTTCTGAAAATGGGAAGGGGGATCCAAATATACTTCTGATTTTTGCTGGTGCCTTGAGAATCCTTTTTACTGTGTATTTCTGAAAACAGCCCATTTTATCCTAGTAGGAGAATGTGTTACCTGGTGCTGACTTTGCTCAGTGCTGTTTGCAGAATAGATGCCTTTTTGTTTGGCACTCACTGAGTATACAGAACACAGAGAATCTTTTGAATTGTGCCAGCTGTTAGCAACACGAGAGTAATGTATCTGCTGCTTGTCCTAGCAGATAAAAACCCTAACCCCTAGTGGTTCAAGGTGCTCCTATTTTCTCTTCTACTTCTGTCCCATTTCCTTTTATAAGCAAAACATCACTGCAGCAGATGTCATAGATGAAAAAAAAAAATCTGAATTTTTCAGGAAAAGAAGCTTAGTTTTCGAATTAAATTTACTTTACAGAAAACTGTGGAAGGGTAGTTGCTGGTTCACTGAATCTATATACACATCCCCTTCACAAAAAGGAAGTGCATGATATGTCCATAAATTTTTTTGTAGTGATTATCTTCTTAACTAATATAGAGTAAGGAAAGAGCATGTTTTCTCTGAGAGAAAAAAGAGAAAACTAGTTTTCACAATATGAAAGAGCTCCTTTCTTTGGTCAGAGGCCATAGCTTGTAACAGTTCAATCACCTTTTACTGTGCAGTTCTCTGGCATGTGGGTCCTGCTGGGCCCCCACTATGGAGGAAGGTGGTAACTCTTAATATCAGAGACATTACAGTTGAAATACTATAGGCTATGCACATTAAGAAGCAAGAGCAGATAATTTTTGAAGAACATTTGCTCCCTCAACTGTAATTTTTGTGTCTTTTCCTTTCTTATAGATGAAAATCCTCATAAAAAGGTATTAAGAGTTCCATGTCGTAAGTGCCTGTTATCTTGCTTATGCTTAAATGATAGTAGGAACTTTCAGTATTTTTAAGACCTTCCCTGCTGTGAAGCAGTTAATTTTGACATTTTGTTGAAGATGTGTCAACCCATTTGATGACTTTTTATTTAGTGGAGTGGTGGCATTACATCCCTACGTAGTACCAAAGTGTGAATCTCAGGGTGAGATACATTTAACACAGCAGGAAGTCTTGATGGGATACTGGCTGGAAAAATTGTTTATATTGTCTAGAGAAAAAAATAATCAGGGAAAAAAAGTGAGGAATATTAAGCAGGATTACTTGATACCTTCTGACATTCGTGGTTCTGTTGCTTCTGAGAATTCAAGGAACAGAGTTAGTGAAGTATCTTAAATACATTTTTATGGGTATTGGTGTTGCACAGCCTGGTTTTTCGCAGAGGCTTCTGTGAAAAGCTACTAGAGGCTTCCACAATATCTGGCAGAACCAATCCCTGGTGGCTCCGAAGGTCATGCTGCTGGCCAAGGCTGGGCTGAAAGAAATGGTGGTAATGCCTCTGTGGTAACACATTTAAGAAAAAATCAAAACAAAGGTTATGGTGCGCTTTTAATTCCAGCCAGCAAAGAGGAGCAGGTGAGAACATGTAAGAATAACATGCAGACACCAAGGTCAGTGGAGAAGGAGGGGCAGGAGGTGCTCCAGGTGCCAGAGCTGGGATTCCTCTGCAGCCCGTGGTGCAGACCATGGTGAGGCAGCTGTGCCCCTGCAGCCCTTGGAGAGCCATGGGGGATGCAGAGATCCACCCACAGCCCATGGAGGAGGAGCCCACACCAGAGTGGGCGAGTGCTTGAGAGGAGGCTGTGACCCTGTGGGAGACCTGTGGAGAAAGGGGCCCTGCTCCCAGGCTGGAGCAGCCTGTCCTTGGAGAACTGCACCCCGTGGAGGAGTGACCCACACTGCAGCAGTCTGGGAGGACTGCCTTCTCTCTCTTTCTTAATATGGGCTACATTAGGAAAAAAAGAAAAATCACAGAATTGCAGAAGCACAGAAATGCTGAGTTGGAAGGGACCCCCAAGGACAATCGAGTCCAGCTCCTGGTCTAATAAACCTTACTGGGACTCCAACAGATCCCTTAGGTGAATGAATAGGGAGCAGCCCACAAAACAGTGTGACTAGGATGCATCTTCCCAATTACACTGAAATTTTAACATCGTGCCAACAGACTGAAATCCCCTAATGATGATACACCGTAAAGATTGGCATAGAATCAGATCCATTTCTGGGTTTGTGGATATCTGTTGAAACAGATATACAGATACTGTTACAACAATATTGTTTGCTGTTACTATTTCCATGTAAAAATGGAAACATTTATCCTATTTCATCTTTGAGTGAATCTGAGCATCTCATAAGCTTCAGTCCTGGTACACTGAAGACTTTAGCAGAAGGAACAGATCTCTAAACAGCATTCAGGGATACGGATTGGGATTAATAAAATGCTTTTCTGCTTAATAACTTGCTTAACCTGCTTTTTATGTTGTGCTTCTCTGATAAGCTACTACATTCCTTCAGTGACACCCTTCTGCTGTCTGTATCTCTTTTTCACAGCGCCCCCATATTTTATTTCTAGCCATTGTATGTAAGCCACTTGGAGCAGTTGGCTGCTCGGCACTGCAATGTGCTCTGTTCATGAATGGCAAGGCAGGGGACTGAACGCTCAATGCAGCTCCGAGCAAACACAACGTGTTTTCAGGTTGTTTGGCCATTTTGGCTCTAAGATGTGTATTTAATAAAAAGCTGCACAGGAGAGAGTTTATATCTTTTCCATTATTAATGGAATGCTAGAGGAATGCTGCCTGAAGAAGGCTCATTGGACAAACCATTCCCCCCTGGCATGCACAGCATTTGGAAGTCTCTCAAGTGACAGAGGAAAATGCAAGTAAAGGCTTGGCTTTCAGCTTTTTTTAAGGCTTCAAAATTATTAATTAATTAATTAAATTTTATTTTGGGGTTGTTAGTTTGGTGGTTTTTTTCCTTTTCTTATATGTTTTTGTTGTTTTGAGAGACACAGGTCTCCTTGACTTGAGAACCTAGGAAGCCAAAGAAATTAATGGCTGGAAAAGATAACCTGAAGTAGTGAAAAGTATGTGTTAGTACACCAGTTTCACAAACGTTGATGGCAGTGGCCGCCCAGGGCCAGGTAGAGTAGGCTGAAGCAGGAACAGCTCTTGGTGTTAGGTTCCAGGCAAGTCCTCACAAGGCATGTGCTGGTTATTGTTAGCTTGATGGGCCACATTGCCATTGGGGGCTGTCTCCCAAACATCAGGTAGAACTTTAGGATAAAATCTTGCAAATCCTGCTGTCGAAGAGGATTATCAAGGTATGTCCCTCTCTACCTCTTCTTCTGTGTTTATTCATGCACAAGATGTAGGTTTTCTTCAAAACTTGGTGTTTGTGCTCCAAGGAGGCAAGAACAGCTGTGAAACAAAGTTGTGTGTGTACTTCCCAGAAAAACCTCTGACAAACTGGAAAGGAGGCTCACCCTACAGTGAACCAAAGCTGTTTCAATGCATGGTGATACAAACATTTTCTCTTGCACAGGACATGAAGTCTGTCTCTACAGACAATGCAATGTCTCTGGGACATGGGTTAGCAAGAGCATTTGCAATTCAAGCTAAAATCTCTAAATTGTTTTGCTTAGAGCACATAGTTGCTTCATTAAGTTATAAAGAGTAATGAACAATTATTTAGTTTCTAAATAATTTTGAAATTTACTCAAACCAGAAAGGTCACATTTCCTGCAGCTCCCATTAATTTCTTTTCAAAGTGTTCACATTCTGCAGGTCTGAAATCCAGGTCACTTTCAACTAGATGTTAGTTCAGTACTCTAAGTTTAGATGTTCATTTCAATCTCATACTGTACAAAAGACAAATCTATCCCTCAAAATCCCTGGCTGGCAGTCAGATGATGCCTCTTCCTCTAAAGTAATTTTCTTTTACACAGTGTTAGAAAAGGTCCTTCTCTTCTGACCAGAGTTCTATAAAAAAGGGCAAGCTCAAACGTAAAGCACTCCTTTCTCTATGTCAAAGTCAATGAGACAAGAGAAGATATCATTCATCACTGTTCTGGGTGAAAGAAGATTGTCTTTGCTAGTTTGAGCTTGGGCATCTTAAAACCTCTGGAAGAAATTCCAATTTATATATTGTACCTTCTGCACATATGAAGAAGCATGCAAGCCACTAAAAGTAAAAATATGTGAATATAAGGTTTCAGCTTCTTCTCAGTTTCTGGGCCTCAAAACCCTTTACAAGCACTAATCTCTTCATCAGTATTTCCAACAACATTATCTGCCCAATACATTAACTTGGCTTTCTCTTACTCTGAAACAGTTTTGTAAAGAAAGATCAAGTCTCAGTCTTGTCTAATCAAGCTTTGGCAGCAATAAACTGCTAATAAACAAAATATAAGTACATTCTTGTAAATTCCTAATAAAGTGACTAACTGGAGCTCTCTGTGTTGCACGTGAAATTACAGATGCAACTGGATTAATTCTGGTTTGGTGTAACCATCTGCTGCATTGAAAACTTAAATTTCCATAGGCAATCCGGCTCTTCTTATTAAGTAAACACAGAGTATTTTAAAGACCTGACATTTGAGTAACACACTCCTCTAATCAGGCACTCATGGGAGGATATAGAAGGTTCAAAGTTTCCAGGAGGCTTTATATCTGACCCAGACATGATCTCAGATTGTTATTTTAAGACAAGATGCTGAAACTTTCCACACATCTGGTGCAATTTGGTCATTTGTTTATCACTTGAATCAGACATATTTATCCATTAATTAATGCAAATTCTCTAGATATCAAGTCACTGCATGGGAGAAAAGTATTTTAATAATTATAACTATGTGACACTTTCTGTTGATGCAATAGCTGGGCAAAGGATATAAAAAGTGCAAAACCATCAAGGACTGAATATAAACCCCATGACTTTCAAAAATAACTGAAGTTTCAGCTAAAATAATATTAATTACCTGTAGCGAAAGAAAATACATTTCTTGTCACTTAGTCTACATGAGTAGCAGAGCCTAGGGGAGAGAAGCATTGCCCACAGTAGAAGGTAATTAAGTTAAGGACCACTAAAACAAATTAGATATGCAGTGGATCATCCAAAAAATGCTGCTTAATGTCACTCTGGAACATTTCTCTACTGTCTTTGAAAGGTCATGATCATCAGGGAAGGGTTCTGATGATAAACAGAGGGCAAATGTTACATCCATCTTGACCTCAGACCCCTGAGAGGTGAGTCCAGGCATAGGACAGACAAGAAGATAATTTGGACATCAAACATTGATTTACCAAGGACATATCACTCCTGACCAATCTAATGCCTTATTGGCTCTGGATGAGGGCTGAATAGTGGATGTTGTTTATCTCAACTTCTAGAACATTTTGGGCATGGTTTTCCATAATATGACCAAGGCCAAGCTGGTGAAATAAGGCCTGGATAAGTGGATGAATAATTAGGTAGAAAATGAGTAGGACTGCCAGGCTCAAAGGGTGGTGTTCAGCCACAAGAAATCTAGCAGATAGATTAGTGACTAGTGGCATCCTTCAGGGAGAGATACCTGGGCTGCAATGGTTTAGGATATTTACTGGTGATTTGGATGAGAGCACGGAGAGTACTCTCAGCAACTCAGTGGGCAAGCTGCCCCCAGAGAAGCTTTGTGCCTTGCAACAGGGAAGCCAACTACACGCTGGGCTGTCTTGGCAAAAGCATGGCCAGCAGGTGCAGGAAAGCAGATCTTCCTCTCTCCTCCACCCAGTGAGATTACACTTGGAACACTGGGTGCAGTTTAGGGCTACCCAGTAAGAGAAAGACATTGCCACACAGGAGAGAGTCAAGTGGAGGACACCAGGACAGGAGAAAGGCTGCAGTACATGGAGGCTAAGGAGAAGTGGGGAAGCTCCCAGCCTTTGTAAGAATGGTCAGAAATGGGAGCTCACTGCCCTCTTCAGCTGCTCTCTTGGAGAAGACACAGAAGAGGGGCCAGTCTCTTCCCAGAGGTGCATGTGACAGAACAAAGAGCAGCAGATTCAAGTTGCAGCAAGGGTGGTTCTAGGAAAGGTAGCTGGGAAAGTATTTTTCCAGCAGGAAAAATAAAAAATCACTATGAGGGTGGTCACACGCTGGAACAGGTGCCCAGAGACACATCTGAGCAGGCACGCACTTGGAGGTACCTTGCCTGAACGCTGCCCAGAACAATCTGATCTAACTTTAAATTTGGCAGAAGGGCAGAAGGTTTTGAGCAGAAGGTTGGACTGGATGATCTCCAGAGATTCCTCTCAAAGGACAGCATTCTGGATTTTACATGCAGCAGTTCCTCAGGTATCCTTCAGGTGTCTAGATAGGCAACATTGGGTGGCAGAGTAATCAAAAGGCTCTTGGCCAGGCTTGAAAAGTAGGACACAGTAGTGATCATGTGGATGATTATGTTTAGATTTATTGTAAATACTGTATCTAAATATTGTCAGTGTGCTATCTAGATCAAAACTCTATCGTATATGATAATAGATTATAGTGATGATCCCTCCTGTTGGGTTAACAAGCTTCAGTGAGATCTCCTTGCTTTCTAAACTTCTTCGAGAAGTCTAGGCGTGGCTAGGTCCACTTAGCGTCAGATTTATTCTACAGCCTGTGCCAAGAGGGTTATAATGTAAGCAGGTTTGGCTAGAAGCATACAGGTTTACAATCTTCAGCCTTGCAGAAATCACCATTGCAAAGCACCTATGTAGCGACTTTACGATTTTATCTCCATATTTGATTGGATCTTTGCACTTCTACTCAGCCATTCAAAAGTAAGTGTTCCCTGTCTTCAAGCTGGATGTACCCTGCAACTTCCTGAGAACAGTTTGCCCAGTTGGCCCAGTCAATTTATAGCCTTGGTGCACCGAGGTCAATCATAAGCATTTCAGCTCCCCCATCTCTGGAACGTGTTAATTATGTGAGCATTTGGGCAGCTCATCCTGCAATACCACTAGTGTTCTTACCTTAGGACAAAAACATTGCCCATAAGAGACTCTGGAAAGGGAGAGGGTCTGTGTGTTTGTGTTTGTGATGTACCTGACTATCTACTCAGTAGAGCTCAGGGTCTGTCCTGTAACCAGATGGTGCCACATGCTTCAGAGGCAGGAGGGAAGCAGTGACAAAGGCAGGGCTTGAGCAGAGATTTCTTCTTCCCTCATTTTATTCTAGGGGAAGTAACCCTGAAGAAGGATGGAAAATCAAATTGTAACTGCTTAGCCAAGCATCAGAGCTCAGGAGAGGGATGGAGAGGCCTGGCATAGGCAGAGTGGGTGAGTGGTAGGGGAGCAGGAGGCAGTGAAGGCAGCCTGTAAACTGGCCTGGATCTCAGCAGCTGCTGTAGAACTGGGCACAGCTGGCTCCAGAAGAGCCCTGTGGATAGTCAGAGTGGCTCACACCTAGTGCATAATGCATGCACCCCACACAGCAGTAGGGATTTTAATTCTTTTGGGCTATCTAATACTTTACAGTTTGAAAGCAAAAAAAAAGTTTGGGTTTCTTTTCAAAAGCATTTCAGAAGGCCAAAAGACTGAGAACACATACTGCTGAAAATTTATTATGGACATTTCCATGGCCTGTTGGGTGAATCTGTGTGAATTACTTGTCCTTTACTACCTCTCATACTCTGTGTGTTTATATTCCTTCCAGTGGCTCTTTGTCCAGCTGCTGTGATGTTTCCAGGTTAGCCTTACTGAGAAAGAAAAGTTCTCCTCTTCTTCACCATTACCATCACTGCAAGGATGTGTGAGCCCTTTGGACTTGGGAATCTGGAGACCTGGTGTCTGGTCCTCAGCCTGTCACTGCTGCCTGGGGTGATTGTCTTGTGTAAAACACATGCAGGCTCTGTCAGAGATTTCTGCCTGCAGTGCTGACCTGTATCAAATAGAGAAAATAAAGATGAAGGCAGGAGTATGTCAGGTGGAAGCATTTCTCTGTGCATGGGGGGACATTACTGGGGCCTGGGGACAAGTCACCCTGTGTAAAAGGGATGTGGAGATGTGCAGTGGTGGTTACCTGTGACTGTGCAGAACAACAGCTCCTGTAAGAGCCTGGATGGAGTGACCTCCTGTAAGAGCAGTGGCATGAGGCAGGAACAGCCCCCGGCATGCTTCTGTGGAACTTAGATAAAATCAAGTAATAGGACTGCTTGGGAGACATGGGAGGAGAGTGGGGGAAGTGTGCTCCTTGTTTGGGATGCTAGGTAGCATGGTAAAACTTCAGGGACAATAAGAATTGCTAGAAGACACAAAGGGATAAAGTTTCTGGCAGATGTTTCTTCCTATGCTTGCCATGGAGTTAGTTTATTATTAATACTTTGGGCCTTTCTGTTTAATTAAACATTAACTAGAGCTCAAGCCACACAGCCTCTTAGTGTGCACGCAAAGCAGGAGCCTTGCAGAGTCAGAGGGCAGAACTGCTGCTGAGGGCAGGGCCACAGAGGGCAGAGATGCTCTAAGGAATAATGCAGCCTCATGCCTTTGAAAACAGCATCCAGACTGGTGGGAATAGATGTCACCATGGTAGATGTTCTAAGGTAACTAAAACTGAGGAATCTGTGGACAATTTTCTAGGGAAATTGCCAGCATTCCAGAATGTGGTGTTGTTGAAAGATGCTCTCAAAACCCGTATAATTGCGCTGAAACAAAAACACTCTTTTGCAGAGGAATTGTATTTTTAGAAAACAATTCCTGCACTAAAAAGGAATTGTTGTTTTTACAAGGAGATGCTTCCTATTGTAGATGTCTGAAAGTCTAGATACTATTTCTGAAGTATGTCTGAAAAGCTGTCTAATAGGGTTTGAAGCAGTTGGATCCAGTGACTGACCTTTGGTGAAAGGCAGTGCAGGAATATCAGGTGCCTGAAATAGACACTGAATTTTCCTGATGAAAATACATATTTGCATGTAAAAAGCAGTACAAATATTTATGAAGCATAAGCACCTTTGATTACTCAGAAAATAAGAGGTATCTACATATAGACAGATCATACACACATTCTTTAAAGTACTAAAAGCACAGGGGAAATACAGAAAAGCCTCAAGGCTTTGTGTCTGCATGGCTGTGTAGGGAAACAAAAGCCATGTAAAAATAATAGAAGGATCTGTTCAGAGCATCCAAATCCTAAAGAAAAAAGTATACTCTTCTGCTTTATTTAACTTTCAAACAGAAACTCAAGGGCTCACGGAGATACATCCATAATTCACAAGTCATGAGGATAGGTCAGGAAAGTTTGTCTGCTCTTTGAGTAGGACATGCGATGATGCCAGTTTGGGCTTACAAATAAGTTGATCAGAGCCGCTTCCTGACTTCCAGTCTGTTTCACATGGACATGGATTTTACAAACTTTCTAAAGAATATTGGCTCTTTTGAGAGTCACTGTTCTGTGATTTGTATTCTACTCAAAGCAATTCTTAAATGAATAGATTATAGCAGCAGTACAGGATGGCTGCTCAGGAAAAGCCCTTGAACATGTCTTTCTATCTACTTTTGCTATAGTTAGATGATAATGTTTCATTTTTCCAATATCTGTACAAGTTATTTTTACTATGTTTGCATAAAACAACTTTAGTGTTAGCTGCAGCTAGTATTTTACTGTGGTCTGGGCTGCCTGAATGATCAGTGGAGAAGGAAGAGTAACTCATCCCATCCAAAGTGGGATGAACTGGTGAGTGAAAATACCCATCTTCCCAGGCCAGAAGAGAGAACAGCTTTTCCCTCAGTGACAAATGGGTGCTAAGGCTCCTGGCTGGCAGAAGCAGCAATGCCAGTGCCTATGAAGGTTGGATCACCCCACACAGCTGTGCTCAGCACCAGCCCCTGCCCTCGGGGTGCAGCTTCACCTCCTGGTGGGACAAGTGACACAGGGTCATTTGCAGATCCCCTGCCACTGGGCACATGAGGGATTTAGGTGCCTACTGAAGGTAGATATTTTGATAGAAGTTCAAGAAACCAGTGATTTGGACAGCGTGCTGGGCAGAGCTCCCATGCTGAGCTTCCCAGTGTGATAGCCTTGGCTGCTAAATGAAAGGAACAGTTTATTTTCTTTGAAGTCCTAGTTTTTCAGTAATCCACTCCCTGACAGCATTAGGTACCAGGTTCTCATTCTCAGTGTTACTGGCTGTTGGATTACACAGGATTCAATTAAACCTTTTTTTTAGGCTCTTTTGTCACTCACCAGCCACTTTTGAAAGACCATGGATTCTCTGGCATGCAGACAAGCACAGCTTGCTCTGTTAGTTGTGTCAAAACCGATCTCTCCTAGGAAAGCACAAGAAACAAAATACTTTCTAGCTGTTCATCAGCTGGGGACAGCAGACAGCATCCTGATGGCAAAAGCAAAGAAGTCAGACAGAGTTCTTAATGGCATCAGCCCAAATAATTTCTATATTTTTTTTGCTGTCATTCCTCAAAATTCTGGTATGAAATTACAATAATAGTTACATGATTTATCTCTTTTTTTATTTGTCCAGGTAGGCTTCTAAAGAGCATTCTGAAGCAGGTCTTTCACTTTCCTGCATTGATTCTAATGCTTACAGCTATTCATTAGCTAGTTTTAGTGACGTAATGAGCATCATAGCTGTAACATGAAAACAATAAAGACTATAGTTTACTTCCCTATATATTTTGTACCTACTACAAAATAACTATTTGTGTCCCTTGAAGCCCATTCTATCATTGTGATTGAAAATTATCTTGTTTTGTTAACTCTTCTGTCAAAGGAATGTCTGCTCACAAAATGTCCAGTCACATCTTTGTGAATGGGTTTGACAGAACATGAAAATGAATGTTAAAAGAAAAAAACCAAAACAAACACGAGCCAAGTTCTCTGCAGATATAAGTTCATATTCCCATTCATTATTGACATTTTTATTCTCTCCTGTGTTTTCCAAACTACTCTGCCAACACAGGACTGTGTTTAGAGATTTTATGGCCAATGTGACTGGGTGAGCATGTCCAATTTTCTCCCATGTGCGTCTTTTATGCTCTTTAGTGCATTTTCACTAATCTTTGTATTTTCTTCTCTGATGTTGTTTGTGTTTCAGAAGAGCTCCTTCTGAATACATGCAGAGTTGCTTTCTTCTTTCCCATGGAGATTGCCCTGGATTAGGAACTTTTCATATGCATGAGAACACACAACATCAGGATTTCCTGTGCAGATATTGGTGCCTTCCATGGCAATTAGAACTGTCCACTGCTTTTGTGGTAGCTGTGGCTGCATGTTGCCTCATGTCCATGTTTTGGTCTGGGTCTCAAGGAGATGGGATTGATTATTTCTTCAGCTGTTATGCACAGAAGGCCTTAACCTACCATTTCTAAATGCTGAAGTGATTTGAATAATATGTATCATGAACAGGTTATTAAGACTTAAGCTTGCCCCAGTCACTGTAAACAATATCCTTGAACGTGAATGAAATTACAAACATAATGATTCCTTTGCAATAGAGAACTAAAAACCAGTTACTGCCTTGGTTAGGTTTGGGTTTTTTTCTTGTATCTTAGTATGTGTGTGACCTGCTGCACCCACAAATAGCTTCACTCCAATGTGAGAATTCACTCTCCAGGATTCCTGTGCCCACTTCTTGGTTAAATGTCTTCATAATAATAATTTTTCCAACTCTGAAGATATTTTGACTATTTCAAATATTTTTAAGACTGACAACTTATTTTCAAAGAGTATCTTCAACAGAGAGTCAGTAGATTTTTAACATCCTTAATTTTTTGACATTCACTATTTTATTTTGAATCTCAATAGTGCAGTATTACATTTTTTTAAATGTAGGTACATTAAAAAGAATTCATTTTGATACCTTAAAACAACTTCTAAAGCCCACTTCTGATTTTTGCATTTCATTTCTAAACTGTCCAAATCTACATGGTCCCAAATTCCCTTTTGTCTGGTATCTTCAGGGAAAAAGATGAAAGGAGAGGAGAGGAGAGGAGAGGAGAGGAGAGGAGAGGAGAGGAGAGGAGAGGAGAGGAGAGGAGAGGAGAGGAGAGGAGAGGAGAGGAGAGGAGAGGAGAGGAGAGGAGAGGAGAGGAAAGGAAAGGAGAGGAGAGGAAAGGAAAGGAAAGGAAAGGAAGGAAAGGAAAGGAAGGAAAGGAAAGGAAGGAAAGGAAAGGAAAGGAAAGGAAAGGAAAGAAAGGAAAGGAAAGGAAAGGAAAGGAAAGGAAGGAAAGGAAAGGAAAGGAAAGGAAAGGAAAGGAAAGGAAAGGAAAGGAAAGGAAAGGAAAGGAAAGGAAAGGAAAGGAAAGGAAAGGAAAGGAAAGGAAAGGAAAGGAAAGGAAAGGAAAGGAAAGGAAAGGAAAGGAAAGGAAAGGAAAGGAAAGGAAAGGAAAGGAAAGGAAAGGAAAGGAAAGGAAAGGAAAGGAAAGGAAAGGAAAGGAAAGGAAAGGAAAGGAAAGGAAAGGAAAGGAAAGGAAAGGAAAGGAAAGGAAAGGAAAGGAAAGGAAAGGAAAGGAAAGGAAAGGAAAGGAAAGGAAAGGAAAGGGAGGAAGGGAGAAAGGAAGGGAGAAAGGAAGAAAGAGAGAAAGGAAGAAAGAGAGAAAGGAAGAAAGAGAGAAAGGAAGAAAGAGAGAAAGGAAGAAAGAGAGAAAGAAAGAGAGAAAGAAGAAAGAAAGAAAGAAGAAAGAGAGAAAAGAGAGAAAGAGAGAAAGAGAGAGAGAGAAAGAGAAAGAGAGAAAGAAAGAAGAAGAAAGAAAGAAGAAAGAAAGAAAGAAAGAAAAGAAAGAAAGAAAGAAAGAAGAGAGAGAAAGAGAGAAAGAAGAGAAAGAAAGAAAGAAGAAGAAAGAAAGAAAGAAAGAAAGAAAGAAGAAAGAAAGAAAGAAAGAAAGAAAGAAAGAAAGAAGAAAGAAAGAAAGAAAAGAAAGAAAGAAAGAAAGAAAGAAAGAAAGAAAGAAAGAAAGAAAGAAAGAAAGAAAGAAAGAAAGAAAAAAAGAAAGAAAGAAAGAAAACACTGTAAAAAATGAAGCAACAACTTATGGTTTAATGATGCAATGCTAGACAAATGCTATAGAGAAAAAAAGTCAAAATGAACATGCTTAATATTTTTCTGGCCATAATTTATTTTAGCTGGACAAGTATGAAAAATCAATCTTGGCAGAAATACCTAAGGTCAAAGGTCTCCCAATTTAAAGACAGACATTGCATGACTGAAAAATGTATTCAGCTTTTGTCTATGCAAGGCTATCTCTGCTGTCCTTAAGCAAAACAAAAACTAGGTAAATTAACAGAATTTTTAGAGGCTAATTCTGTCTCAGGGAGGACTTTTTTATCTCTTAATGGAGTACTTCATGATTTCTCAAAATCCCTTAAGATTTCGTATGAGAAATACCCATCCAATACTCATAACTCTCAGAGTATGCATGATACATACAGACTGGAAAATCTGCTTTGCTTCTTTATGATTTGCAGTCAAAGGTCAATTTTTCCTCTAAAAAAAAAGGAGGTAAAAAAGAATGGAAAGAAAAAAAGTAAAAGGGGAGAAAGAGATAAAACTTTCCACTTGCCAACTGTTCCACTTTTTCTGTCTTTACAAAACAGAAATTTTACAGCTATTCCCATTCTCCAGTGGCATTCATTGGCACAGATTTTAATGTGTTTTGATAAAAAAAATCAAAAAGGGATTGGGCCATATTCAGAGGAAAAACACTATGTCCAGTACTGTGGACACATAAAGAAATCCAAAAATCAAACATCTTAAATATAGTTTCATATTAAAAGACCTGAGTTTTTTCAACATTTTAATTGCATTTGATTTCCTTACTTTTACCATAAAGTTTATCCCTGAGGTTCGCAGTCAACCATTATTATGCTATTTGTTAATCAAGTGTAAACAACATGGGTCTCCTTTTTCTGGTCTAACAGTGAAACATGTTCTTTGCCTAAAATAACAGCTACTAAAATACAGGTAATTCCACATTGTGAGAGTCTGCTCAGACAGATTTCCCACCCTTCCCTAGTAACAAAATAGAATTCTAGAATTAAAGTGATTATGAGAGTCAAAACCCTCTGCAATCAGAGTGGTGTGTAGATTACAAAATAAAATATTTATTTGGCCTCTCTCTGGCAGCCTGAAAGTGTTCCTCAAGACCCATTGTTTGGGCAAACATTGGAGATTTTTTTGTTTGGTTTTTGTGTTGTTGGTTTTTTTTGGCAGATCCCCTTCTAGATGACCATTGGCCAGCCCACTTAAAGCAAGCAGGAGTGATCCCACTGGAGGGCCACGGAGATGACTAAGGCACTGGTGCACCTCTCCTTTGAGGAGAGGCTCACAGAGCTGGGATTGCTCAGCCTGCAAAAGAGATGGCTCCAAGGGATCTTATCAGTGATTATAAATGTCTGATAAGAGGGTGCAAGGAAGATGGAGCTGTGGTGCCCAGTGATAGGCCAAGAAGTAAAGGGAACAAAGTGAAATTCCATTTACAGCTAAACCCCCTCCTTTTTCTCTGTAATAAGGTTGGGTGAAGGTCTCCTTCCTCAGAAGCACGCAAAACCCCACCAGATACAGGTCTGAGAAATCTTCTGCAGCCAGCACTGCTTTGACTTAAACTTCTTAGGATGACATTGATAACATTTGCAATGATATAGAACAGCAAGAAAATCCAACAAATCTCAAACTTCTTTTCTTCTAAGTACACAGCATGTTGTCCAAACTTTGCCAAACATGGAGGGGAAGACTTAGGAGGAGCAGCTGAGGTCACTTTATTTGTTTAGCGTGGAAGAGACTGAGAGGAAACCTCATGGCAGTTACAACTTCCTTACAAGGGGAAGCAGAGGGGCAGACACTGATCTCTTCTCTGTGGTGACCAGTGACATGATTTGAGGAAATGGCATGAGGCTGAGTTAGGGTAGGTTTAGGTTGGGTATCAGGAAAAGATTCTTCACCAATAGGACAGGGTTCATCTGGAACAGACTCCCCAGGGAAGTAGTCACAGAACCAAGTGACAGAGTTTAAGAAGCATCTGGCAATGCTCTCAGGCCCTTGGTGTGACCTCAGATCTGTGCAGGGCTGGGAGCTGGACTCCGTGATCCTTGTGGATCCCTTCCAACTCAGCATATTTTAGTATTCTCTGATACCATGATTCTATGAAATATGAATATAAAGAGCACCTATGATAATAGAGTGAAGGCTTAGTTAACTCAGAGTTAAATACTGGCCAAAAATTATGTGCAGAGAACAGTACAACAAAATAACAATTTTGCAGTACTTCTACTGTATACTGAAATATTTCTACTTTTCCAGAATACCAATTTCTAACAGTTCAGTAACTTCCTGTTTTGTATTTAAGAGAAGTCTCCAGATTTCTCTTCAACTAACTTTTCTGGTTGCCACTTCAATGCCAGCCACCATTTAGCCCTCCTGTGGCTGGGGGTCCCACAAGTTATGTAAACATGGTGGGTGAAACTGCCCACCTCTGAGAATCAGAGCACGCTTAACAGTATTGCGAGAGTTGGTAACCCAGTGATTGCTGAGCTGAGATTCTTTCTTAGCCACAGAAAATCAATATGAATGTCAATGCACTCTTTCTAGTGATATATTATGTTTTTGTCTTCTGTTACCTCTGTCTTGTTTTGATTCTCTATTCTTCATTACACCAGTCCTCTTTTGAGTTTGTTTGGTTTTGTGTTCCACTTTTTCTTTTGATTCCTCCTTTTATTTTTACAATAAAAATAATGTCTTTAAATAATAGCAGCTATGGAATTATAATTTTCAGTTCACATGACCAAAATTTTATTCAAAATCAGGCAGAGGATGACTCATCAAAACATTTGGCATTTTTTGCTCCTTCTTTTGCTTTCATTATTTGATGTATTTATTCTGAAAAGGACCTCAAGTCTTGTAGCCTCTCATTGAATGGGAACTTTACTGTAGCAACAAGTACTAGATTGAGTTGTATAAGCAAGAATTTCTTTACAAATTAGGGGAAATAAGGATGAAAATACAAGGAAATGAAGACAAATAATGATGATATAGTTACTTGTCATTGTTACCACAGAATTTTTTGCATCTAAACCATATTAAGATTTGTCTAGCAGATACATCTGGCTGTCTTCAGCTGACATTCATCCAGGCTCTCATGCAGTGTGTACCAGTGATTTGGTACTGCTTCTCAAGCAGTCAGCCTGATGTAATACTTCATGGCAGTCTTTCACTTTCTGTCTATTGGAATGCATCTCCTAAAACCCAGATTGACTGAATTGGAATAAAAATTATCCTCATGTAGAACAACAAAAACAATGGCCAAAGATTGTATATTCTCATTACAGAATTTAATGTGCACAATACTATCAAGAAATAACTAGCTATTGAAATTCCTTATTTCTCTAGACAGAAAATGCCAGAAGTAACCCCACAGATATGTACCTGATGCTCTGATATGCCAGTCAGAGGAATTAGAACTGATGAGTTTGCTGCAGATTTCCATTAATAGAATGAAAATGATTCCAACCCTACCAACTGCAGTGGGAGGAAGACTCCTGTGAGACCTGAAGGGCTTACAGCAATCTGAACACATTGCTTAGATATTTGGTTTTTGGTTCTTTGTGGCAATTATATACACATACTAAGGCTCATGTTTTGAGATATCTTTACGGAACTGGAAATTATGATGATCTTAAACAGTATGAAATAACTAACTACCCCAATGAGATTTGGTCAGACAGGTGAAATAATTCAGGAAGGCTGGGTTAGAGCTTGATGACAGCCCCTCGCAGTTTGGAGGGCTCAGTCTAGGAGGGGGTAGGTGCAAAGCACCTCCAAACCCAAGAGCATTGGGATCTCCAACAGCAAGGAGATGAAATCACATGAAATCACACCATCTTAGTCAGCAGCATCTATTGTTCCTGATTTTTGTCCCTGAATGTGAGGCTAGGCTCACCAAGTCCCATGTACAATTATACAGACCAAAATAAACCCCTCAGAGTTGTGCAGGACCCCAACACAGGAGCCTGACCTTGACCCCCTTGGAGACACCACTGTTCCCCAAAAAGAGCTGCTGCACTGCTGCTTTATCACTGGCTATCCACCTGGGCTGCATTTCCCTCTAAAGTGCCCTTACTAAATCCACCCTGCTCTCACCTGAGACCCTTCCATTCTCACCTTTCTCTCTGCAGAGACAGAGGCTGAGCTAGCTGTGCTTGAGAGATTGCTGAGGCTAAAATCAAAGTAGCCACTTTCATGAACTAAAATGATGAATGTTGATTTCATTTGTCACCTTAGTTTTCTGTTATTTGTCTTCTGTTTATGTATGTATGGCTGAGCAGCTCAATTTCCATTCAAGAGGTGTGTTTTTCCCTCATCTTTGAAAAACAAAACCGCTGATCAAGTTACCAGCTTGGACCTGCTAGACAGAGGCTGTAACAGATTGTGAAAGCAGCAGGCCCCTGTGAGTAAAACCTGCAGAAACACAGCAAAACTTCGCAATTGCAGCCTGGAAGGAAAACACATACCCTCTGCTTTGGAAGGATGGGGACATCAAAACCTCAGCAGTTCCAGTGGGTGTAATGACACACCCCAGGGGATTATCCGTGTGACTTGACACCTAGAGGAAATGCTGGATAATTGCCACCCACAAATTTGAAACGATGGATGACTAACAAACTCAACTGCCACTCAAGGAGACAGTTTAGTGGGAAGGATGATTCATATGAGAACATTACCACTTCTTCTTTTTCTTCTTTTTTTTTTGTTTTTTGGCCTGCCAATGAAGGTAGTGAAAAAACAGGCAAAATAGTCAGTAGTAGCTGAGAGAACCATGAGTTATAAAAGATCATCCCAGTCTCTTGGTGGCTGCTGGTTGTTTGTACTCTTACTGGAAAACACAGAGGCTTTTTGGAGTCCTCAGGTGAGAGTAAGAAGAGCCCAGTGCAAACACAGTGACTGATGTGACTCCTTGGTGGCTGGTATTTTGCTTGATTTCGTAAGGACCCATATGATTTTCAGACAGCAGTGTGCTTCCCACTGTGTAACTTTATCCCACATGGTGGAGCATGCCCAAGTCACGACTCCTTGTGTCTGGCCAACACGGTGTTGTTTTGAAGAAGCTGCTTTTGTGGTAAATATGCAGAAACCTATGCCAACCACCCTAGCTAAAAGTGGAGCAAATGATTTATTCTGGTTTTGAAAAGCCTTCAAAATGCCTGCAAAAGGCCTCAGCAAAGGACCACCAGTGTGGCTTGTCAATACAGGTAGCCCCCTGCCTAATCTTTTCCAGTAGTATTGTCAATTCACGTCATCAACCCAAAGGAACCCCATCATGTTCTTGATTTAAAAACTTTGAAGTTCCAGGCCTGTCACATGAAGTGTTTTATTCGATTTTGGCTTTGCCAACATTCCTAAATATTTGGGTCAAAATATCCATGTTGAGCCGCTGAAGTAAATTACAATCTCCACTCCTGAGAGGAGTTTTAAAAATCAGGGCATTTTTAAGAGGTAGGAAAATTTCCCCTAACTTTAACAATCTATAAGTGCAGTGTCTAATCTAAGCTAATTATCCAAGTGGGAGGAGTTGGCTCTCAACATGCCCATTTCTGCCTTGACTTATAAAGAGAGCTTGCGTGACAAATTGCATCAACCACTATCCTGTAGCAGAGAAAAATCCCACATCTACCTTGTAGGCATGGGGAGGCTTGGGGGATACATTTTAAAATATTGGCTGCAGCATTTACCTACTGCTAGGCAATAATGAGAAATAATGTATTTTAAGCCATTTTCAACATCGAAACAACAATATTCCCTCTGGTTGGTCGTCACAGCCATAGGATCAGCTGTATCTTTGACCCCTTCTGTAATACCATTTTCAAGTAAGGACCTTCCCTCTTAGCAATGCAGTTTCAAAAACGGCTCCTGTGCTAGAACATGCAGACAAGTCTTATGCTTATAAAAGACATTCTTTTAGGAGCCACAGGCAATTAAAAATCCTCTAAGACATGTACTATAAGGAGTATATTCCAAAGGCTCTAAGAGTCAACAAAAAATATTAAAATGGGAAAGGGCCTACATGACTTTTTGTTTTACCGAACTCATACTGTGTTCTTACAACCTATGCACATCCTACTTCTTCCAATTATTGTCAGTCATGGTGATGCCTAAAGATTTTTTCTTTTATGTATGTATTTCTTATACTCATAGTCTTGTAGACAGTTAGTGCATAGTTATATAGCTTCTAGTACTTTTCCTGCCCTTTCTCTCACATTTTAGAGCAATAGGTTAACCCTTCGTAACACATGCTTGAAATTCTGTTTAGTCTCATTTTCAAGAATGGAGTTTTGAAAATGACGTTTTGTTTTCCACCAGAACTTAAGAGACATAACAAGAAATAGGTCAAGGAAATCCCTGGACCAACTCCAAGGGGCTGGCTCAAGGGTGGGTTTCTGAGGCAACTGATCTCCTATTGGAGGTACCTGCTAGATGTACTAACTCATTAACCTACACTTTTCCTAGTCCCTGATCCCAGACTCCCATAATTACTACTCTTCCTTCAAGTGAAATATGTAATCATCTCAGCATTCAAAGAGAGGATTTGATTAGAATGGAATTCTGAAAGCTTCATTTCTTCTGAATTTCAATTATCACTGGTGGACAGCCAGATGCACACAATCTGTTACTGAATATAAACAGTCTATTCATTTCCCTCTCCCAAAATTATTTGCATTACACTCAGGAACAAGAAATCAACTTTTCAAACAGAAAAGTGGGTGTCCTAAATAGATGTTTTAATTTTAATTTTGACTACAACTACTGAAGAATTACAAGAAATCAATCAGCACTATCAAATATAAAGTATCCGTTTCTATATTTTTAGTAAAGCAGAGAAGATTTCTCATTAAGGCAAATTTGCATAAATTGCTTGCTGGGCAGATTGATCTTCACTACTGAGTATGGAAATAAAGATTCTCTGCAGTTAAGGTATTCTGTTGTCAGTTTAATAAAGCCATTAAATTAATGGTTAAATCCACATTCTCAGATTGTGTCCATGTAAAGAATGGATAAAGAAATGTTTTCAATATTTGAAAATGAATATTTAAATGTTACATTTATTCAAATGCATTTATGCTTGAAATCAAGATTTAGCATTCATAGTTTGAAACTAGATATAATCAAAATATTATTAATATTTTTATACCCAGTGCATTTAAGCTTATTTCTGTGAGTTTTAAACCATAACATTTAATTCTTGAATGCTTTTTTTCCTATTTTTTCTCATTTTTCTCATTTATTCTATTTTTTCTCATTACACACCTGCAAGAGTCATTCAAATAAATTTATAAATTTGTAGTTAACCCCTTTCTATTTCCAGTACAACAAATGCAAATCCTACCTAACTGTTTGGCAGGGCAATATGTTCGGTAAATTCTTGAGGATGTAATATGGCAATTGCACAACAAGGAGTCAAGGCAGCATGCCTGTCAGGATTAGGAGAGATGAGGGAGGACTGAGACAGTTACAAAAGACTGTCCTCAGCATGGGGTTTTTGGTTGCTTCAGTCTATTTTAAATCTTTCAGTCTTGAAGTACAGTGAAGAAAAAAAGTAGCACAGCTTAGGTAGGAAAGTCTCTTTTAACTGTACTGCATCTAAGCTTGAAAGATCCTTGGCATTCAGAGAGTGTAGTGCTCTTGAAGAAATCTGTAATTCAAGGATAATTTGAATCTTTATCTTGTCTAAGTTAATTCCATTAATGCAAGTCATATACATTTTTTAGTGTGTCACAGAAAATATTTCAGTATCTGAGAAGTTTCTGGTGCCATTTTTTTTCAGTGCTTGAAATAAAATTATCAGTTGGACAGACCATTTCCCAGGTCATTTCCACAGTACTGTTGTCATTCTTAATGCAAAGTAGAAAGAACTCTATTGTTTCCAGCATCTACAGACTGGTAAGAGTAATGGATTGAGATTAGTGATTTGGCTCAAAAGCAGAGCACTTTCATTAGGAAGGGGCCATTAGCCAGCCTGCATTTGCCTATTAAAATCAAACCATCCTTACTATCCTCTGTTGTCAGACCACCAATGGATCTTCTGCTTTAACCCAGGTACACTCAGTGCCAGTTGCTGACACCATTTACCTGCTGCCGCCTTTGCCATCCCCTGACAGTGGCGGCATGGGAAAAAGCAGCATTGTGTCTTAACCCTTACAAATTGTGGCTTGTGGAAGTCCAGGCATTTGGGCACTCTTCAGCAAACATCTGGATAAGTTCTGGTGTTTCACAATAGCAAAACCCCTTGGGAACACAACAAGCCTTTCCAGATGCTCTAGAGAGGAGAAGTTCTAGATTATTTTCTCAAGTGAGCACAGATGTGTTCCCTTCCCCTTGCCCCTGGGTTCTGGAAATGCTGGAACACGTAGAAATGTGCATATAAACAAAGCACATACGGTTGTCTGGTGCAGGCGGCAGGAAGTAGTTTGGCTTCTCTTGAAGTCAAATTAAAGTGAAGAGGAAGATGCAGGCTCTACCCCTGGTAGCAGTAACTCTACTTTAGCTCCTTTGAGATGTATCCAATATTAGCTGATACTAACCTGCTGGGTTGAATCTCTCCCAGAGCTGCAGTCAAGAAATAAGTATTTGCTGCAGCAGAAACAGAACAAAACAATTACAAGGAATAAGTTTTAAAAATTTGAAGCAGGGAAAGCACACAGAGCGCAAAAGAAAACTTAGGGTTTTTTCAACCTGCAGTGCCACTCCAAAGTATGGAGAACCCATGGGGAGCTGACCTTCACCCCATCTGGGAAAGGCCAAGGACCCCATAGCAGTGGGGTGGCTTTGAGAAAAGGAGCACTTGACACTGCCCATGATGGGATGGTGCAAGGACTCTCTCTGATGAAGCTCCCTTCTCATTTGAGACCCAGGTAACCCTCAAGGGTGATCAAGGGCAAGGTCTTTTCCTGTCCCAGGGTGTGGAGGGCACTGACATGGGCAGTTTGAACTGAAAACCACTCCCCTTGCACATGGGAAATCAAATAATGGAAGTAATTTCTTTTCAATATGAAAATCAGATGGAGCTCCGGGAGAAGGTAATCATATATCATGTACTACTTGCATTTGGGCCTGAAGATAATAAAGTTGTTTTTTTTTTTTTTTTTTTTTTTTTTTTTTTTTTTTTTGTTGCACTGTTCAGAACAGCTTCTTAGAGAGTATTTCTGTGCTCTGGGAACCAGCTGGCTGATGCATTGTAATACCATGGCATGGGTGGAATTAGGCATAGAGCACCAGCTGTACTAGGATGGAGGAGTCACATGGCACCATTTGTGCTATGATGTGCTGTGTTTCTGAATGCACTCTGTATGGAGCAGAAACACAGTTGTCCAGCAAAAGACACCATCAGACAGAAGTTTCAGATATAATTTGTTAGGGTTTAAGAATCTATACATTAACTTCAGAATCTGACCATACAATGACCCCTGTAATTTTAGATGTTTCCTAAATTGCTTTCAGGCACTTTTCCTGCTAGTTATTGCATTTCCCAGACTGAATTATATTACATTGATCACTGATTACTTGGGGTTTTTTTCTCCCTCAGGGAAAATCATTCCTTGAACAGTTTCAACATGTAAAAATGAAGTGAAATGGTACATCTTTTACTCGCTGTATAATTTAAAAACAACAACTCTGGATCATGTTAAAATAAATTAATAGGTGACTTCCAGAAACCTTTTCAAGTGAAGAACAGTGCAGGTCAGTGTGACTTTTTAATTTCATTCAGGGCTTTTATCTTTGCTTCAATGTAGATAAAGCTTGTGAACTTCTGATTCCTACAAGTTTCAGTCAAAATTCTCAGTTCTGATTTGGTTTGACAAGTTTTCTTTTGACACACAAAAGATAGGAAAGTATGGGGATCACAAACTTTCATTTAGTGTTTTAATTGCTGAGTCTATATTTGGCAGTGTCTCCACCTTAATGGAACCTAATGGTACTGTAATTGCTTGGTGGTGTCAGGGAGAATCAATTCCTGATTATGTTCAGGAATAGCACTTTCATGGCTCCTCTGAATTGAAACACACAGACACACTTGCCAGTGAAGAAGTATGTCACAAAACACTTCTTAATCAGCCTTGATGATAAACAGTGGCACTAATGCCTTGCTAATAACTTTTGTCCTTTTTTGTGACAAATATTTTCTTTATATTTTAGCACATTTGATTAAACTGCTCTCTGGAGCCTGAGAAGCAATCTTATGTTTCTATAAGAGTAATTAGCCTGCATATAACGTTAAAAATTATGTGTGTTTGAGAAATTCTTATCTTTATTGCATAAATTGTGTCTTACTATGGTTTGCTTTCAAGCATAGTAATCGCTTATGAAACCAGCTGCTCAAAATTATACCTGTCCTTCCCAGAGGAATTGCCCCTCAGGAGATGCTCCACAGCTGAGGAGGGCAGTGAATGTTAAAGCTCAGACTACCAAGGGAAGACCTCTGATCAAGAAAACTCTACAGTGTTGTTTACACAGAGTCATGCATTTGGTGGCTTGCCTGGGGGCATCGTGCCGAATCAAAACATCCTCAAATGCAGTCAGAAGAGGGTTCAAACCTCTGAAAGCAGCCTGAAATCTGAACTATGTAACACTAGTGTAGTACTGACATTTTGTAAACCAGTCTCACTGGTGTAGTACTGACATTTTGTAAACCAGTCTCACTGATTGCTGGGACATGCAGGCTCACATGGATTCTCCAAGATAGTTCACATGGGAAAGTCTCACTGGCTTCCTTCTTCCCAGGTACCAGGTCCTTCCCTAAAGAAATGCAGTGTGTGGTGTCAGTGTACTCTGAACTGACTTGAGATGAGCTGCATTCCTGACCTGGGGGCACTGCTGTGCCTCCAGGAAAGCCAGCCACCCCACAGGTCACCCAGACAAGGCTGCGGTGCAAGTGGAGACATCAGTCTGCTGTGCAAACACTTGACTGGGAATAAAAGGCCACACTGAAGCCCTTGCAGTTCAGAACAGAGGGTACTGCTGGAGTTCCTGTGACTAAAGAAGTCAGTGTAAGTATTTCAACAGGCTGCAACACAAAGTCTGCACAGCTTTAAATGCCTTAACAAAATGTAGAGCTGACATATTTGTCAAAAAGTGGTAGATGGAAAGGAGAACTGCTAGTGCCCCTTGGGCTGCTGTCAGCAAAACAGCCTCTCAGAAAAATCAGGTGTCCAAAGGCAGCTGGTGGCAACCTGGAAACCTTCTGGTCCTGCAGGCTGTGAGAACCACATACTTGGGCTTGACATTTCTTTACACTTACTGTTCTTATTTTAAAAAAGTATTAATCAACCCCTGAAATTAGAGGTGAAGAAGGGAAAAAAAGTAGGCAGAAATCTAGTTTTCTTCTTCTAGTTTTTCTCTTTACAAGCCAGAAACCAGACATCTGAAAACAAGGTCAGTTCCTCTGTGTACTAGTCCTTGGAAGCAGCTGAGATCCTGGAAGTAATTTTGAAAGCTGACATTTCACATGTGCATTTCCAACATGCTTTCTCTGATGACATGTCTTCAGAAAAGGGAGACAAAAGATGGAAAAGGACACAAAATCCTGTGTGAAATGCTTCATATCTCACACTCCTAAATTGATCTAGAGATGCATTTGTTCTTTTTGATAAGACTAGTAACTGAGATCAGATGTCTTCTGTGTTCAATGAAACAGAGCTGATCATATCCTCCAAGCTGAAGTTATCACTTCTCATGAAGCCAAAGACACATTCCAATGTGATGATCTGAGGGTCTTTTAGCGCTCCCTGTTGGAATCCTGCTGTTTGACTTCCTGTTGAAATATCTTTATCATCTTATCTTTTCAAAATGCAGCTTTTTGCTCTCTCATAAGATGCTATCTGCAACTCATCCGAATTCCATACTTCTTTGGTAATTAGCTAGTGTTTGATCAGAGGCCAAGAAATATAAAGGTGAGCCCTGTTATGAAGTGAAAAGCGAAAGCTAAAGTTAACACTAGAGGCATTCTCAGCTTCCCATGGTGGGTCCAGCTTCACTGATAGTAAATATTTTCAACCTACACTGACTGAGAGTCTGCTCCCTAAGCTGTGGCTGAAAGGATGGGTGGGATATACATGGGAGCTATTTTTTCCCCTGGGTTGAAAATCACTAAGACTATCATTCCTATGGTCTCTGAAAACATCCAGAGGATGGACATGACTCTGTGGAATTCATGGTCTATCTGACATGAAAATGCTCTGTCCCTTGCCTCTGGCTACCCTGTCACTGACTGATATCCTTCCTCCTGTGCCTCAGGATATTTAATTCTGTTGCAGTCCAGGTACAGAATTGCAACACCATGTCCACCATCTGACCTATTAGGTTTGACTTTGCTCAAAACAAAGGAAGATTTTCACATAAATGAGGTAAATGGGATTAGTCCTGTGGAGTGAATTGCAGTCAAACACTTTGATCTAAGTCTAAGTTGAGAAATTGATGGCTCTAGATTTGTAGGATTCTGGGAGTTAGTTTCTTGTGCCAGTAGAGTTTATTGGATTTCAGGGGCTAAATTTAGTCTTGGCCCAAATGAATGTGATTCTAGTTACTTCAAAGAGTCAAGGGAGGACTTTTAAAATTAAGTTTTTAGCTGGCAGAAGAGAATTAGGATGGATCACTACTGGTTGTTACACCATGTAGTATTCAGAGCATTTTCATTTATCACTATTACAGATAGTCAGATATTCCAGATGAGAGGAAAAAGGCAAACTGAAGATAAATTATGTTCTTTAATTCATTTATGCATTATATGTACATCTACAGAGGCATTTGTGCATGCTTATTCTGCTCATTAATTACAAGTATTAATATAAAACACGGTAATAAACTTTGCATTTATTCTGAACCTACCATCCATATTCAGATGGAGAAGGAGCTCCTTCTCTGTAAAGTTCCCCAGTAATTGATGAATTGAAAGAACTCCAGTCCACCCACCTGGAATCAAATCTGGGAGATGCAATTACTCTGCAGATGGTGATTGAGAGTGAGAGTCATGGCCTTTTATATTTCTTTTTATGATATGTAATGAGAACCCAGGGCTAAGATAGGAAAGGTCTTCCTGACTGTGTTTCCTTCTTAGGGCAGTGTGAAAAGTCCTTTCACTGCCTCAGCAGATTTCTAATACATGTTTTTTTTGAAGTGGAGGAAAATTCATTGTTACATCCTTGAACCACAGCGTTTTCATTGTGGAAACAGTCCTTCCCTCTTTGTATAGTGCCTCTGACTACCTGTAAGAACTGTCTCCTGAAACAGTCAGTTAGAGCTGCTGGAGGTTTTTATTCACAGAACACAGATCCTGCTCACAGCAGTCCCATAGTGGAACTGTAACCTGCAGCAGCTACTCCTGAAGGCAAATGTACTCTCCCTGTACATCACTCCCACTCTATCCTACTCCAATGTTGCTCTGCACTTCAGCTATCGTCTTCATTCTGAACAAATTCTTAGCTTGAAACATATGCTAGACCTACTTATCTTTGTTTTTTCTTTTGTTTTCTCTTTTTTTTTGCCAAATTTTATCTGTGCATGTGAATCTAAGTATGAGAACAGTAATAAAGTACTTTCCCATTATACTTACATATGCTTTATTTCTTACCACTGGGAAAATAGGGAATATTTGCAAACATGTCTGCAGGTGATCTGAGTCTGGCTGGTTCATAGCCAGCAGGCAAGGGTTCCTACAATCCTTTTTACAGACCTTGTATATCTTCAGAGAGTGCATTGTAAAGTACTTGAGTTGTCAAGACAAGAATAGCCTCCATTCTGATTTTTTAAATCTCAGATAGATACGGAATGCTTGAGAAAGAAATAGGATGTTGTATATACTGCAAAGCTTCTCCTCTTTCTACAGAAATTGTAATGTTTGAATAACTGCACCATTGCCTTCAATGGCTTTGAGTTACAAAGAGCTGTCAGCGTGCAGGCAGCACCCTGTGTGGATGCACTGTTGTCATTTACAAGACAGGCATTATAAGGATTCAGTAAATATTTTTTGCTCTTCTACATCTGTATTGCTACAAGCATCAGAACTTTCCTTGGATGACTAAACTCAGAAAAGTAATGTGACTCCTCTCTGTGGGCTTGGCTAATTCTGATAATTTAACAAGTTAAAGCACTGTTTTGCAATTACTGTTGAGTGAAGATTCTAAGTCTGGACCTATGTTTTAGTCAGTAAAGAAGTTCAAAAGCATACACATATTTTACACCAACTTGAGCATGATTAATATTTCTTTAGGACTTGCTTATGTAGCTGGAAATTGTCAAGGATACCAAACCACTTCTATAGTGAATATTTGTTAAAAGAAGACCACAAGGACTTGCTTGGCTGATGGTAGATGTCCTTAAAATTTGCATCATTTGCATCTTCTGTCTAAAAAAGAATATTAATTAACATACCCTTTGCAATGACTGTTGCTAAATGTTAGTCTTTATGAAAGTTCCTTGATGTTTCGCTTGGGAATATATAAAAGAAAACACTGTGTTGGTTACTTTCTTAAATCTCTGACATGGATTATAAATGGCAGCTGAACAATTCATGGATAAGTCATCAAATATGCCTTTATGAAACTTCATACTTAAGCCTTTACCTAATTTTAAGTATATATGAAAGCCCCTTTAATCACAAGCCAGCAACTCTTTCTCCTCGATTGTACAAAATGCCTACAGGAAAAATTGTTGGATTTTCTCTGTAGAGATTACTTGGTGTAACTCCTGGTATAAGAAGTTGTACTGCAAATCCCAGAGTAGAGCTGGATGGAAATCTGATCATTAATTTCATAATGATGCCATGATTTGGAATATTTCCCTTCCTAAAAGCAATTAAGAAAAGAAATGTACTGCAGTAAAATGAAGGGCTGAACAAACAGTAGTGAAGACTAAACCAAATCCTTCCTTTGAAAGGACAAAAAAAAGTAATTCCAACTTTGATTTTTATCCTGCACTACAAAATCATAGAATCTGAAGGCATAAAATGGTCTGTTATTTTAAACAAAACACTTAACTTTTTTAGAATGTTTGACTTTTTTATGTTCCATGACAGAATTTTTGAAAAATTCAACCTGTTTGTGCAAAAAATTATTAGCTTTCTGCAAAAGGTATTTTTCCAGAAGAAAATTTAGATTTTTAGTCAGTTCGTTTAAAGTTCTATTCTAAAAAATATGGTCTAGGAGGAAAAAAAATCTTTATTTAAAAATCCCATTCATTAAAAATTTACCATATTATTTAGCAAGCTGGTACATTGTTTTTCTTTTCTTTTCTGTGATAAGTAATTTATCTTGTCTCTATTACTATTTTATCAAAGTTAGATATCTCAGGCTTTTTTATTTCAAGTCAAGTTTTCTGGCAGAAAGAGAATCAGGAGGAGACTGCAGAACAAGCCATAATATTTGTATAGTTGCCTTGTGGATGCCATTATAACTATTGATATATCCTGTATTATTAACTTTATTATTAATAATGTTAATAATAACAATACCCATAACAACAGCAATGAAATGTATCTGGACATTTAGCCAATTCAATCTACTACTTATAAAGCGATTTTTAAATAATAATGAGATTAAAAAAAGAAGCCTTTAGAAGACTGCTTATTTCTTTCAAACCTTATTCAGACCTCTTGAGTCATCAAAATGGATCCAGAAATATTATCAGAATCTACTCCCTGGCACAATTTGCAGTCAAACCTGGATGTAACATCACCATTAATTAGGAACTTTCTTATGGTAACATAGCATTTCTGGGTTTGAGAATGCTGTGTGAGACAGAAAAAGTATTTTGTAGGTAATGTTTTGAACATCTATGATGTCTATATTTTAGTAAAGGCCTTGGGAAAAAGGGTTTTTTATCAATACCCATTTTCTTGGAATACATACGATTTTTAAAACTGGATCAATATGGTTAATTTTATTAAAATAACATAAGAATTGCAAAGTTTTCATTAAAAAATAAGGAAAAAATGCTTAGGAAAGTCCATTGGTATCATCGGTTTCATATTTGATTTTTAAATGAATCTTTGCTCCTTCATTTTTTCAATTTTTTCCAAAGAGAAAGATGGAAAGTCTAAATGCAGAAGAAATAGCTGTTTTACTGTTTTCAGATTTTTCTTCTTCTTAAAAAAAAAAAAAAAACACCAAACAGAAATATTTTTTTAAAATAAACCATGTTTATCCAGATAAGCAAGTAATTATACCCAAGCATCTCAAAAAGTGTGTCAAAATATTCATTACAGTAGACAGTGAAACACAAACTCCTACAAGGAAAAATATTCACAAAGGTCTTCCTGTATTTGTTTGCCAGAATCAGAAATACACACTGTACTTTAGTTTAATTGCTCTCAGAACATGCATTTTCAGCTGTAATGTATATTTGATTTAAGAATTAATAAGTGTATGTGAGATTAGGAAAAAATTAAAGTCTTTCATCAATTATAATGGAAGTTAATTAATCAAGCCTAGCTTTAGTGCATGTAAAGGCCCTGTTATGATTAGTGAAATAATCTGTTATAAGCATACATCTTCACTGAATTTAGCTTTTCATTCCTCAAAGCCATCTCATTTTTTTTCAGGCGCTCTGCACAGGCTTAGGAGAAGATGCATCTTTTACAAGAGCTTAATAATTAAACAAACAAAACCCCCAATGCTTTTAGCATTCAGCTCAGAAATAGACTATGAACAAGCAGAACCCTGATAGCCATTTGATGAAATAATGCTCTGCCTTGTTCTGGATTCCCAGTCACATAATGAACTGCAGTGGAGGAAGTCTGCTCCCTTTGCTGAGTCACTGCCTTTCCTTGCCTGGAGCTGAGACATTCACCTTGAATTCTGACTTAAATCACAAAGCAGGAATGAGACGAGCTGCTTCGTGGGGCTGTGACCCTGGATGGGGTTTGGGGATCATCAAGACCCTGCAGTGCACAATGTCAGGACAGCTGCATAGGCTTCCCCTGCCTGAGTGCTGCGAGGTTTGCGATCTCCCTTTAACTACTCACCAAGAGAGCCTTTTGCTGGGGTGCACTAATGATCTCATGAACTTTTTTCAGTGATCAGATCGTTCATCTGCAGACAGGCTGGTGGGAATCTTGCCACGTGTTTATTACAGTGGCTTAGTGTAAGTGTAATGGCAAAAATGTTCATCGCCTGTGGAGATCAGCCAGCACACCCCCTCTGCTGCACTCCAGGACCTGTGTGCCATCCCAGCTGCCAGCCAGCTAGGCTGGCACCATTCCCAGAAGAGACTGCTGGGGAAACTCCTGGCAGAAAGTGAGTCAAGGACAGAGGGATTTTCTGACATGGAAGAACTGGGTTTGAGGGAAAGACTGACAATCTCTTGAGCAGTTTCGTGACATAGTTATTTGCTACAATTTAACTGTTACATCACAGCATTCAGTTGAAACTAATGTGCATAAATCTTGAAACAAATTAAATCGAAAAAAGGCTTTTCTTAGAACATCTTTGATAAAGTTTGAATTCTTTACCGTGTTAGAATTATCTAGGAAGTTTAACTTTCAGTAAGTGAAAAAAATCAAACTTTTTCAGCATTGGAGCATTAAAAAGAGAATCTGGCAAGATGTATAATACCAGCAATAGCAAGGGAGTTGATCTTCAGGTGACATTCTCCTTCTTGCACTCTTTTATTGCCTCATTGCCTATGCCACCAGTAAATTTTGCTCATTGTACAACATCCTAATAGCCATATTATTATGGTCTGACACACAGCAGTAGAGTAACACAAGACAGAAGAGAGCTCACAAGCCTTATGCCTGGTTCTTTAAGCTTTTGCTTTTCTCTTACTGGAAAAGTACTTTAAAACAGATATAACATGTGCCACTTCTTCCTCTGTGGTTCAGTTCCTTCCTCCCTAGCATTTCCAGCACATATGATCTGTAGCAACATTTTTTCTTCTTCAGACTTTCTTTGATATCTAAAAGGCCTCTGTGCCCATTTCCTCTCTGTGGCCAAGACGAAGCTCACAGTGATTTATGGGAAAGAAAGACAGATGGACACAGTGAGCTAGGGTCTTGAAAGTACAAGCAGACAAGAGGTTTTCCTTGAAGCCACATCTCACGAGCACTTCAACCCTTCTTTGGCACAAGAAACACAGGCAAGTCTCTACCAGCCTTTAGAAATTACTTGCCCAGGTATACCAACTTGTTATGATGACTGTCTAGTCCTCTGAATCCTGAAAAATTGTGATTAATGGGAGACGACCCTTGCTTCTTCCTCTCTGAACATGATGGTGTCATCATGGCTTTTCCTCCTACTCAATTTGAATTGTGCTCAGCTGCAGCAGAAAGTGGACAGAGGGAAATGGCTGTCAGCCTTGATGCTCAAAGCCATGCCACCTGCCCACCATCTTCCCACTCCAATGTGATTTATCACTTATTCTCCTTGTAAGTCCAAATCTTCTATTTCTTTTAGCATAGTTTCTACTTGTCTGTGAGTTTGAGTCTGTACTTTTGAAAAGAATAAATCTATGAATGGCTTTATTCCAGCTGTCATAGCTTTTATTGTGAAATATAAATAAAAAGTTACAGGAGAGTACTTTTTTCCTGCTTTATAATGTGAGACAAAGATGGAGTGAAACAGATCTCACCCACTGGAAGGCAGAGCCCACACACTCATAATGATTCATTAAATCATCCATCACACTTCCCTGAGAGAGTCTATGGCCTTTCAGCCACTCAAGTGCATATCCACCTCCCACCTGCTTGGTTGGGAGCTAAATGTCTCCTTCATAGATTCATAGAATACTTGGCTGGAAAGGGTGCTGGAGGTCACCTGAGCAACTCCAATTTGCAGCCTAAAGAGAGCTTTTGCAGGGTTGACAGCAGAGGATCATAAATTCTTCTGAAGTAAAGCAGACTCTCAACCCCACTGGAGATCATATTGACTATGGGAGCAAGTTGCACTCCTGACATTAAAGAAACAAAAAGACAATACTAAAGAAAATGCATCAAGAAAGGATGACAACAGGAAGTCAAATTGCTGTACACTAATCAAAGTAGTGATTTGAGTGCCAAGCAGAAATACAGACTTCTTCCACTGGCCTTTGAGGCTCATAAAGTTGTTGTTTTTGCAGCTGAAACTCAAATGTAATAAACCCATGATCCGCTGAGTTACCCCACCTCTAGGCCTGTCTGCTGCCAAATGCATCACCATCGCTTTCAGCACTGTATGCGACTGTCACCTGCTCCGACCATCTCAGGCCTTCTCCACCAAAAAAACTTGTGCTTATTTCTTGTATAGAGGTTACTGCCTTCATCAGGAGCTGAGTACCTCATTCAGGCCCAGGATGAGATATTTGGGTCTTCACTGAGAGTTCAGAAAGGGCTAAAGCTGGTAGAATCAATCCGTTCAACTCGGATTGAATGGATTCTACTCGGCTGGTAGAATCATCCATTTCAACTTGGTGAAGATCCTGCTGGAGGATCCAACTCTTGAGAGTTGGAATCCATGGACAGTGGGACACTGCTTTGTTAGACCCAGTGCAGCTGAAAAGACTATTGCAAAAAAATCCCACCCCAGATCAAGGGGACAAAAAGTCCTTAAAGCCAGATGCTTACTATAGAGCAAAACAAATATTTATTCAGTTTGAGTAACCTGGGTTTGCTCCAGCAATAAAGTGAGCCACAGACACTTCACATCTTTATACAGCCTGAACATTAATTGTACCTACATGTTTCAGCAGACACAGTCATCATGCTGACACCTCTTAAATTTTCTTTTACAAGGCCACAATTAAACTCTGTGTCTTCCTGAGCTGGGCAGCATTTAGGGGTCTTGCAAGAAGGACAGATGTCATGGTTTAACCCCTACCAGCAGGATTATGAGAGAACTGGAAGATTATAAGATGGAAAACTTGTGAGTTGAGATAAAGAGTTTAATATGGAAAGCAAAATCCACTCAAAGAAAGAAAAACAAGGTATTCACTGCTTTCCATGGGCAGACAAGTGTTCAGCCACCTCCAGGAGAGCAGGGCCCCATCACACACAGCAGTTACTTGGGAAGACAAATGCCATCACTCCAAAAGTGCCCTACTTCTTCCTTTTACCCTCCCTGCCCCAAGTTTATATACATTGAATAATGTCACATTGTCTGGAATATCCCTTTGGTCAGCTGGGGTCACCTGTCCTGTGTGTGCCTCCTCCCAGTTTCCCATGAAGCCCCATTTCCCTCACTAGCATGGGAGTATGAAAAGCAGAAAAGGCCTTGGCTCTGTGCAAGTCATGCTCAGCAAGAAAAAATCACGCCTCCACTATCATCACTGTGTCCAGCACAAATCCAAAACATAGCCCCATTCCAGCCACCATGAAGAAAGTTAACTCTACCCCAGTCAAAACTGGCACAACAAGGAAAAACCTAAGATTAATGGATTTCCTTATCTACATGTATGCTGTTTCCTCCATGCCAGCTAATTTGAATGCAACTTCATGCAGAAGATAATGGCACTGACAGAATTACAAAGAAATTTCCTGCTTTGTTCTAACTGCCATTTGAGTGCCAAGCAGAAATAAAGACTTCTTCCCCTGGCCTTTGAAGCTCATAAAGATGCTGTTTATGCTGCTGAAACTCACAGAGACTGTCAGTGTTTCAGCAGTGAAATTACTTAGGAGAACGAAACAGTTTTTCCACCCAGGTTGTGCAGATTTCATATATCCATACTGTACAGCAGATATTCCCACACAGTGCTGGGGACTCCTACAGCAGCAGAGCCTGTGGGACAGATTCCTGCTGCTAAGCCATTCCACCAGCAGCGCCACTGCAACTGATAGAGGATGTGTAACAACTCACCCTCTGGTTGCTCTGTTGGTGCTGATGTTTCTTTTGCTTCAGGATTATCAATTTTGGAGCCACAGGCTCTTCTCATGCTCAGTTAACAGACACTCTGTCCCCCGGGTTCTTTCATTTAGAGAATGCAAGTGGCTTTTAAGCAGTATTTTAGGATTACAAACTCACAGCTGGGAGCAGACTTGGCTTTTGCAGGGAGAAGCTGGCAAGTAAATAGCTACATGAGTTAGGAGGAATAAAAGAATGATTAATAGGGGAAATAATTTTTCAAAATCTTGTTTTCCAAAGCTGCTTATTGAAACAATTCAGCCTGTCTGGATTTTCTTCTCTTCCCCCAAACCACTTGTTGGTTTTAAACTCAGTTCCTTTTACCTTTCTATCAAGGCAAAGGTGTGCAGGATCACAGAATATCCTGAGTTAGAAGGGACCCACAAGGATCATCAAAGTCTAATTCCTGACTGGACTCTTTGGCAGGTGGGGGAGAGCTCCCAGGAGAACCCCAACAACTCTTGATACTTTAATGTCTCTTGCTGCCTCTGGCTCACTGTCCCAGGGGAATAAAGATCAGGAGAAGACCTAAGATAAGAAGGAAAGAAAGGAAATGCGCAGATCAATTTAAATTCGGAATCTGACCTGACTCCAATTTCTTTGTAATGAAAATCCAGGCTCAGAGGTTAAGTGGAAATTTTTCAATCTTCTTTCAAGTATCTCATCAAAACAGCGCAGGATGGAATGCTGAAAATAAAAAGAAGACTACCTGCAGGCTTTTAGTAGAGTGAAATATTTACAATAGCACATCACTGGTGAATGCTGACACAAAAAAAGCTCTTGAAAATGTCTGTCAGGGAGAATAATTTAGAAATCTGGAATCACAGGCAGTGTCACACAGTCTGAACATTGTTGGGCTGGAAAGTACTGTTCATAGCTGAGAAAGTGAGGTGCATTTGTACTGAACGTGCTGACAGCTTTGTGGGTGGATGCTCTTAAAGGTATTTGTGCCTTTGTAGAAGATGTCCAAAACCGCAGCAAGCAAGGAAGTTACTAAACACTGCTAATGACTAAATTTACAGGAGAAAGAAGGTTGTGCTGCAGGGGAAGAGGGGAGAGGGAGGAAGGAACTGAGGACAACAAAGGATGCTGTTTGCCAGGTGAGGACCTTCCCTCCAGGGAAAGCACTGGCACCCAGGGAAGAAAGGCAGCCATGTGAGACATGACTGGGGTGCTGTGGTCACAGATGGTGGTGGTTGGTGTGTGTGAATTTGCCTGAGGATGGTGGATTATGGCCAGGTGAAAAGCTCATGGGTGGGCATTCCTGTGTAGGGCTAAATCAGCACAGGTTTTGTCAGAAGCCATTAGTGGTTCTTTTAGAAAATGCCTAAGAAATTATGAAAGATCAATTTTTCACATTTTATCCACGCAGGGGGAAAAATGGACGGAAAATAAAACTTTTTATTTCCTACTTAGAAAATAATTTTTTTATGGAATTGATTTTTGGAATAAGGCATAAACTATTTGCTGTTTCACCTGCTCAACTTCATATAACCCCAGATACAAAAGCATGCTAAAGCATGCTAAAAACATGATATGTGTCCTTCTTCCATAAGAAAATTATAATTATCAGCTCATATGTACCCTGATTGATGCAAACTAACAGTGGTAGAAATAGTAGCTATTTGAGCAAGCAGACAGATTTTCCAGAGTCTTCCTAGCTTTGAAGTAAGCATTGACTCAGAGTAGAAATACTTGATAAAACCTGTCTCTTATCCATGCAGCCAGTTTTCCCAACTCTCCCAGCGGCACGGGGTCCCTGGCTCTGGAATCAGTGTTGCAGGGTGTTCCTGCACCAGCCTCAAAGGTTGCCCAGGCCCCTCCACACTCAACAGACAAAGTGCTTACAGCAAATTTTCAGCAAAATGAACCTTTTTCATGTGAAACACCTCATATCCGAAGAGGTGGCATCTCCTGAATATCCCAAGAAGTTCCACTACTCTGCTCCTTATGAACACTCCTTATGGACTTCATTTAGAAAGCTTAAGGCTCCCTATTTGCTTGGAGAAACCCTCTCCATGCAGAGTTGTCCCATGCTTTTAGAAGCAGAGCTGTAGCTTCAGAGCTCACCCAGACCCTCTTCATTACCCTGGATTTTCTTGAGTGATGTATCAATGTTAAAGTATTTGAGGAATAATTTATATTTAAGTCCAAGGAAAGACTGATTTTGATGGCTTTTGTTCAAGTTCAGTTCTTTACTCACCTGCCAATTCTGTTGTTACTCTTTTATAAGATGTCTATTAGCATTAAAAATATTTTGTAAATATTCATAAACCCATTCTGGCAATTATGTTGCCTTCACAATGTATCAATACGGCAGTGTGAGAACAGGGGAACATTTCCTTTTATGGTGATTGACTTTCTACTTTTTAAAAATCCAGTGAATTAAGTCCCACTTATTTTATGTATAAACAAGCAAATTAGTAAAAAATAATTAAGAAAATTCTGTTTATTCAACGCCATTCAAAACTACCTGAAATGAAATGTGTTTTCATAAACAAATTTAAATGTGATTTGTGTTGCTTAAAATATTAATCTGCTCTACAGGATAAATAGTTTTTGGTATATTTAATTTGAACTACTGAGCACCTTTTCTCCCATACTGGGGACAAACAGTTTCACTGGCCCAGAGATTTAATGGGAACACAAGGGTTTGTTGTCTGACACTGAGCCTCCAGATACCTGCAGTGAAGCACTACAGCAGAAACTGGAAACAGGACATCACTTTGAAGATGTGCAATGACTGACACCACTGTTTTGGCACACAGGCTGGCCTAACCTGAGTAAGCAGTGCTCAGGGAGCAGTCTGCACTCTCACTCCATGACTAGGACTTGTGGAAGCACAGCTGCCCTTTGCCTGGAGCTCAGCTGAGCTGCTCCATCATTCCTGCGATGACACGCGTCTCTCCTCCCTGGGAAGGCTGCCTGGGGTTGCAGATGGTGCTGGAATACTGTCACTGCCTGAGGGGTTTACCTCACATCCTCCCAGCTGTAGGAGAGCTGTCAGCCTCGGGCATACTCAGCCAGCTTGAGCATTGGAACAAGTGGAAAAGTCCCCCTAGGTGTAAGCCATGGGCAGTATGTGAAGTCAGTAGTAAAGACAACATAATCACTGAAGAGAAGCTGAAGTTCTTGAGGCATGGATGGTAGGTTGTCACCTCATCACAGAGCTGTCAGGGGGATGACACATAAAACATCAGGCTGGTTGATATACAGGAGGCCCATTATTTAAGGGAAATCCATCATTCTATCCACCCATGTGCAAAACAATACTGCTGGCTGAAAATGTGCCAAGTTTAGGGGCTTATACAACTCTTCCATAGCAGAGGGAGAAATCCCTGGGAAGGATAGGGCTTCAGTTAAAGGTTTGATTGTGCCTACTAATGAAAGAACTGACTTTCTCCTTGCAGTAACTACACAAACCAGGTCATAAACTGTGGAAGATGTCTCCTTAGATGCTGACTCAAAGATCCAACTCTTCCAGCACCTGCAGGCTCAGTAAGCAGTAGAGTCATCATTACTTTGCTTCCAGGACAGAGCCAAGGCCACCATCCTGGTGACCTGACAGGACAGTGCTCCTGGCTCATGACATTGCTGCCCCAGAAAGCTCAGTCCACATGGCTGGAGCTAGCTCAGAGAAGAGAACAGTCTTCTCTGTTCACTGACTGACTCTTCAGAGCCACCCTGACATGCTCCACAGACCCTCTAGGGTAATTATAGCCCTAGCAACATCTCTGCCCAGTGCTAGCTGCTCCCAAGCAATGTCTGTCAGAGTTCTGGCTATCTGCTGCATCCCACACTTGTGCCATCAGATGCTGTGCTTGTTTAAGATATGGGACCTCATCCTCTGCCTTTGAGGCATATGCAGCTTTCTGCGTGATGCAGCACCTGGACCAGCAGACCTTTTCATCAGGGATAACAATAAAAGTCACAATCTAATCATAAATAAGTTAAGGCTATTTTTTAAATCTTAATTCCAGTCCACAACTTCTCCAAGATCCTGGGCTGAAGGAAGCAGAGTCCCAAACTCAGTAAGTGTAAAAACACTTAGTGTGCCTCAGCTTTTGCCTCTATTTCTATAACAAACTTACCCAGCACTTTGCATCTGAAATCTGCTAACTACTGGATAGGGTTTCAGAGATTACCCTAATGTAAACTGCAGCATGATTTCCAGAAAAAAAAAATCTCATTTTGACTAAAGAAATTTCCTGGAGACCGCTATTCTCCTAGGAGGTCACTGCAAAGGTGAGCTACCCTCACTGATAAAAACTCCATTTAGTCTCACTTTTGCTCCTAGCTGTCAGGTCCTACATTTTTGTACACTGTTTTGAAACACTGAGAAAAATCTTTCCTTAGACATGCTACAGAAACTGCAAATGACCCTTTTCAGTCTTTTTTTTTTTTTTTTTTTTTTAGTTTCTATGTTATTTATTAGCATGTTTTTTAAACAGGGGATGCTGAAACATTATAATACAGCTGCAATGCTTATTTTCCTTAAACTGTTTTGCAGAAGAATGCATGGACACCATAATTTTCCTGGCAGAACTACAGGGAGATCACTATCCACTCCTTAACACTTTGATTTATCTTAAAAGATACCCTATCATGCCTTTTCAGTTCTTCTTCTTCATTTGAATTTCCATATACTCAAAAGAGTTTTCTGTACATAGAAAATGTTTCCCTTCTGCTTTCTCATTCCATTATAAATAATAAATGGCCTTCACTTGAACTGACTGATTTTATACTTAATTTTTTCTTCATTATTTTCTTAGAAACACTCTCACCTGAAGGAGAATATTTACTTTATGCATCTCAGTGTTTGTAACATGTCAAGTGAAGGGTTAATAATTTGGCACTCCCTTATCAGGAGATCTGTCACATAAAAGAACAGATCAACAGATGGATTTTCTATTTTTACTGCTAGAAAAACATAATGATTTCTAAACAGTCTTCGAGCACCTTAATCTTCCATTCATAGATTTATGATTTTTCTTTCCCCCATCATAGAAAACCAAAGTAAATAAAAGCCAAAACCCTTGAGAAAGCCTGCTCACTAAAGAACTCCCTCTCCCCTGCAGAAACTGCTCTCTTCCATCCCTGGCCTGGAGGGTCTCCGAGGGTTGCTCTCACTTCAGAATTGTATTTTGTTAGTTCTCCATAGGAGAAAATATCCTGAAATGATAAAAAAAAAAAAAAAAAAAAAGGTGCTATGCTGTATTGAAGGAAACACGGGGGGCAAGAAGCAGAGGAATTTTGATAGCAGCATTGCAGAATTTGTATGGAAATAAAGGAAAATGAATTCTGACTTACAGTTCAAATCATTACAATTTTTCTTATGAAGACCTCACATTGCAAAGTATAAGAAATGTACTAAATTCTAGAAAAATCATATAGCATTAAGACAGAGAATTTTCAATTATATGTTCTATTTATTTCAGTCAATTTTACAGCATGACAAATAGGTTCTGTTTCTTAATAAAGCTTAATATTACAGCTTCGCCTTTATGCACAAACTTTCTGCTTAATTTAAATAAGTGCAGACATTGCAACATTTGATTATGCATTTGATTTCCTTTATTACCCAAGCAGGCCATACTAATCTCTGTGCTTGTAGAAATTCCAATCTTTTATTTAAGTATGTCTTGCAAATAATTTCTAAGGGGCATAACTGGAAAGAAAAATACAAAATTTTCATTTGAATGAAAGTTGCATGTTTGTTTTTTCTTTCTAATATCTTGCTATAATAAGATTTGATCTGGCAAAGTACATAATATCTTTAATCAGGAAAGACCTCACATTTAAAATTGAGCTTATGCTAGATTATTTTTCTGAACTCATATTAAAATAAGCCCCAAATATTATTGTAATGCTTTTTCCTCTCTACTTTTCTCTATAGTAAGCATGATTATTACAGGAAAATATTTTTCATATTTAGAAATTATGATTCTCTTAACTTCTCTGCCTTATATTCCAAGTTTCAACCTGTAGTTCTTACTTTATGACAGAAAAAATCTGATCATATATTCTAGGCAAAAAAAGGCACACTTAACTGTTCTCTATTTCTTAAAAATGCATTTTACTAGAGGTAGAAATCCTGTGTGTAACAGAATACAATTGTGTAGGAGACAGTGGTTAGAAAGATAAGTAACAGCTAGAGAATAATTTTGTGCATTTGTATCAACTTTTATTCCTTTAAGCATCCATGGTTACAGGTATTTCTCTTCTTTCTCTGGGGATGATGCTCCAGAACTGTGAGGAAATTGTTCTTTCTCAATAGTTTGCATGGTTGGTTGATTAATTTGCCTTCCTGGAGCACTGGAGCCAGCACAGTGCTGTGGTGGTGGCCCCAGGCAGGGCTCAGCATGAACTCTGCTCAGCTTCCTTGTCCAGTGCTCACCCAATAGTGACTTCAGTGACTGGGACTCTTTTGGGCACTTCTGATGTTTTCCTGCAGGTCTCTCCATGGCAGGAACTGGGGACAGAGAGGTCTGTGAACAGCGCACTGGGTGAATTTGCTGGGCTGTGATGCACTCCCTGTGCACAGCAGATGTGATCAGTGCATCAAGATCTCCACCTAATTGGATCTGGTTTTTCAGAACATCAGTTTTCTATTGATCTTGGTAGTCTTCATCTTAACATCACCTTTAAAGCTTTTTAGGAATGAAATTTCCTGTACAAATAATCTTAGCAGAGACCATTCATTCTGCCACTGCTGGGGAAGGCAGCAGAGTCCTCCTCTGATTACATTTTCTTGATGGAAATGCAGAGACCATAATTTTGAGGAAGATGTGATCTGACACACTGTGGGGTTTTATGATGAACCCCTACAGGCTATCATTTGGGACAGCTGTTCATTGATTTTTTTATTCAATAGGACAAAAAATCTGAAGTTTTTGTCTCACAGGTTTTATTAAAAGACAAGGAGTCACTTCAAGCATATAAAAGAACAGGTTTGTTGCTTTGTTTGGAAACCTTTAATGTAAGATATCTCTGAGAAGCTCTGATAGCCTCACCCAGCCTCTGTTCCTTCTAGAAGCTGGATCCCGCAAGTGACACAGCAGGTGGGAATGATGCAGGCAGGGTGGGAAAGCTCCCTCCACCCCACACAGCTGCCATCAGTTATAGGTGGCTGTGCTCCGTAGCAACTCTAATGGGAGAGACAAAGTGGCTCTGGTGACAGTCCCCTTAGTGGCACCCAAGGTACATCTAGAGCAACAACACACTGAAATATGCGGTCTTTGGTCAGTTATCACCCCAGTCATGAGTAGTTGTTTCAGAGGGCTCAATACTTTGCAGAACCAAGTCCTAGAGAATGAAGACTTCATAGAATAAAAAAGTTACAATTCCAGGAACCCTTTTTAGGGTTCAGCTCCAAGCTGAGCCTAGCCAGGGTGCAGAAATGAGATCTGTAGTTGTTATCTCTTGGTTTCATCCTTGTTTCTGATGCCCAGAGTGCCTGCTATCACTATCAAGGAAACAAAAAGAAATTCATCAAATTTCTCTGGAACTCACAAGTTTTAAGCAGTGACAGACATCTAAATCAACTGCTGAGGACTTTGAATTTCCCACTAGGCGTCAATGAGAGGAAGCACTGAGAAAAAAAATCATAGATGTTCAAGTCCATTGTAAGATGCAATATCGAAAATTCCCATTCTAGTTCAAACTTCACATTGTAATAGCCACCAAAAAATACTACATTTTTGAACAGGATTTGCTGTATGTTCATAGAACAGTGTTGACATAAAAGGTATGCACAATAAGATGTCTGAAATAATTTATCACTTTGGAAAATTCAGAATTAAATATTTATGCCCTTAAAGAAGGGTGCACTTAGAAGAAATCTAAATTAAATTCATACTTTTAAAACTCTTTTGCTCTGTTTCTTTTTCTTTTCATATGTGTGTGTGTGATTTCTTTTAGTTTTTAACAGTGAATTGGGACCATATGTTAGCTATAAGATACCTCATATCAAAGAGGTCTGATAGTCATTCAGGAAATCATGGCAACATTAATTTTATAATAAACTCAGTACATTTGTACAGCTTAGCAAACAGGCAACAGATCTTTAGGAGCACAACAGTTGCAGGGATTCTAATTAATCAATTAATATAAAAATTAATAGAAGAATCCTTTGTGAATATATCTTTTCTCTTCAGTCACTTCCTGTTTTGCCAGCACTTTTCTTCTGCAAAATGTATTTATTTTGACAGCACCATTAAGCAACCTCGTGAAATTAATTCCAGCACTCAAAATAAATAACATGCTTGTCCAAAGGTAGGCTGTAGCCTTCCAGTAGGCTTAATTCATGTTTGATTTCATTAAGAGTTGTAGATACATCCATCAGTTGATACTTCAGGTATCTGATGTATATATTTTTAATCTCAGAAATATTTGACTGAAATATCTAATAATTTTGCACATGTGTGTGTGCACATGCACATGAAAAGACATAAATCACATGCTTCAAGTCTCTCTATTTCATAGAACTAAACAGAACACCTCCTGAGTAACAAGCAGTAGGACAAGAAGAAATGGCCTCAAGTTGTATCATCCCTGGTTTAGATTGTATATTAGGAAAAATGTCTTCAGTCAAAGGGCTGTCAAGCACTGGAACAGGCTGCTCAGGAGAGTTGAGTCATCATCCGTGGATGCATTTAAAAGATGTGTAGATGTGACATTTAGGGACATGATTTAATGGTTGATAATTAGATTTAATGATCTTAGAGGTCTTTTCCAACCTAAACTATTCAGTGATCCTATGATACACCCTACATTAAGTAATGGTGTTATAGCAGTGCTTGTTCTCTCAAAGTGTGTGGGAAAAATGCAAAAACAGCCAGAGAAAAACCAAAGAATTTGAATAGAGGATGCTGCAAATCATCCAGCTATGTGTGTGATCAGGGCAGACTGACTTGCACAGGGGGCTCTGGTAATATGTGCCCAGGTGTAGAGCGTAAAGATAAACAAATGACATCATATGTTGGATCATTGCAATTTTAAGATTGGTCAAACTTTAATGAATTTAAGGTGCTTACTGATAAAATTATGAAATTTTAAGTTTAGTCCCTTTTTTCTTATATGACAACTATTAATAGGTACGTCCAGTTCCTTTCCCTCCAAAGAACTGGTATTTTTATACATCTGAAGATCTGCCTTCTAGAACTGTTGATATAACAGTTTCTAAAGTGTAGCTTAACCCGTTCATCCGCAGCAAGTCAGATATGCCTTTCAGAAGAAATCAATGGCCCTAATTCACATCCACTGAGAAATGTGATGGGCAGGAGATCCACAGACTCTGTGCAGAGCCAGGAGCAATGCAGAAATGTAAAACTCATGTTTTATAATCTTCCTTAGCCTCAAATCCACCTTTACACCTCCCTGTGGCCTCCAGAAATTGTTTCCACACCAGTGGAAACAACAGAGGGACTCTGGATGAGGTCTTTGAGAGATCTTAAATATACCTGCCATGGTTACAGAGGAGCAAAAGTGAAAGAGTCATTCCAGCCGACAAACAGGAATAATTACACAGAGAAAAACATTCTGTAGGTACACAATGGTTGTGGAGACAGGTTTCTGTGCACAATGTCAAAACTATCCAAAATTTTTGAAAGAAGGGATCATGCAGTGCTCTCTGCCTATTGACTCAAACATTTACTTCAAACGCACAGCAGAAGAATGAGTAACAGTTAAAACAGAAACATGAGGATTACCTCTGAATTTTAATAAACTACAGGTGCACACGAAAGTTTGATGCTGAAAAGCTATCAACAGGTTGTCTGAGCTTGAGAGGATCAACCTCTCTGTCTCCTGGGCCTGAAAGTGAGGTGGTACTCCCTCGTCTTGTTTTGCTTTGGGTTCTCTAACATCTCCCTTCTAGATTCCTGTATGTTTTGCCTATCTTATATAGGAAGAAGAATGCTTCACATTCAGGGTAATCACAAAAAAAAAAAAAAAAATCCCTCATGATTCTGTAAGTTGAAAAGCTGATGTCATTGATTTTGCTGATGCCATGTCTCTGTCACACACCCAGGCATGCAGCAAGTGTGTCCATACTGAAAACTTTTTCTGCAGGAAAAAAACCTTCATTCAAATCACATGTGATTTTCCACAGATGATCCTAAATAATCCTGACCAAAACTATAGGTAACATCCTGTGATCTCCTGATCTCTTGTTAATTCAATTTAGCTCTGATCATTCTTATTCATATGTGTTGTATTTGGGAATAGACTGATTAATGTCACAATTTCACTTGATGGATTGCCACTTTGTGGAAAGCAATTTTCTGTCAAAAGGCAATAAATAATATTCTTGATGCCCTATAATAAATAAAAGTTTAAAGGAGCTGATAACAGAGATTACAGTAATTAAATCACAGTCATAAACAAATGAGAAATTAAACCAAATAATTTCTGCACCAGCTGTGCTATAATTACAAGTTTATCTACAAACCCAAATTTGCTTGTCTTTGGTAAAAGCAGACTAGGTTTTTTGGGGTGGTGGTTTTTTGTGGGTTTTTTTTGGGTTGTTTGGGGTTTTTTTCTTTGTTTGTTTGGGTTTTGTTTTTTTTTTTTTTTTTTTGCTTAGCATAGCAGATTTGTGTCAGAGATGAGTCTTTTTGGGAAATAATGGAGACTCTCAAGCATAGACTTCCAAGGATTTCCTAAAGACTGCCTTCCCTCTTCTCCCTCCCTGAATCTTGCCCAATCCATCACAAGTTCTGTGTCATCTGACAAAGGGAAATCTGGGAAACCACAGAGCAGCTCCCTGCCCTCTCTATTACCCCCCGACTCCACCTGGCACGTTTCTGCAGGGCAGAGGCAGACACACACTGTGTATTGTCACTGCTGTCCAGGCCATTGACCAGAGGAGTGTGTTAGGATTGGAAGGAACCACAGTGAGTCACCCAGTCCGACCTCCCTGCTCAAGACAGGGTCATCCTAGGACACATTGCACAGAATTGTGACCAGATGGTACTAAGTTCACTAACAGCAATCCTTTTTTTTCTTATGTGTGTCATGTTTAATTGAAACACTGTCTTAAGCAGAATAAGTATAGCATCATTAAATGTTTTGTAATCAATGAAAAAATGATGCAGCTTGAATTTTAATTTTCTCTTTCAGGGCAAGAAATGGGAAAATGCAATTCTTTGTTCAAGTCCTAAGCCAAAGTTTTTAATCTAGTTCCTCAAATGGGGGGAGTCTGTTCCACAACTATGTTTTCCTAATGCTGCAACACATCTGTACTGCTGTTTTTTAGTTCACATCTCATCTTTCATTTTCTAAAAAAATATAAAGGTATTCAAATACAGAAAATAAAAAGAGTAACCCTCATGAATGGCAACACTTTAGACAAGTTTCTGTGTTTACTAATAAAAACACCTGGCTAAGCCTGTTTACTGTTCTCATTTAACTTGCAGCAAAACTAGCTGACTCACTGCTGAAATTATTACAAGAAAAGCCAGTAAAACCTCCAGGAAACTCCACTAGAGCAATCTCACAGGTCCAGAATGACTTCTTTAACATGAGGTGCATTGACCCCAGCCAGTAGTTAAGCTTAAGCTGATCACTCACTTCTTTAGTGGGATAAGGGAGGATCAGAAAAGTAAGGCAAGAAAAACTCATAGGTCAAGATAAGGATGACTTAAAGTGAGGGAAAGAGAAAAAGAACAGTCAAGTGATGCAAAGGCAATCACTCACCACCTCCCACAAGCAGACAGCTCCCCGGTCTCTGAGCAATAACTTCTTTGGAAAGACAAAACCCCAGTTTTGCTGCTGCCAATGATGTTATAGGGTATCTAATATCCCTTACATGGTTTGGAATGTCATTTTGGCCACCTGAGATCCATTGTTCTGGCTGTTCTGGCTGTGTCTTTTCCCAGGTGCCTGCCCACCCTCAGCCCACTTACTGGGGGGTAGGGGCAGAGTCAGAAACAGAAAGTCTCTTTGCAAGCTATAGCCAGGATGCTGGTGTGACACCAACACTCCCTTGGGCACAGATTTGATCCACAGCACCATAGGGGCTGCTGTGAAGAAGGATAACCCACCTCAGCCAGACTTAGCACAAACTGCAGTAGTCACCTTACTGGTTTCCCTCACTAGCTTGTTCTGTGCACATATTGGTTCAGTCTCAGCACTGTAGGAAGTCCTGCAATGGCTCATTCCACTCCCATTCAAAACACCTGAAACAGATGCCTGGGGCAACCTGAGAATCACAGTATAAAATCCTCCCCCTAGTTGGGTTGGGCATGCTAGGCAGGTTATGTCAGCCACCACGGGAACAAGTAGATTTTGGTTATATCTGGTAGAAAAGTTGGGTGGGAGAAAGATTTTGATTAATAAAGAAGGGAATATGTCTGTGGTATGGTGTAGCTGTGGTTCTGATGGCTGAGGGTAAGTGTTTGAATTGTGAAGGTGTGCACCTTGGTGTAGAAGCCCTTTTAAATTCTGAGCCTTTAGGCAGAACACTCAGCCCTGTCTGTTCCTCATTTCCCAACCAAAACATTTCTCTCTAGAATTAAAGAAACTAGCCAGTCTTGGCTTAAACCTTGTTTACCTATAACTGTCCAGTCCCTTCTTCAAGCATGCTTAGACACAGGCTGCCAGAGGAGAACAGGACTCTGGGAAGGACATCTATCCTTTTGGCTAGACATAAAACAGTGCTGTGGTTGGGTGGCTTTAGCTGTGCCTGTGCTGCTCTGGCTGACAGACATGTCTCTCTGCACCTCCCATTAACACTTTGTCCCCGGGTATATCAGATCCATACTGTGCCCAGTATGGATCTCTTCTGAAACTCTCTTTCTGTAGCATTTGCATGTATCTCTGTCCTCTCTGGAAATTCCAGCTTGAACAATGCTTCTGGCCATCTGAGGATTACAGTTCTCACTTTGAGCATCTAAATCCATGAAAGAAGGCAGCCCAGCCTGAAGGGGGAGAGACTGGAACAAACATCTTTTGTGAAATGATAAAACTAAAAATAAGAAAGAGTCAGAGTATCTTGACAGATGCAATTGTTCACAAAATGGATTTTTCTTCCTATTTATTTTCCTTTCTCTAATTCTTAGCAGAGGCTACTGCTATTCAATAGTAAGAAGGCCACTGACTCATTAAATGGAGCCACTGCTCAATTTGAATTCTCTATGAGAATTTAATTCTTGTCCATGCAAGATCATTGATGATTTTCTGTGTGCAGCAGAAGGCAAACCCAAAGACAGGCAATACCCCAAGCCAGCCTACTCCATCCTCCTGTAATGTTTGTGCCCCTGCAAATTCGTGGTGTACTGGATAATTGATCAGACACCAGACAATTGGTAAATATTTTGAAAACTGAGAGCTCACAGGTTGTTGTTGGATCATCACCCTCCATCCATGCTGCTATGCTTTCATGTAGAAGATGCACACACAGATAAAAGGAGTTTGGTGTTTAATTTTCTGGGTAATAGTTCCTGTGAGTCTGCCTGGGCTGTTCTGCAGTCCTGTGGTCACCTTGCCCTAAAGTGGGTAATGCAGGGTTCAGCTGGAGCCTGTTCTGTGCATGAGAATGTGTCCACATAAGGAGGATATCAAGTGAACCTCCCCCTGAAACAGAGTGACTCTGTCAGTGAGCAGAAGTCGCTCTCCCTCCCTCCCAGAGGAGCCAACATCTCTGAGCCAGGGGAATGCAAAGGACTTATGTTTTGAGCTGCTCCCTCCAACTCAGACACAATGCTACTGAAGCAAGGCCAAAAGATTACATCCAGATGAAATCAGACTGGCTGATAAAGATCAGCTCAGCTGATCTTGAGTTCAATTAATCTACTCTGGAGCACAGTTTCTTTGTCGCAGGGATGTCCTTTCTGCTCTGTTTGAAATGGGGGAGAGACTGAAAGTTAGCAGAAGAAGATAATACAAAGCTGCTGTGCAGCATATACCTTTGTGTTTCAGAAACATTCATGTAGAGAACAGATTTTTCTGCCTTTCCACATCATTCCTTCAAAAACAGTTTTGTTACTATTTCTTCCATTCCCAAGAAGACAGCACAGGCTGATGTACATTCTCTGTGAAGGGATATTGTCATGGATATTTAATAGATAAAGCACAAACTGAGTTACCAAAGATCACTATGCACATACTTTCTACTTTTTTTTCAGCTAACAGCCTCATAGTTTATATTAGGTGGCCCAAAAGTCAATGCTGCCATCCTTTTTATCACCTCATTGCACTTGAGGTGATAGTATAGAGGCTGGATGGTCTTGATCCATGTCAGTCCAAATGAAGAGATTTGCTTTAGTTTCTTCCTTGAGACACTTGAGGAGCTGCTGTGTCCTTGCCAAAGCATGATGGACCTGAGTTCTTCCGACTTAGACACTGACTAGTAACCGTGTTCACATGACCAATCCTATCAAACTGTTCCTATCAAGACTATTCCCTTGAGCAATTACAGCAGCACCATTGTTGAAACAAAAATGAATACTCTTTTTTCTCAAACCTTTTATGCTTTCTGAATGCAAAATAATTCAAATTATTTAGTGCATTACAAATTTTCACTGTGCAGAGAAGCTGTTAGTGCTTTCAGAAAATAAATTTCATATAATTTGGTAAACATGATGAAAATAATTTAACATTAATTTCATTTAACATTAATATCTCCTATGTAATTTCAATCTTAAAGCAATATTCATTTTATTGTATGGATTAAATGTGCAAGAAATTGGTTGCTTTGCATATAATACTTGACATCATTTAGGTTTCCCATAGGGAATTTTACTGCATGCATTAGCAATTGTGTGTTTAAGACACTGAAAGCAAATTATTTCTGTAATTTTCAGTGGAGTTTCACATATTTTTGAGCTGTACAAGTGGTTTCTTTTATTCCAGTTCAAGTACTCCTGACTTTCACCACCAACAACCCCAAGTCTGGCTTCTGCCTCAATGAGCCAGTAGGAAGCAATGATGGTGGGTGATGATGAAACCAAGGATCTCTCTGGATTCACAGTGGGCAGATCCTCACATGTCCTTTTTTTTTGTTCAAATAGGCATGGCTGTCTCTTGATGGGTTTAAATAAGTGCAGAATAGAGTAAGAAACAAATTGCCAAATCACACCAGGCCTGGGCATCCCCTATTGCACTGACTGAGAATGGGTGGCATTAGATGCCTTAGGCAGAGCTGCCGCCCACTGTGCTCTCCCCTGCAGAGCCTGCCCTCCCTTCAGCCATGCGACAGCTCTGCAGTGTTATGGGACAGGAGGCTGCATGTGGAGAGAGCAAACAGCTTGTGCACAGCCCTGTCCCATGGAAAAGAGGGATGCATTTCCTGGACATGCTCACTTCTTCTCAGAAGAACAAAACAAGATCTGTCCGAAGGTAAGGGATCCTCATTTGTGAGTTCTGTCCTGTTTCCCACACCCCATCTAGGCTCATCACAGCCTGAATCTATAACATTGTGAAGGTTAATGGAGGTTGTGTAATGTAATGAACGCACAGTGTCTCCTAAAACTGTAAAAAACTAGGAAGAATTGCAAGTCTAATCCCTTGTTACTATATCTTCTGCTGCTGAAGGATGATAGGAAGGAGCCATTTTAATTTTTCTGAAGTATTACTCCTTTCTTTGGCTGTCCGTAAATCACATCACTTCTGTTCCCTGACACGTCTTCATAAGCGGAATTACTTTCAACTGCCTTAGATAAGTTTTTCTAAATCTGATTATTGCAGAACGAAGACCATCAGAAAAAGCAGCTAAGGGTCATCTTCTAACCTCCAGTCTGTCTCTGACATTGGGAAGATGCTCTACCCTTGTTACAGACAGTCATTGCTCTTACTTTCACTTAGCATAAAAGGCAATTCTTAAAAGCATTCATTTTGATTCCTCAAAATTAAAATATGGAACCTGCCATGTCTCTTACAGTGGAGATAACATTAAAGTATAAAAATTGCCCTGTGATCTTTGGATCATTTTCTCTTGAATCATTTTATCCTGGTAGCTGTTTCTCCTAAAAGCTTCGCAATGCTTGGAAAAGGAAACCAAAAGAGCTAATTGTATGCCAAGAAAGCTTTATAATTACTTATTTCAGCCACTAAAATAATTGATCCAATTTGGCAAGAGTTTCACACTCTAAATTTCACCCGGAATGGGTGATTAAGTGTTGTGCTTTCCCCTGGACACGCTGAATTCCAGCTACAGCCAGGAAATTGGACTGCCTTAGCTAGTTAGTACCTATAGGAAATATCTCTTGCTGCTCAAAAGTGCTGTATATTTTTGTACTGATGACAGCACTGCTGTGAGAAATAGAAGTCAAGGACACTGGAGAAACAATCCCAGCTGTGCCACTAGCTGAGAGCTGCTCAGCCCTCTGTGGGATTTGCAGAACATCTAAGGGGTTTAGAAGCTTCAGCTGCACTGGGAAGTCTGCACAGGTGTCTGTGTTGGTTGCTGCTTTCTCCTGGAGTAGGAGAAAGGAGATCAATGAGCTTGCAAAGATGCTTCAGCCCATGCCTCGTCCATGGCAGGGAGCCCTCTCCTTCCTAAGACCTGCTGCACTTGGGCCTGGGAGTATGAGCAGCCCTTGGCCAGTCATAGCCAGCCAAGAGAGACAGCGGGAGAAAGTGGAAGATTTCCAGAAACAATCTCTTGTAAAAGGAGACCAGAAGCAGCCTTCTCCTATGCAATCCCAACCAAGCCTGCAGGACTGGGGCTTTTACCTGGAACAGAGCCTAAACTCTCTATCTGGAGATGTATAGGGCCAGTCAGAGGCGCTGGAGCTGCCAGGCTGATTTGCTGCAGACCAAGCAGAGCTCTGACAATGCCGCACGAGACTTTCCAAGAGCTTCTGCTCCGAAACACCTCACCTCAGCTGTGACTGACTGTGCAAAAGTCTAACTAAAAAAGGCACATCTCTCCTGTAGCAGCTTGATTTAGCACTGAACAGCTCTGCAGAGCATTAAGCTAATTTAAGTCTGGCTTCATAATTTTCAAAATACCTTTGTGCATAGTTTCAAGGGACTTACAAACTCAATGTTATGACACACAAAAACTCAAATGAGGTTTGGTAGGCTGGTGGAAGTACAGTTTTTGAATTTCCCATTAACAAAATTAAAGTCAGGACTATATTTCTCCCTGGTAAAGTAGCAAAGAGTGAGTGGCTACTATGGCTGTTAGTCTCCATTAACTCTGCTTCTACTATGTCAAAGGGACCAGGTATATTCCTTTTCCTTTAGGTTCACCAGTGCTTGTGCTGTAAAATGACTTTATTAGCTCTGGTAGATTATTTCTTCTCACTAATGAAGCTAGAGACAGGGAATGAAAAAGATGAGAAAAACAGGAAGCAAAGCAGTGCCACTGTGTGCTGCAATTAGAGAGAGAAGGGACTCAGATGTCTGCTGAGGGCACTGGAATTACAGCCACTGCCACCAGCAAACCACTGGGACATCATCAATGAATCTTGTTTGTAAAGTAGTTTTGGAGTCTACCTTGTTTCTTCTTCTGCCTCCAAATAATAACAGGCCAGAAGCTGGTGAAAATCTAACACAGATGTTCTTGGCAATCTAATGACAAAGGTATACCTGACAGGCTCAACATAAGGGCTTGTATTTTTTGTGATGTAGCATAGCTAATAGAGACAAGGAGTAATACCACTTAGGTTCAGACTGCTCAATTCTGAAAATCCTTCCTTCCTTCCTTCCTTCCTTCCTTCCTTCCTTCCTTCCTTCCTTCCTTCCTTCCTTCCTCCCTCCCTCCCTCCCTCCCTCCCTAGCAGTCACTATTTGAAGCACACATTCAGTTCACAGATAAAGCAATGCCACACCTGTCCCACAGTCAGTTAATCCTCTGCCTTTGCTCTCGACTGCTGCTGGGAAAGGGAGGACATAAATCTTCCTCTCCAACTGAACCTGCTGAATAATAAGTATCAGGGCTTGGAAGCAGGATGGGGGTTCCTCAAAGCAAGGTGAAATATTGTCTTCCCATTATGGCTGCAGCAATTCAATCTGGGTTTGAAGGTAATGAAAACGCTTCACTCATTTAATCAGATACTGATCGATGGCTGTAATATACTATGACAACAATTTCTACAAGGCAGTAAGGGGGGTGACTGAAATAAATCAGACTCTAGCAGATACAGTTAGAAGTAAAAATTACATCAATATACAAGATGTTTGATTCTGGTGTTGTGCCAGAATTGTCCATCATTCATTTTTAGTACTGCTAAATATTTTTATTCTCAAATCCACTACCATGCATTTGCAAGAGGCAGTAACATTTCACTTTTCCTCCCATGGTGTAATTGTACTTACTTAAAACCCCTTAAGATGGCCTTGTTTTCCATGCTCACTAGAAAGCACAAACTCTTTTCTTTTAGGAGTAAAATTTCAGTGTGTTTCAGTTGCATTCAAGTAAAGCGAGTTCAGTTCTTGGCTCTATCATATCTTTTAGGGATAAGTCTTTTTCCATTGATACCTTCTGTTGTCTACCAACCAAGTTTGTGTAACTAAGTCACCCTTCTGTTTCATCACTTGTCTACATGATGAACTTTTTACATGAAGCTGCACATGTGGACACATCTAACATACTGCAGTTCAGTTCTTTTGCTCCTAAGGATTACTGCAACATAGATTGCTATAAATAGCAATACCCTGAGGGTTTGGAATGCAAATTTAGTGAGAAATGAAGCAAATAGTAACACCAATCTAGCTCTGCACTTGTGTTGTGGAAAAAACAATTTTATAAAAAGTTAACATTTTTCATATACTTTAGGAAGTGACTGAAAATAAATTTATTAAAACAATTATAAGTGCCTAATCATAGAATCATAGAATAATTTGGGTTAGAAGGAACCTGTAAAGGTCATCTAGTTCAAGCCTTCTGCCATGAGAAATAAGCAGTCTTTTTTGAGTTCAATAAAGAGTAGGTAGCTACTTCAAAATAGAGGTATTTTCAATAATGCTTTTAAGGAGATAAACTTTTATAAATAAGAATAAGTAATTGTATTTCATGTATAAGTTCTTTCAGTTCTGTGGGCTTATAATTATTTTCTGAATGTATCAACTGAAATATTAACTGTGAAACTTAAGCTTTACTTTGCAATATTTGGATGCACTCATCTTGTATTTAAGCTAAGGCAGCGGAAGTTTGAAGCACACAAAAGTTCTCTCCCTGAGCTTGGTGAATCAAACTAGATGAGAATCACAGTGGAAGAACTAAGCAGCTGATTTAGTCTTAATTTCATTCAAAAACCATCTTAACAAAAACACAAATTCCTGCATTTCAGAACATCTCAACTGTCTATGAGCTATGATACCGTGGTATTGTGAAAACTTTAGTTCTTGCATTACTCACAAAATTATTTTGATTTCATTATTATTCTGCAGCTAAAGAGAAGAGTTAACAGGAAAATAACAACCCATTGTCAATAGCACATTCAACTGATTTCTTCTGTGTAAAAATATAAGGAATGTTAAATACAGGGGTATGACTCTTGTATCCAATTATTTATGAGATAAAGTAGTCCCTAGGAAGCACAGAAACAGCCCTGAATGTCAGCAATTTCACTTGCCATGACTATTTCTATCTGCAAATGATCCCTAAGGTTTTCTACGGTGTTACCCCTGGGGATGGATGTAATTAAAGTGCCATTGGAACTGCCTTATCCTAGGAAGAATCATGAAATCATAGATTATGCTGAGTCGGAACCCATCAGCATCATCAAGACCAATTCCTGGCCCTGCACAGGACACCCCAAGAGTCACACCATGTGTCTGACAGTGTTATCCAAACACTTCTTGAACTCTGAGGTTTGGTGCTTTCACCACTTTCCCGGGGAGCCTGAGTTTCAGTGCTCTGGGTGAAAAACCTTTCCCTATCCCTTTTGCAGCTGGGCTCTGTGATGAATCCAGCTTTGGGAATGTATCCAGCACTGACTTGGTTCTGGGCTCCTGCTCAGCTCCTCTCCCGCCTCTTCCCTATATGAGTCCCCACCTGATTACACTAGAGGTGAGAACAATTTCCCCTACAATTTTCAGGGATCAAAGATGTCAGAAATCATTGTCCCAAACTGAAGAGATATAACAAATATTATCAGCTTCAAAAATACATTAACATTGTCTTGACTGAGTAATTTTCACATATTGTAGTATTAGACATCATTGTCCAGCTTTGTTAGGGAGATCAGATAATTGTAAAAAAACTGTAGGAAATGTCTCTATGCAAAGGTAAGTGAACAAGAAAATGTCATTGAGAGCAATTAATTGGAAGCTATCACTGTTAGACTTCATATCTGAAGTAATGAAAAAGCTTTCCTAAAGAATGAGATGAATTAATTCCTCTCAATATTACGCTGACCATATCAAGTATCTTTCAAATGCAAATGATCTGACATATTCAGAATATTAAATAAACTGCAAAGAAAATCAATGTGCTACTTAAATGCTCAACATGACAAATGTCCTTTGAGCCATTATCTTTCAGCATTTGTTTAGCTGTTTTTGAAATTTTCCCCAAGATCTGAGCTTCTTTCTTTTGTTTCCAGGGAAGTTCTCAACAAGGAAGACCTCCTTGTAATCCTCTTGTTCTGACAGTACACTACCTGTAGCTACTATAAGTTTTCCAACCTTAATCTGAATGTAGATTGCAGGGAAAATGGGCATGCAAGTACCAAAGTGCTTATATGAACACCTTACTAAATGGGATTCTCCTCTTGAAGATGACTGCCTGTTCTATCCAAATCTATTCAGGTATTTTCCAGCAAAAATCCATCAACACAAATGTCTATGTCTGTGACCTTGCAGGTCGTTAGCACTCTAGATGTCACCTCTGTGTCTTTAGCTTTGTGCAGTGGTTGGATGGCTTTGGGGTGGGATTGCTGTGGAAAGCAGCAAGCCCCGGGTCAGGGCAAGACAGAGCCGTGTCCTTGCAGATCAGCACGCTGTGCTAGGAGCTGTCAGCTACAGGAGCTCTGATGCAGCAGCAACACTGCAGGATGTTTGGGACACTGGCTGGGGTTTCTGGTGGGTTTTGTTTGCTGTTAGACATTATTTTAGAAATAATGCATCTTTGCATTAAGTTAGGAATAGCTGTGTTTTCCCCATTTTTCCCCAGACATCGCCCTGTGGGAAAAAAAAACCTGTCTGGTTTGTTGACATAAATACAAGATAGAATCAGATTTGCACTATGTCCTGACTAACCTAATTCCCAGTGGTTCTGCAAATTGGTAGAAGCATAAGGCCATGGTAAAGAATGATCTTCAACTGAAAAAAAAAAAAGCAAACAGAAAAAACTTTTTTTTTGCAACAAAAAACTGGGTTGTGACTGTGAGTGGATTATATACACTATTAATTTGCATCCATATGAGACACTGATGAAATAAATTTCTGTTGGTAGATGAGGCCCCCAAATATCAATATTTGTTTGGCTGCCAGAGAAAAGCAAATAATAGCAGCCAAAGGGGATGCATTTCTTGAATTACAGCACTTTTCATTAGCTAATTCCCAGGAGGATTCCTCTGGATGTGGAGAAATGCTAACTGTGATCACATGAGAGCAGGGAATCAGAGAGAATAAGCCTTTATAAACCCAAAAGAATGTTAACACCTGGGTAGCCAAACAAATGCCATGCCTCTGCTCCTTTTCAGATCCAGAGGGCTGTATCTAAATCAGAGAGGAAATAATGTATGATGGTACTAAAACCTTCCCCTTGAACCATAATTAATTCATCTCTGTAATGTATTATTTATAGAAACTCAACACTGTTTTGGTCATCTACTGTCTGTGACTGCCTTGTTCATTTTTCTTTCAGTGGAGTTGTATGTGATTTATTGCAGGCTCTCTATTATGTGCTGGGGAGGAAAATGGTGACTCCTGTGAAAGTGTTTATAGATGGCACAAGCTCTGTGGTCTTTGCACTGTATGCTGTAGGCAAAGTATTTCAGAGTGAAATGGAGCATGATGCTGAACATGTTGAACCTGACATAATGCTAAAATGTTAGGAAGCTGTGATTGTTGATAATCCAGTTATTGGCAGCATTCCCTCATCCCCAAGTATTATTTACTACATGTGAGGCTTGAGGAGAAGTCTGAAAGAGGAAAATACAGTCTTTCCAAATACTACAGAGGGATCTTTGAGTCATAGGGAAGGGGTGATATGAGGCAATGATCCGGACAGAGAAGCAAGCAGACAATTGTCATTGCTCACGGTGAAGGAGAAGAAATGCAGATGGGAAAGAATATTGAGGTGGACTTAAAGACACCACTTTGAGGAGTCCAGAGAAGCTAGTGAAGGGTCTGGAACACAGCCTTATGTGAAATGGCTGAGAGAGCTGGGGTTTTTAGCTGAGAAAAAGGGAGGTTTAAGGGAGACCTTACCACTCTCTACAACTCCCTGAAACCAGGGAGCCAGGTGGGGGTTCAGTCCCTTCTCCCAGGCAACTATCATCAGGATGAGAGAGCACAGTCTTAAGCTGCACTAGGAGAGGTTTAGGTTGGACATTGGAATGGGCTGCCCAGGGTGGGAGTGGAGTCACCATCCCTGGAGGTGTTGAAGGAAAACCTGGATGTGGCACCCAGTGCCATGGTCTGGTTGACAGTCATAGATTGGACTTGGTGATCTCAGAGATCTTTTCCAATCTAATTGATTCTGTAATTCTATGAAAGGGAACAGCCCTTGTTTCATCAAATCAATTTATATGTCAGAAGGCTACCCGACTCAGCCAGAGCATCCCTTTCTTTACATTTCTCACATTTCTCTGCTTTGGGCTGTAGCACAAATTTGATGATTAGTGATTCAGAGCTTGTTCAAATACAAAAGTTGCATCTTTTTTTCTGGTGTAGGTAGTTTTATATGTGAATATTTAAATGAAATTAATGATTTGCAATACAGAATAAGAAACTGTGGTTATTTCCCACTCACCTAGTGAGTTATTTTGCTGGCTCATTTATAGAGAATATTCCTAATATGCTTTGGGACCAATCCTACTTTGTTTAATATAATGCTCTTCCGTTCAATGGATTCATGTTTCCAAGAGTCAACATGCACTTCAACATAGCAATTTTGTGCCTGTACTTTTCTGTTTGTGGCATTAAACAGTCATTATAATGTCTCAAAGGATAAGTATTAGACTGTAAATTGAAAATTCTGAACATACGCTATTATAGAAAAGGAAATAAATTTCTGAAAAACAAGATATGCACCTCACTGCTTTTTCAAATACAAAGTTAATCAAAGTAGGAACTAATTGCAGTGAATGATAGTAGTTTAGAGCATGATAACAGCTATTCTCAGACAAATGTAAATAAAATTTTGTGTTCTTGAATCTCCTTCCTGATCAAGAAACATAGAGCATGCTTATTTAAACACAAATTACTCCTCCTATCATATACTGATGCAAAGCCATGGCTGATAGCACTTGGACACCTATCATCTGAATCTTCTGGACACCTTTTCTTTCTTGGGTAAGAAGGATATACAGGATAATGAGTAGTCTAAATAGCTGCAAATTCTGTGTTATGAAATTGCAGGAAGATGTCATTTTTTAAAATGTGAGTACTCCATTCCACACTGCTGACAGGGCTTTGTTGTCCTGGTTATTCCTTATTCCAAGGGCTTGGTTTCACCAAAAATTAGAGAGTGAGAATTTGTCGCTGTTTATAGTCTAAGCACATCCTCATTTCTCAGAAATGCCCATTACACAGCATAGGAAAGGAATGATAAGAAAGTCCCTGCTGCATTCAAGGCACCAAGCACTCCAGGAGGAGCTGAGATTTCCTGGCTTCATCAAACCGTAGGAGTGTTATTAAGCAAAGAGGTGGGGAACAAAGTTTTTGTCACTTTACTTCAGATGCATGTGCTGAGAATAGTATTTCACACACACCTAATGACTTACAATCACATTTTCAAAGCAATCCTTATTTTGATAAAATGTGTAGCAATTCTTTCAGGTATTTTATGCACAGGAGTTTCCTTCCTTCAGAAGAATAATGACCACGTTATGCATTTTCAGCACAGGTAGTTCACAAGTTGGAATAAATTGAAGAATATATCTATAAAATGGAAATCACCTACTCAGTATAGCACATATTGTTTTTTCTACTGATTAGCTTTTGTCTGTGTTTGTGTACCACTATGCTGTTTTACAGTTAATAGAATTTAACAAAAGCAATTTCCCACATCTTCTGAATAAAATCCAGATTGATTTGCTAGAGAATGTGCAAAGAAGGAGAGAAGCTCTATTAGAATTGTTTGCCTCTTTATTAATGAAGAAAGCAACCTTTAGAATTACTTTTGCTGCATGAGTGCATGTAGATGTGTGCCTTAATACAGAAACTGGAGGATTTGCCTGAAGGACCCAGCTAGGAGACAACAGCTTCTTAACATGTAGTAATTCAACTGCTTCCACTTATCTAGACATAATCTTCGTGAAGCAAACAATTGCTGGACATCTACAGTGCATTTCTGAAAAACAATCAAACAACCAAACATATAAAAAATACAAGGAAAAAATCCAAATAATGTGTAAAACAACCACGGTTTCCTCCTGCACAGGTAGATAGCATCAGATCATGTTGGGAAACAACATGTTTGAACAGTATACAAGAGTCAATCCACCTTGTTTTAAAGACATTTGAAATTATTCATTTTGCTGGGAAGGTTTTATTGACATATTACATTGTGATATTTTAGTTCACTGTATGTCTCTTTTTTCAGCTGCCAGTGATTTCAGAACAGCATAGTAAAAACAACACTGAGTAAGACTATATTAAGTCTATTCATTCTAAATCACTATTTTTATTTGTTTTGTAAGTTTCCTGAGAGATCAAATAGTGGGATGAAACTTGTCATGTTTCATTGTTTGTTTTTGTTTTTTTTAACTATCAGCCAAAAACTTTTCTGCTTTCTGGCATGACTAAATAGGTGGGGTTTTTTAAAATCCATGAGTTCCGCTGATTTTTTAATAACTTACATTGCAAACCCAAGCAAAACCCAACAATCTCACAGGATTTAAAGCTGGAATTTGGTTTGTCAGTGCATTGTAAGGAAGATGGAGATATTGTGCAAAAAAATTGTGTGACTGAGATGCTCCCAGCCCATAGCCCATAGTCAGCACTAATAAGTAGAGCTGAAAACTCAACAAGGAACCACAGCTTTTCTGTGGCAAGGAGGTGAGGCTGAATGAGGCCCCCCACTTTCAGCAAAACATGTTTAACGCTTGACTTACCCATTCACCTTCTCATCTTCCTGTTCCTTCCTTTTGCCATCATGTCTAGCTGTATCCAGGTCGACCAAAAGCCTCGCTCATCTCTCTCATTTGCACATTAATTTCTAATTATATTCTGCTTGTTTCTGAAAATGTCCAAATGCATAAAATCATTTCCATGTGTATGTCTGCCAGGAAGGCATATTTTCTTCATTTGCTTATAGCCTGCTAAGAGTTACTCCTGACATGGTCTGATGCAAAAAGAGAGGTGTACTGTGATCATCCTTTCACAACACAACACAAAAGAAGCCCCTGTCCAAAAGGGCAAACAGTAGCAGATATCAACTTGTATTCTCAAGTTGAATCATCTGTCAAATCCATAGAAGTCACAAGGATGAGATCTCACTTCACCCCAAATAATGAGATGGGAAGTGATGAGAGATGAACTTTCTCTGTAGGATTAGATCTCTGGGGAATTTTGTAAATCACTGTAGGAATTAGCTTAACCTGGGACAGTCCTGGCTGAATGGTATAAAACTAGAGCATGACATACCTAAAAGGCTCAGAGTTTTCATACATAAAAATTGATTAATTAAACTTGTTAGTTTTAGCGGAAATAAGGAGTAATTCTACTTGCATTTTCAAGTTTGCCTCATCTTCTTTGTCTGCTTGCTTTTTCTCCTTAAGCTTAAGCAAGTTTCATTTGTATTCCTGGACAGATCTTTGACATTATGCATCACTCTCCAGTGATCACAGATCAATAGATGTTCCCTGGTCCAAGTCCCCACATTTGCATGTTGGTGTCATTATAACAGTTCAATTTCTCTGCATTTTTTGGTGCCAGCTCCAGCTCTTGCTCAAAAACAATTCATACATCTTCATCTTGGCCAGCTGAATTCTACACCTGCACATGGGTTCTAGCTAACATCAATTTTTCCATCCCTCATTAAAGATACTGAATGACATGGGAATGCTCCACCAGCATCACACTCAATATTTTCCTATTTTCCTGTGAGATTATTTTGTTATAGGAAAAGCTATTTCCCTTTTTTTATTTTTTTTTTTAGTAACAGCTGCCAACCATCCATTTCCAGTGATTGTTTTAAGTGTCTTCTATCCCATCTTACTTGGTAACACAGTTCTGTTGCCCCACTAGATGATCCCCAAAGCTCTCCCTGGCTGAGGGCAATCACGACAGCAGCTTTCACCTGGTACAGCTACCTGTGAGCCAACCTTTTCCTCACTGGACACATGTAATTGCTGCAACAGAAGCCAATTTTCATAAGTCACAGTGGTGTCTAGCTCCCCCTTCAGAAGTTGAGTTTCTTTGCTATATTATTCCAGGAGCTAACCTTACATTTTGTTTGCTCACATTTTCAATCCAACGTCAGTCCCAATAATTTCAAGAGCAGTGAGTCATATTCAATACCAAATCACATTAAATTATCATATCGTGACTCAGAGATGAAAGAGGGTAATTTGCATTTTAGTGGGGTACTGATTTTTCAGCCAGCAATTGAGTTGAAAAAGGTCTGTTACTAACTTTCCTTCAACTTTGGTTAAATGATTAGCATATGTAAAAAATTTAGGCACTAGAATGGATCAGGTATTTACATGTTATTGTCCTACAAAAATTGTGTTTACAGTGGTTTAGAACAAAAACCTGCCACACTATGTGACATTGTTTTGTCATGCTGCATTTTTGACATGGCATCTGCAATGACATACAGCATCTGTACTATTGAGGTAATCACAAATATTGCACCAACAACCACAGCCATTGCAAATCCATCTTTCATATATTAAATTCTATTCATTTCCTGATCAATATAGCTTTACCTGGATAGAGCAGAGCCTTGGGAATAAAGAACTCATCAACAGGTTTTACTGCTTATCACCAGTAACTTGGCTGAGCTGTTTGCAGAGCTTACAAAGATGGTGTAGCAAAGGCAAAAACCTGAACATTTTCAGCTCAAGCATCCATTCCTGGCTTCTGTGCTTTGTAATGTTAATCTATTGCCATATTTCAAAACCTGTGTGTTACATTTAATCAGGGAGCTGACTCAGGGTCCTTTCTGCTTGGGGCAGCAGTCAAGCCTCTTTTCAAAAGAAAAAATAACCCGTGAATTTCAAGACAAAAGTGACATATTAAGGCATCCTAAATATCATTAATCATTCAGAAGGTAGGAAAAGCCAGACATTGAAAATGTGACTGTAGATTTTCTCCTCTCCCTGTGCATGTCCTATGTCATTAACTGTGTGATCACATACTTTTCTTAATACAGCACAGTAATTTAATTGAGCTCCCCAGATTACTGCGTGTGTGTGGATATGGTACCAATTACTATTTACTGCGTGCTCCATCTCTCCTGGAAGCATGTGTATTACTCCGGAAATCTGGTCATTTTCTGCAGACCTTCCTGAGCAGGTCTTGTGTGTGCATTTTGGTTGTGTTTAACAGAAGTCCCTACACTTGAAGAAACCTGACAGCAGAAATAGAAACAGGGGCAAAGGGTGGGGAAGAGAAGGAAATAATCCTCTTCTTCTCTTTGGCCGTATGTTCTGGGGCACGGTTGAAGTCGCCCCTAACGGACACACTTCACCTCTGTGTTGCATCCAGAGCTCTTTGTCCATCCTGCAGTGTTGCAGGACTATCACGAGGGCAGGGTGACAGGGAACTCACAGAGGACAAATGTACTAACACACTCAAAGGGTCTGTACTTCATGTCTATCACTACAGGGAAATGTCTTATTTGTACAGCTCACAAATGACACATCGGGTGACTAAAGAATGGCCAGTCTGAAAACCTGCTTTGGATAGCACCTTACCTCCTTGTGATCCTGGTTTACAGAGAAAGAGACATGGTTTAGTTTTAAAGCCCCAAACTAGAGAGCATTGTTCAGCCATGCTTTGCTGACAGCATTGCATAAAACTGCTCCGTGCATCCTGCCTGTGCAAAGGTGCCAGGGGTCAGGGTGAGGGATCCATGAGGGAGAAGAGGCTGCAAGGGAGTTCTGTCATGAATAGGAATTAACTGCTCTGACGGTTGCATTGCTTCTTTGCCAATGTGTTTAATTCCATTTGAATGTTGTTTCAAGTAATCAAGACTAAATTGTGGAAAGAATGCTCTTATGATCTCTGAGTTGGGGAAAGAACATGTTCATCTTCTTATCAGCAATGTCTCGGCCTGTTGGTTTGTTATTTCCGACTAGAAAATAAGTGGCCAATCTCTAAACCACTCTGTGGAGTAAATTCAGGCATCTATGTTCAGCAGGGAGCATAAGAGTCTTATGAAAGAATAGCAGGCATGCAAAGAGAAATCCAACATAAACCAAGACAATTGCTTTCCTATCAGTCCCTGCAGGTCTGGCCATGGTTTCTCACAGGGTCCATCTCAAATTCCTCTCCTGCCATGTTCTTTCCCATGTCAATTGCTTCTTCCTGAGCTCAGAACAGATCCTCACTGTGCAAGTCCCTTGAGTTTGCTCCCTTACCTCTTTCTGATTTAGACAGGCTTCCCATGCTGTGGTGCATTGAATTCTCTTCAGCATCAATAATTAATGAAAACATTATTTCTACTTTAGATTCTTACTGTGTCACTACTGGATTCAAATGGGAATTATGAAAGATCTGTAATAGATGTTGATTTGCTAGCAATGATGAAAACTGTGGAAACATTAGAAGTGATTGAGAAAGCAGTGTAATTATATGAAAGTCCATGCACATGAACCTTTTGGTTTTTTTCATAATAATGGTTAACAGTTAATGGCATATCAATATTTTCAATAATAATTGTATCTTTATAATTGTAAGCAACCACTAGAATCTTTTGTGATGGAAACAGCAGGAAAAAAAATGGATAACTTCTTTTATAAAGGAGTTCTGTTCTTAGGAGTGCTGTATTAAACATACTGTGCTCAATACAAATAGTGTTGACCATGAAAAAAGCAATAAAGTCACAGCATATGTAGTTGCTAATAGATGGTTCTAATTTTATTGTGTTGGCTATTATCACTTGTATTCAGAAGCTTCTAACACTTTATCCTGCTCTCTTGAGTCTCCTTCTTTGCAGGATTACAAGATAAAATGACTATATTATTACTTTGTTACCCTTTTTCAAAACACTATAGTTGCATTGTAATTCATCAATGTTTTATTATAAACACTGCACTCTACCTGTTAGTCTGACCCTCTTGAGTAGGCTTCATGCACCTTCTCTTTGGCAGCCTTTGTTTTCATGCTTTGAAAGGCTGATTTTATTAGCTTTGTTTCTTTGAAAACCATCGAAGAACACAGCAATTGGCTAAATAGAGAAATTTTCCATAAGATTCAGAAAACTAGATAGCCACATCCCTTTTGCTGAATATATGTCTCTACTTCAGCAGACAGGATACAGAAGCTACTTCAGGCAAAAAGTTCAGGGCAGCTCATGCTTGATTTGATTGAAACCTCTCTTACTCCTCCACCTGATACTTACTACATAGCAAAAGTGGCTCATTTCAACAGATCTCCTTTCTGGTCTACACTTACTGGTATATTGTCTCTCCCTTCAAAGAAATCCTGGCATAATTTTCCTGGGAATAATTTCCTAACCTCTTTATGTAAGTTCTTTACTGTGCTCATCGCTGCAATATTTTTGGGGTACTTTAAAAGAACATGGATAACTTCTGCAATGTTCTTGCTTTCACCTCCCCTCCTCAGGGAGAGGTGTGCACACTGGAGCCCTTTGTCTGGAATGCTTCTGAGATATAATGTTGCGAAAATTAACATGAATGTTTGTGTGTCTATAAATTTCTTTTAAACCCCAAGGTCTTTTGTGCATATTGCATTAAAGAAGCATGAGGTTGTGAGGATTAAAGGAAGGTGAGACTGGGAAAGGATGGATTCCAAGGAAGAATATAAAATTTTGGCTCAAATGTTAAAAGGATGTTTTAAATGTTCAAGTTCCTAAATTATATGGGTGTTCTCGAGACACATTCTCTGGCATCAATTAAAAATACTTCCAGTAACAAATTGTAATTTACTTTTTACAGTCATTGACCATGAAGGTTTGCAGCTGATAGTGAGGTCATAAAATATGCAATGTATATTTTAAATGTGCATCTATTCACAAACTTAGAGAGCTTAAAATCTACATATGATACACTTTAACATAATTGCCTGAAGAAGTAATACCTCAGAAACATGATATATGTTTTTTGTGGAATGTTACTCAAGGAGAATAGGAAACACCAATATTTAGAAACGTGTAAATGTTTAATTGATTGAAAGAATGACATCCTGTTGACAGACCATCAGCAGTGATGTAGCCAGCTGCCAGATGATTTAGGGACAGCAGAAGCACAGGAACTGTTGCCTTTTATTTCTCTTTGTTGCAATCTTATTCTCACTTCTGACTTTGAGGCCATGTTTTCTTGAATCACAGTCTGACATGGAGTGATTTGGCAGTTTTTCTAATGAGAAATGCTGAAGTGCAGGTCATTCAGGAAAAGGAGTACTCAGGCTTTACATTGCTTTTTTTTTTTCAATTATTAATCAGAAGCAAACTATCAGACTCTCCTCTCTGAGGGGCAATCAGAGGGACACAGAGGGCAAGGCTTCATGGGGTGACAGGAACAGCCCTGGCCCCTGCTGCCCAGCTTCCAGCTACAAGAGCTGCTTCTGCAGATGGCACTCTCTGTCTCCCTGAAGTGGGAAAAGAAGGTGAACTCTGGAGAGCCACAAAATCAGAAACAGTGCAGCTCTAGGACATCAATCAGCAAAGTTGTTTATCCATCCTATAGCACCTTTTGTGCTGCAAGTAGTCCAGCTCAGATCTAAGGGTTTTTAGCAACAATTTGGACAAGCTTGGGGATTAAGAGGATTTTAATTATGTATGCTGCTTTCTGCATTTCTTCAATTGTAATTATTGGAATTCTTTTTGTATTGTGAGTTGTAGAAAAGGAAAAAATACTGCTAGAGACCATTGGCTGCAGAGGTCCTTCTTGCTAATGGGAACAGGCTCTGCCAAGGAAGCCTGTCATGTAATTCTTCCCACAAGCCAATTAAACTAATTCTTTTCACTCACTGTTAATTATTACTCTTCTTAAGATCAACAACTCTGTTGACTAGAATCTGCTGCTAATTTCCAGCCTAATTTTATCAATTACCATTTATATTATTATTAAGAAAAAGTTTCATAAATTAAATAAATGAATTCTTCATGAATTAAGACATTTTAGCTTCAAAGTCAAGCATCTCTGCATCTGGATTAGAAGTCTCAAATTTTTAAGGCTGTTTTGTCACCTTGAGAGCAAGAGATGGAGGCTTCCTGGGATTTTCAAAAAGAACTGAGTAACTGAACTCTTTTGCAAATCTCCACTTTTCCTTCCTTTTTGCTGTATCTGAAACCAAAGTGAAATTTCAAATTTGGCTGTAACACTATGTACCACCCTGGCAAACAGAACAATTTCTCAGCTGGTGGGCACAAAAGTTTATCTTCATCCCAGACTGACATGAGATGCTGAAGCATTTCAAACCTGTTAGATATGGAACTAAATGCTCTCCTTTTGAGCTGCAAAATCAAGTTTAGAAGCTATGACACTGACAGAGATGTAACTTGATCGAGTATGCAAAGTAAAAGTTTTAACAAGACTACACAGGGTACAAAAGCTTATTATTGACTGAGATGTTTCTCAGTTTTTATACATCTCCTGAAGATCTGTGTATTCATTGAACCCTTGCCCAACATCTAAATGGGTTAATAGGTTTTTTTTACGTTTAATGCTGAGCCAGTAAAATAGTGACATTAATATGTATTTTGAATGACATTAATGTTTGCTATTGTAAGTGCTGAAAAATTGTCAGAATGGGATGTAGTTAGTTCTTACAAGACAACAACAACAACAACAACAAAAACCGCTGAAAGGGAAAAAGAAGCTAAATGGCCTCAGATCATTGCATCATTTTTCATCAGATGTCAGTACAGAAAAAGCAGCTGATCTCTTACCTTAAGTTTAATGAGTGCCAGGAGTTATGTCATTCTTCAGTGACCTGCTGTGTTGTACTAAGATTACTGGCTTTTTTTTCTAAGCAGACACACTTCAGATGTCTGCAATTTAAATACATTTGTGCATGACCTGGGTGGGGATGTGCAGGCAATGCCCATTTTTTGAGCATGGAGCAATTTCCTGAGGTTGAATTCTCTGTGAGTGCCAGTAAGTCCTTGCTTCCTGATGTTTAATATGCAGCCAACACATGGGTAAATCCTTGCATGGTTCACAAGGAGTTAATGTAGCCTGACAGCATCAGATGGGAATTTGGTTCCTGCTGCACCTTAGGTGAGATAAGAGGAGAAAGTAGGAACTCTGGCTGTATGGATAAGCCCCAATGGGTTCATTCTCCCTAGCACCACTTGAGCAAAGGCTAGGAATCCAGTCCGAGCCAGGAATCTGGGTATTACTGCCATCAACAGAGGAAAACAGATACCAATTCTATAGTGACACCAGCAGAACTGAACTGAACTGATCTCCCTAGGGAGGTATTGCTCTTTCTTCTTGTTAGAGAGAATGACCAGGAGGCTCTATCAGAGTACACGATTCAATTTCAGAAAAATGCAGTTGTATGAGGTCGATCCCATCTTTCTTGGTAGCATCAGCTGCTGGGAAGGCAGTGGTCTTTGTCCTGTGTAGGTAGATCCAGTAGGAAAAGTGGCTCTGGGATCCGTGTGGCAGAGGAGGATGGCTCTCTGCAGCAGCATCACTATCTCTACCAAGATCAACAGGGTTGGTTCCTTTCTTTGAAATTAAAACCAGAATCCAATTCTAGGCACAAACTCTGTAATAGGTTTTCATCAAGAGCTAAGTCTGAAAATTACTAAAGATGTATGAGTGTGTGTGACCTGTGCTTGTTAGGATCACAGGAAAAAACACTGTTACTGCTAGAGAATCTTCAATTACAGTCCTTATTCCATGCTAACTACCAACTGAAACCACTGGGAGTCTTGCAAGGAATTGCAAAATTTCCAAATTAGTCTTTCAGACTTGTGAACTTTGACTTGTTAAATGAGACAACTTTATGGGCCTATAGAACTACAAAATTCGGTTTGTCACTAGGACATGACATCAAGATTATTGATCTCCTCTCACTTTCATTTTCTAAGGTGCAACACAACAATTTAATCAATTAAATTTTTAAAGTTTATTGGTTAAGAGGACAGTAAATCTTTTTTCTCCCTCCCAACTATATTCTACCCTACATTTGTCTTTGTTGACATTCAACCTACCATAAACAACATCTGAAATAAATTACTAGATAGCAGATTCATTAGTTTTATTTGACTTATGTTACCAGAGTGGGAAGTCATTGATGTTTTATCATTTGGGACTTGGATTTCTTATTTTCTTTTGAACTGCAAATTATTTCCTTTAGAATATTTATTTTCAAAAGGAATTATAGAACATATGAAGACTTTACTTGTATTTGCTTTTCTTCTCCCTTTTCACTTCATAAGGTAGTTTCAATAGTGCTTGTTGCATTTGTACATTTGTATAAAATTAGTTTGTATCTATTCTTTGATACCACGGATACCAGAAGATTTCTGTGTGATATCAACTTGTATTGCATCAGATGCATCTTATTTGAGATGCTTTAAAATGAAAGGGTAAAATACATGCTACTCATTTTACCTATAGGTTGAATGAAGATTCATAAATTTCTAATGTAAGTGCAATGTATTTAAATACATAATTAATGTGCATTACTGCAGAAACTTCTGCCAAGTCCTTCCAATTGATTTTAATTATTTCTTAAAAAGAATTTGAAATTTTTTGTTCTGGCAGGAATTTGTCAATTTCTCATTCAGAAGTCACATCACTTCAGGTTATGTCCAAATTAAATGGGCTGAAATTGAAGAAATTAAAATTTAGTGATGACTGAATAACAAGGTATCAGAAAGGTCTATAGCAAGATTACTTTGAGCAGTCTGGTTTAGAGGAAGGTGTCCATGCACATGGAACATGGGTTGGAACTAGATGATCCTTAAGGTCCCTTCCAAATCCAAACCATTCTAGGACTTTCTCTTCCCAATGAACAGTGCAAGACTTGAGAGAATATTTTAGAAGGCTCGGCTGATTAGAGGGTAACACCATTTCCAGGTCTTGATTGCACCACTCAGCTGGGTTCTGAGGCCTCACTATGCTCACATAAAGCAAGGAAGTCTGGAAGATATTTAGTAACTTAAAATTGAGGCCATAGTGAAAAGTACTTTAGCTTGCATTCTCCAAATTGCTGTGCAACCCTTCCAGAATAAGCAGCAGAATAGGCTTCACACCAGAGACTTGTAATTGGTGGGGTGAAGATGTCTATGCTCCCTGCCTGGCAAGGGTCCCAGTCTGATGGCTCATGACATGACTGGATTCCAGGGTTGTTTTTCCCAAAGTGAACATCTGCTTCTGAAAAATGTCCTGTGATGACAACAGCAGAGTATGACTTACCACTCCTCCTGACACACATCCTGTCTTTCATCAGGGGGAGAAAAAAACACTTCATTCAGCTTTTCATCTATTATTTTCCCAGAATTATGCCTGAAGCCAGCTGCACACTTGACCTGTGTTTATCCAATACAGCCTTTACTACTGTCCCTATCCTTGCTTGAGGACCAAGACCAATAAAGTGCCTATCTTATGATGGGCACTTTATAGCCACTACTGCTTGCTATGCAGTTCTTAATATAAATGGCTTCAGGAAAAGTGGATGCCTTCTTGTTTGAGCTTCTTTCATTAAAAAATCCATAAGAAACAGCTGAGCAAACCCTACATTCCAATTTGAAAACTGTGGGGAACAACTTGAGAAAGATAATGAGGACCTCAAAATGTTCAGCCGCAGCTTTTTTTTTTTTTTTTTTTTTCTTTTTTTTTTTTTTTTTTTTTTTTTTTTTTTTTTTTTTTATTAAAGCTGTAGCTGCCTGGCTGACAGAGAGCAGACAGCAATAAGGCAGATGCTGCCCTGTCTCCCATATGTCCACTGTACAAAATTAAATCCCAGCTCCATTCAGTTAGCGCTGGATGGTGAGAAATCCTGTCCATTGGAGTCCCAGCAGACCAACTTGTTTGCCCAGCAGCTCTCTCCTGGGTGTGCTGCACCTGCTGCAGCAGTGATGCAATGGCATCGTTTGTACCAAAAAACGAGGTGTGAGAAACAGCCCTGGGAGAGCAGGGGAGGAGCAAAGCATCTCTCCTTAAATCCTGTGAAATTCTTGGGCTTATGTGCTCTGGGTTGGTTCAGGGAGGACAGTTTCTCTTTTTCTGTTTGAACAAAAATCACTGAATGGAACATAAAAAGAGAAGTTTGGGAGCCTTAGGACAAGGTTGATGGTTGTACACATTCATAATAGAGCAACAAAGTAGTTGCTTAAGGGAGTGTTTTATACCCACCCCCAACATGCTGCAAAACACGGCACAAAAGCCTCCAAAGAGACATCAGCTAATAATAAAATTGCTAACTATAATCACACAGCAAGAGGAATGGAATTATTTTCTTTCACAATATTAAATTTTTTTTTCAAAGGCTTCTTCCTGCAGGGAGTAGCATTTGCACAGGCATTCAGAAGAAAGTGCCTGTATTTGCTGCTGAAGTAGACAGGGACAATGTTGCCTACAAACACCAGGATCTTCAGAAAAGCAGGAGAATAGAAGCTGCAAATGTTCAAACAGGTTAAAGTCAAGTCCCTCTGATGACATTTTTACAAGATGACACCCCAGATGGAGTGACTTGAACTTCTGCTGCTATTATTAAAATGTGGGAATATTTTTTTCCTTTCACTTCTAGTACCCATCACTGGATGTATAAACGCTGTAAATATTGTGTCTATGAAATGCTTTTTGACAGCCTTTTAATTATAATAATTAAAATCAGTTTACAAAGTCAGATGAAAAGAAGGCTGAGTTAACTTGGCCTGTGACTTTGCCTGCCTAGAGGTTCCTGGTGACAGAGATGGTAATAGTTTTTGACTGTGAAAAAGTCTTGGCTCTACAGAAGCCCCAACCACAACCTCATGGAGTGCTTGGTGTCAGCAGAAAATTCCAGCATATTATATTTTCATACCCATGATAGTATAAATGACCTCAAGCTCTGAATAAAATACAGTAGCTGGTCTATCTGTTTAAATGATTAAGCAAAGAGCCAGGGACAAATCTCTCCTGTCATTTCTGTGTCTGCTTGCTGTGCCAAGTACACGAAGAAAGCATGAAGACATCAGTATGAGATGCATTTTCAGTCAGGGAGCTTTTAGGGAAATTACAGGGTTCTGCAGAATTTCATTCCCCATTAGGACTGACTAGTGTTAAAGTGGAAAAGGAAAGATCTCGTACCTTTTCCCCTTTGAGAATCTGCATGCTATGTTTAGGCAGAATGTTATATCTAATTGAGAATAATTATTCTATGAAACCAAGAACCAAGGCTGACATTTCTGACTTTTTTTTTTTTTTTTTTTGGTGGCAATTCAGTTTTATTCTCCCATAAATATGTACAAAGTAGAGCATTGCTGTGACATTTTGTGGATAATTTAAAACACTGAAAGGTCCCTTGTTATTACCCACAGAACAAAAATAAACAAAGTAATGGATTTTACTTGACTAAACCTTCATCTCTAAGCCCGAAGTAAGAAGATTTTCTTTGCCAAAATATGGCACTGCAGGGGTTAAACTCTGGTTTGGTAGAGTCCACTTCCTTTGCCAGATATTGTTGCACTGAACAGATATTCTGTGAGTGCATTTCAGATACCATAAGCACTGTAGAAATTCTGTGAAATAAAAGAAAAAGAGTATTTTAACATTTTGTATTTTCTTGTCTATCCACTTCAAGCAGGTCAGTGTACATTGACCTTTATAAGCCAGAGAAGACCAAAGGTCTGCAGGATTTTCCCACATGCTTAGAGAGGCTCACCAGCCATTCCAAGGTGCCTCAGCAAGGACTGCACCACTTAGATGGGGAAAATCTGCACAGCCAGTCCCTAAAAAAGAGCTTATAAAGCTAAACTGCTATGTCTACCCGGTCAACATCCACTGTTTGATGCATTAGGACTTTAATTTTAATAATTTCTCATTTGAGAATAATTTGGTAATTAAAACAAATATTACCAAAGAAAACATAGAGGGAGGGAAAGAATGATCTTGTGCTCTGTTATTTGCAAGTCATGTGGACTGATCTTATGACCACAGAAAACATTCTAGCAATAGTGCCCTGATCTTTTTTTTAAATGTCTGTGTCTTCCTATGGTAGATATTCTTCTCCTCTTTCTGATTACTCCCCAAACACAGCTGTAAACAACTCTCCATAAAGTACTCTGTAATTTACTGCTTCTAAACTCTTTATTACCTTCTAAACTCTTACAGCCAATTGTAGCGAGATGCTCCTGTACCAGGAACTCACAAAGAGACTTCTAAAGCTCTCACTCAGCTGGTCCTGTGCTGAGGATTTATAGATTTGCTTTTTCAGTGCAACTTCCAAAGCTGAGTTTGGAGCAACACTCTGATATGGCCAAAGGATGCTTTGGTCCCCCTGCCACAGCCTACTTAACACAGGGAGAAAAAAATCCAGATGAAAGCCATCATAGCTGAAAGCTCTCTCTCCCTGACTGCTGGCATACAGTTTACATGCACAACTGAGGTACTGAGGGAATTAGCAAAGGTCACAAAGATGATATTACCTTGTGCCTCTTACAGTGGGCCAGCCTCATCTATTAATACTCCTTATCAGCCAAAAGAATCCCTTACTTTCAAGTCTGTCCCTGAAAGCTGGATGGAGGTGAGGTAGATGCTATCCAGCTTATTGTGTTACTGAGTGCCAGCTGACCCATGGCCCACAGTTTAGGAACAGTTTGACTGTGCACAACATTAAAAATACGATGTGATATTGTTACTCAGGCTCAGTGTCAGCGTCCTGCTCTCAGCAGTGCAGCTCAATAATGCACTCAGAGTATCAATGTGCCGTGTGAATTCAGCATTCGGAGGCTGCTGCGAGTGCGACTTCCACATCTACTGAGAAAAATCAGAGTTCTTGAAGACGAAAAGCTTCAGCTCAGAGCAGGATGTTATTGTGTTCTACGTACAGACCTCTCTAGTATTCCCATACTATTCAGTCTCTTCAGATTTCAATTAAAAATGAAGTCTTTTCAGGGCTATTTTTCTTCTCACACACCAGTCCTGAGCGTCAGCGCTTGCTCAAAGGCTGTACTTTGGCCCGTCACCCTGGTAAGCCCCTTCCAATGCGGGAGGGCACAGCTGGTGAGAGCTCACAGACGTCAGCACACCGCGCTCAGCAGCCGGCGGGGCGAGGTCAGGCATCTGCTGTGTGCAGAAACACAGTGCACAGAATTAGCCTCCTCCTGGAAATACACCTCCTCCCGCTCCCCAGCCATGGCAAAGGATTTAGCTCTCAAATGAGAAGCCTCCTTAGGAAGGAGGGGCCTGCAGGAAATATTTTTCAAGGGTCAAGGAGCATTTGTCCAGCTCCTAAACACCAGAGAATCTCTCCTTCAAGTTTGCAGTTAAATTCTCTTTCAAAAAGTAAGGCCAAAGCCTGGATTGTTTCCCAAAGGCAAAATGACCTAAAAAAACCTTCTGCAACAGGAAGAATTTTCAGTCTGCATGACAGCTTGACTAATCTTGGCAGGTGCATCTATCAGCTTTTAGCTGCAAACCTAATGGCCCTACAGACAGACAGGTAGGAAAAGGGCTTTTATCAATGCCTATGGTTTTGAAGTCAGGTTTCACACCAGCAGTTGCTGACAAACATTTTGCTTGATGGAGAAAGGTATCATTATTTTTGTATTTCTGACCAGAAAAAAAAAAAAAAATCCTGGTAGCTTTTTTCCTGATCTTTGTAAAGTCCTCATGAAGCACTGGGGTGTCCCCTAGCTCCAGCAGGCTGTCTCTCCTGCATGCTAAAAACCTTTTGCAAGCAAAACACCCCAGTTAAATCAATGAAAGTGTTGCCTGAATGAGGATCTGGCCTTGTCAGTGTTAAGCTGAGTGGAAAGACCTTTAGATGATTGATTTCCCAAACCTCTCAGCACTGGAGTATCCTGTTCCTGAATATCCTCTGCTCAGCCAGAAGGCAATTATGTGCAATCTCATCAGTGGTGAATGGGAGGAAATATCTCCCTCATGGTACAACATGTGATAATGATGCTCAAGGGTCTGTGCCTTGTCCACTGTTGTTGCTCCAGATGCAGTTTATGATTTTGTGAGGTGTTCCTCAGCAGTGCCATTGTCTAGCAAATACCTTCCCACCACATATGATGTCTCTTTGTGTCATCCTTCAAACTGGTTCATCCTGAATTTCATTTTATTCACCCCAGGATCACTTGATATTTAACATTTTGCTCTGATTGTTGACAGTCACCTTACCCTGCAGAGCTGGAGGACAACTTGAAGAAATTCCCAGGCAAACAGAAGTGCCAGGGAAGTGTCAGTTCCCTTCCTTTGCAAAAAGTGCCTTGGAAGGATGGTGGAGAATGAGCTGGAAGGTGCAAGGAATCAGCAACTAGGCCCTGTAGTGCTGCTGCAAATGCAGTTTTTTGTTTCTGTCCATGCATCAAAGGCTGCCTCAATTTGATCAGTTCCTCAAAAAATCTTTGTAGTGCTGGCCACTGATGCTGTTTTTTTTTTTTTTTTTTTTTGTGAGAAAACAGGTACAGACAAAGCTTTCAGAGCGGCAGAGGATCACACAGAGGCTGTTTCACAGGTGGCCCAGGCCACTGTGGTTGATGCTGGTTGGATGCACATTTCCAGCTCTCTCCATAGGGGCTCTTACTGCCAGAACTGCAGACAATGCCCTGGTTTACTCCCCACCAGTGCTCTAGAGGTCTCTGTCAGGGGTGTTTTCTTGCCACTCCACAGCAGAAAAGGAGATGTCAAAGGTCTGGAGCTGTCTGTCCAGATTAGCCTAGGCATTGCAGAGCTGCTGAGAGTCTTGAGCTCCTTCTGACCCTTCCCAGGACAGTGGATTTTCCCACTCTTACTGGTACATTATTTCCCACTGCCAGGAGGAAACCTGACTACTCTCCAAAAATATGAGAGAGGGTTTTTTAACCAGCTGGCTGCTAGAGAAGATCAATTTCCCAGGAGATTATTCTGCTGCAAGCAAGGATCACAGGGTGCTTGTCCATCACTGGGTCTGCAGGAGCCATTCCAAGGCCTCACATATGACACTGAACACAGCACATGGTCCAAGGGATGTGGCAGCAGCAAGTGGTGGCTGAAAGACCAAGAGGGGTAAGAGGAGAGGACAAGTGAAGTGTGGGTTGAAGAGGATGTTTTCTAGAGAGAGCAATGACTTTTCAGGAAAGTTTTTCCAGCACCATTGATTTATTTAGGAAGTCCACACTGCCTGACCTCTGGCTTGGTAAAACTCACTGGATCTTTTTCCTCCTCCTGCAAGGTCTTCTTTGCTGTAACTGGCGTAGCAAAGCTGAGGGTTCATCAGCACATAGGACTGGCACAGAATGACTTCTGTCTCCGCAGAGTCAAATAGATACTGCTGTCAATACTAAGCTTCCTTCAAAAATTGGAATTGTTTTGAAAGTAGTGTTAACAAAAAAGAAATTCTTGGCTTCATAAAAGTCCTCTCTGCCTTCACTGTGAAGGATCACTTGAGGCTGTTTTTTATTTGGATGAGGGGAAGACTTTGCCATTGCTTATACCTTTTTATTCAGCATAGTAGTTCTGCTTCAAAAGGGTGCAAACAAGAGTAAGAACAGAAACACCAGCTGCCTCTATCTGCTTCGTATAACTGACCAGGCTCAGGAATGTTCTCCTTTACCCAGGCCCTGTTTTTGAAAGTTATACACCATCATTCTAAGGCAACAACTTCTCTCCCTCATGACATTAACAAAGCCTGTATTAATTATTCAGTGTGGCTCAAGACATTTTAATAATTAAGCATGAAAGGCTAGAAAAAAAGGCTAATGCTATTGGTACTTTTCCCAACAATCAGGATTGCCAAATGGAAGAGTTCTGTGGAGGGAAGATGATTCCTCTTTTCCTTGGTCAGCAGAAGTTGTCAGAGAAGCTGGACATGGGGCTGGTAACCAGCCCACTTCTGCCAAGTGATGCACGCTGCTTCGCCCTGCACAGCATTCAGAGAAAGAAATCAAAGTCTCCCTGCTTCCAGTTGTGTCCCGAGGGCATGAGCTTCCACTCATACCCCCCTCAAGATGAGTGGAAGCTCAGCACACAGATGAGTGTAGATCAGCATCTCCCTACCAGACATACAGTCTGATCTGGGCTTATATGCTCGTAGTTGTGATTTACTGGGCTGAAGGCAGAGCCTGCAGCACGGGTTTTATAGGAGCATCCATTCCCCAACAGCCTTCTGCAGTCTTGGTGGTGTTGATAGCTTCTTTGTGTCCTCCTGCAGTTTCTTAGGCCTGCATTTCTCACCCTGTGTCTCCTCTGTTCCTGCGTGTTGCTCAGGAAGTAAAGGAGAGACACTCTGGCTCAGACCCATGTTTCCATAGGCAGAGAGAATGACTTGCTTGACAAGTTGGCTCCCATTGTCCAGAGTGTGTTTTACTTTATCAACAAGCTATACATTTGGCAGACATACTAGAGCTTGGATGCCCATGAGTTGCTTTCAATAAACCCTAGTTTTGCAACATTAACACTATTTCAATTGCTAATACATTGGAATGGTTTCCAAAGCATTGCCATGAGAGGAAGAAAAGCCAGATAGTTGATATTTACACTAGAGCTGGACACCATACGCCATATTCACATCATTGTGGTCCATTTTCCACATAGGACACTAAATGGAGTATTCATGGAGTGCTCATTCCTTATTTCCTTTTTATACCTAGACTTGAGCCCCATGGTTAGAGGTGCCTTTGTTATGACTTTACAAATTTCATACACCATAGCTCATGTAACCCACTCCTTGTTGTCATGCCCATCTCTGGAAAGAGTCTGGCTCCCTCTGTGTCTCTTCCAAGTGAGCAGCTGCAGAGAGCAGTGAGTTCCCATCATCAATAGCTCCTTTAATGGCTGGGAGCATCCCCACCTCTCCTTTCCCTTCATGTGACCTAGTCCCCACCAGTCCTGGTGCCCTCCACTGTACTTGCTCCAGTGTGGCAATGTCTTTCTCATTCTGGGGAGCCCTGAACTGGACCCAGTGCTCCAAGTGTGGTCTCACTGGGAAAGAAGAGAAATGAAGGATCACTGTCCTGGATGTTGAGAGGCTTACTTTAGAAAAACAAATGATCCTCTCACCAAATCCAGTCACATCATCCCTACTGACCCTGCAATGCAAACTATATTAGTCTTAGCCTTGCTGCCCTCAGTGCATTCTTGTTTTAGCACCCCTTAAACCTAGAAAAGAAATTAAAGAGAAGAAAACTATTCACCATTGAAACTGTTGACACTGCAACAAAGCACTAGCTGAGTCCAGCAATAGGCTTGATAAGCACCCAGCTGGGTCCCAGAGGCAAAAGTCCCTCGAAACACAAAGTCTCCTCATGCTCCCAGTGGGAAAGCTGTGGAGCCCAGAGCACAGGGCCACAGAGCCTCTCTGGACCTACTGCAACCCCTAAAATCACAAGCCAAAGTTTCAGCCCTGCTCTAGCCCAAGGGCTAAGTGACTACTCAGATTTCAGGTGTCCCTGGTGCAAAACCTATCACTCTTATTTATGTGCATGTAATAAATGACCTGAGATGATGATACATTTCCTCTAAACTGCCACGTTGCAAACTATGACCAATCTGACTGTCTAAAATAATAAATGACAATTTAACTCCATTCATTACAGGCATTGTCACAGCTACTTCAGTGCAAAGTTGTGATTATGTTGTGGTGTAATGAAGCATGTTCCAGCTTGCTGACAGCATTATGGTTTCTGGTAATTATCCTATTTTTCTTATCTCTGTGAGTCATAGAATAAACAGAACAAGTGGTAAGTGAGGATTTTTGGTTAAGACAATGTTAGGTTGCCTTTTTTCAGACCAACCCTGCTGAGCTATGAAGGATGTACAAACCCTTGGCAGAAACAGCTCTAAATCAATTCTGTGAGCAGCTGCTTGCGCTTTTATCTGCTTGTTTTATCCTTTGGTAATCAATGACCTATTTTAGCTTTGATCTGACAATAAGAATCAGAAATCACTTTCCTCCACATACAACTACTACTTTGAATTGCAGGTTATTTAAAAATGTGAAAGGATATAAAGTGAACCAAGCCCCTCAATATTGAAGAATCCTCTTTCAGCCAGCTCATGCATTTAAACCTCAAGTACATAAATTAATCAAATTCTGAGCATGATACAAAGCAATGTATGAATTAAGTTAATTCTATTCTGTGATTTGAAGTTGTCTTAACCAATCATGCTAAAGCCTCGGAAAAGTTGAGGTACCTGAAAGTCAGTGAGAAGTTTCCATGTCTGCAGTATATCTGTGTTTGCCAGGTCTGTCTTTATTGAGCTCAGTTTTGCTTCACCAAGGGTCAGTTACTGTTCCAAGTCTGGAAAATTAAAAAGTCTGCCATTAAAGGTATATAGCCAGTTGTAGGAGAGTTTATTTGACTGGAAATGAACATTTAAAGTTCATTTTGAGGTCTCTTATTACAAAAATTGCTAAAAGTACTTCAGATGGTGGTATTTCTGCTGATAGTTCAATCAATGACTGCTGCCTATGTTTAGAACCTATTACAAACACCTCATAATTCCAATAAGATAACCCAGCTTAATGACACTGTGCCCTCCATTTATTACTTTTCTGATATATGTGCTGTTTGTATGAACAAACTTCTTTCACCAAAATTACCTGGGGGGACATTTCATAACATTTATAGTTTCTGTCATCAGGAGAAAAGATATATGGCAGAAACATCAGTTCTGTCTAGCACACACTGCCTCTAAAGTGATCCTTCTCGCTGCCAGCACTACAAGAAACTCCATGAAGAGGGATGCACTATTCCTTCATTAATTAAGTGCCCATAACACTACAAGATGCTGTTTGCTTCCTTTTCTCTTATTTGGAAAACTGGATTAACTATGCAACAGAACTAGTAAGGGACAGGAGCCTGTTTTAACCACAACTGTTTGTTTCACTTTGGCGTCCCTGGGAATTTCAAAGCTTTATTTGGCATTTTGAGATAGGGAAATAATAAAGCAAAGTTGTAACCAGAATTTGAATTTATAGGAAATTTCATTAGTTTGAAGTTTGTCTTCACTCTAAAGCAGAACAAAATGGCACATGAAAACATTTGAGGAAAAGGCTGGATAAGAGATAAGTAAGGTAAAATATTTTCCTTCAATTTGTCTTCTTTTTCCATTCTTTCCAATATAAGATTCAACATGTTTAAAAATGACAGTAATTTCAAAATACTGAACATTCCCAAACAAAAATAAATTGAGTTAAACCATCTCATTAATAGAATTAAATTCTTCATTGCATGAATATTCAGCCTTGCCTTAAGCATATTTTCAAATGAGAGAATATTACACCAGGGAAAATGATCCACTTTTGCTTTATGAAGCAGAACAGTAGGATGTTCTGCTGCAGGAAAACGGTGTGCCAAAGGTCAGTGGAAGAGGCTAGGAATCTTCTCAGCCTTTTTGTTGTCTTTGACTGCTGACTCCTTTTTTTCCCCCCAGATCTTGTGTACCTGACTGAAAATCAAACAGGTGCTGAGTACTGGTAGCCTGGTAGAGCATGGCCAACAGCCAGTGGGGAGAAATTATGGACTGTGGCCAGGCAGAAGGGATAAATAGGGAAAATATTCAAGAATTTCATAGAATCATGAAGTACCACGTTGGAAGGGACCTCAAGAATCGTCTTGTCCAACCTTTCTTGGCAAGAGCACAGTCTAGGCAAGATGGCCCAACACCCTGTTCAGATGGATCTTAAAACTGGCTAATGCTGGGGAATCCACCACTTCTCTGGGGAGATTATTCCAGTGTCTGGTTGTTCTCATCATGAAAAATTTTCCTTGTCTCCAACTGGAATTCCCCCGCGAGTACCTTGTATCCATTACCCCTTGTATTTTCCATGTGACTCCTTATAAAAAGGGAGTCTCCAACTTCTTTATAGCCACCCTTTAAATACTGGAACACGGTCTCCACTAAGCCCTGTTTTCTCCAGGCTGAACACACCCAGCTCTCTCAGCCATTTTCAAAGAACAGGTTTCCTGGCCCTTTGGTAATCTTTGTGACCCTTCTCTGGACCCTCTCCAGCCTGTTCACATCTTTTTTGCACAGCGAGGACCAAACCTGAACACAGTGTTCCAGGTGTGGGCTGACAAGTGCTGAGTGGAGTGGAATAATGATTTCTTTATTTCTTCTGGTGATGCCCTTGTCTGTGTAACCCACAATCCCTTTCCCACTGGCTTTCTTTGCTGCTGAAACAGGTATCAGGGAAAGAAGGATATGGTGTTTTTAAAGAAATACAGTGCTCTAGAATTACTAGAGGCTGAAAAACTTTCTTTTGCATTTTCCTGTAAAACCTTTTAATGTGTTGAATATAAACTAGGGTATTGTGCCTCTAAAGTTATAGATTTTGGCTGTGAGTTCTGTCTTGTTTGAAACACAATCTGATCAATTGCATAATGTCATTACAGAAAAAGATTATCAAGGACAAAAAAATGAGAATTTTAAAGGTCCTGAGCATTTACTCTTCTCACTGAGTTCTGATAAGAGTAGTGAATGTTCACTGCCTCTCAAACTATGCTTTAAAGTTGTGATTTTCCTAATTTTTTTCATTATGAATACGATATTAAATTTATATCAACTCAGTATGGCCATTTTATAAGCATCACACACTGAAGTGAAACAGAAGGACCTTGAGAAAATTAAAATGGAGATTGCCTAGGGATTACAGCTTGGAGAAAGAGACCAACCATCATTTCACCTTTTTCAAAAATCTTTAGACACAGGCTCAGTGTTAACACTGAAAGGGAGTTTTGCATATCAGGAGCAGAGATACAAGCAGGCACAAATAGACACAAAGTGCACAAGTTACGGGAAACTCAATATTAAGCCAGACAAAGGTGATTTTGCAAGACCTTTCTGCCAATACTGCTTAGCTGTCCTCTTCAAGGGGTTTATACTTCATCACTGTTCCCACAATAAGTCACCAAAGTCTACATAGCCAATTCATCAGCCAATTTGAGCTACTGTAGTCCTTTGAAGTTTGTAAGGAAACACCAGTTTATAATTGCCATGGGCCTGGCCCATTTATAAATAAGAATAGACATTAATTACATATGGAAACAGCCATCAATTCCAGATTGCATTGCAAGACAATGGTTATAATCTAATTGTAGTTTTCCACTTTTCATGACTGTCCATGACGCCAGCAGATTATTTAATTACAGCTTCTTTTCTCAGCCCAGGATACTTTGTTATTGCTATTTGGAAAACTAGATGAAATTAATTAAGAAATAAGGTGTTAGACATTAGGTCAACATGAATAGGTTAATCTAAGAAAGTACTAAAATACTACTGAATATTTATCAAAAAATCTGGTGAAATCACAGAGGTATCAAGGCAATGAAAGTGACATCGTTTTTCCAAAGTAAGAATAGTGTTTGAATGGTCTTCCATTTATTTTCAGTCAACCCCTATAGCTCACTTCCTCATTAGAGATCTGAGGGTGTACAGCCAATTTTTAATATGAGTTTTTGTGGTCAGCCTGCTTTTAGTCTATAATTTTGCTAAGGCATCTCTGGTTGCTCAGTAACAGACCCATCCGAAGCCTTAACTGGAAAGATGTTGGTGTTTCACATCAAGAAGCAATAGCCACAATTTTTAATTTGTTTTTTAATATCCTCTCATTATTGTTCGAACAACGATGTGATGGTCATCCTACTTAAACTATAGAACTGTGAACTTCTGGAGCACAAACCTTTCTCTTTTCTCCAGAAAGAGGTTAATGCCAGTTTCCCACCACCCTTGCAAGTACATCCCTGTCTTTTATAAAGCATAGCCAAAAACTTAAAAAGCTGCCAGTTGAGTAAAAGCATCACTGCACACTGAAGCTAAAGGTTACATTAAAGAAAACATCCCCTCATTCAGTATTTACTAGGAAGAAAATAAGGCCTTTTAAAAGAACCCTTCTGTTCTTTCCCACATAGGGAAAGGCTTCTTGCCATTTACAGGCTACAGAGAACAGACATTTCTGCTTTTGAGACTTCTAGTGATATTTAAGAAGTTCAGTCAAACTAAAGACCATGGTCCCTCCTTGGCATGCTGGGCAGGTAGGATATTTCCTAACCCTACAGAAAGCTTCCTGGCAAAGATCAAAATGAGCAAAGTCAAAGGGGTGGCAAATGCTGAAGAATCCATCCACCTCCAAAAAAACTGTCAGAATAAAGTATTTTCATCTTGAATGGGGGACCTTTACAAGTCCCAAACTGCCTGTTTTGACAATATATTGTCCTTACTCACTATACGCTGTCCATGTGTTTTATCCAAAGTGGAGTGGAATCATATGGAAACAATAAGTTAGTCTTGCATTTTAAGGTACTTCTAAATTATCTTTTTTTTTTTTTTTTTAATGTATCAGCATTGTATGTCTGATTGAATACAATAAAATGTTCCTGGTAAAGGAATGTGGTGGGTTGATACTGGCTAGCTGGCAGATGCCCACCTAGCTGCCATCACTTCTCCTTAACTGGACATTTGCAGAAAATAGGATGATAAAATTTATGATTTAGGATGGAGACAGGGGGATCACTTACCACTTACCATAATAGCTCTTCTCTGCTGCTCCATCCCCTAGGAGAAGTCTGAGTCTCTGTGGTCTGCAGTCTTTCAGAACACTCCTGCTCCCCCACGGCCCTCTCCAGAGGCTGCAGGCAGTTCTGCTCCAGTGCCTAAAGCACCCACACACCTCCTGCTTCTTTCACTGCTGTGTTTGCAGGGCTGTTTTTCACTTCTTTTTTTCTTCACCTCTCTCTGAAGTCTGGTGTTTTGCCCTTTCTTAAATATGTTTTTCCAGAGGTGCCACTAGCCATGATAGTACACTCAGGTATGCCCTGAGGTCGGTCCATTGGAGGCCCCTGAAACAGTCTGTGTCCAACTTAGGGCAACCATCTTGCTACCAAAGGCCTGCTGACTACATCAAATACTAGGAGAAAGAGAGGGCACTTTCCTAGCAGCTGCTGGACCCAGGCATCACATTTTGCTCATGTCTAGAAGCTGGGGAAAAGCCTCTACAGCAGCCTCTGGTTGCTCATGGAGCAACCAGAAGAATTACCCCAGGCCACCAAACTGATACTTCCTCATGTCTTCAGCAAGTCTGACATGTGTTTACTGTGCTAATGTATTTACTTTTCCATAATGCTAGTTTGTCATAAATTTGGACAATTACCAGTAAAAGCAATAGAGATATTGCTGGCAGGTTTGAAATAGCAGCAAAATATTGCTGCACTGATCTCACTTCACATTGGTAAGGAGGACAGACACATCATGATTTTCACCTAATTCTGTCTTCCTTTCAGCCCAGCCCCCTGGGCATTCAGGAATTCCCAACAGGCACTCAAGAATAAATACATCAGAGGAATCATAGGGATGCACCTGCAAACAATAAAAAATCACCCATTTCCAGCAAGTGGCTGATGCTGCTGATTACTTCAGCAGGCACTCCAAGGATGGAAAAGAAAAAGCTAACAACATCATAGAATACAGAATTACAGAATCATAGGATACTCTGAGTTGGGAGGGACCCATAATGAACAAGTCCAACTCTTGGCCCTGCACAGTACAGCCCCAAGAGGCACAACATGTGCCTGAGGGTATGGTCCAAACTCTTCTTGAACTCTGTCAGGCTTGGTGCTATGACCACTTCCCTGGAGTGCCTATTCTAGTGTTCAAACACCCTCTGAGTAAAGAAACTTTTCCTAATATCCAGCCTAAATGTCTTCTGGCACAGCTTCATGCCATTCCCTCCACTTCTATCACACAGTCATTAAGGAGACGAGATCGGGGTCTGCCTGTCCTCTTCCCCTCATGAGGAAGTTATAACTGCAATGAGCTCAGTGACCTCAAATGACATCAGCCACTCCTCATATGGCTTCCCTTCCAGACCCTTCACTATTTTCCTAGCTATCCTTTGGACACTTTTTAGTAGTTTAATATATTTCTTATATTGTGTCACCCAGAAGTGCACGCATTACTCAAGGTGAGACCACACCAGTGCAGAGCAGAACAGGACAATCATATCCCTCAACAGTGCTGTGCTATCAAATTCAGGGCATATATTTTCTTGCTGTTCTACATGTAGCAGGATTTCCAAACCCTGTGGTGTTCCCAGAAATGTGTTATCCTATTTAAGGGAGTTCAGGGGTTCAAAAAGCTATACCTGGACTAAAGTTTTTCATGGTGGCAGAGACCTTGTGGATAAGGATATTTGTCTTCCCTTAAAGAAAGGCTACCTTCAGGGTAGGGCCATAATGGATATGAGACAGGAAATTTAGTCTGAGCAAACAATTTTTTAAATGCTGAATTGCTGTACTTCATATGCTAGAAAGAGGGAAAGAGACAAGAAAAGAAAAGTTGATTATTTTTAATTTATCTTTCTTTTGTTCCAATCTTGTTTAGAAAAGCAATTTCCTGAGACCCATCAATTCCTGTCTGATTTGACAGACTCCCCCTTCATCACAAGTATTCTAAAATAACATTGAGTACGCTAAAATTAGAAATCCCATTTTGTAAAACTGAAACACTGATGGGCTTCCAAATGGTCTTTCCTGCTTCCTTTCTCCATCTTCCCTTGCATACATATGTCTCAGGGGCATCTTTTGGCACACTAAAGTGTCTTGTTTCTACTATTTGATTTGGGCTCTGAGCTTGATATAAGATTATTGACAGATGCTGCCAGCTTTGTTGATATCCTGCTGTAGAATACCACTGTTCAATCTGAAGCTGATGCCTAGCTAGGAAAATTGCAGCAGCAACTGCAAGGAAGGTGTCCACTATCTTAGACACCACACTGGGTGCAAGAGTCTCATTTACATCTCAAAAGAAGCCTGCCAACCTGAAGACTTCAGATTTAATTAAAGGCATTTTATCACCCAAAATTCTTCAAGTAACAATTGGCTTTTTTGAGAAAAAAGCTTTAATTGCTGGATTGTCTCTTCTCCTTTGTTAAAGGAGAAAATCTTTTAATACCTAAGTAGAGGCCACGCATTGTCATGCTCTGATTCACATAATGCTGGAGGAAATTGCTGAAGATGGGCTTGTCCTGGTGGTATTGAAAAGGGAATAGGCTTGTGCTCCAAGGTTATTCACAAAACACCTTCTGCAAGTTAAATAGTTGCCATAATATAGCTAGAGTATGTATTCCCATAGAACTACATGGGTTTCATTGCTCATGTCAGACACCGACCCTCGCCCAGTTCTGCCTCAGCACGCTCACTGGGATCCCATCTAAGCTTCCAGCTCTTTACTTTGTGAAAATATCTTCAAATAGTAACTGGATTTTCACCAGGAAAGACACAAACTCATCTCTCATTGCTGTTTGCTTCAGTTTTTAAGTGTGCATACAGTTTGATGGACTCCACTCTTGTAGCATGTCAAAAGCAATCACAGACACTTTCAAGAGTGGAAGGACTTGCTCAGTTATTAACCTGGTGTTTGAAGGAATATTTGGGTAAATTCCATAATTTTCTTGTTGAAGTTGAGCACAGATTGATGAATGATTAGAGAGATAATAAGAAGTTTAGATAGATTATTTAGTTTATGAAGTTATCAAATCTACCAAAAAATCTGAGTGCTGCAAAACCACTAAGTGAGCTCTGACCGATCCCCTGTCATGCTGCAGGCTTAAGCTCTGGGACAGTTAGATCCTTCTCACCTATCTGTTAGAGGAACTTGTGTGACATAAATTGGGGGTTTTTTTTCTATGACTTATTCTATGTGAAAACAATATTTAATTACAGTAAAAGTTAGGGTTTTTTTTCCCTTTTTGTCTAGGTACTCCTCTGGTAGATATTGTGATACTGCATTAGGACCATTGTGGAAGACATTGTACTGAAGGAACAAGTGACCTTGGGAAAGTGATATCAGCTCTATTGAACCTTGAACTTAGGGTTTTGAGAAGCCCAGATGTTAGTCAGCATATGTAGATGACATAAGGAATTTTTGCTGGAACATCCAATGCTGGCCTGTGCTCCACTCTGGTGGGTGTTATTAAAGACACCTGTCAGGAGAAGTCTTGTTTGTTACAAACGATAAAAGGTCCCATTGTGAGGAGGAAGGAGGACCGGCTCTGTGGATGTGATCTATGCAGTGTGCCATGGCAAAAAGCAGCCAGGGTCTGTCCTATGCTGCACAAAAGCAGGATCCCCAGTATCCAAAGGGTTTTATTTGCTTGTTACCTCATTCCTTCTTTTATTCAACTTAATTAAAACAGCTAGTTTATTGTAGTGTTGTTAGCTGACCCTTTTTCAGTAACACCCAGAAAAAATCCTGCACCACTGGTCACCATTACCCTGATGCAGACAGAACAGATACCTGCAGGTATCCCTGCACAATATCATGCCCCAGTTTATTGAGACTCTCATCCATCTCAGTTATTCTCATCTTAAAATTTTGCAGAAGTGATGTCATGTTTTGAAGACAAGGTCTAAGACTTAGCATTAGGGAGAACTGATATCTGCATTTAAGTGCATTTTACAGGAAAAAAAGTCTTTGGTGATGAAAGTATAAACCACCCTATATCCCCAGGGAAACGGAATCCTGCCTTCCTTTCTGCATCCAGGGTCACAGACAGCCCGAGCTGCAGAAGCAGCTTGCTATCCTGGGACATTCTCCTCCTTGGCATTCTTACCCTTGTGCTTCACAAAGGGCTGCATCCCATGAGCCACAGGGTAGTCACCTCACTGCCCTGCCCTGGACAGCCTCTTCCCCAAATATCACTGGCTTCCCTGATTATGGTCCATTACTGGTGGCATATCAGCAAGGTTCTGTGCCTTCAGGCCTGTCAAAGACAAATCATATTTTCTGAGGGGGTTTTCAAGTAGTCCTTCAGAGTGAGTCTAGAAATTAGATCTGTAAATGGCTTTTCACAGTGAAGCAGGTTTTATCTTGCTTACAGTCTGTTACTGCACAGCCTGGTGCTCAACATCCACACTCTTATTCTGGAATAGACAAAAATGCTACCATAACATCCTGGCATAATTTTCAGCACTTTGTCTCTTAGTACAAGATACATTTTTCCATCCAAAAGATTTTGCACATTATATCCATTGGTTTTAAAACCATACATTAAAATGTATTAAACTATTCCTTACTAGTAATAAAGTACAATAGTAATTTAAAATAGTTATTGCTCAACACAGTAGTATCTGATATTATGAATAAAGCAAAGAGATTCCTACTTTTTCCCATCATGTAATGCACTCTCTACATTTCTGGGGACTTTCATGACATGTATTAGGTATGCCAGTGGCCATTATGTTTGCAAGTGTATTTGAGGGGGAAATAAACTGCACATAAATAGCATACTTAATATAAAGTAAAAATAAATACCTCTCTGCAGAGACTGACTTCTATAAATAAGATCTGTGCAATGAAGGTCTTCCATAGATTAAAAAAATCTTTATTAAGGTTGTTGCCTCTGCGAATATCTCAAAAGTAGTGAGTTGTGACAATTAAAATGATTCTAGAAAATTATTCTAGACAAAAGACTGGCTCCAACACGGAACATAAACAGGACCTGGCCTCCATCTTCCTAAAGAAGTCACAGCTGTGGCTGTAGCTGAAGTACAGCTGTGACCTTGTACTCTCCTTGCTCTGCACAGCAAGCACAGGTTTGTGACAATGAGAATCCAGGACCTTGAGTGGGGAGTCATCTCAGCTACCCCATGAGGATGCCTGTAAGACTTAGAAGGCATCTCAGAGCAGTACAGAGGTATCTCATGAGCTCCTGAGCTGCTGGGACCCCACATCAACCTGTCTTCACAAAAGAGGCGCCAGTGATGCCTTAGGATTTTAGCTTTTATATTTTTCAAATCCTGTACTGCATTAGTGTAAGATTCTAAACTCCATATGGAGTGTTAGTTAACTCTCTTAACATTTTGGTCAGACAAAACAATCCCTCTAGGCCTGAAATTCAAGGACACCCAGCTGCCTCAGGCCCCAAAAAGTATAAACAAAAGTGAATTGGGGATGAGCAAACTGGGGGTATTTGGCTTCATTACTTGAAGCTGTATTTGGAGGATTAACCCCTGGTATGTAAGTGGACCAAACTTGTATCTCTGAAAAACTCATGACCATCATCCATTTTGGGTGTAGCCCCTTGGGGAGGCTTCATCTCTCCTTAATGTACCTGAAAGCCCTTGCTTAAATATATCCCCTTTTATTCTTTCAACTTTGGCCTCTATTTTAGGTAAGCCCGAAAACGGCATCACCAGGCACTGTGTTCCACTCCCCATTGAAACCTTTCTGGTGCTTTTTCACTTCAGCTGTTGCTTAGCCATTGAGAATCAGATTAATTTCCCTTGGGGATCTGGATCTCCACATCACTGGTGGAGATGAGAAGGTGCCCAAGCTTGGCTCAGTGGGATGCACACTGATGCTCTCATTGAGGCATCTAAAATGATGTCATCAGTGAAGTTTTCTTGCGGATCCAGACCCATATATCAACAGCAAAAAATGAAAAATGTACATGGGGCACTTCACTAGCCTGGAGAAAACCAAGCACAGCAACCCAGTAAACAGTTGATGCAAGGTATTGTAATTGCAGAGCTCACAGCTAAATTGTAGCTTCTTACTGCTGCACTTTTAAAACTATTTCTATCTAGTTCTTCATTGCACAAAGCCTCTAAGTATATCACTAAAGATACTCACATATTACCATATCAGTGGCTGACACAGGGAAAATGTCCATATTATTAAAGGTTTCACAACTCTTTAACTGCGTTCAACATTTTGCAGTATGGCAGATTTCTGTCCTTCAAACTGCTTAAACATTTCTTCTTTAAGCTTTTTGCATTAAAGTGAACAAAAGAAGCATTGCTGGTTCTCTACCATTTAGCACTTCATTGCACAGTCCTGAAGAAACGCTATTTGGGGCACAACCCTTCCTTTCAGAATAGAGATATAATGCCAAAAAATCTCTCCAGCAATGCTTAAAAGGATTCTTTGAAGGAAGCACACTTACTCAAGCCCATTTGTCTTGCAAAATTACTTTTTAATTCTCTATCCCAAGCACAGTTGTACAGCCCTCATATTTTCAATTCAATTTGTTGTTTAATGGAACTAGTTGATCAAATTTATACATTTAGAGCAAATTTAAATATCTTATTCTCTCTTCAGAAAGCTGAAGTAAATGTTCCAGTCAAGGTGACAATTCTGCAAAGGTGAATTGACATAAATTAAAGTAATTACCTGTTTTTTCTTTGTTTCTACAGATTAGTTTAACAAATTTTATTATATGGATATATTCTAGAACTGAAGTAGTGAAAGCATTTTCCCTATTCTAAATCTAGGCCATTTAAACTAAAATAACCAAAGCCTTTGAAAATTTCAGTTGACAGACTTGCATTCATTTTGCAAAAATTAATTTAATTTGTGTCTCAGTATGAGTTCACAAAATTAAAATGAAAATTTCTTCCCAGAAATCTTGGTGTTTCTGCTTTCTTTGTCAAGCAGATCAGTAGCAACTTTTCTTTAGAGCAGCTGTCTCACTTGGCACCATAATGTTTTGATGGCAAAAGTGCAAAAATTACCTTTCAAAAGATAAAAACCAAAACAATTTTGCCTCAATTTAGTAATATTGCCTCCAAAATGAGTAAGCAACATCCTCAGCTACTGCAGTGTAAGACAAGAATCTACTCTGACCTCCCATATTGGGAAATCACTTTTCATAATATAAGAAAAAAAACACTTTTAAAAAGCTCTCTGAGATTAACTCGCTGCAATGCTCCAAGCACTACTTCTTCCTCCCCAGTGGATAAATGAACAACAAAAGCTTCCTCACGTCTGTGTTTACTGGATATATCTTCTTTCAGAGCAGTTTTTATGGCACAGAGGATAGCAATTACAGAAATACTGAGGGCTCTGTGTATCCTTAAAAAAGGATGTGAAAACATTCAAGTGGAATGGAAAACACATAGTGAAGATATGTTGCTTCTTGTAAATGAGAGCGTGCAAGTCAATCATGTTAGTCTTCTTCCCACATCTTCAGTACTCCAAGGATCAACGTTATCTGCAACAGGATTAGTCCAAGCTCCTGGGCATAACACCGACAAAGGGACTGGAGACTTCTAGGATGTGTCACAGGACTCACCATTAGCTAGACAGCTAAAACTGCACTACTCTAGAGTGATAATGGTAACCTCCATGGCATAGGGGCAGACCTCCTCATGCCCACTATCAGCACTTTCCAAGGTCGAAGCTGCACTGTACTCCTGGGTGCCTCCCTCAGAGCTTCCCTGAGCAGTATCATGAGCCAAAGCTTTGTGTGGACCTTCAGTGGGTCATGAGGAAAGTGGCAAAACTCTTTAGGCCACCAGTCTCAGAAAGAAGACTTGGTTGAATTCTTATTCCTCGTATTTTCAGAAAGATACACTTCTCCTGTTGGCTCAGAAAATTGGTTGCCAGCCATCCAAAGACAAACACAGCCCAAGGAGATGTGTGGTCAGTAACTCTAGACAACAAGACACCAAGGCCATCTACCCAAAGAGCAGCTCTGTAGCAAGGCAGCAAGATCCTGCAAGGTTGTTGGGAACTCTTCTTTTGGGCAGTGAAATTAGAAACAGGGAAAAGGTTCCAGATTAGAGTGTCTGCCCTGAACCAGGTGGCAGCAGTTGCTGTGCTGTATGGACACTCATGCTACCCTGTTCTGACCAGGGTGGACTCATACCAGAGGAAAAGCAAGTTTCTGTGAGATGCCTTGACTCTAAGTACTTTAATAAAATAAGGTTTATTAGTAAGAAACCTTAGCTGACATGCACTCTTTTCCTGACAGATTTTACCAGAGCAATTGCAGTTTAATCTCCACCACATCCCCAACATCCCCTCTCTCCAGAGACTAGTTCTGGCAGGACTTCTTTTTTTACTGCTAATTTGACACCCTTTCTTCATATTCTGTCATGACAACCTTTTCTCCTTCAGCCAGAAACAAGTTACAAAGCAAATAACATTTTCTCACCTAATGCTGAAATTTCTTAAAAGTAGCTCTAAATTGCCCAACTATTGAAGGAACCAGGGAGCCCAGAAGAAAGGCCACTTTAGGGAAGACATTTTATTTGTGATGGTTGCTGTGTTTGCTGCACATGCTGAGTCCACAAGCAGTCAATTTTCTTGTTTTTGTTCCTAAAACCTTCCTAGGGCCAGCTTCCCTTACCTCCAGTTGTTTCCTGAAGTGCAACTTCTGTTCCTGTCACTGCAGGCCTGCATCTCTGAAAGGAGTAAACCAAATTAGATATGAAGACAATTTCTTCCCACAAAGACACTAGTTCATGTATTGGTGAGTCATTTTAGGGCCCATCCGGGGATTTTTACTGATGAGGATCTGCTCTCAATCTTGAGAGGGAGACTCATTCAGAATTAGGTTTTTTTATGCTCACAGTACTTACAAGGATGAGTTTGGAAATATTTGCCATATTTTGCTTTAAATAGCATGCCATGGGATCATCTGATGTTACTCCCTAGAAAATGTATGCCAGTGTTGGTGTCAGGGACTGGGGTGATACAATGAAACGGAAGGAAAATTGTAAGTCCATGCTGCAAACCTGCTCTCGGAGTTAAAACATATTTATCATGAAGATCACGAGTTCTTCTGTTCAAATAGTACTTCTTGTCTCCTTACTATCTCCCTCTGTTTTTACAGTGGACAAAGCTTCCTTTTCCTTTTATAAAGCTACAGAAAGGCAGGAATTTTCTGTGCAAGCCCATGGGTCTGTCTCTGTCAGCAGTAGGAGATCCCAAGCTATGGTCTAATGCTGGTAGAACAGAAAGTGTCTTCGAAAAGGGTAAATGATGGCTGTGGTAGGGGGACTTCCCTGGCAGATAAACACAGGCAGCTACTAATGCTCACTACACGCAGGAGGGACAGTTGTCCCAGCACCACATCCACTGCCAGGATCCTGCCAATGCTGGGGCCTATGTTTCCAGCTCAGGACACGGGGCCAGACCCATGGGAGCAGGGTATGGGTGTGTGGAGTTACTTTAGGCACGGGTAAGGACAGTTCTGAGCCTCTGAGTGTGGGCCAGAGGGATGCATGATCAGTGTACATGACAGTGATTTTGCTTTACTGAGGTTTATGTTCAGAGAAAGAAGGGGTTTGTGGCCCAGTTTGGGACATGGCATTGGAAAATGAGGCCAAGATTATTAGCTCTTTAGGGCAAAGACTTTTTTCACTTGTTGGCTGTACTTTTTCTTCCTTGAGCTTTTATTTGCCTTTGTGCTATGTTTCAGTAAGAGTAAAGAACAGTAATACATGGTTCAGTCTAAGGATATATTTTATTCTATTTTATTTATTTTCCCAGTTGATCATCTATTTAGCCAGATGAATCATATGCAGCTTTCTATAAACCAAAGTAATTTTATCTGCTCTGGAGCTATACAATGATCTAACAGTTCCTTCTAATGTATCACAACAGGAAGCTGACTAAAACCATAGCTGACTATTAAACATTGAGGACAGACCTAAGAACTGAATAAAGTTGCAAAAGAAGATAATTCACAAGATTCTGTAGATTGGGGAATTATATATTTTTTTGAAATATGGTAACTAACACTGAATTCTTATTCTCTAAGAAAGGGTATATGTACCATCCATCTACTGGAAGGGTTTTATTGTACTTGCCAACGTCATAGCTTCGGATGAGAAATCAGCACTTTGGCTGGAAATCTTGCTAAGAAACTTACCCTTTTTTTGTTCTTTTTCTCAATGCACACTGTTGGCAGGCAACAGAAGTTCTTAAATGAACTGTATTTCTTAATTTATGTTTTCTGAAACAACTGCATTTTTATAAGCAATTATTCCTCAATTCAGCATATCTTAGCAGAGAGCATTTTTATTACAGTGAAACCAGTTTATAATCTCAAACTCTGGAAATCACCAATTCCAGCAGACGTCCTAATACATTCATTAATGCTGGAGATCAGCTTAGTGAACACCTCTATTGTAGCTTTCAAAGCTCTTTCTATTACCCCCATAATCACACTTCAATATGCATGTGAAAATTATAATCAAAGTGGTGCTGGTCTGATTGAAATGACTGTGACCAGACTTGAGGATGCAATGGGATTCAGGAGAGTGTGTCTGGCACATTCTTTGTAGTTAAATCAGTTGCCAGGCAGTGTGTGAATGACTTGCATGCTCATCAGGACACAGATAGATTAATTTTTTCTTTTCAAACAAATAACTTGAAGAATTGTTTCATTCCTCCTTGTGATTTTTCTCTTTTCTTTTCTTTTCTTTTCTTTTCTTTTCTTTTCTTTTCTTTTCTTTTCTTTTCTTTTCTTTTCTTTTCTTTTCTTTTCTTTTCTTTTCTTTTCTTTTCTTTTCTTTTCTTTTCTTTTCTTTTCTTTTCTTTTCTTTTCTTTTCTTTTCTTTTCTTTTCTTTCTTTTCTTTTCTTTTCTTTTCTTTTCTTTTCTTTCTTTTCTTTTCTTTTCTTTTCTTTTCTTTTCCACTGGACCTGATTTCAGGTGGTTCATCAAGTTCTAACTAGCAGGCTTTTTGCATAGTACTCACTGCTTAATATTTAATGCATTGTAAGTAAAACATCTCAGCAATATATCCCAGTTGTGTGTTTTTATTCTCCAAATGAATGTCTTTTTTAGAGACAAACCTAGAGTGGGACCTGGGTCCAATTATGGTCCTGGAGGGCAGGGAGGTATCCATGCAAATATTTGTGAAACACCTAGGAGTTTCAACTGCTTGCATGAATGAAGTACTAAGTCATTAAAGCACTCACAAAATAATATGTTATCAGAATAATATGTTATCAATAGTAGCTACATGACTTTACTCATAAAGCTATTAGTGCCTTATTTTTTTACTGTTCCATTACTGCTAAATGAAACTATACCACAAACCTGCACCTTAATAACCACACAAATATATCCTAGAGGTTTTGAGAGGTATTAACGGATAAGACCAATGTGTAAAATGTATTTCTAGGACTGAAATTACTTGGAGTCAGTCCTAAAAATACACCAAGTACACCAAAGAACTCAAACACTAAAGTTAATGACTTTTATCATGTGTCTGAACACAAATAACTGCCTCTACTTTTAGAAGCATGAGACTGTTGGTTTGCACCAAGGATAAATCATTTATATGGGATGTCCCTGATATGCCTTATCTTATGAGATGCCATTAACACTTTGAATGACAGAGTAAGGATATTTTCCTTCATTTCCATAGAATTCAAATCTTCCTGATCACTCTTCTTTGAGCTGTGCATGGTCTTGGACTTCTGTAGTATCAGTAGCTGGTGAGGAAGGAGTGTACTGTCAACACAGACATTTAAACATAGGCTTAATTACTCAGCTCTTAGCTGGTCTCCTGGGAGGTTGCTCTCCACTTCTGTGCTGTGATCAACTGTCTGCTGAAGAATGTAATGCCCCAGGAGAGTGACTGGGTAGCTGTGTGCTTCCTCATACCATCAGGTAGTGCACAAGACCACACTCCAGGCTACTGAAACACATTCCTCCCTGTTGAAGGATTGAGAAGCAGCCCCAGTCAGTGGTGCAGGGACACCTGAGATAGGCTGGGTTTTAATATGGAAGGAGGAGAGGGAGTTGCTCTGGGGCAATCTGTTCACAGTGGTGGGCTAGGGTCTGCCCCTTGGAAACTCAAAATCTAGTATTTTCTGTGTGATGATATTTTAAACATAATTGGAAAAAAGGCAATAGGCATCACATATCTAGTCACAAACTGATGATAAGGATAACAGATAGAAATAGAGTGCTACTTGAAAGAATCACAGCAAATAAATGGTTCAAACCTATGAAGACATGAATAAATTGCACCTGCTTAAAAGCCATGCTAATGAGTGCATTACTCCTTTTCTTTACGTGGTTGGTTGTTCAGTGAGCATAAATATATCACATGTTTATGTCATTTTTTAATTCTAGAGATACATGTACATCTGCTGCACATAGCCAAGGGGACATCGGCAGAAAAGAAACTGGAAAAAATGTAAATCAAACAAACTAGAAAATATTATTGCTACTGCTTAAATCCTACAAATTATTATTGCAGATATTGACTTACCCTATAGAAAACACTGTTAGCAGATGATAATTAATTTTACTGTACCTGCATTGCCAAAAATTACAGAAGAGGGAGTATCTGATCCCCAGAAGATAATTTTATGCAGCCAGGGATTTAAACCACATTGGCTTCATTAGCAGAGAGGAAACAAAACAAGAAATCAAATTAATTTTTTCTGGAGCAAACAAATTTCATTTTCGTTCTCCGAATAAACAGTAGTGAAGGACAGAGTTTTCAATGCAATGAGCTTACAGAAGGCAAAAAGTGCCAGATCGTAATTAAAAAGTAAATAAGGAAAATTAAGTGATGTACTGAAAATGAAGGCAAAAGTGAAGAGAGGCTTTAATTGAGGGACAAGTAGGAGAAAAGCAATTAAAGCACCATTTGGAAGTAAACAGCAGAGATAGCAGAGCATAAATTATCCTCCAAGGAAATGTCCCTCTAGCCCATTAAATACTTCAAAATTATTTATTATGAGCAGTTCCCTGCTCACCTTCCCAAACTCTGTGTTATATGCCAGAGTACTTGGAGTAGGAGGAGTGCTCCAAGGTTGGCCAGTTCTCCTCTGGCCACAGAGAATGGTGTCAGGCTGATACCCTAATCCAGAACTGTGCTTTTCTAGTTGACAGTACATTCTCAGCCACTCTCATCTTCAGCCCTAAACTCACAGAGACTCTTGCTTTGCTTTCTGGTAGGTAAGCAAAATCTTACATGTGATGCATTTATCATGCAGGATGACAGGCAAAATGGAGTAACTCTGCAGCAGATCCTGGCCTCCTTGGGAGGGTTGTGCTCAGGTTTCAGAGCCATTATGCCAGTGGCACACCTCCCAGACCTCTGCTGTCCTGTCACAGCCTGTCCCAAGCATGTAACTGCACATGATGGACAGAGGAAATGCAACACAAAGCTCAAGCTGAGGATCAGGGCATTCAAAAGGGGGGTTTGGAGCATGGGTCTCCCATTCCAAGACTCTCTCCACAGCTGCATCACAACACCAAGGCTTTGCTCCCACTTCTTTCTCTCCACATCATGCCCAGCCTGGGCAATGCAAGAAAGAGACCACAATGCACTGAGTAGAGGTGTGAGGTGGGAGCTAAGAAAACAAGACTACCTGGGTATTCCTGATGCCTGTTTAACAGCTGCAATTCTCTCAGCACTCAGAAGAGCTAGAAATAACCATTACAACCCAGACCCGTCCTCTTGTCATATCAAGCGATGTGACTCTTATTGTGCAACTTGTTTTCTTTCAGATTAGACTTATTCTTCAATAATTCTTCCTGTTTGTCTCTAGTGCTGCTTGCTGCCTATGGGCAGAGCCATTTGGCAGGTATAGCCAGAAATGTTCTCCACTGATTCCTCTGTACGTTTCCTAACCTCATTGACACCTGTAGCTGCTGATATTTGGCTTGAAAGAGTCTTCAGACAATCCTTTGAGGAGAAAACTCCCTTCTCCTCACTTTTACTCCAACCTTCAGAATATGGCCTGCCACCCCTCAAGATGCCTGCCAAGTATAAATCATAAATGCTACAAAAACTCAAAGGAGAGCTGGGGACAGAGTCTCAGGCCAAGTAGCATCTCAGAGAGAGATAAAAGTTGCCTCAGCAGATGGTTAGAGCTCTTTTGAATGTAAATGTTAATTTATGGAGCAAAGCTACATAATTCTGGCCATTCGCTTGAGGTTTATAAGAGTAATGTGTTTTTATATGTCTGTGTATGTAAGGTACGGATAGGGAGGCACTACCCACACAGGTGGATGCTGGAGCACTTCCACAACACTGAGCCGTAGGTCAGACCCCCACAGAGCCCTTCTAGACAAGAGAGCAGCCCTGAGCTGAGAACCCCTGTTTGTTACTTGCTTTTAAAGCTTTACTTTTATTTTTCTTCTCTATCTCAGTCTATTTCCCCAGTTAAATACTAGGCACTTTGGAACAATAGCTGTCCTCACGTAAGATTAGCTAATGCTCCAAAACTCCCTTTTTTAGAAAAGGAAATTATTTTCTACACCCAAGAGGCAGGGTGGGTGGGAGAATGGATTCTGCTACATGCTCAGTTTGAAAGCATAAGTATATAAAAGGATGAACACTAGTAGCTTCTGTACATTAGCTAATTTTTGCATACTAATACATCAGCACCATAAAATGCCTGGTAGCTTAAACATCATCATCCTACTGCAGGATTTGACAACTTATATCACATCCCACTTGGGCAGATCTTGGGAGTGGGCATGGCTCAGAGATGAGCATTGTAGGAAGCAAAAGGGACCAGCTGCACTGCAAATCTTTGTCTCCCTGCTAGGCAAGGGACATCATTGGTCCATCGGCTGCATTTTTCTCCTTTAACAGCATCTCCAGCCTCTGCTGACCTGCTGCCAACAATGAAGCATATTTTTTTTCTGCTACATTTCTTTTGTGCTCCATGGCTTGTTTTAAAGTATCTTGAAACTACAAAAAGGTGTTTGGGAGTTGTGTCTATGTCTTTCAAAAGGTGAAAATGGGAGGAAAAGAAATACAAAAAGTTACAGGCTTTTCAAGGTGTGAGAAATAATTTTAAGTTATTTGAAATATCACTTTTCTGTATCAGAAATAGTATGGCCAGCAAGACTAGGGAAGTGATTCTTCCCTTTCTCTTGGCACTGGCACGGCCACACCTCAGGTACTGTGTTCAGTTGTGGGCCCATCAAATCAAGAAGGATGTGGAGGTCCTCAGTTCAAGGAGGACATGGAGTAAGTCCAGAGAAAGGCAATGAAGCTGGTGAAGGGTCTGGAGCACAAACCCTATGAGGAGTGGCTGAGGAAGCTGGGGTTGTTTAGTCTGGAGAAAAGGAGGCTCAGGGTGACCAGATCACTCTCTGTAACTGCCTGAAGGGAGGGTGTAGCCGGATGAGGGTCAGTCTCTCCTCCCAGGCAACCAGTGACAAGATGAGAGGACATAGCCTTAAGATGCACCAGGGGAGGTTTAGATTGGATAACAGGAAGAATTTGTTCACAGAAAGGGTGATTAGGTACTGGAATGGGCTGCCCAAGGAGGTGGTGGGGTCACAATCCCTGGAGGTATTTAAGGAAAGGATGTGGCACTCAGTGCTGTGGTCTGGTTGACGAGGGCATCCCCTTGTTCAGTCTAAAGGTAATTCAACTAAAGGTTGAATTCAATGATCTCAGAGATCTTTTCCAACCTAAGATATTCTGTGATTTTATGAAATGTTTGGAGATCATGACCTAAGCCTGCCTGCCTGCAGACTGAATTTTTAAAATACAATGCAGAGGCTATGAATTTGAAATAGAGTTCAATTACTCACTTTATTAGTCTGAAACTATAAAAAAGACCTCTGCTTTTTGCCACATTGATCTACATGTAAGACAATTGTGCACCACTTTTAGAAGACCAAAAATACATCTATACAAACATAGAGTAGATAAGGAAACTCCTGCTGTCACACGAATTATGGTTGTCCCCAAATCTGTATCCCATATCCCACAGCTTCCTCATGTAGTTGAGAAATGGACCCTTTTGTTTTTGACAAGAGAGCAAAAAAGTGTGTGGGTAAAGGGCATGAATTGTCCTCCAGAGGTGTTGGGTTATCCCCACTGAGTGCAGAAGTGTTCTAGGAGCTAGTTTAGACTAAATATCTAACTGTTAAATAAAGATGCGTGGGATGACCTTTGTTAGGACACTAAAGTTTGCATCAAATATTAATCACCCATACAAATAATTTGTTCCTCTATTATACCAACACAATCCAGTGTGTAGCATCTGCTAAGTATGCCTGGATTCATAATGAAAATGTCAATGATTTCTGGTAAAAACTTGCTACCTTAGTAGGCCACAGACATGATTTTGCTTCAGTTTTACTTTTCAAGGAGTCTTTATGCTGCACATGAAAAACCTTTATTCAATACAAGATGAATTGCAAGGCTAAATACTATGAGAATGGAAGTTATTGCAGATAGTAACATTAATTCATATCCCAGCTTTTATTTTAAGATCCTACTTAGCCTGAAAGGGCACAGTATAAGTTAACCTTAGTATTATGATTTACCACTGTGAACTTATATAAGGTGACTAAATCACCTATATTGATGTAAATATTAATGCAGTGTTGGGAATAGACAGCAGTTGTGAGTTTTGTTACTTGGCTTGCATCTAAGTATATTAATGAAGTCTGATGAGCAGTGGTTTTGGCTGTGAATGGTGTTATAGGTGTAATACTGTAAATACTAATGATGTGGAAAAGACAGTCCATTTGGTTGTGACTTGTGCTCTTTTCTAAACAGAAATATATCTTTCACTCTTCAGTGTTTTGATGGGATTTTGATGGGGTTTTAAGCAACAGCCTCAGCCTCCGCTGCAGCTACAATAAAACTGTATTTTGACAAACATGTCCATCCAAAATGCAAGATATGGTTCCATTTCTCAGTTTTGAACACAGCCCTGTTTGCCAAAGGCTGTCTCAGTCCCACCATCAGGGCTGCATTTCAGGGCTTTGAGATGAGGATGTAGCTGCTGAACCTTTGGCAGCCCCAGATGAACATCTTGTACTTTATGCTATAAGCAGTGCAGAAGGCAGCACTTATGTTTAACTTTTCCTGCTACTTCGCATGTAAAGCTTCAGTTTCAGTTGCTTTAACATTTCCCAGAGTTTTCTGGTGTGCCTGGCCCCAGCTCAGGTTTTCCATTTGTCTATCAATGCTGCAGGGAAGGGGAGGATATGGGCTGCCAAAGGGAGGGCAGCATCCTTTTCACCCTCATTCCTCTTTGAATCCTGAGATGTGCCCTGATGGTGCTCCAGCAGATCTGCTCTGGCACTTCTATGCAATTTCTGCTGTAAATCAGGCCAAGCTCCTACTATGCAACTTGTGGAAGGGTGAGTGCAGCGCTACAGTCGGTGCAGCCTGGAAATCCACATAACTCACCAGTATCCTCTCTGATTTTGTAGTGTGTGTTAACATTCATGAGATATTTAAACATTTCTCATTGCTGTGCTGTTAGACATACAGGTGATGATTTCCAGAAAAAAAAAAAATCACCAGGATGAGGAAGCTGGAGATAAGAAAAATACTCAAAAAGGGGCTATTATTATGAGCAGTTAGTCAGGATGGGATAATACTTTGATATTTCAAGGCAACTTGGTTTCCTTTAGCTGAGTTTCCACAGACAGGCACATAGGATTCTGGAAGAGGACAGAAAATTCTCACTTCAATACTTGTTATATTTTTTGGGTTTTTTTAAGCAGAAGAAATAACACAAGTCCACCAGGAGAAAAAAAATTTGGAGAAGAGATCTGAATTAGGACAGGAGGTATTGTAGGGCATTAAAAGGAGCACAGGAGCTGCAAATCCTCATCTTTCTCAGAAATGAGAAACCGGTTCTTTGAGATTTCATTTCCCTTTTAGGAATTCCATTTGGAGGTTAAGTAAACACAGTTATTTCTATATGTTCAGTAATGAATATTAGATGAAACTACATTTTCTAATAATTGTCCAGGACTTCTTGACATAGCTCATATCTTTACTTTAGTTCCAGTAAAGCCTACATTTTCTGTAACAATCACAAAACTACACTAAGAATGTCTTTTCCATGCATTTCTTTCTCTTTTTAGTTTATGACATTTTTTTCAGGGTGTTTCTACTAAAGAAGAAATGGATTCGTAAAGTGACTGTCATCCAATTGGAGTTTGTAACTGTAGTCCAAATAATGTAACACTTTAACAGAAGAAAAGGAGCATGAAAAAAATGCAAGAAAAAGCCTTTACTGAACTTTCTTCCTTCTTTTTTCCAGGGACACAAAGCACAATGGTAATAGAGATGGTAATAGATCCAGCAGTTTTCTGGAACCTGTTGAGAAAATGAATGGTTTTGAAGATTTGTGTTTTAAGACAAGTAGGAAATTATGAGTTTCTTGTATCAAGACTGTTGAAACCAGGCTGTAATAGTGTCTTGATGTTGCTTGAGAAGTGAGAATTTAGCCAGGGTAAGCTTTCTCAAAAAAAGACGTTAAATCATAGGAGGAAAGTTTCTTAGGTTGCCTGATACTGTGTTAACTTGGTTTTGTAGTCCAGATAAAGCCTGTTGGTTTGTAATTTAGTTTCTGTCGTAGAGTGAAGCATGGAATGTATCCTGACTAACAACCAAACATTCATTAGTGTTATGGATATCCCTATACCTGCTACAGATATTAGTCTAAAACTTAGCTTCAGCCTATAGGATATAGATTTATCCTATAGATTAAATAGATTAAATAATTGCATGATGTTGGCATGTTTAAAATACTTTAATGCAGATGTAATTGTCTACCATGTATTAACAAATTGTATTAGTGCCTTGTAATTTGTCACATTAATCAGCAGTATTGCCATCACTCATATGAGCATGTAGGTGTGTGTTTGTGTCTATTTGTATGGGAGGGAAAAACTGACAATCAAGGCATTGCTCTTTGATATAGCCTCATAATTAGTCTAATATCTAAAAAATGAAACAAGATACAGTCATCTGTCTTTACATAATGCTACTATAAAGGATCTTGTTCCTAAAACACCATGTAATTTTCATTTGCTTTTCCATCCAGGTTCAGTTGCTATTCAACCTTTCACCTTATTATGCTTTTCCTCTTGTTCATCTTGTTCCTTTGTTCATTTGGAATTATATCCACACCAGTAAATTCATTTCCAAAGTGAGGCCTCACAAACACATATGCTGCCTCGATGCCCTACTGCCTAGCAATAGCTTACAGGAAAAAAATTCCACACAAAGCAGGCTCTCCTTCCTCACATTTAGAGCTATATTTCACTGGATAAAACCATGGCTAACAGGTATTAGCATTCCTTGTACAGCTTCACTTTCAAGAGCTGAAAAAATTGCTTCTAGATTTTATTTAACCATTATTTTTGCTGCCTAATATGATTATGAGTAACACAGCTCTCTACATATTTTGACCATTAATCACTATTTGCAGTCAGCTCATTTCTGTGGGGGCACAATTTTCTGTATAAGAAAAAGAGAGGACAAAAGCAGCTGCATTTTTAAATGTCTACTTGCCAAAGGAAAAGAAGATTTTTCTCTATCTGACTAGTCCACCTAGCTAGTGTGCTTAAGAGTTTCCTACTGCTTAATGTAATTAGACTAATTTAATTAGGTTTGAAACCTGACCTAAAGGATGTTCTCACCATTTTATCTGAATGGCAGAAACTTTAGTATGGTGACTATGAATGGTAAATTACTCATATTTTTATTCTTATGAAAGTATAAGCCTTCCAGGGTTGTAAATATGCAAGTACTTACACAGACAGGCTTACCTGCATAAATGCAGTCAAATGAAAAATAATCTGCTGTTCAGTCTAGTGTTTCCAACTGCTCTCATAAGCACTCTTCAAGCAATTATAATCATTGGCACAGGCTGATTCCGTAAATGAAGACTATTGTGATATTTACTCTTTTCTAGGTATCAGGACAGCTACTGTCCTTCATAGTGTGTATGCAGGGATTGCTTAAACAATCAGGTTGGATCTTTCAAATATAGCATGACATATTATTTCAAAAACATGGAAGAAAACTACAGTGTTTGCTTCAGATGGTTTGGTATCTTCTGGCTTCTTGAGGCATGGAAAATAGCTGCACAGTCACAACTCGGCTGTCACTGCTGTGGTATGTCATCAAAAAAGCCCCAGAATCTGTCATATAACCTCAAACTGTCACCCAGATGCATCAATGGGGAGAGGAGAGGAGAGGAGAGGAGAGGAGAGGAGAGGAGAGGAGAGGAGAGGAGAGGAGAGGAGAGGAGAGGAGAGGAGAGGAGAGGAGAGGAGAGGAGAGGAGAGGAGAGGAGAGGAGAGGAGAGGAGAGGAGAGGAGAGGAGAGGAGAGGAGAGGAGAGGAGAGGAGAGGAGAGGAGAGGAGAGGAGAGGAGAGAGGAGAGGAGAGGAGAGGAGAGGAGAGGAGAGGAGAGGAGAGGAGAGGAGAGGAGAGGAGAGGAGAGGAGAGGAGAGGAGAGGAGAGGAGAGGAGAGGAGAGGAGAGGAGAGGAGAGGAGAGGAGAGGAGAGGAGAGGAGAGGAGAGGAGAGGAGAGGAGAGGAGAGGAGAGGAGAGGAGAGGAGAGGAGAGGAGACAAAAATAGAGACAATCACTCTTCTGAACATAAAAAACTTAAATCTCAAGGACATCCTGTAGCTCTCAATAAATATTTGATCCCTTTTGATTGTGAAACAATGAACACAAGAAATATCCCAGGAAGAGATGTCTGCAATTTGCCCCTGTGATATACAACTCCTTGTGAACATTCTTCCTGTAATGCCTCCTGCTTGTTGTACTGGCAACAGTAGTAAAAAACCAGTCCATATCCATCTCTCTATGGAAAGCTGTCATCATCTCTCCTTTGCTTAGCTCTTACAGCCTGAAAAATTGCCATATCCTCTGCCTGTCATCCACCTGGAGTCTCCCAAAATGTCATTATGAACTCAATGGCTTCAAACCAGATGGAAAAGACTCTTGTATATTTTTGTTATTTGTAATAATAAGGATGAGTCTGGTGTCTAAAGACAGAATATGGAGCTCTTCAAGTGTACAAAGTGTTCAGTGAGCAGGCAAATACATGCATTTGGTTTCTTTAGGCTCTACCCTATTTTAGTTTTCCACAGCCACATCCTGTGGTCTTCTCTGCATTGAAAAGCAGTAATTTCAACCATGTTGTTAAGACAGGCACTCTGTCTTCCTGAAATTTGAGGAAAATTTTTCAGGGGTCATTACTTTTACCATATTTGGTTGGCATTTTGACTATCACGTTTAGAAATGTTCATAGTGGGCTGAAGGACTGATGCAGAAACACACAGACCTCATGATGATACAAGCCTTTTTTCCTAAGAAGCTGAGCTAAATCTTACAATGAACTAAAATAATAAATTATTACTCATGCCAAATCACATTTCTCATATGATCTATTCTTTTATTAGCAAAAAGGGGTATTAGGCCAATAAATCCTTTATTCATTGACAAGATAACAGACCTGTTAACATAAAAGCAATTTTATTTTACATATGAAAAGTAAGTCTTTTAACAAGTTTAATAAGAAAACATTTATCTTCTTTTTTTCTATTATTTTACTGATTCAAAAGCTGAGAAATCCTGAATCAATCTGAGAATAAGTTAGTTAATAAATTAATTATCCTGCATATTATTTTACTTCTAAATATAAATGCTGGTGCAAAATTGGCAAAGAGAATGAAATTCTATGGATAAAATGTTAATATGGAGGGAATAATTTAATCAAAGCAGATTGTTTGGTAGTGGTAGAGGTGGAGGAAGGGGGAGAAAAGGCCTTCCACACCCCAAACTTAACATCTCTTTAAATGAAACTGGGTCCACTCTTGATAAAGCACTCTTATACTATGTATGGGTGCATTTGGCACATTGTAGATAGACAGAACTGCTTAACACCACTGTCCAGTCCCATTTCAATTCAAATATGATTTGGTGGCATAAATCTAAAACTGCTTGCTTAATGCCTTTGTGCATCACCTTTATTATGTAGACACTCTCAACACACTTGCAATGAGTTCCTATATCCTTCATGTTTTTAAGCAGCCCAGGTGTTTTGGACCAGTATGGACCAATTGTCCATTTTTTCTGTTGTGCCTCTTGTCCATTTATCTTCTCATGGCATAATTTCTCCTTGAGCAACTCCTGATCTTGACTGTGATAGATGGCCTTGAAAAATTTGTTTGAGAGTGGTGTTTTCCCCTCTGTGCTCTAAAATGTTGAACGGTGATTGCAGTCAGTTGAGACACTTGGATGGCATTGACAGTTTAGACACTGTGCATGGCTCATCACTGAGAGGAAGAAACTGCAACATGTTTTAGGAAAAGCAAATGCAGCTTTGAAGATAAGTTAACTTTCTTCACCAGGACAGATTGTTTGAGTGAAAAAAAAATCCTTGAACATATTTTGTGCTTCTATTTTTTCATTGTATAATGTCCTACCACAGCACAGTAAACTGTGCAGCTTACCTAACATGGCAAGCTGCTTATGATTTCATGAATTTTCCTTATTTTCCTCCATTTTTTTGTACTTTATTAAAATATAACCTTTCCAGTGAAAAAACCCACCAGATCCTGCTGGTATGAGCTATCAGGAAGATGATTTTGGCAGCACTTGACAGAATGATTTATAAAACCCTCTCTAGTGAGAGTGTCACAGGTAAGGTTGTTTTACACTACACAGTCTTCTAGATCAAAACTGTGGTTTCTGACAGAATGATGTAATATATGAATGTACTGGAAAACACTTCTTCCTACCAAAACAAAATGGAATATCTGAAGAATAAACATTTCACTAGCAGGATCAAATCCTCACTATTCCTTATTTACTCTGATTTCAATATCATTCTTCACTTGCTTCTCCTTCTAGAAAGCTGAAAATGTTGTTGTACATCCCTAAGGGCAAATTGGTCAGTCATTGGAGCATTCAGTGAATATGGGAATTTGTAATTCTCTTATTTTGAAAATGAAAGATTCAGTCACTCTCTAGTGTCTGAACACCATAGGTAACATGACCTTGATTAAGATCTCTAGGATGCTTGAAGCACCCTTGAGACAGGACTAAAGCTGTATAAATGTATCCATATAATGTTTAGTTATGGTAAAATACCATCACATAGGCAATGTCTATATTACTGGGTTTGGGATGCAGTGTTCAGGAGCATAACTTAGCCATATACCAACTGTGTCTAACAGCAAAACTTAACTGCTCATCACCAGGATGTGGGAGAGGAAATACAGAAGATGCAAATAGGTGCCTGTTGTGGATAACTGCTGGCAGTCCTGTGGTACATCACAGTGTGCATCACAAGGTGACTCAAGACACAAACTCAGGGCTCCTGTGGAAAGGCAGCTCGTCCCTACTGTCATAGGACAAATCTCACCCTGGAGTGTTTCTTAAGCAAAAATTGCTCTAAATGCTCAGCTGCGAAATACAGCCAGTTAGAAAAGCATGAGAACAGAGCAGGAAATTTGTATCATGAATCTTGAAGAAGCCAGAAAAGTATTATTGATCTATGCAAGTATAACTATAATAGCTCCTTTTTGGAAAAGAAGGAAAAAATCATGTATCTGTTATTTTTATATTACCCTACTGCTACATTATGTTATATCCAGACAATCTACAGCTTCAGAGGAATTACTATATAATAGACAGTGATAAATGACTCAAATAATCTGTTTTCCCCTTGTGACTAGAAATAGTACCCATAACCATTTCCCTCTCTTGATTGTACTAGAAGCCCTGGATAAGCAACAGTTCCTTTCCCCTGAGTCCATATACCACAGCAGCCCTGATCTCTAGTGGCACATTTTGTGGCCTAAGTCATGAACCTAAAGTGTAAAAACAGTCACTGCCCACCACCTCTCCTTTTGCTCGGGAAGTACAGCGTTATCTTTCTTGACCTCTCTTCACAGGTTCACTGGTCATGCATCGTCTTCCTGTTTATCCTAAACAAAAATAGCTCAATTTAAAACGAGCTTCTTTTTTTGTTGTTGTTTTTTTGACTGCTTCTCTGTTGATGTACTAAAATGTTGAGCCAAAATCAAGAAGCAGATCCTTACTACCTCAGAAACCCAAGCACCAAACAATAACAAATCCTTCTATATAGACCATTGCACTAGTGATAGAAAGGCATCCAAGGTGAAAACAGCACATTCTTCACTTAGCAGTCACCATGCTGATGGGGACATGTGGGACAATGGTTACAGGTGAACAGCAAGAAAAAAGGGATTTAAAGTCATGTTTCCCAAACCAGCTCCACCCTGTCAGGGTGCTGGTCATCACCCTCTCCACCAGAGAAGAACTTAGATTGAAATATATCTCTGGATGTCATCCAGTCCATCCCTTCTCAATTCTAGGAAAAATTCAAAATTATATCAAGGACAGCAAGCCCTCTTCCCTTCTTAGTCATGGGTAGACAGAGCATACTCTTGTGCTTCTCAATCAGTTATTTGTGTATCACTACATGGAAGGGGATCATTTTCCACAGCAAAAATTCCATCCAACAGCCTGATTGGGACACTAGTTTCTGAACGTGGAATCAGTGTAAGTTGAAGCACCTCTCAAAATTTTCTCCAAAACTCTTCAGTCCAGTGCAAGTGCTGGTCCTCAGGACTGGCCACACAGCTGAAGAAGGGATTTCATTTTTAGGTGATTTTTGACATTTCGGTGACCCCTTATCAGCATCTTCCTCTCTCAACAAACAAACAAAACTTCTTTAAGAGTCTTCTCTTAGGACACACAAGATACTGTCTGTACACAGGCCTGCATGTGGCTGCTTCATGAAAGCCTTCACACTTTGGTTCTGTTTGCCACCTTCTGCTCCTCAGGCACAGAACTCACATTCTTTTCCACAGGAGCATGTGGGAATTATGGCATTTGTGGAGACACATGGAACACAAAAGACCCAAAATTGCTTGTAGTATCAGAGCCTCTGTTCATGATGCACAACTACAGAAAAAAAATCACAGACTCATCTCCATTGAAGAGAAGGCACCAGATAAATCTGTGCATGTTTTGACATAAAGGAGATTAAAGGGATGTTTATGCATGAGCTCTCCTAATCTCTGCTTTACTTCTGTGGAAAGTCACACCTAAATAATGGCTAAAAAGATGGTCAAAAAGGTACAAAAGAGATAAAGTGCCTTTAATGTAAAAGTAATAATGATGGTGAAATTAGTCTAGCCCTTGGCAAATGGGTTTATTGATATTTTTAAGAGAAAAGGCTTTTTGTCACCTGTTGTTTGTTTTCCATGTTGTACACTTGATCATGTGTGGAGATTTTGGCTGTATGTCAATAAAGGAATTGTAGCTAATAAAAGAATTGTAATCAAACCAATCTGCCACTGACAAGCCTCTACATTCAAAAGTAGTACAAAAAGACAGAGTTTGATTCAGAAAGCAAATGCTGTAATCTTCCGTTTTTCTTAAGGAAAATATCAAGGGAAAAGTATAAAAAGTGTCAAAAACCACTAATGTTTAATGAAATACTTGAGAACATATGAAAAACAGAATACATAATTTGTCCTGAGGTCATAGAGCTCAGATCTTTGAGTAATACCTTTAACTTTGATGTGTCCACACATATTTAGCATGTTGTTTTTTGCTGCACAAAACTTGGGATAAGCTACTCAAGAAAGATGTGAACATTTTATAAGCACAAGCTATCTACATTCTAAGATGGGGAGGAAAATGTCCACCACTCCAGCTTTCACTTGGAGCACGTTTATTCAACATGCTGCCTTAGAATAGATACCTTTATTCTGGAATAAATCTTATATCATCTTAATATTATCAGCAAAGTATTTCCCCTGCTGCAATGAAGGTACCAGTGTATCTATCAGCTCTGCTAAGCATGGTACCACCTTTCTGTCTGTTTTCACAAACCAGAGCTTTACCAATCGTGGTAGATCCATATGTAATCCACTTCCCAAATTAGTTAAAATGAGTGTCATCTTTGTTTTAAAAGACCACAGCAATTCCCTTGAGCTCTTTGGAGGAGTGGTTTACATCTCTGCTTTCAAGGAAGAACAAGCAGCTGAGATTATTAACTTGAAGATGGGCAGGATAGGAATGTTCCACACTTTTTACTAACTAACCCAATTGGGGGTCTGACTGTGCATTAAATGTTTGCACTCTGTTTTCAAGCATCTGCTTGTTCCTGGTGTTGATCAGAAGAAGTAGGAACCTGAATTTCATTCGTTGACGTACTCTAGTAAGCAGTTAAAACTTAAACACTGTAGTCCTTTTGTTTTTATGTATCTAAATCCTCTTTAATACTAATAATAATTATTAGTATAATTATTTGCATATAAAAATGCAGGAAGACTTCCACAATTTGGAACACATGCAAGGCATGTGATATGTTTCCACTATTTGGACAAACACTGTGCCAGCTGAAGTACATTTTACTAAATAGCCATTCCTCCTTCACATTCATGGCCACAGACAGGCAGTGTTGCCTGTGCACAGCACAGCCAATGCCCCCAGCTCTGTGTGCAGCTGTGGATACAGAGAGCCAAGTGAACTTGCAAGTTGGCATGTTATGTGGGAGGCAGCACAGCTGCAAATTCACTCATCATTTCTGTCTGAATTCATTATTCCTGATGTCCTGGGTAAATCAACTATCTAGGAAACTGTTCAGGGTACACTTTTATAATTGGTACAAACTACCAAAACTATTTGTGTATACACAGTACAACGCATCTGTGAGGGCAATGGCATGGAGGCAGAGCATGGGTCTTAATGGCCACTCTGAGATAAGTCCTCATGCATCTCTTGATTAATTAAAATATGACAGTTTTGCCTTAAATGGAGAATGCTATGAACCTAGATGAAAACTCTCTCTTATTGCTGCAAGTGAGCAGAAAGACAAGGAATTCAGCAGAGCGCAGGAATTCAGCCCTTTTTTGAGCAGGGCTGGGTGGTATGCAGAAACAGGCTTCATATTTGAGAATGACAGTTTACTGCATCACTCCTTGAAGGGATGAAAAGTTTTTTTCTAGCTAAGTAATGACCTAGTGATGTTTTCTTGTAGGCATTCCTAAAAGACTTGATTTCCTCACCTTCTTAATTTGACTACTTCTTATTTTATACCTCAAACTTACAAAGAATTAATTTCTTAAGACTGTCTGAATTGTTAATTGGACAGCAATTAGCAAGTCTCAGGCAGACCAGTATCTCATTTCAGATGACTACAAGCCCAGTAGAAGTGAGGACTCTCCCAAAGGAAGAACCTGCGAGCAAAATCATAATGCTGGGTGAGATGTGAATTAATAAAAAGGGGGGTGAGAAAGAGGGTTCTCACAGAGCTCTGACTTTAAGGGCACCACAGGGCACAGCAGGCAGGGCCCAAACACTCAACAGGGAGTCCCCTTTCCTTAGACCAACCCAAGGTTTTGGGGAACTCATGCTCTTTCCTCTAGCCCTTCACAAAGAGCCCTCAAGTCTTTCATCATGCACATCAAAAGGAATACTAGAAGAAACAGATGCAAATTATCTAAACATGAATCCCACCATATCAAGGACTTTGCATCAAGCAGTGGGGGCTGTGGGGTGAGAGAAAGCTTATTTAATTTCCTTGGGCATGGAGGTGGTCCCCCAAGACTTACTGTGAGGAGCTGCTCCTCCCTCTTTACCTGCTGACAATGGTGGGGCTCAGCCCTTGTTAAAGCATTTGCGTCAGACGTGACAAGGGTTTAAAATTGCTCGAAGTCAGCGTGGGGTGAGTGGGAAAGGATGACAGCAACAAGCAGGTAAAATATCCTCACATGCAATCTGATGAAAAAGTCTTGAGTTTCCATAGCATCCACCAGCAATTCTGTCACCTTCCTCCTCAGGACACACATTTGAATTCCAGTATGAATAGCCCTTCTTTGGTTAGGCAGCTACTTCTGTTACACTTCTGTGTAGTAAATAATCCCTATAAATTAATTTCACACTTTTTGTTATCTTTCCAGCCAAAGGATTTGTCAGGAAGTAACCTACTTTAAAATGAACAAGTCACAGACATGAGTTTAGAACTTGACAGTTTTTTAAAGTATGGGTATATCATAAGAATCAAATTTGGAAGACAAGACAGCTAGGCCATAGAAAGATATTGTACTTCAAGTGATTATCAAGGAGCAAAATTGTTTTGCTATTTTCTCCCTTTCTCTTTTTCTTTTTTTTCCTGTTTTATTTAGGCATCTGAACTCCTTACATCTCCCACTGATTTTGTGCTCAAGCAAATTCCTTTTCTTTAATTCATTTTTTTCTCACCATACACAGTGTTGCATCAATTTTGTTACCCAAAATTTCTGGGTGTTTGTTCCAAAATGCCAATGTATTTTTACAAGTATTTGCACAGGGTTTCAACGTATTAAGGAATTAGAATGAAGTCTCCTAAAAATTGTGAAGTAAACACAAAGTAGAAAATTCCTAAGTGAGATTTTTGAGGACTTCAAAGCCTTATGGAGATATTGTGAACTTCTGTTGAAGATACGTGAGGAAGAAGAGAGATACACTGAGATGCAACAAGTGCAAATAATGAAGATAATGTTATGCATTTGTAAAAGTTGTTTTACATAACTACTAAAAACCTGGTAGTTGTAGTAATATTAGAATTCATTTAAATTTTGCCAAAACTGTGCCCTTTTATCCTGCTGATTTCTGAATCTGTTTTTCAAATGTACTGAGTTACTGAGAAACCTATTAATATTCAATGAAAGTATAGTCATATAAATTATCCAGTTTCTAAAACAGCATAGAAAAGAGGATGATTCATCAGTGTTTGATCTCAAGTTAGGAAAGTGTTTCAATTAATCAGAACTCATAGCAGCCATGAGCAGCTATTCCTTTTTTGTCATTGCAATGAGCACTGAGATGCTGTGGGGAATTGGCAGAAGGAGCCAGTGTAAAACACACCTCATCATCCCTGCAGGAGAAGGTCTGGAAGTGGGGGTGGGAGGCAAGGCTACCCAGGCCTGTGCCCAGCCACTGAGGGCTGCTGTTGCGCAGGGATCAAAACAGAGTGGATGGGACAGCGGTATGTCCATGGCTTTCCCAGATAACCAAGCAGTGCTGCTTATTGGTGTATTCCCATGGTGTGAGACTGGGGCTCTTCCACTTTCTGGGCTATCATTGCAACCATTGTCCTCCACCACTGCTGTTCCCAGCAGGAGCCAGCCAGAGGTCAGGGCAATGAGGACAGGTTCTGGTGGCAGGATCAGATAGATAATCAGGAGTTGAAAACAGGCCAAGGACCTGACTTTGATAATCCATCTGCAAAATTCACTAAGGCTGAGGTCAGTCTCGGAGAAAAGATTGTCCTTGCTACAGAAAAGCTTTACGGAAGGTGCGCTGAGCCCAGATTATAAGACAGGGTTTTGCTTTTACCTGTTGATGAAGTAAGTCTAAATCCTCCCTTACCCTCACAGGTCACTGTGAGGTAGTTTACAAATAAGCTTGGACAACTGAAGCAAAAAGCCTTACAGAGTGAGCTTCAGACTCAGAAGATTTGATTTGAAACAATCAACTGATTTATAAATATATTTGTAAACCAGTAAGTACAAAACAAAAAACAGGGTCCCTGCATCAGAACAAAGCAATGTCAGCAGTTTTCTTCCAAGAGTGACAAACTTAATTAGTCTCAAGCATCTGCTCTTTGGCTGCTCTGAGTCCTTTGCATTGTGAGGAGAGTTCAAATTGCAGGTTTTCCCTGGTCAAGCTCAGACCAGTGATGCTCACAGTTTGCCTCAGCTTTGGAAATATTTTGTACCTTATTTCATGGTTGTCCCTGGCCATCTTGTTGGTGATGGCAAATGTGAAAATAACCCCTGGCTTTATGGTTAAAAGCAGCAGATGCTGTCTCTTGTGAGAGGAACACTGTCCCGTATTTGCTATTGAAATGTGCTGTTCTAATGTCATTCCCTGTTGGCTTTTTTTAACAAAATTAGCAAATACTGTATCTCCCATTTTACTTATGAAAACCATTTGGAGAGTTATGGCAAGGCATCTCCAGATAGCAAGTCCAGTCTTCTCACAGTTGTTTTGAAATAATACACATCTAGAAATGTCTCTAGAGGCCCTTCTCCTCACCAACTCTCCCAGAGCTCCTGCAGATGTAGAGATGGCTTTGCACAGCTTTGTTTCCCAGAGATCTCCAAACAGATGAAAATAAATGCTTTTTCCCCTCCAAGGACATGCTCTCTCTTGAGCCCAAGAAGCTTGACAGGACTGCAATTACTTCCCTTGCAGATGATGGACTCTAGAAATACTAGTTTGAGAGGACAACCTTCTCTGCAACTTTCATGTTGTAGGTTTACATTCAGCATTTTAATACCCTGATATTTATTTCCATTTGGTCCCACACCTTAATTTCATGTCTAACTTAGTGTGGACAAAAGTGAGCCTCAGATCATGGTAAAGGAAGCTCACTCGAGATAAGATGTGATGATAGTGGATGGGTGGGATGGAGAGCAGTGATGGGAGTGTAAAAGTTGACGGGAACAAGAAGAGTGAGGAAATCCATTAACTTTTCAAAGTGAGAATTAAAGACCAACATTGCAATTTCAGCTCTTAGCAGATGATTCAGTAACTGTAAGATCAGTCTTGCTTCTGCCTGTGCCTGCCCAGGAAAGGACATTCCTCTGGCATGAAAATCTCACTGCTCCCCTTCTTGCCTGTCAGTGAGCACAATATAATTGAACCTAGAATGTTTTATTTCACAGACAGAAGAATAAGAACTCATTCTTTATAGATGCAGAGGGGGAAGAGAGAGAGAGAGATATGCATAATTACCACATATGCCCTGTATGCATTTACATGTATGAGCATATGTTCTGAAAATGTAAACATTCATTAAAGGAAAAATTGAAGATGACAAATTTGTAATAGAAGATTTAAAATACAAGAAAGGTGAAAGATTAATTCAATAGTCTGTTCACACTTAATTAGGAAATAGGATGCTATGGTGAGTTCTGCTAATTTTTCCAATGCCACTTGGATGCATTGCAAGTAAATAATCTTACAGTGACAAAATAAATCACTGTATTACGAAGAGCCCTCATCTGCAATCGAAATCATTCTATTTGCCCTGGAGACTCATACCTATGAAAAATTTAGGAGGTCATCAATCACAGTTTCTCTTTCCTCTGTTTATAAAGTTGTATCTTTGGATAAGAACATTTCCAGTTTTCTTGTAACGATCGAAATCAGAGCTGAGGTCTGGTATATGTACAGAGAGGATCGCTGTGCTCAGGTAGACTGCATCTCATCCCTAATTTTTAAAGTAATATAAAATAACTCTTCTGGGGCTGACTCTGTTCCTTGAGTGTCTCTAGTAAAGTGATGAAAAGACATCTCAAAGTAAACGAGAATTAGGCTCTAGGTTTAAATATACAGTATGCAATTGTATAGCACAAGACCACTGAAGAGCAATGATACAGGCATTCATTTCATGTCAAATGCTCTGAAATTGTGCATACTCAAAAAGTTCAATTCTGTATTCTGCACAAAATCTTACATGGGCACATGTTGCTATTTTCCCATCACACATTAGCTGTTTGTTAATGGTATAAGGATCACTAGGTAACAGTATAGCAGCCAATGTAACTTATCATTCAACGATCAGACTTTTTACTGGAAACCAAAACACCATCATAAAATTCAAATAAACATTTCACAAGGATCATCACACAGGAGGTATCACATTAAGCCTATTGAAAAAACAATTCTCTGAGGTGTCTTTCGCAGGCAATTGCTTCCCAAATAGTTTTCCATTAGTGTTGAGATTCAAGCCACAACAAGTGCCTTTAGTCCAGTTCCTAATCCTTATTAAGGAAATGCCTGGATAAGGAACCTGTAGACAACTTTCTGTGTCACTTCCACAGGAAATGTTAACCCGTATTTGGGTCAGTTGGATCTAATGATCTCTTGATTCATGACCAAAAATCTTCAGCTGGTTTTTAGAAATCACATGGTCTAACTCCAGCAAAGGAGTGGGGTCTGTGCCCTAAGCATGGCTAAAGAAGGAATATTCACCAAAGATACCTTGTACCTGCCTTTGAGGTCACATATTTATTCACAAGGTTACTTCTAGATATAAAGCTGCTAATATCACGTGTAAGGCAGAGGCAGCTTTATATATATGAGAACCTTGTGAATAAATATGTGAAACAGAGGGTTTTCTTTGTGCACAAAGGGCACTTTACCATGCTCTAGTACATCCCTAGGATAGGGACTGGGCAGCACAAAGGCAGGAGCTTCAGCTTGCTTCCTTATTTGAGCCTTCTATGTCCTTTTCACTTGAAAAAATGAACTCAAAATCTTCCTGGGAATCAGCTTTGCTTATTAGCCATGAAATCTGCTCACTTTCTGAAAAGTTCATAGTGCAATGTCTGGCTATTGCAGGTCAAAGAAAGATTAAACAGCCAATTTATTTTAAAATTGAGAAAGAGAAAAGTGAGCTTGATCTATTAATCAGTTTTTCACTTCCACCCAAACTATTAAATAACTCTGAGATAAAGTACTTGAATTCATTAAAGTCTCTGAAGACTGGAAAGAACCCCTTTTTAATTTTTCTTCTCTTGCTCTCTCAAAAAATAAAATCCCTGTAATTTCATAGGTGAAGTTATGATTACATCCATTTTGGTAAAATGTTGAATTAGAGAATTAGAACAGATAGGATATTTCAGTTCAAATTTGTACTTTCCAAGTGATAGAAATTGACTTCATAGACAGTTGGGAGTTCTCAGGATTTCTGAGAGACACGAGCTTCAGGAACATTTGCAGGATTTGCAAGCCTGGTTTGATGTATCTGACCACTGCTCTGTTGTCACTATAGTAAACAGAAACAAAATAATAAACAAAAACACAAGCAAACAAATTTTCTTCAAGAGACTTCAAAGTCCATACATCAAAGGGAATGCTGCAAAGGTGCAGCATGAAAATCTGATGGTTTGGCTTTCCAGAGTTGATAAATATTGTGGTTTCTGACCGCTTGTTTATAGTCAGAATGAGGAGCATTCTCACCACCCTCGCTCGAGCTCTTAACAGAGGTGCCCAATTGCAGGTGCTTAGGCTGCATGAACTCCCTTCTCCGTTCTCTTTCTCAACCACATTCTAAGGCAGCCCATGTTGACAAGAGTAACCCTTAGTTCACTGGGTCACAATATTTCTTATTTAAGTGCAATCTTATAGACAAAGCTGTCGTAGGGGAAGGATGCCGGCAGGGATGTGCTGCTGCTCAGAACCCTTCCCAGAACAGGTGTTCGCCTTTTGTAGCAACCAGCCCAGCGGTGCCGGCCTCTTGCCCGCCGGCGGCAGCCCCTGAGCATGTACACACCCCCCAGACCTGGCGGCAGCTGCCCTGAGCAGGTACACACCGGCCAGACCTGGGGTGCGCGGCGCCCCAAGCCGGCACCCGCCCTGTCAGGCCCTCCTCAGCTTCGTGCATCACTCACTTTTAGTCCCGGTGGGCTGGGGCTACCTGAGCAGCGGCACGGGGGAGACAGACCCGGGGGAAGGAAGTGGCCCGGGCACGGGAGGCTGCCCCTCTGCCGGGCCGCCGGGGCTCCCTTCCCGCTGGCCCACGGCCCCTGCCCGCTGCTCTCCCTCCCGGCGGTGCCTCTCGAGGCGGAGAGCAGCTCTCCGTGCCCTGGGGGAGCGGGGCGCGGTGGCAGAGGCGAAAAGCGGCGTCTGCACCCTTACAGCCGCACCCGCATCCCGCATCCAGATCCACACCCTCACCCCGCGTCCGCACCCGCATCCGCCGCCGGGACGCGCCTTCGCCGCGGACGGTGCGGGGCGGCCCCGAGGGCGCGGAGCTGCGGCGGGAGGGAGCGGCGGGGGCAGCGCGGGGAGCCGCCCGCACTGCTGGCCCCGGGCAGAGCCGAGAGGCGCCGCCGGAGCGGGGGGCGGAGGCTGCTCTCCGGGGCGGGGGCTGTCATGGGGCTGGGACGATAAAACCGAGGGTAATCGCATTTAGGCAAATGAGGCTGTCTCGGCCCTCCCCGTCTCCAGGCATATAAAGTGGGGAGCGCTCCCGCGGCCGGCCAATGCGCCCGGAGAGCAGCGCTCGCCCTCCCCGCTGCAGACGGTGCGTGCGCTGCGGGAGCCCGGGCGGCCGTGCCTGTGTGCGGGGGCTCCGTTTGTCCTGTGGTTTGTGAGGGGGTGTGCGTGTGTACTTCTTTGTCCCCGTCTGTTTGTGTGTGCTTCTCTGGGGGGTGTCTTTTCGTGCTTGTGTGTCCTCACGTGCGTGCCTGGATGAGCCTGCATGTTTTTGTGCCTGTCCTCATGTGCCTGGATGTGCAAAGGGATGAGTGTGCGCCTCTGGACACATGTGTCTCAGCTACGTTCCTACGTGGGTGTGCGCATTTAAGGTGTGTAGCTCTTTGTATGAGTTTGTGAGCGGATGCATGCGTACCTGGATGTGTGTATGAGGGGAATGTATCTGTCTGCGTGTGTGTATTTGGGAAGGTGTGAATGCTAGGTGTGCATAGACGTGTGAGGGTGTGTTTAAGTTTTCCCCTGTACGTGCGTGTGTGAAAGGGCACCGCTGTCTGTGTGTGTCTGTGTGTCTGTCTGTGTGCTGGGGAGCGCACCGAACTGTGTGCCGCTGTAATGGGTGTGTGTCTCTCCAGAGGGGTCTGCAGCAGTCGTGGCGGGGGTGCCGGTGTAACTCGGCGCGTGTGGGGCTGTACGAGTGTGTCCCCAGCTGTGCCCCGGCTGGCTGTGTGTCAGTGCGCGCAGGGCTGTGCGCGCCCGCCCGCGGCTGCCAGGGCTCCAACCTCTGCCCCCGCAGGACGTCGAGGCGGCGATGAGGCTCCCGCTGGCTTTCGCCGTGCTCCTCCTGGCCTCGTCACAGGCCTTGGGCGAGGAGATGGGAGCCACCGACGACCTCAGCTACTGGTCCGACTGGTCCGACAGTGACCAGGCGAAGGTGAGCCCCGGCGGCCCCGCGGGGTAGGGGAGCGAGGGGTTCGGAGCCAGGGGCTCTGTGCCGGGCGCTGCCCGGCCGGGCTGAATGGGGGGGTCCGCACTGAGCGCCGCCCGCTGTCGCCCCGCAGGAGGAGCTGCCGCTGCCCCTGGAGCACTTCCTGCAGAGGATGGCCCGGAGACCCCGGCCCCAGCAGTTCTTCGGCCTCATGGGCAAGCGGGATGCCGGTGAGCGAGGCGGGGGGCTGCTCACGCCTCTCCGCACGCTTCTTCTCCCAGTGCCTGCCCAAACCTCACACGGTTATCACTCGGGATTAATGTGTTACATCCGTTTCTTAGGCTACCATGAGGGTACTTTGGGTTTTGGCTTTTTTGTTTTGTTGTTTCTTTCAAGTTTTATATGAGATAAACTCACTGATTGGAAAAGAGAGGGCTTTAAAGTCTTAAGTGTGTACCTGTTACAACAGGTAAATCCCAGTAAGGGATAGCATGATAATTCATAGGTCAGCGTACATGCCCTAAATCGCCAAAGTGTGGAAACTGATTAAGTATACAATTATTGTCACGTTTTCTACATGTTTACTGAACCAAGAATTGATCTGAGAAATTGGAGCTAAACTAATCTAAATTGTGTGGGTTAAACTGAAACAAGTTTTTAGTCTCTTCAAAGAGAAACACAGTTGTAAACCATCACCCTAATTTCCTTAAGTGGAATATGCGTAGGTTAGTTCTTGTATCTGATTTTTTGAAGCATTGCGGTGGCATCATATGTATATGCCAATCCTTTTTTAACAACTCTTTTTGTCTTTTTTCCCTTTCCTTTCCTCTTCCAATCAGGATATGGCCAGATCTCTCACAAAAGTAAGTTTAAAAATACAAATATTTTAAGTAATCATTAGAAGATATTCAAATAGAGAATAGTGTATTTGACAGGATTATTACTGGGGACTAGGGACTGACAGCACCACTGGTGGAGAAATGATCTATTAAAGCATTGAAACCTCCCCTTCAGTGCCACTGTGAGCCTGTATCTCATCTGAGCTGCTGCAAGCTTTGAGATTTCAATCCATATTAATGTGCGGATGTTGCAGCTCTCTCTTATTTCCCAAGGGGGGGATTTTGAAAGCCTTTCTCAATGGCAAGGCAGTCTAACTGCCAGACTCTGAGAGAAGCAATTAAGATGGCAAAATCTGGAAAATTAAAATAATGAATTCCCAAGTCCCCAAGAATGCTTTCATGGGTGCGCCCATGTCCTCACATGCAAGATACTGCATCTGTGCCCTCAGCATTGTCTGAGAATCAGACTCCTGCTCACAGTAGGGGCTGATTGATGTTGTGCTGCCATATGAAGAGCCATATCTTGCCCCATTAATAAGTGTGCCTTGCTCTGCTTCTGTGTAACACCAAGCAGGAAATGCTATCAGCAGTGGGATGTTACCTTGCTCTGCACAGTGGTAGTTTTATTTTCTGAAATTATCTCATGATGTTTAAAGAGAAACAGGAAGATTTTTATTAAGTAAATGTGATCTTATATTCTGTGAAACCTCCTCTGTCCACAAAAGCCAGCAACTGTCCCAATGTTCTATTATCCACAAGATGCTTTCTCTGGGGTTATGTATGGGAAGACCAAATAAGGAGTCTGATTCAAAGCTCATGCTAAATTACCAGCTGACTAAAGTAAAAAATTATAGTTTTCTGAAACTGCTTCAGCTTGAATTAATACATGTGAGGTCTGAGTATCTTGCTTTGTGTATGAATTCACCAAGCAAAATTCTTTCCAAAGAGAAACTTCTATGTTTGACTCAAAAGCCAGTTTAGATAAAGAAGAACAGTTCATTTGCATTCCTTGTCCAAAACGATAGCTACTACTATAACCTGATAGGTACTGTAGGACTAAACTTGGAGTAATTTATCCTCTACACTTCCAGTGTCTTGAGAATTACTAAAGGGACAGGAAGGTAATACCTGAACTTATAAATATTCCAAAAATAGAGCCAGACTGTCTAGCTCAGACGTGTCCAGACACAAAGTCTCATTGGCTTCCTCTCCAGTAAAGGCTCCACCTGATCTGTGAGGGAGGATTTTCTTCCACATGGCAGAAATAAAACAACAACAGGTAGAAGAGATGCACCACACAGATGCAGGCTATACCAAGACACTGCCTTCTTGTGCATTTGCTCAGTTCAGTAGGAATTGAACTGGGAAAGAAATAAGATTTGTACTGTTAGTGGCCATTAATTTTCCATTATACTTAAAAATACCCCCAAAACCAAAGGTCTATCTAACCTAATGAGAAGACGTCTACTAATTGGCCTGTGCCTTGGTCTATCCTGTTCAGTCTGATTAGTCAGACTGCTGTTCGTTCTCTGTTGTCTGAGTGATGTGAACGACCGATCTGTGATATAAACAGTTTTGGACCCTGTCCTCTTTCCTTGCAAGAACCTGTTATTTTTAAAGCCTGCCTAGTTAAAATGTATTAAAACACCCCTAAATATATTTTTTCAGGGCATAAAACAGATTCCTTTGTTGGACTTATGGGCAAAAGATCTTTAAATTCTGGTATGTATTTGACTAAATCTGATACCTGATGATATACAGGCTCTTCATTCCGTTGCCTCTTTGTTCTCTCCCAGCGGATGGAAGAAGCAGTTTTCATGTAGTGTAGATCCAGAGTTCTCTGAAAAAGAATCAGGATTTTCTTTGTTACCTAAGATATTTCAGAGTTCACTTCACTTCAATGCTTGAACTTACGAGGCTGGTCTGAGCTGCAGGCAATTCTGGTAGAATTCCCCAGAGCACTTTGATTACTGTCCTGTCCTTGCATGTTCTGCTAGTCCCCAAAGTGCTATCAAAACAAAAACCCCTAAATTTTAATGAGGTATCAAGAAAAATTTGGAGGCTGAAAATGCAAGGGTCATTTAACTCGTGGTCTAAATCCAGATCTCACAGGTAAAAGGATATCTTCTTTGGAGAGCCTTATTCCTAATACTTGGAGTAGAAGGTGAAAGAACAGAACTTTGCCATTAACACACCTCATGCTGCAGATCAGGCTGTTAAACATTCACAGTCTCTTTCAGCTTTTGACTTCACCTAAAGCATTTTAAACTCTGAATGGGTACTGTGAATTTATTTTCCCATAGCATCCATCCTGGGCAGAATTCTCCTCTCCCCTCATGTGCAGAACCCCTGTGGGAAACTGGAGACTCCCCATAGCCCTTCCTTCCCTGTGCTCTAGGGCTATACTGATGAAATCCCTCACTGTGAAGCATAAAGTATCAGTTGATTCTCCAGGATAAGAATTAAAAAAGTAAAAAACCTAATATGTATTTTGTGTCTCTGAAATACTTCTCACTGTTTCGTTAAATGGATGATAAAAGTTAAATTACTAGCTGACACCTTTATATTATGTGGATACATGCTGTGATCTATATTCTGCAATTATGGTTGTCAGTAACTTTTATTTTCAATTAAACCCCCTTCAAGACTAGTAATATTGCTCTCTGCATTATTTTGCAAATTGCTACATATCATGAATAATTTTGTACAATTTTATGCAGTGGCAATAGCTATTAAATGCATAATACCTGTAAATATATCTGCCATCACAAAGGTAAATAGCCTGTAAGTAATACATTTGGTTTGATTTCCACTGGGATTACATTTACATTAATATCAGAATGTAAAATAGAGAAAATGTTTTTAAAAATGCAAAGATGTTATTGCCCTAATTTCAAAATTGCTGGTACAGTCAGGATACTGTTATGTGGTATTTCTGACAAAAGGGAATAATGATGTTTTACTCTGTTGGGCTATGTAATGCAGGTAAAACCGACAGGTAAAACTAGAATTCACAGCTTTTCTGCCTCTGCAGGGAGGCTGGAGGGGGAAATGGTAAGAAGTCTTTTCTGCTCCACCAGAGGAGAAGATGGGTCCTAAGGACTGTGTAATCAAAGCAAGATCAGGAATAGTAAGTGTTAGGACTACCCTCATTTCTCCCTTTTGGAAGATATTTAACTGGGCAGGACCTTTACCCCATTCTGTGGTTTTCTTCTGCAGAAAGCCCCTGAGCTCCCTGGTAATGGGCAGGAGCTCGTGCTGTCCCTCTGGGTGTGAGCATGTTGCTGATTTACAGCCTCAGGTGCCAAAGCAGGGTAAGGGGATGCTGATGTCTCAGTCCCTGGTTTGGGGACGGCCTTGCTCAAGAAGGGCTCTCTGGATTTGACTTTCATTTTAAATGAGCAAGAAAGAGAGAGATCTACCATTACTAAACATAAAATATGTTACTTAAGACTATTTTAGCCTGCAGCTTGTCAGCATGGTAGTCTGAGTACGTCTGAGGAGCTTGGCTCCTGCTGCAGTGTACAGTAAAATTATCCCTGTATGCAGGGCTTGGGGACAGGGAGAGTTTCCAAGAGCTGGCAAAGAGCTGACTGCACAGGAATGAAGGTGGATATGTCTGTGCAGAAACCCTCTACCACAAATTGACCTGAATGCTTAGATCCCATCAGTTAGATGAATTCCTGGGAGGTAAAGTGGCTCTGAGTTAATGGTGCTTCAAGCAGCTCAGCAGATGAGAGGTGGAAAACACTGCTCGGACCTTCAGCCTTCTGGAGGACAGTGTAGTCTGAGAGGTAAAACCAAATCAAAGCAGCTCAGGGATGGGCCAGCAGCTCTGGTCTCTGTTCCAAACATGCCACTGGCGTCTGCTGGTGCCAGCTGGCTGCAGGTCTCTGACACTTCTTGTGCTTGCTGGTGTTTATGCAAGGCTGTACCTTGTGCTTCAATCTGATTCATTTTTTGCAGGGTCCTCTGAAGGGAGCATAGCACAGAATTACGAACGAAGGCGTAAATGAGACGTTCCCGTGTGTTATTTATTAAACTTCATTTGTTCTAATGGCCAATGCAGTGTAATATAAACTAACCACTGTATGAAATAATTATTTATTTAATAACTGAAGGGGTTTGGTTTTTTTCGAGTTGTACATTCAATAAAAGTATTATTTTTCATATTGTGGCAGTGACACGTGTTGTGTAGGTGTGTTGTGGTTCTGAAAGGACCAGCAACCCTGGTGATGTCTCACAACAAAGCACATGTTTGATATGACCTGTAGAGTTATGTTTACTAAACAAGCAAGTATTCTTTTGTTCACTGAAAGCAAGTCTATCAGCTTCACAGCTAGTGCAGAACAGAACTGATGTTCAGTCTAGTGCCTCAATTTGTTTTCATGGTTTATTATGTACTGTAATTTCTGTATCAAAAAATATATTTGTATCATTGCAGCATGTTTTATGTTCTGTGGTTATGTATCAATATGTTTTGAAAAGAGGGATGGGTAATGTTTGAATGGGAATCCAAGGTCTTCATTTCATAGTTTGGAATTTTATGATAGTAACATTTTAAATAAAAACTACTCTGGGGCTTTTGCAACATACTTCCTTTGGTGCTAGTGATGGAGTTATTTCTCACGTTGGTCTGGAATGAGAAATAGCAACAGTGGTCTGAGACTGGAAAGAAATATCAAATTATTTTCTTTTTGCAGGGAGGCTGTGAACCTCCTCATGTGTGTTTGGTGAAGGTTTGAGGGATTTGCTACTGGAGATAGGAGTTCCTGGGATTGCTCCAGGTCACACAAGGTGCCATCCCTTCTAAACCTGTTGGAAATCAGGAAGCATGTTTACTGAATGGAAAGAGCAGGATGTAATCCCCAGCTCCAATAATTTGCTGTGGACTTAATCCAATATTGTAAGTTTATTATTTGAAAGCCAAGCTCTTAGTAAGTTCTATCTCTCAGATTCACAATCAAAGCACCTAAAGTGCTTTTATTTTTAAAAAGTGGGTGTGAATCCATGCAATATAAAAGAAAAAAAAATGTGACTGTAATTATCTTTTTAATTAAAATATCAGATTGCTATATATCTAGGATAGGCCTGAAATGCTACATCCATAGCAATAAAAACAATCAGTGTATACAGACTAAATTTAAAACTAAGTAATACAAAGGGATTCACTACTTGTTATTTCCCATTTTGAAAATAAACTCGTGCACGTCAATTTTCAAGGTTACCTGAGGCATCATTACAACTACCCCCATTAGGAGCAGGTGGGTGCTGGACCTCACTCCTTCTAGGTTAGAAGCAGCACCTAAGCCTGCCCATGCTTAAAACAGATCCCACGTTCAGCTAAAAAGAATCCACATCTAGCAAGGTGGGGGCTACGTGGTGGGAAAACTGAGGTGGCTTGTGGGAGGGACCACACTGATGTGAGACACAGTGGTTGTACTGGCACTCTGGCAGCTCTTTGTCTTTCCAGGGCTAATTTTCAGACTAATAAACTTCTGTATGAACTCCCACTGAGCTCAATGAGGAGGAGAAGCTGACTGCTGGGCTAGCAGCACAGCAAAAGGACTGTGGAAGTCATGTTGAATAATGCTCGGTGAAGGGTAGAAAGAAAGAAAAACTTAAAAATGCTGTTACCCTTGCCTGGAGGACCCCAGTGCTCATAAGAGCTCACAGTCTGTGTATGCTGAATTTTGAGACACAGAGAGGAAAGAAAAAGCCCCACCATTCACTTCCTGCAGCCTGCACATTTCAGAAATCACCCTGCAGAAGAAACCACTGCAAAGCCCACAAATATATATGGGCTTTAAATGTTGGAAAGACAGCACAGGTACTAAGTAACAGCATCCAGTAAACAGATAGGACTGAATTTCTAGAAAAAACATAGAATGGGTTGGGTTGGAAGGTACCTTTAGAGATCATCTAGTCCAACTCCCTGCCATGGACAGGGACACCTTTCACTAGACCAGTTTGCTCAGAGTTCCAACCAAATTGACACTGAACACTTCCAGGAATGGGGTATCCACAATTTTTCTGGGCAACATGTTTCAGAGTCTCACCACCCTCATTGTAAAGATTTCCTTCCTTAAGACCAATCTAAGACTACTCTCTTTTGAGTTAAATATCTGATCATCTTCATGCCCATCCTCTGCAGTTGCTCCAACAGGTCCATGTTCTTCCTGTGCTAGGGAACCCAGACCTGGATGCAGCACTCCAGGTGGGGTCTCATCAAAGCAGAGTAGGACAGGATCACCTCCCTCTCCCTGCAGGCTGCACTGCTTTTGATGCAGCCCAGGATGTGGTTGTCTCTCTGGGCTGAGAGCTGGGTCATGTTGAGTTGCTCATCCACAAAGAGCCCCAAGTCCTTTTCCTCAGGGCTGCTCTCAGTCCATTCCCTGCCCAGCCTGTATTTGTTCTTGGATTGCCCTGACCTAGGTGTAGGATCTTACACTTGGCCTTGCTGAGGCTCATGAAATTCACACAGATTCACTCCTCGCACCTGTCAAAGTCCTTCTGGGTGGCGTCCTTTCCCTCAAGCATGTCAGTGGCATTACCACAATTTACTCTAGAAGGAAAGGCTGAGCCTCTGTCACCAAAATTGTCTTCTTTTACATGTCAGTCTGTTGAGTGGTTAAATCTGGCATTTGAAACAATTTAATTTCTGGTGGCAAAATAATGTCAGGGGCTGTGGGGCTGTGCCTGCCCAGCAGGTCCTGGGCAGAGGTGGAGGTGCATGAATTGCACACATCTGCAGGCATCCAGTCCAGCTGTCTGTTCCTGCCACAGACTCACTTGCAGCATCTCCCCACAACAATATTTGCCCTCACAGGCATCCTGGGATCCTGAGAAACAAAGAGGAATTCTGTCTTTTACCTGCCTTTAGTCTTAAGCAATATAGTCTATAGACTATTGAGTACTTCAAAAGGAGTTTTAAATAATTTCTGTGGTCTTTAGTCTCCCTTTTAGAGCTCCATCAGCTTTTAAACACTTTTATGTGTTGGACAGCATTGCCTGCAGCCCCAGGCCATTCCTGCCTTGGACTGCTGGGCAGTGCCTGCTCTCCAGCTCCACTGCAGGCTTTGGAGAGGCTTTCACTAAATCCCTCACTGTTTCCACAACAGCCAGCCACAACTGTGACACAGACTGAGCTCTTTTTGGTGGCAGCAGTCTGACATCCATCATGTTGCATAAGCTAATCAATAACACTGCAGCAAAGGCATCTGTCAGTAGAATGCAAGCAAGCTTTAAATAAAGAAATAAAAATCTTTCTAGGAAATCAGCACAGAGAGTAAACCCAATGCAATTGTCCCCACTGGGAATGCTACAAGCAGTTTGATATCACAGCCCACTTCCAACATGCTTAGTCCCCTTTTTGCTTATTTTTCCCCCCAGAAATACATCAATCGTCTGAATTGTGACATGGCTGCTCTTCTGGTAGGCGCTGTCTCCCCTACACACAGGCACTCCCCTTCACCCAGACAGCGATGCTGAAGACATTTTCTCAGAAGCCTGTCTTGCCCAAAAGTGACACAGGGGGCCAGCAGCTCTATCCATCATCTTCATCTCTGTGCTGTTGCATGGAGACTGGTTGTCCATGGTGGAGATGCAGCCAAATTTAACCTGGCAAGCCAAATACAGAGCAATTGCTCACGAACCCTGACCATGTAATGGGGAGCTGGGGGGGGGGTGTGTCTGGCTTCCCATATCTCATTTCACCTGGAGAGCTCGGGCTCTGCAGCGCTTGCCTAATTCTGGTGCCACAAGCAAATCTGTGCTCTGTTCATGCCAGGAAACTGGTATTTTTCAGCATACTCCTAACCAAAAGAAAAGGAAGGATCTGGAAATATCTGGGCATGGGGATCTTGCAGGAACCCAACCCCTTGCCATCATGAGCTAGAGCAGAAAAGCATCAAGATGTTTTTTGAAAATTATTAAAGTGAGTCTTTAAAATGCTCTTTGTTCAGAGTATGTCAGTAACAGCTCCTTCAGAGCTACCAACAGCCATTATTTAAATGCAAACATTGTCCCTTAATCTATGTCTCCTAAATGATGGCTGACTGCTTTATCATAAGAGATACCGAGCAAGTCCCAGTGCAAACTTTGGTAACAACCAAATGCTCTTCTGATGAGCCTGAGCAGTTCCCTTAGCCATAATGTTACACACTGCATTGACAAACATCTCAGAGTGACAGGACAAGAGCACACAGTGGCTCCTTCCCTGGAGCTGTACTGTGTCAGTATACAGCCACCTGCAGTGCCAGATACAGCCGCATGTCCTTGTGTTATCTGCAAAAGAGCTCACCTCCCTTTACAGAAGATAATTGTTACTTAAAGAATAGCATTTTTAAAATTTTTGGTTTTGGTGTTAGCAAGTGAACAAATATCCTTGAACCTACATCATTCAGGGAAGAAAAAAAGGTGTCTTTGCACTCTAATGCACTCTCTGCATTATTCTTTTAATACTTTTGATTGAGACTGAAACAATTGTCAGCTGGAGAGCCTGTGTGAAAATCATTATGATATTTATTAAAAATTGTCACTGCTCCATTCCTGATTGATATCTGATTTCTGTCAGAATAAACCATCTCAGAAACTCCTTTTTAAAGAGAGGTATACAGAGTGTGTGCAAAAACCATCACCTCGTTTTCTACATCCATCACCAAATTAAACAATGTTACCACTGACTGCATATGGAAGAAATGAAACGTGAACAGACTGTTAGAAAACAAAACACTTTATCTCTCATGGTGCTTCATGCTCTCCCAGAAGCCTGGAGAGAGGAAGGTGAGATGGCTTGGCCAGAAGTAACAACAGTGGCTGAGCTAGAAATGCAATGCACACTATGTAGCTAACCAGCCACTTCAGTGCAAAGAAACTTCATTAATTATAAAGAATAATGTTAAATGCTAAGACAATGTTTTTGGGGGTAAAAAGTACCTTTTCTGGCTTTTTTCCTATCTAAACCATTTCCTACATTTTATTTCAGCAGCATAGCTGTAAAAGAGTTAATACACCTGCACCAACATATCACAGAAGAACTTAGGTTGAAAAAGACTCTTAAGATCATTGAGTCAAACAAATGTAACAATGGAGACACCACCCGAAGGCAAGAGAGAGTGGAATTGTGTGAAGCAGGTAAAGAGCTGCATAAATTCGTGCCTTATATTCTCAGTCATAACTGGAGTGTCTCAGTGCCAATGCATGTTAATACACCTTCAACATTTTATTTTCATGAACTAGTTAGCATTAAAAACATCTAGTTGAGTAACAGAACATCTTTAATCACAGGTATTCAATTTTGGCACGTAGAAATGCTTTAATTTTCACGTTATAACACTCAGACAACAATAGCCATATAGTATTTGTGTGTACCAACATGATCTGGAAGCAAACCTTGCCTGGAGAAGATACACAATAATTACTGAAGGAATATATACATATGGTGTAGTTCTAAGACGGAATTTTAAAAAATTATAATTCAGTGAATTTTAGAAGAGTGAATTTTCACAATATGCAGAAGACATCACAGCTGTTTTGTGAGATTTGAGCATTCACAGCTTGGATTCCCTCAGTGCTAACTCAGCCCAGGCAAAGCCTGCACTGTGTGGGCCTGAGTGAGATCCACCCAGTGCACCACAAACCTCACCAAAACTGTACATAGGCACAAGACAGCACTTCAGAGCAGTTTTTTTACAGCATCTACAGCATAATGAATTCTGATGTCTGCAGATGGAAACCTGTTTATCCACAGCACATCTTCCCCACACCTCCTTACCAGCCCAATTCCAGTTTGAGGAAACAATCAAACCTTCCTGTCCTGCCCTTCCAGGCTGCCAAAAGAGTTCCAATTAGTGTCAATTGGGATAATAGCTCTATTTGCATTTTAAAGCTATTATTAGCAAGTTGTCAGTCAGCCAGTAATTTGTATCACTTCGGTATAATGAGTATTTAAATATTTAAATGGAGAATGTTCCTTTCTACCACCCCCTTCCTTTTTGTGCTAAAATAATAATGGTTTTAATCAAAAGTAATTTGTATTAATATACATTTTGCCCCAGGTGTTAAAGGCAGTCTTCAAGAGCAGTGGTGAGAGATGTTAAGTAATAGAGTTTATTAATATAGACAATTACTTCTATCCTTGATAGTAGCAAAAATGGAAGCAGCTTTTGCAACCAGAACAACCTAACTCTCCTCTTGGCCTCTGCAAGATGATTTTGCTTTAGGAATTGAGGTCAGTTAAATTAATTTTAAGTACCTAGTATTATAATTTTCTAAAGGACTATTTTGGACTCAGTTACTCTATCTTCTCCTTGATGAAAATTCATCAATTAAGCACCCTGTACCACACACACACACATGCACAAAAACCAAAACCAAACAAAACAACAACAAAAAAACAACCAAAACAAAAACAAAACAAACAAAACAAAACAAAAAAACCACAGAAGACCTCTATCAGAACATGTCTGGAGTAGGCAAAAGGCTGTGTGTATTTCCACATTGCCATTACCACCTATGATCACTGGGGGACGTTTTTCCTGACAGGGCTCAAATCTAGATGCTCAGGTGTACACAATTCATCATCATCACAGAGTCCACAAAACAACTGGATTGACCATTTACATAAACAGTAAATCTTTCTAAATTTATATGATGTACTTCATTTTATAATGCATTTGTATTTTTAAAATAATGCTTTTGAGAACAAAAGTACCTAAGCCTTTCTGATGTGCACCTGTAAAACTTCCTAGTAGCCTTGAGAGGTGGGTTCATGAAGTCCACCTTGCCAAGGGCAGGGCCTCACACCTGTGTCAGAGCAAGCTCAAGCATAAATACAGGCTGGGTGGAGGATGGATTGAGAGCAGCCCCGACGGGAAAGGACTTGGGCTGCTGGTGGACAAGCTTGAGCCAGCAGGGTGTGCTCAGAGCCCAGAAAGTTGATGGTTTCCTGGGCTGCACCAAAAGAGTTGTGGCCAGCAGATCAATGGAGGGGATTCTGCCCCTCTACTCCACTCTGGTGAAACCCCCTGGACTGCTGCATCCAGCTCTGGGGCCCTCAGCATAGGAAGGACATGGAGCAGTTGGAGCAAGTCTGGAGGATGCCATGAAGATGAACAGAGGGCAGGAGCACCTCTCCATGAAGACAGACAGTGTTGGGGCTGTTCAGTCTGGAAAAGAGAAGAGCTTGCAGCACATTCCAGTACCCCAAGGGAGCTTACAAGACAGACACATTTTACAAGGATATTTAGTGATAGAACAAGGAGAATGGCTTTAAACTGAAAGTCAGTAGACTTAGATTAATATAAGGAAGAAATTCTTTACTGTGAGGATGGTGAGACACTGGAACAGGTTGCCCCGAGAAGTTGTGGATATCCCATCTCTGGAAGTGTTCAAGGCCAGGTTGGATGGGACTTTGAGCAATCTGGGCTACTGAAAGTCTATCCCTGCCAATGGCAGGGAGGTTGGAACTAGATGATGTCTAAGGTCCCTTCAAACCCAATTTTTTCTATGATTCTATCTTAATGTTCTCTTTGTATGACTATCTGAAATCCTGTGATCCTTATATTTTATTAATCATGAAGGAAAAAGGAAAAATGAAAACTCTAACAACTTCAGAGGTAAAATTAAAATTGCTTATTCCCTAGTCTGGTATTGTCTTCCATCTTCCCTAGAACTGACATTTTGTACCTATTCCAACTCACATTACTGATTTTTAGTAAAACTAGTTTTGAATTACCTCTAAATGGAATATTGAATGTCTTCATTACTAATACAATTAAACTCTTAGCTGCCACCTTACCTGCAGCACCTGCATGAAAAGCTCTGCACAACATCTTTTGAGCAAGATCAATTTGAAAGCATTTTATTTTATGCTAGGCTTTATCCTTATTCTAATCAAGTACTTATTAAATTCCACGAGGCTCACGCACCAATCCCAGTGACAATCGTTTGTGAAGGAAGATATTAAAAGCAGAAAGAGAGCAGGAAGGAGCGCATCTTCCCCAGAGATGAGAAACTCATTTGCACGGACGCGCTAACTAGCGGCTGCCATCTGCCGGCTAGAAAAAGAAAATTTTGTGAAAAAATTAGGAACTCGTCGCGGAAGCAACTTCCCGATTCGAATTCAAGTTTTGACAGACGCTTTGTGTCATGCTGGGGAAAACGTGGCTGCCTGTTGGCTTCCCGGGACACAGAATAAGGGGCGCAGTCAGCCCCGACTCGCTTGCATGGGAGAAACACAACGTCGGGCGGGCTCCAGGGTAGTCAACACCTTTTATTGTTGCTCTTAGGGTGATTGAAAGATCCAAACCTGAGCATAGTGCTGGAAAAAAATGGTTGCCCAGCTAGTTTTCTCCTGTTGAAAGAGTTTCCAGGCAACAAAAAGACGGAAAGTAGCACTACAAGGGGTGGGTGAAATACCACAAGCAGGTCTTAGAAAGCAACTGTTAATGTACCACCTCCCCTAGCTAATACCCCCACCAACTTGCAGAGAAACACAGCAGCAAAGACCACCCCTCTGCCTCATTCTTCTTTGTCTCTTTGCTTGGAACAAGCTTTTTAAATAAAAAAATTAAATTACTCCTTTAAATGAAAATAAATTGAAATTACTCAATTAAAATAAAAATACAATTACAATTCTGTGCATTACCTGCATCCAGAAGACAGGCTTACACAAAACAAAGACTTTCCTAACTGCAACCTTTCCATCAGCCAATGTCTATGTAAATACATAAATAAAAAGCAATAGGGCCCAAAGCTCCAAAATGAGGAACTGTGACAGGCATGATGCAAGTGATGCATGTGCTTTGGCTATCCCATGGAAAGGCACTGAGCTCACAGTGTAACTTGTTACAGAAATAAGCAGCCTCTCCCACAATTCAGCTGCCCTCTCCTTTGGAGACAGTGTTTCATATCCAGCTCAAACACAGGCTTACCTTGTATCAAATCCTCCTTCCACAACTTCCGCGAATGGGAACAAAAAATTAGGTCTCTATCAGAAAAAAAAAAAAACCCTCCACCCCTCCAAAGACCTCGAAGTAGGCTGCTTTTACACTTTATTGTGATTTTAAACAGTTTCAAAAATTTTACATAATTTCAAACTATCCCACATCAAAAAACTCTGACCAACAGACTAAGGGTTCCTGAAGTCCTGCCAAGTGTTCTCTGGATCTTACATGCTGCTTTGTACTGGGGAACTTCTCTAGAGAGCCACTGTCAGGAACACTGGGATGTGGCACAGTCAGGGAGGCTCCACACAAGCAACCAACAGGAGGCTAAAACAGCACATAGGCTTTATAAAAGAGATGAAGGGCATGGGGAGCACTGGGCAACCTCAAGCACCTGGTAGGTCTCATACCCTGCAGCGCTCTCTTCGGAACTGTTAATTTCTCATTCCTCAAAAGGAGGAAAAATTGCTGTGAAAACAAAACTTAATAGCTGAATCAATTCAAATTAAAACAAAACCAAACAAACCCACTTTGCAAGAACCCTATAGGTTCTCCCTCAGCCCTCATCAATCCTGCAAGCCAAGCAAATACTCATCTCTGCTTTCCCCATGTGGACCACTGACTTCAATTCCTCATCCCACCTACTCAAACCAGTACACTCAAGCTGTCAGAACTGTACAGATTAATTTTATCCAAAAGAAACAGAGTGAGAAAAAGAGGCCAGCACAGCAGGAAGAAAGCTAGAGTAAAATTAGACAAGACTGCATTGCACCCTGGATATGCATCCTGTTCCCTCCTGTGACAAACTACAAACATGGCTGCAGGTAGTAAATGATTCTGAGTAGCTAGATGTTTTTGTCTTACATTTTCTTTTTCATTTTATCTTTTTTTGCCTCAATTTTTATTTTAAAGGAAAAAAAAAGAAAATATAGTATCAAAGAAACAAAAAAAGCTGTAGAATTCCATAGATAAAGAAGCAATGAACAGGTTTTACAAGACCTTTGACAAGGCAGTAAGCACAGTATGCTTCCTGTGCACATTAGTAAAAAGCTAAAATAACTAAATCATCAGTCTAGGATATTGCCCTGATATATAAATCTCCAATGTACTGGGAATTTTTTAAAAAAAATTAGCTGGATTTCCTTGAATGCTGCAATGTTGCAGCAGAAAGTGCATTTGAGCAGTGATGCCAAAATATGTTGAGCCTGTTTTCACTTCAGGCAAATACTGTTTTCTTACCACAGACTTGGAAGTTACAGTGAGTAGTAAATCTTACCTGCACACATCAGTACCTAACCACATACTCTACAGTCCTCTCTCAACTGAAAATATTCTTAACTGATTCAAAGAAATCCAAAGAGACAAGCACATGGCCCTTAAGTAAAGACGGTTGCAGGAACATATTACTGACAGCTCACTAGTGCTGTGGTGCCACCAAAAGGTTTCTGTAAAGTTTCTGGGATGCAGACTCAAATGCAGGATTTTGGTGGAGCAACAAACAGACAACCAGTCATTTTGTGAAGGTTTTAAATCAGAACAGCTTATATTTTATCTTTTAAATAAAAAATTGCTTTGGTTTCCTAGTCAAGAGGGACAATAAAGACTTGTTTTCATAAAGAGCACGATGCTAATCAAGTCAATCTGCAACACACATATGTATTTCTAGACCACCCTTATACTTAAGTTACCTTCACAAAAGTAACCCACATGGCTAAGTAGTTAATAAAAAGTTATCTTGAGTAGAAATTCAGGTGTTTTTTCAGTAGAGGATTAGAAGTTCTTGTGATTTCTGAAGCAGTTTTCCCCCCATTTTTCCAAGCAAGGCATTTGATCCCATTGTTGTCAGTGATGCTTTATCCAACTACAACCCATAGTTAACAGGTTTGGTTCACCCACACTGCTGGCCACATGTAGTTCAGCAGCAACACAGTCAAGCTTTCTTCATCATACAGGTGGGAAAACTCTCACAATAAATGAAAAATTTCTTAAAATACTTACTCATGCAATTTCCATCAGACTGATACACATCACCCAGTTAACGCTCTATTTTTTTCAAGAATAATAAATACTTTTATAAAAACTGAAGTCCTTGAGTTAGAAACAAAAACATAACTTGGCTTCTCTTATCCATTCTGCTCTTTGATAACAATCACAATATCTTTCAACTGATGGTATATTTACAGAACAGCCAACTGGTAGCTTCACAGTAACAAATAAGATTGCTATTCACTTAAGTAACACCCAGCACCATCTCAATAAACACTAGAAATCATCTCTGCATAGCTATGAATATCTAAATACTTTTTGGAAACTAGACCAAGGTTTTCAGGAGTGTGTAGAAGGACATTCAGAATAGAATAATATAGATGCTATCCAAGTCCCTCAGCCAGGAACACAAATCACCAGATAGCCAGAGTCCAACTCTCCTTTGCTCAGAGCATCAGCAGCAGCTTGCATCCCTCAGCCTGATTCAAGTCCTCAAAAACGAGTTCACATTAAAATATATTAAATAATTTCAAGGAAAATTAATACAATCAAGGTTACATAAGGAACAGAGCTGTCAAATAAAGTAGCCCCTTGTCCAGAAAATATTTTCCCATGAATTATAAAGTTTTGGTACAGCAGCATAAGTTTTTGATAGTACACTAACAACAGAAAGCTTTCATTTCCAATAGCATTGCCAAAGTACATCTTAAAGACAATTTAAGCTTTACGTTTGCATAATTTGTTTGATTTTCTTAAAGCAGAGTGCACACAAAACGCTTGCAGCATTTTTATTTGGGGATTATTTGAACAGTCTATTCTTGGGTAGCTGACTTGTAATGTTTCAATGTGCGTGCAGAGGGATCAGTAGCTTTAACCCATCTTGGCATCCAGTAGTGGGGCAGCCAGCTGCTCCGCCCTGAGTAGTGCTTTTCAAAGATCTGGCGGTAATAATAACTTTCTTTTGTTTTAGGAGGATTGAAAGGATATTTCTCTGCTGCCTTCTCCAGTAAAAGGTCATCAACCTACAGACATAAGCAAAACTCAAGTTAAGCTGCAAATATCTTCAACTTTTTAAGATACACAAGGATTCACCAACCACTAAACATCCACAGTTTTGGAAAAAAAAAAAGTCTATTCTAGAGGCACAGGTTTGACAGGTCAAACAAACCTGTGTCACCGGCTTACTTGATCTTTATGAATACGTAAATGTATTTCCAGTGCCGTTGGTATTTCTCTGCATGACATGTGAAGCCTATTTCTCTGGGACACAACCACCTTTGTTAGTAAGGTCACAGACACTTCTTTCCTACCCCTCCTTTGCTATGAAATAAGGGCAAAAACTCGAAGCGGTCATTTTGCCATGTAAGTGGCTTCCTAGGTTGTTTTTGTAGCTTGGGGAAGAGTTTGCTGTTATAATCAACACCAATAACCATGCTCTTAGCAACAGGAGACCTGGGATGCAGAGGCAAAGATACCTGCAGTTGCTAAGCTGGCTGAGAAAGGAAGGATAAATAGTTGCACCAGTTAAGGCAATTTCAATGAGCAGTTTTGGCTGCCATCATGCTGTTTAACTTTTCATGTCTGTGAAACAGATTTGCTGCTCCTACAGCAGTACAGGCTCAGAACAGACAGCATAACACTGTTGCCTGACCCAACTACTTTCTTGGCTGAGGAAACAGAGAAAAAAATGGGGAAGAAAGAGTTGGTGGTAGGACAGACAAGCTCCCATCCACAGGCTTGACTACATGTACTTCCATATAAGAGAGCTCTGGTGTAAATAGGGTCTTATTCCTTCCTCTCCATGATTTAACTACTTCTGCACTCCAGAGAGGATTATCCTTTGTACAGAGTCAAAATGCTGTAAGTCTTCACTGGTGAACAATGCAAGCAGAGACTTTAAAAAGCAAAAAGGCTTAGGTAGGGATGGCTTTGAAAAATGAATGACACAAACAAGAAAGTACATTATAAGGTCATTATGTTGTTACTCAGCTGCAGAGTAAGTTCATGCAAGTGCCTTCAGCTGAAGCAGCTGCTTTGCCTGTAACCCAGAAATTGTGTTTGTTGATACACAATCTAATTTGCAATCCAGACACTTAAATGATGTTCATTTCCTTATACAGTCATTTCTGGCAGGGTCTAGCATTTCTTTCTAACTAGGATCACAAATGTCTTTAATCAACTCAGACATCTAAAAGAACATTGATTAAGGTTTATCTTACTCCTGCACAAGGAAGCTCAAATGCTATATCCAGATTTATTCTCTCAACTAAGCATGTGAGCTGCCTCCCACTGGCAACCATATCTAATAAACCTAAGCGAAAAAGGAAAAAGTGGTATTCTACCTGTTGATCAATATAGTCCTGAAGAATGGAAAACCAGGATTTCTTTACTGATGCTATACCATCACTGAAAGCTTCTTTGGGTCTCCAGAGAATTTCTTTGGGCAGTAAATTGGAATCCTCAAAGGACAATCTTAAAAGGTATTTTTCAATTCCATTCTGTTTGCAGAACAAAAAACAATGTCATGAGTCTCAGGAACTGCAGTGCAAAGATCTGGATTTAAACACTTATGAAATGGTTTCTTTTCAGAAGTGTTGGTCAGAAAAGGGTTCCCAGTAGTCCAACAATTCAATAAAATATTTAAGAGCATGCTTGACTTTGGGTGGAGGACTTAACCATCGAACTCAGCAATCTGGTCATGCTTAGAACATGTATCAATGAATTTGTAAACTTACATTTAGATCCAACCCTAGTTTTACGTACCTTTGGGATTCGCAGTTCTGCTGGCAGAGATAAATAATAAGAAGTAAACCGATGATCCAAAAATGGGACTCTCAGTTCAAGGCTAAGCAGGGGGAATAAATAGAAAAGATACTGAATTAATCCAACAAGTCATCTACTTACAAATTCCACAGCAGCTAAGCTTTCCCTGTCTTTCACATAAACAGCAGGTTTTCTGCTTTTACTTGGAAGAAATTTCACTTGCATATTAACAACTACTTATTAATTCACCAATTTGTGAAGTGAGGTGTATGGTCTACACAGATTAAAGACTACAATATTTTATAGTGCTATACACCCTGAATTTAGACTACAGTCCTATAGGATCTGCAACAACCATTACAATATGTATGCAAAAGCACATTTTAAAAAACCCTCTTCCTCTCAGAGAACTACCAAGTTGCTCACTAGGATCTGCATCAGCATTTGTAAACACATCATAGAACCAAACAAGGACTTCTGCTGTCATTTCTGAAATTCACATTTGTTTGTGTTGTCAAGAAACAACAAAAAGGAGCCCTACAGCAGTCACACAGGTTCTCTCCTATACTAGTGGTAGACATATACATACAAAGCCCTCCTGCTTTTGTATACCACAGCTTCTAAGGACACAGAAGTCAACAAATAAAATGACAGTAACTGCATCTTCAGCAGAAAGAATCCCTCTCGGTGTGTCTGCTCAAGAGACGTTATGCTGTCCAGCTTCACAAGTGAAAGGAGATGTTATACTGTATCCTAGTATTTTCATTGTCTCTTCAATTTCTACTCTGATAAAAAGCTTCAGCTACTTTAGGTAATAACCACCTTACGAAAAAAAACCAAATTAACCCAATACTGAGTATTCAGTAATAAAATACTGAGGGCTCAGTTTCTCCATATACTAACAAGATTTGCACTGCAAGTTTTCCTTATAGTTATTCTTGTTCCTAACTGATAATGGTAGTTTCATCCTTTCCTCTCTTAGTTCTTCTCCCTTTTCTCCATAAATCTGAACTCCTTAAATTCTGTTCTAATTTGTTAATACAAGGGTTCTTTTTTCCTAACAGTGCTGTGCAGCAGGTCCAAATTAAAACAAAAGCAGCCAGCATGTGATATTAAACAGCCTTCAAAATGTGGTGAAAGTTTTCAGAAAAAAAAAAAAAAAAAGGCAAATGGCAGGTCTCCTGCACTAGTAAAGAGAAACATAAAATTGTAAAAAACTGGGCAAGTCATTTTGAGGCAGGTTTAATACACAACAAAAGCTTCCCAACAGAAAAGTTGTTTGCTTTGTCAAAGATACCATTTTTCTTACCTATAGAGAGCTTTCCAACATTGTTCTCAGTTTAATTAATGTATTTCTTTTAGTAAAATGCTTCTGTTTAGTATAACAATACTATTTTCTACATCACTCAATTTGGAGATTCTTCAAGGTATCAGTTACACAGATTGTATCCCAATATCTCTTTATTACAGACAGCTACCTAATGCACATACCTTTTTCAGTATGTTGTTTTAGTTCTGACAGTCACCAGATTCAAGACTTCTCTTTGTCTAAACCTCCAAAGACCTCAAAATCAAATACAAGTTTACCTTCTCTCCTTAACTCTGTATATTTGTATTTCTAATTCACTGCTTCTGTAAAGACCAGTACAGTCCTAGACAAAAAATATTTCAGTTGGCAACACAGTGAGCCCTATAGTCACAGATCAGATTAAATTTGGCAGTGTGCTTTACCTGTTGCTCAAATTCCTTAAGCCTACAACTTCATGTTGGCATACAAATCCCCAGCAGTCTTTTCCTGCCTAATCTTGTTTTGCTTTTAAATTATGAGTCCTCAGCATCCAAGGGAATACATTTTACCCGTGTGCTGCAGTAGTTCTGTCTGCACGAAGCACATCAAACAGGTAGAGCTCCTTCAGAAGCCTCTCACTCTCTTCTGCAGCTTCCTCAGGAGACGGCGCCTGGAAAGAAACATAGCATGGAGCACACAGGTGGAACACAGCTGCACTGAGGGAACCATTGCTGGCTGTCCTGCATTTGAATTGCAGTGATCACCAAGTGATCTCAAAACCAGCAAAAACTACATACAAGAAATAACAGTCTCAGAAACTGCTGAACATTAAAAAAGCTGTTTTTTAGGTGATTAAATCCCTTGGATTTTATTCCATCCCAGAAGAAAAACTCAACAAATACACAGTTATGACAACTCTCAAATATCACACCTTGAAGTATCACAGATGTTCTGCTGAAAGGCAGAACGAGCAGCTCAAGGGCATTCCGTATACTGAAAATATTTACCTTATGGAAATATATATATCCTTGTGTTAGCTCATCTGATCCTTCTCCTGAAAAAATGACCACACTGTCTGTTTTCTTCCGAATATATTTGGAGACAAGATACATACCTTAAAAAAAAGGATAAAGTTAATAAAGTACATCTACATACATGATGCTATATGCAGTTAGTAGTTTAAAATTTAGCATTTTAGAAATTTAACTCCTATACTACTACTTTCTGTAGCAAAAAACTGATGTAAAGGAGTATCTCATTGTTACTCAAAGCCACCAACAGCCACACTAAGTTGGTGCTGCAAATACATCCACTGTGTACAAATACATCTAAACACTTGGCCCTCAAAATATCAGAAAGATATGTCTACTTGTGATCCTGGGAACACTGGAAGATTCCCATGGGAACACGGGGAGAAGTTGTTCTGACTCCATTTGAAATTAAGTGCATGATTAATTCCAGCACAGTGCTGAAGAAACCTTCTAGCCTTGGGGAAAAGCAGAAGTTGCTGTTTAACTCTCCACCACTCTGAGTTGAACTGGATTAAGCCCTTTTTTCAAATTCTTTTGTAAATAATTTTTTATAACACAGAATTATGCCTTCTACTCAATGCATCTTTCTGAATGGGATGCTTTTATAACAAAAGTATTGCTAATATAAAGAAAAGGATCTAGTTCATTATGATACTAAGCAACAAATCTCAAAGAAAAAATGACAGGAAAAAATTAGTAAAATGCTTAAAATTTAAAAGAAATGCATTCATTATTTCACATTGCTAAATTGGATCTTCATGGAGGAAATTCTACCCAGAGAGTTCAGTTTTGAAAACTGTGTTGCCTATTTGGCTTCATAACCCTTTTATGATAACACAAGATTAACTGGGTAAAATGCTGTAGCTTGCATTACACAAAAGGTCCCATTGGATTAGGGGTTCTCCCCTCTTATCAGGCTGGGACTGCTTTGCTAGAACCTGCTGATGACTCCCTTCTCTTCTCAGAATCAAGCATACATTATAAGAATCTGTGTTACCAAAGGACAATAATAAATAGTTCACATTAGTATGTGAACTATTATTATGCAAGGACTATGCAATTATGCAAGGAAAGGGTAACTGTGATTTGCTGTCATAATACTCAGTACCTCAGAAAACCTGTGAATTTCCCCCGTCCTCCAAGGTTCATATTTACTAAAGCAGAAAACTTAGACCTGCAGATCTAACATTTCTTCTTCATGTAACTACTGCTTTTCATCTCAAAGCGTCAAGAACAGTTGCTTTGTGTAGTCAGAGACTTGTAAGTAACTGCCTTTGCCTCAGTGTGGTAGCACAGATAAGTCTGGGTACCAGAACTTTGGAATGCCAGTCCCCAGATTCTGTGTCAGCTAAGGGATCTAATAGATGAACATGTAACTTTGCATAAAATTTTATTTAGGTGATATAAACCAAAAATTGCCATAAAAAAAATCTCACCAATAGAAGCTCTTATTGTTGTTATATCGTAGGTTTCCAATGCGAAGATAACCTCCCCTATTGCCTGAATCCCCTCTTCAGTATTAAGTATTACTTCATGATGTTCGCTGCCTATATGTGCTGCCACCTGTTTGCAAAAGGTCAAAATAATGCATCACTTTTCAACTAAAACATTTTATAAACATACATTGTGTTTAAAGCAAACACATTCAGTGAAAGCACCAGTTCTCTTCTACTACAATGAAAATTAAGACATTAGGCCAAGAAAAGACATTACTTAGCAGACATCTGACTTGCAGTGGTATGTTCACCAGAGAGAACATAGTCTTCTTAATTACAGTGTTCGATCATGATTGCAACAGACCATCCAGCTGCTTGCCTAAAACATTAACAGAATCTGTAGAGGTTCTAAATATTCCAGATATCTGCCCTTAAGAGGAAAAGCAGCACAAATGTCATGAAAGCCTGCATAGTACCCCAGATGCCAAAGTGTTTGTAGAAAACTGTTAATTCAGCAAACTAATAATTAACTCACAACACTTAACATATATACAAATGCCTTAGTATAGGAACCACAACAGGGAGACCAACCCTAAAACCCAGAGGCAGAACTGAGACAAGTCCAAAATACTATCCTTTTGACAACAATGCAAGGGGACTTTGTCATGAAAGTTTTCCAAATGCAAGAGAAAACAGGTAAGGTTCCAGTTGCCTCTTTTGTAAGATTAAGCAGCAAGCGTATTAAATTATTTACTGCAAACTGACTTACATCATAGCAACAAATGAATTTTCAGTGCTACAATTAATGCCATACCATGAAGTTAGCACCATTAATACACACTGTTTAGCATTCAGTAGCTCAGCAAACTGAAAGCAATGCATAAGATACCTTTCTGGCAGCAAGTAAGTCAGGACTGTTTTCCATTCCAATTGCAAAGGTTTGTAACGGATAATTGATGTTGATTTCTTTCATCAGTTTCAGAAGAACAGCTGCAACTAAGCTGGAATCTAAGCCCCCTGCCAACAAAACAAATTATCTGATTAGGTGTTTGAATGATGTTTTGCTTCCCCCTTAAGGAATCTAGAAACTGGAATCCTATGAGTGGGCTTCATTTTTAAGCTGTGTGAATACAAGGTGCTTCTCATACAAGTGCACATTTACCTCTGCTTAATAAAAGAATCAGGCAACTTTAGTGGAACATTGTCAGTAACAGTTACCAGTACTTTTAGTATCAGAAGCATCAGTGGAACTCCTTATTTAGGATAAAGAGAAAGTATACTGAACATATTGTACTACTAGAGAATATGCCCCTCCTCAACTCTACTAAAATGGGATTTATATTCTCTATTTTAAAACCACTCCCTATCTTCCTTTTACCTACACATTTGACAGTCAACTGATAGGACTAGGGACTTTTTTTTTGTTTGCTGTAAGTAAAATTACAGAATGCTTAGTGTAAGGGTTCCACTCTTCTTCAGTCATTCTTTTTTTTCCTCCTCTTCTTTCTAGAGGGGAGTGAAAGGATTTGAACAGTTTGGATAACAAGCAGAAAATAAAATCAAGAGATGCACAAGCTGCCTAAATGTACTCTAAGGATCCACCTTCTTATTATCATGAACTATTCTGCTAATCCTTGGCTAGTTCTACCTGCTGCTCTCCTACAAAGTACTGAGCAAAACACAGTACCTGTTTGCATACATCTGCCTGCAGTTCTGACAAGCATGAGGCAAAACCCTCTTCTCTTTGTTTCCCATAGTCCGCATGTGTTTTTTCAGCTAAGTGCATTAGCATCAATTTCCACCCCAATCCCCTTTGTGGACATGCTATCTAAAAAAAAAAAAAAAAGCTCCTGTCGAAATTACATGCAAATTCTGAGAAAAGGAGAGCACAGAAACCAGAATTCTCAGGATGCAGGAATCAGGAAAATAAAAACCCAGGTTTTCCACTGTGACACTGAAGAATTCCCTCTGTGATCAGAAACAAAAGCAATTCTCTGTGATGCTCCAAGCATACCCAAAATCATGAAGCACTGAGATACTCTGGTATTATTTATACCAGCATGGGCACATAGTTTTGCTTCCTTCATGTGCATCTGGGGAGCTGCTGACTGCCTTCTAATTTGATATTTGAAATCTAGGGTTTAAACAAGATTTTTTACTGAAACTGGGATCTTCCAACTCTATATATCTTCCTGCTTAATTTACCTTCTTCCTACTTTTTATGATTGCATAGTAAAGAAATGGTCGAGCAGTATCTCCTGGTCAGTTCACTCTCATTCAGATGCACATTTAATAGGATTCATGATAAATGAGTGTAATTGCTGTTGTAATTAAAGTGAATGCATGAAAAGCATTCCAGAACTCTAACCACAAGTACCAAGTGCCACACAAACATGGGAAATAAGGTGTCAGACCCATGGTTACAGAGCCTTACCTCTGTAAAGTACCTCTGTAACACTCAACTGTCAGATCACAACAGTGATCAGCTAAGTCAGTGGACAATTTCCTGTACCACAAGCTGTTACCTTATCTGCAAAAGAGTGTAGCAAATAATTTTGGTCCAGATGGTGTCCTGTAATATGGTAAATTAAGGAAGTTTAGGATGGAAATGAAAGCAAAGGTGGCAAGTAAGAATTCTCCTGCTTCTGAAACATGCCAAGGCTCTCTTCTAGATTCAATCTGTGCAAAGTGAATGTAATAATTAATTTTCTTTTTAGACCAACCTAAGCATAGATCTCATGTATTTAAGAATATTGAGTGATTTTCAACAGGAATACTATATTTATTTTTCTTATTTAAACATGATCAGTGTCTCAATTAGCCAAGATCCCAATCCAGAGTAAACTTTAAAAGCATAAAACTTTCAAGATACTTGTAAACTGGAAAACTTTATTTCAAACTAAGAAGTTCTCTGTTGCCTGTCCTAAAAAGCAAATGAAGATTCAGATCACTCCAGATACATTGCAGCAGAACAGCCAATATACTTTCCTTTAACTACGAGAGGATGGGCAAAAGAGAGAGAAGGTACAGAATCACTGTGGTTCTTGCCACCTACCTGACAGAAGACAGCCAATCCTTCTGTGAGCCATCAAACGTTTTCTAACAGCGTTTTCAAAGAGAATACGGATGTTGCTTTTCACTGTTTCAAGGTCAAAACCTGCTCAGAAAAAAGGAAAAGAGAAGGGTAAAAAATGTCCAAAAAGTGTTAGACTTTGCTGGATGATGCTAATTCAGAAACAAAGATATTTGTCTGAGTCTCCTTCGATAACAAGGACACTCAAGTCCATCTTTGTACATGACTGCCTACAAAAACAATTCTAAAGTCCCTACGTTTTAAAGGTTCTTACAGATTGTTTTTTTTTCCTTAAATGGTACTTTTTTAAACCAATCAATGCAAATTTTACATTTCAAGATTACAATTCTTTCACTTTTAAATCAGAGTAAGTAGCAAAATCTTTGCTGTACTACCTGAAGGCAGAGCTTCCACTGTATCACATGCAACATGGAGTGGTTCATCTTTACAGCTATGAAATTTTACTAATTCCACTGATGCAACCTTGCCAGAGGGCTTTAAGTCCAACACTTCATAATGACCCGGAAGAAAAGGTTCCACTTTAGAACATAAGGATGTTGAATGCTTTAAGTTGATAAGTCCTACACATGAAATAGGAAAAAAGAAAAATGTCAGAGTTCTTAACTTAAAATGGTTAAGTTATACCTCACTCAACAGCCTCTCTACTAAAATTATATACCAATATTTTCTCTGGATCCTAAATCTGGTATTAAAAAAATACCCTTCAGAGTCACCATCAGTCCTGGCCAGAGCATGATTCTGCCTCTGGCAGGATGTACACACATCTGAGCCATCTCAAGCTGAGGCAGATAGCAGAGAAAGCAAACCAGCAAGTTTTACTAATTGGTAAGTAGCAATTTATCCCTGTGAGCACTAGGAAGAGCACTTTTCTAATTGACTACATTATGGCCAGGTCAAAGTATAATATGCTTAGGAGAATTTGAATGACAATTATTAATTAATTTTGTATTTAAAATTAAGTGTAGTCAACCTAACAAGGAGTTTGCAATAGAACAACATCACTGTAGTGATTGCTTAATTGACATATATTTAGTAATTTCAAAACTCCTCTGCTCTAGACTGATCCGCTGCACTGCAATTGAATGCCAGGTGTAACTTGTAGCCAAACCTCATTTCCATTCCCCCTGTAAAAGAGGATGTTTTGCACCTACTGGTCACCTGGATGCCCCTTGAAGACATCCTCAGGGACACTGAGTTGCTGTTAGAGAGGGACTGATAATTAACTGTGATTATTATAGGACACAGTCTCCAAAACATTCACTTCCCTTCTCTCTCCACAAGCAACAGAAATGGTGCAGCTCTTAGTATTACTACATAGTACTATTAGAAGAGTCAACCTATATTGGAGTCTGATAATAAAATAGATATACAATATACGGGACAGAAATAATCATGAAAGCCAATTTTAGCCGAAGTGCATTTTAGGCAATAAACTCCATTTTGACACTGTTTGGATTTGTTTGTGATAGCGCCAAGACTAGAGATAATTACTTTAAAAGAGAGAGCAATGATGGGTCATCTCAAAGAAAAGAAATCATCATCAAATAAAGTATGCGATTCTGGGAAATTACCCACTGCTGCAGTAAATTTCAGTAGGGTTTCAAAACTCCTGGCTTTTACAGATTAGCAGTTCTTGTGGTATAATTACCTAGTTCACTACGTAATACCAAGACCAAAGTCTAATATAATTTATTGTAGCATAAGTTTAGTCTAAGTCAATAAACTATATTTAATTGTAGCCTACCATAAAACATCTTGAGTTCAATACTGCTATGACTCCAGAACACAAAAAATTCTACTTAAATAAGCAAGTTATTTTAGCGATATTAAGGACAATTAAACATCTTGGATGCTTTTATTTTAATGACTTGTAGTTCTTACATTACTAAATATAGCTGATATATTGCTGAACTTACTGCTCATTTTCTCTTCACACTAAGAAGAAAAGCCCAACAAAGAAATTTGTCTCCAGTCGAAACACCTAAGATTATTTAGGCACTAAACACAACTGACTTTACCTTTTGCCTCAGAACAGACACCCAAAAATCCATCATCAGTCAGCACCTTAAACAGTGGTCTGACTCCATAGGTATCTCTTGCCAGAAACACTTTTCTGTTTGCAGTGTCCAGAAGGATGAAAGCAAATACACCATCTAGCATGGATGCTGTTTGTTCTATTCCTCCTCTGTTGTATAGATGAAGGATAACTTCCCCATCCACTAATGTTTGATAGTCAAATCCAAACTGCTTCTGCAGCTAAAAAAAAAAAATATAAAGAAAAACATAAATAAGCATTTCCAAACACTGTCTGCTTAGTAACTGTTTCATAAGAATAATCTTCTATGTAAAATCACAGTTTAAAAGTTATATAAATATTTCTGCCAAAGAAGGAAATGATGCTTTTGTGTTCAAAATTGTACTGAGTTTGCATGGCCTGGCTTTGGTAGTGGAGGGACAAGGATGGCTTCTGTGAGGCACTGCCAGAAGATTTCCCCTTATCTGGCAGAGCCAAAGTCAGGCGGCTCCAGGATGGACCTGTCGCTGGCCAAGGCCGAGTCAATCAGGAATGACAGTAATGCCTCTGTGATAACATATTCGAGAATAAAGAAAAGTTATTGTGCAGATGTACTTGTGGCCAGAGAAGAGGGGGATGAGACTATGAGGAGAGGAACAGCCCTGCAGACACCAAGGTCAGTGGAGAAGGAGGGGCAGGAGGTGCTCCAGGTGCCAGAGCTGGATTCCCCTGTAGCCCATGGTGCAGCCCATGGTGAAGCAGCTGTGTCCCACAGCCCCTGAATGATCACGGGGATGCAGAGATCCACCCACAGCCCCACAGAGGAGCCCCACACCGGAGCAGGTGGATGCCTGAGAGGAGGCTGTGAACCCATGGGAGACCTAGCAGGGACCTGCAGACCTGTGCAGAGAGGAGCCCATGCTGGAGCAGGTCTCCTGGTAGGACTTGTGACCCGTGGGGGACCTGGGCTGGAGAAGCCTGTGCCTGAAGGAAAGCACCCTTTGGCAGAGGGACCCACACTGGAGCAGTCCGTGGAGAACTGTTGCTGTGGGGCAGACACATGCTGGAGAAGTTTGCGGAAGACTGTCTTCCATGGGAGGGACCCCACACTGGAGCAGAGGAAGAAACCTCTTTCTGCAGTGGCAGGAACATCATGTGATAAACTGACCATAACCCCCATTTCCTGTTTTCCTGCTTGGGAGGAGATGATAGAGCTCAAGAAGGAGGAAGGGGTAGAGGGAAGGTTTCTTTTCTCAAGGCTTATTTTACTTCTCATTACCCTGCTCTGATTTTGTTGGTAATACATTTAATTTAATTTCGCCAAGTTCAGTCTGTTTTACCCATGACAGTATTTGGCTATTCAGTCAAATTCCCAATGACATTACTGATGTCACTGATGCAACTGACAGCAGTCTGATCTGACTTAAAAAATGCGACATTAAAAATGCTATTAAATTAGCATTAGAAGTACTATAATATCTCAGGTTATTCAAGTGTTTCTGATGCTACCACACTTAGTATGGGACACACTTTACACTTTGATTCAGCATGATTCAGAATCAGACACAGTTTTAAGATGCTTTTTACATCAAATTTGGATGATCTGAATCTTCTTGCCAATAACAGGCAGCATGGACACCTCAGCACAGGGACTGAGGAACACTGACAGTGTTTAGCACCAGGATCACATCCATCATGGACATTTAGGACCTTTAGGAACTATATAAGAGTTGCTGCTTGTTTTGTGCCTAAGAGACTTAGGTGGCTCTCAAAAACCCCACAAAAAAACCTGACTACTGCTGCAGACACCTAAGGATTTTTGCAGCATACTGGAAACATCTCCCCAAGGCTTATTGCTTTTATATAAATATGTAAACATGCATACCATGCATCACTATATCTTAAGTGACATATCCCCTCTAGATGGAGAGGCAATAATAAAAATGCAATACCCAACAACTTGGGAGAGTGACAACCCAAAACAACTGAAGAGCAAGACAGACTAAAAGCATTTGTATTATGAAGAGAGAAGGGCAGAAAGAGGCTTGAAATTCTTCTCCCCAGGAGATAATGAAGAACGTGTCTTAACTTTCAACTGAACAAACCTGAAGATGTATTTATTGCCCTTCTTGTTAATTAAAAAGTGATTTTTCAGTATTAAAGATTAAGTATGTTGCTAAACAAGCTACCAGGTTCACAGTTCATTGAGATAATTTACTTCCTTTTAAATACCAGTTCTTTGCTAACTTTCCCATTTCTTTTCTGATATTCTAGTCCAACACATTTTAAAGATGTTCTGAACATCCACTAATATTGAAATTAAAAAAAAAAAAGATTTTTTTTAATTGCCTTACCATGTATACAACACTTACCTGTTTGAAATTGTAGATTTCTCCATTGTAACACAGCCACAGGTATGGGAATTTCTTCACCCGGATAGGCTGCATACCATATAACTGATCAACAACTGCCAGCCGGTGGAAACCAAAACAACAGTTGGTGAAACCATTGACGTTTTCAAAACGAAATGCATCAGGACCCCTGTGTGCTATCTTCATGGCACTTAGACACTGCACAGAAAGGCACTCATCGCTCCCAAACAGGGCCCAGATACCACACATTGTGAGGCTCTTGTTCTACCTGCACGTGGAGAACCTGTTCAATAGAGACATGAACACTGTAAGCAAGAGCTGACACTGGGTACTGGGTCTGGCTGAGAGTGAGCTCATTTTCCCCTCAGCAGCCCTCAGAGTGCTGTGTTTTGTGTTGGTATCACAGCAGTGTTTTGGCTACTGCTGACCAGTGCTCACACAGCATCAATGCATGCCAACATTTCCCCCTCACCACAAGGCTGGGAGCAGGCAAGATCTTGGAAGGCAACAGGATGGGTAGCCAGGACAGCTGATCTAAACTATCCAAAGGGATGTTCCATATCTGATGTCCACCCAGATAAAAGATTTAAGGGAAAGGAGGATAAAGGTGGAGCAACTGCATGTGCTGAAGCTCTGCTTCCCAGGAAGCTGCTGGACATTGCTTGCTGATGGGAATGAGAGAATAAAATCTTTGTTTTTTTCCTTTTGCTTGTGCATGATCTGCACTTTTCCTTAAAAGTAAACTGCCCTTATCTCAATCCATAAGGTTTGGGGTTTTTTTTCATCCTATTTTCTTGCCCCTCACTCCATCCTGCTGAAAAAGGGAGTGATAGAGTGCCTTGGTGAGCACCTGACATCCAGCCAAGGTCAACCCACCACACACCTGAAAACCACAGATAACAGATGTAGGCTATTAATCACTTAACTGTCAAGAGGCCTGATAAAAAGAATAGCAGACTTTACTAACATGAAGTAAAACCTGGCTTGCTCAAAGTACAATAAGCAAATTTTAGCCAGCAAGAAATTAGGTTTAAGTTTTACCTTTAGATACAGCAAGGCTGTCTATGATTTTTTATTTATAGAGCACAAACACATCAAATCATTACTGGTCATAGAGTATGATACGTTGAAATAACATCATCTGAGCAGAAACATTAAACATCCTTTCAGTTTGTCACCTTTACATTCAAAGGGGGTTTGTAAAAAAGAGGGACAAGACAAGGGGGAACCGTTTCGACCCCAAGGAGCACAGGTTTAGACTGGAGTTCCCCATCGGCAGCGTGGCAGGCCCCGACGGCACAGGAGCGGCGGGAGCAACGCTGTTACAGTGCCGCGCTCCCCCCGGCACGCTGCTGCTGCAGCCCCGGTGTCTCCGGAGACACACACAGGCCTCGCAGCTCTCTGAGCCCTAACCCCAACAGTGCACGTGTGCTTCAGCTGGGGACCTCCAGATCAAGGGACGTCGCTGGAGACATCAGCCCAACGCGGCCTTAGGGCTGAGGTTCAGAGAGCCACAAAGCCCACAGCTCCGGAGACATTGGGGAGGCAAAAGCGTGCCAAGGGGAGCAGGGCACCGCAACAACACTGCTCCCCCTCCCACATCTGTTCCATCTGGACATGCGATGGCGCTGCCGACCTCAGCCTCAGCACATGGAGCTGGGCTTTCCCACCATCTGGAGCGTCCTCCTGGTAACCCGCGGTTCCTGGGCAACCGCGGGCACCCGGGGCAGGTTTTCCCCGCACGTACCCGCTCCCCTCGGGCCCTTCCACACGGCCGCCCTTTCCTCCGGCGGCTGCCGTACATCCCCCCGGGCCCGCCGCTCCCTCGCCAGCCGGCGGCAGGAGGCCGAGTACCGCGGCAGCCCCTCCGGCCGTCCCTGCCGGCCGCAGCCCCGGGCCGCTCCCGCCCCGCCGCCTTACCCGCTGCTGGCCGCCGGCGCACGCAGAGCCGCCGTCCGCGCCGCCCCGGGGGACGGGAGGAGGCGGCCCCGGCCGGCCGCGGCTCCGCCCCCGCCGGCAGCTGCTGTTGAAACACGCCGCGAAGTTTCATCATGCGCCTCCCCGTCCTGTCCTGCCCTGGCCGCCGGCGGGGCGGTAGGGCCCGGGCCCGGGGCCGTACCCGTACCTCCGTCTGAGGCCGGCCCGGGCTGCCCCGCGGCAGGGCAGGGGCTCGCAGGCCGAGCGGCGCCGGCTCCGGCACCTCCCCGGGCCGCTGTGAGGAAAGCGAGCGCCGGCAGGCACCGCTGGGCGCCCTGGGTGTCGGGGTTCAGGCGGGCGATTTGTAGCTCTCAGAAATCCTGTCCCTGCAGGTGTGCTCCGGGCCCTGCCTTGCGTGGTGTCCAGGGAAAAGAGCTAAAGCATTGCCCTAAAGCTGCTTTATTTGGTTTGGGAGAGGCGAGTCTATACGAAACTCACACCTTTGGAAGCATTTGCCAAGGATGTACGATTTTTCTGTGCAAAACCAAGTTCTGTATCATAGACGCAATGAGTAAAACAAGATTTTAATGCTTACCTGAACTTCATAATTGGACAGTTTTGGCTATTTGTCCTTGAGAGTGCTAAAGTGAATGAAATTCAACTCTGAATATTAGGATGTGAAGTGTTAAATATAAACCCTAATTCTCCACGAATACTTCAAGGGAGCGATTAGTAATTCACATGCAGTGTGCTTTCATAGCCAGCTTTAGTGGAGTTATTGTAAAACTGCAGTACTGTGCATAAAGTTCTTCAGGTCATGCAGTTTGTCAGCAGTAAGTGTGGTCTGTGTGTAGAATTTTAAAAGGACCTTTAAGAAGCCATAAAAATGATATTTTTAGGCTTCAGAAAGAAAAATGTGTTGAAGCATCCTGTGCATGAGAAATAGACTCCAGTGTTGATCAGGATTAGATGTAGGATGTTTCTGTTCAGCACAGCTTCACCTGAACACAGGCAGCCTGCAAATGCCATGTGTGCAGTTCCCAGAGCTGTGCACTGCCTGGAAGGGCAGGTGCAATGTGCAGTGTGTGCAATGGCATATGGAGTCACTGCTCACAAAAGAGAAATGGTTGTGCTGAGGAACACCTTATCTCTTGAGTTTTTTTCCCAGCGATCTAAACATCACTCTGCAATTTGGAAAGCTACAGGAAATAGTAGACAAACCTTCTGCTAACTTAGATTGTTTTGGGGGGTTGATTGTTTGTCAGAAGCTTTTGTAAGCAGCCTTTCTTTACATCTTTACTTCTTTTCTTCATGCAGAAGAGATTTTTTTGATGGGTCTGCTTAGACTCAAATTGTTGTCTGGGCACTTCCATTGATGGTTCCTAAGTAATGAATTCGTGGTTCATAGCTAGATCTCATAAAGTGCTTTATGATACTCACAAACTTATTTTTATTTGGTACAATGAAAATCTTTTAATGGAGAAACTGAAGCAGGGGGACTGAGAAGTGACTTGCAGAAAGCGGCTTGGTAAGGCTGGATAGGCAGAGCCAGGGAGAGCAAAACTTCCCAAGTCCTCAATAAAGCCTGCATCCTTAGGGTGCACTGGGTAATTTATCCTACCCTTTACTATGACTTCTAAAAACTGGGGATAACTGCTGCATTTAACTGTCTTGCATGTTTAATGCCCAATTTTAATGAAGTTGATGGTGTTATATATGGGGCTATTGGCAGAAATACTACACACAATCTGTTTTTAAATATCAGCAATGTTAGTGTTTGGCAGTTATAAAAGTGCAAGAAAAAATTGATATGTCCCTGGCCTTTTTTCTACTATTGTCAAGTACCCCATTATAGTCTGTTTATATTAAGTCTCATTCTTCAATATCCAGTCTTTTCTTTCAGCATATCTGCAGACAGCACTAGATGTAATTACACCTCATTCTCTCACCTGTGTTCTTCTCAAGTCCCATCTCCTGCCTCAGTTTTCTCATTCCTGCAGACATTATGTGTAATACTTTCTCCAAAGCATTGTCTTTTCCACTCTACTTCTCTAAAGTTGACTTTTCCTTACAATTTTTGTTGAGAGAAATTTACATTGCTTCTAGCTGGGTTGAGAGAACAGGTGTGCATATAAATATTGGGTGCCATTAGTTGCTAGGAGACTTTCTGCTTTGTGATATGTATCTGAGAATTACCGCTTGGCCACAGAATAAAACCATTTAATAATGGCTGAAAAACTCTGTAAGAAAGTTCCTGATTAATGAATTAGGAAGTGCTTGTCTTAGTTTTGTTTCTAATCAGCTGAGATGAAAGGCTAAAAGGTTTCTCTGAAGGCAAGAGATAAATGAGTAAATAAAAGGTCAAAGTTAACAGTTAACCCAAAGCTAACAGGTAAGTGAATACAATGTAGAACAACCTGGTGCAGCTTCATGTCTCACACTGAACTGGTCACTGTCAGCTCACCTCTCAGTTGAGCATTGCTCGTAAATGAAGTCTGTGTTCCTTATTTTATCCCATTAAAGATGAGTAGCTTTGGTTAATCTGTTGAATGTGGTGCCACCAGTATGCTTGGAAGACTGAAAATATCTAATTTCTGTGAGATTCATGAAATATGTTTGGACAGGAGAAAGAACTGAGGGAAGGGGAGAAGTGGAGGCTGTGCTTAACAAAGGCAGAATGTGAAGGTCTTTTTGCTTTCACAGCAATGACTAACAAATAAACAGCCTGTGTACAGGGGTTTTTACAGGGCATAGTCTCCTGAAGATAGCCCTCATGAGAGGGCTTTTTGCAGGACAGAACACATTTCAGCTGGTTTTGTGATAGTGCCTCTCCCAGCTCTCTAGTCCCATCCTTTGCTCTCACTGGAGCTGTGCAAGAAAACAAGATCTGAAGTGGAATACAATGGCAAGACTCCAATATTAGAGAAAGACTTTCCATTTTCTGCCAGCATCCATTGCACATTCTCTGGAGTTTCTCAGGCAGGAATTCAACACCCTTTGCTGATGGTGAAAGTTGCCACAAGTGGATTAATGGACCAAGTTATTAAGATGGGCAGGACTGTAGAACACTAGAAATTCTATTTGTGTGTCTCAGCACAGACTTACACCAGCCCTTTGCACAGAAATTACTAGAGAAGAGGCATTCTGCACCCTACCAGGCCACCTACTTAGCCACGGACTGTTTAAAATGCTTCACCACCAACAATTTGAAGGATAGCAAAGAAAATGTTGAAACAACTTCTGTTTTTGAAAAATTGAAGATTTTGGCTGTGGGAAGGAGATGTATCTTGTCTACACTTCTATGGCTCCCTTTGCAACCAGTATCCATTTTTAGCTTGGGCCAACTGCTCTCAATCTGGCCTTGAACACATCCTGAATTGTAATAGCAAGACTTGTCTTTTCCTTCTCCTAACTTTTGTAATAATGGAGGTGTGGGAATAGGCAATTCCAGGTTTCCAGATGCCTCAAACTATTCGTTTTTCAGCATTCAGCGACTGAATGTTTTCTAGGACAGGGACTTAGGTTGAAAGCAGAAGGTTGCTCCTCCTAACAGAGCTGCATAGAAAGATCCATATATCATGGATGGCATGGCAGCCCATTACACTGAGAGAGATCAGTGGTGGGCAGGGCTCAGGGAAAGGTAGAAGTCAGTTCCTCCTCCCCACTCACATGGGTTGACATAACAATGTATCTCCTACCTGGCTATCTTTTAAATGTAGAAGCTTCTTGGATAGGCCTACATTCACCTGGCAATTGTTGTAGTGGCAGGTGTTCTGCTAACACATCTGACATCTGAAATGCATGTTTGTATGTCAAGGATATGCACGTGCAGAGAGCAAAGGCCTTTGCCAATATTGGTTTTCCTTCCCCAAGAGATAGTAACAGTATGTGCTCTTAAAGTTTGAAAGCTTGCACTCAAAATCTCAGGCAGAGCCATACTTTAATTCCTGAGCAGAGAAAAAAATGAAAAGAGAAACTGTCAAATTCAAAAGCTGTTTGAAGATCCATAGCTTGAAATAAGGTAGGCTCCCATTTGTATTATTTAGTCTGGCTTTTACCCAGAGGGACTATATCACATGCCAGCAATCTTGCAGCTTTTAAATAACTTATCGACCTAACAGAGCTCTTTGTTCCTATAATTTTGAATTTATTTATTTTTCCATTTTTTCTTGTCTGTTCCTTTCAAAGACATTTAAAGGACATACAGTCTACTTGTCTCTCCTCCAGACAAAATATTTTTTCTCATAGTATAAAAAGTAGCTGTCTCTCCCACTGAGAGTTCGTATCGCTGTAGTCTTTCTTATTTAATACTTTTTCTTTTCTTCCTGCTTAATTATGTTAAGCTTCAAAACAAATAAGACTTGCTCTGACCTCAGACTTAGAGGTCACAGCACTGCTGAGCATAGAAAGAAAATCTTCTCTAGAGCCCGGGCATTCAGGACTTTAGTAAAATACTAGGAAGGCATGGCTAGTGCAGCAGCAAGAGAGAACACAAAGTAAGGTGATTTGTTATTGCCTGCACAAAAGACTAAGCATTTTTCACCACTGTTGCATCCTTTTTTTAACATCCAGCCCTTCCATCATCCCCCATGTTTCTTAGCAGAGACAAGAAGGGGTTGTTGAAAGAGCTCTTGGCCATACAGTGCACATGGCAGGCATGGCATATGGCACACCAATGGCTCTATTGTCCAGGCCAGGACCACAGAGGAATTAAACATTGCTGACTTTAACTCAATAGTGGTCTTGGCTAATGAGAAGGAATCCTGTGTAATTTGTTCTCTTCCTGGGGAGGGGGAGACAGGAACAAACCACAAAACCAAAGCAATATATATATGCTTTTTTAACCACTTACAGAATAAGAAAGCAAAAATAGCTTCTGATATTGACTCTGCAACATAAACCAGCATAATTCTCTAGAGTTCTTAGAACCACAATGGTAGAACTAATTCAAATTCTGGCTCTTTTTCATATAGTAGTAAAGATTAGGTGTCAGCTGAATTAGCATTTAAACTAACTCTTGTAGTCAATACAGCAGGATTAATTCCAAATTACAATCTTCAGTTCACTTTTTCATTGTAATTCACCCATTGTGAAATTTTGCCCCATTCAATAGACGGTTTGTTTAATACAAACAAGATTTCTTTTCACCTAGAATACAGCTAATATTCAGCTGTAAGAGAGATGGTTAGCTGTTATAAAACTGTAACAGCTAAATTCATACTTGAACATATATAATTGAGTTTTAAAATACACTGATATGTATTTTTTTCAGCAGGAATAAATAGCCATAATTTTAATAAAAGGTTATTTTGCGCCCTCCATTGTGCTGCTTTAGTCTTTTAAAGTGTATTTGATGTTGTGATTTGTTTCTGGAAGACAAAAAAAGGGTTCAGTAAAATGTGCTAAAAAGGCACAATTATGTTCTCCTAAGTACAGTTAAGAACAACAGAGGAAGAATGATAACAGTTATTGGACACTACATGATTTTTTTTAAAAGAAATTTAGATGGTCTTTGGTTTATAAAATATTAAGAAACTATTCTAAAATCTGTGAGTGTAGGAGCTCTTTCTCATCACTAGGTCGAGCTATTACCTCAAAATAAGCCATTGCCATGCTAATACTATTGTTACCAGAAACAGAGGTGTAGAACAAATACAACAAAGGTCTGCAGTGAAATAATTGGACTGGTTGATGTAACCTTTGCAGTGTAGAAAATAAATAGCTGCACTATCACACATGGTAAGTAAATTATTTCTGTAAAAGAAAAAAATTTAATAATGAAAGCAATTACCTCCCATTTTCTCACAGAAGCACACATCAAAAGAGAGTTCACTTCTCTAAGTTCACTTACTAAGACACAGTATGTCTTACTAATTGTATTAAATCACCAGCACTGAAGTCTTCAAAGGTTATATAATTATTATAGCTACTTGCGCTCACTTTTTAGTAGGAATTGATTCTGAATTCTGTACAGAAGTAAACTTCTGTTGTTGTCACATAAACAGTAAAATCTGGTGTCTCTCTTCCCAGTTCTTCCCTAGTTAGAAACTAATAACAGACTTCATAAAAATAGTTTTGTCTTTTTACATATAAAGAGACAAAAGAGAAATCTTCCTGATTCAAAAGCAAAGAAAACCAATTCTAAAGGAGCTCAATTGCAATATCCATTCAAAAGGATTAAAAGAACTAAATAGTGAATGACTGCAAAGATGAGTTAGTTCTGCATTCTAATTCTTACTGAACAATATCTCATCTCTTATTGTGGAGGCCAGATAAGAATGTGTTTTCTAGTATTAATGCCAACATTTTTATTAAGCTTTTTTTCCCGAAGAAAAGAAACCTGAGCCAACTAAAATCTTCTGTCAATTCTCATAGAAATACAATTATATAAGAATTGTACTTTATAGCAGCATTACGTTGAATCTTGTTTTAGTTAACAGCAACTCTCAGAATCTCTTTATTTTGCCAGGTACCAGATGGGCAAATGAAAGGATCTATCTGCAAGAGTTGGCTACTCCTCAGTCTGTTCTGAAATTTATCTCTTACTAGAGTTTTTATTATCAAAGAACATATTCTTTTATTTCTACTGTAGGATTTGAGAGATAAAATATCTGCACTTGTCCTGTCTAACTTTTAAGTTGTGTGCAATATGTAAAATAAATGGAAAAACACTTATCTATACAAAAATATATCAGAAACAAGAATAAAGAGAGACACATATTTTTCTTAAGTGCTTAAAGGTTTACAAGGCTATTTCTACAAATAAATCAGAGCCAGAAAATAAGGTATGGGAGGCTAATTATTAATACACTCATTGGCATGATGTATGTCCCTGCCAGGTAGTATTTCCTTGAGAAAATCTCTGGGCAAGGTAATGAAGTAACGGTTGCCAAGAGTTACTTCTAAAGAACAACATGGTCAAGGATGAGATTTGGGTCCATCCAGAAGAATCCCAGCAGACTTCTTAAGCAGTCACTGGTTCTCTGTGCCTGCCCATTGTGGAGGATCTGAAACGGTACATCACACCATGATCAATACGATCAAGTGAAGCTGATTTATTTCACAAAAAAGGCTATATTTATACTGTGTTCTACTGTTCACGCGCCTTAAGCTAATACATGATTAGCTAGCCCTAACTGTTCACACGTCTAATGTTAAAAGCTGATTGGATTACTTCTCCTCTTCACGCATCATGCTCTGGTCGTCTACTCTGCTCTTCCATCTTGCTTCACGTCCTGGACTTGTTTACTTCTTAGCTCTTCTTTTCTTGCCCTCAAGGACACTCCAACATCGCTGATTATTCTGTTGCCATGAAGGCTGGGTTGTGCATCTATTAAAAGTGCCCATTGTCCTGGAAGAAATCCTGCAAAAAATCCTCAACAGCCCATCATGTTCCACAGCACTGAAAATGAGTGTAGTTTTCTCCATTTCATGATACAAAAATCTCATTCTGATGGGCAACAACACAGCTTTCCATTTACTTTGAACTGAAAAATTGTAAAATATATCTGTCAAAGAATGGTCCCTGGCACTGTTTCATCTTTAGAAACACAGCTGTAGAGCGTTTTGAAGTGGGCTATGGGGCAGGTCTGTAAGCAGGATAGAAACATTGTGACAAGTGCTTTTCTTGCAGAGTCTCCAGAATGAGAGCCCATTACATTTTTCTGGTATTTCCAATGAAAATACAAAGATATTTAATATTTTTTATTTTGATAACAAAAAAAAATTCCCTTTACTTCAAACTTTTTAGAAGTGTTCTTTTGAATTTTGCATTTTTATCAGGATCCGGTGATTAATTCCACTTGAAATGTACAGCCTGAGTTTTTGGCACACACTGAATACTAATCTACACTGAATACCAATCTGGAAGTTCACAATGGCTTGTTTTAAGTCAATTATTTGTAGCAAGGAGATCTGGTTAGCAGGAACAGCAGCATAGAGATTGTACAATTGTTTAAATGAAGACAGAACTTCTAACTTCATTGATCAGTAATGTGAATTATTCCACTCCTGGCAGCTCCACTATTGTTTGTGCAAGAAACACAGTGGGTAAAGTTCCTTGTCATAACAGGATGTCAGACTTTCAGCCAGCTCGTGTTCTTATTGGTAAAAGGAAGGTGGGGTTATACACTCGTACTTCTTTATTATAGTTAGATACACTTTATCTCACACAGTAATCTTACTAGAGGAAATAATTTAGCTTTACAGCTCCTTATATGGTTCTGATTGTTCCAGGACACACCACCAAATTGATGTGTCCTGCCCAAAGTCAAGTGGGCAAAGGTGTGGTGGTAAATTGAAACTCCATTCACTTTTCTAAAGGCCTTTGTTCTGTTCAAGGAATTAGGGTTGGTATGTGTAATTCTCAAACTTGATCTGGTCCAGTGTGCCTGCAACTACAATTTGTGAGTTCATAAGTGGGCACAGAATGGATAATAGGTTTTTTAGAGAATAATGGCCTTACTAAATCTGAATGGTCAAGTTGGTGTGATCTTTTATAAATAATATTAAACAAGTAAGGCATTCAATTTAATCTGGCTGTCTGATCAAATAAGAGTGAAAAGAAAACACAAAAGTAGCTTTCTCAAAATACATGGAAATTACTTATATAATATATATTTTCATGATCTTGCTAATGACCTGTAAAAGCAATAAATGGCCTCAATATAAGACTATTTAAAATTAAACAAAATGTTAAAAAAAAAATCATTCCTTAACAACCATTGGCTTGTAGAAAGCTATCTACAGAAGGCAATCAGTTTCACCACAGATATTTATTAGATACCAATTACATATTGTTTTGGTTTGAAAAGACAGGTGTTTTCTAAGGAAGGCAAGAGCCCTCTTTGAAATGGAAAATGTAAACCCCCTCCCTTTGAATTATTATAATTTTTGAAATTAAGAGGTTCTTAGGAGAGATATGGGAATAGGAATAACAGTTCTGTACTAGGAAAATTTAAAATTACATTACATATGTAATAGTACAAACAAAAACACTGACAGAGTCAGAATACAGCTTGACACCCTGTGGGTCAGGGTGTTGGTAGCAGTCAGGTTGAATGGTGGCTGCAGTCCTGGAGTGACAGATGTCGTTCTGTTGAAGTAGTGATCCTGTAGAAGGATGTAGTTTTCTCCTGAAGGTCAAGTGGTGGTGTAGATGGGCCTGGTCTTTCTCTGGGAATTCAGTGGAGAAGAAAGTTGCTCTTCTTGGAATTTAGTGGGGAAAGGCTGTTCCTCTGGGAATCCAGTGGAAAAGGCGGTTTCTGTTGTTCTAAATCCAAGATTATATCTAGGTTGGAATACTCGGTTCTTCTCTCTGGGCAGAGTATCTCATAATGGGATGATGTGATTTTTATCAGTCATGCAGTGACATTCAATGACTCATTAATAGAAGGTATCTCCCTGGAAGGAGGATTGGTTGTGGAAGAGATAAAGTAAACTGCCCAATTAACAGAGGATAACTACCCTACTTTTAACAGATGGTAATTAAATACACATCCAGCTAAACTTGAGACATATATTTAAAAGATACGTCTGTAGTCAATGAATCGCCAAATTGCAGAGCCTCACAGCAGCTGTTGCATTTTGCTTTCTGCCTTAATTTTGTGTGAGCTTTCCTATCTAAACGCTGTGTTTCCAGACTCCCCTGCACAGAAATGGGGGAAGTTGAGAGCAGTAGCTGATCTTTGAGTGGCCTTTTATGGAAGGTCTGTACTCCTGAGTGCCTTCCAGAGGGTGTAAGCACTGAAATGCCCAGAGAATTATGTCACAGAGACCTCCCTAGTGATGAGCAGAGGGATTAAGGGCCTGCTACTCTGCTTTTGCCCTGCTCAAAACAGCTGTTATGTTGAATATGGCTGGCCCTCCTAGGTAGGGGAAGGTGTATGAAAAAAGTGTGGCACTTTTGCATAAATATATGGGCCACAGTCCTTGATAGATAGTCCTTGATAGAGCAACTCTTGTGTTGCAAGACCAGGGTTTAAAGTTCACCAGGCAAAATGGAAATCTTGTATTCAACACAGACATGCTGCATTATCTGTAATATAAAGCAGTTTGAAAACTTTGCTTAATCTATTTTGGGAATTTAAAGTATGAACTGAACATGAGATGGACAGTAATTCTATCCAAATTTGGTAGGGGTGAAAAAAAGGGAAACAAGAAGATAGATACATATTTGTTTGTTTGTTTTACAGCCTTTGCAATTGCCATTGTCTTTGTTATTGTTTATTGTTGATTTTCTTAAAGCCAATGAAACTTCTGTCCTACAAGAAGCCTGCCCTTTCTTCTGATGAAACTAGTTCAAAAAGATACTATTCACCAAGTTGCTTGTAATTTTTATTTAAACGGTGTAGCAGAGTGGGATGGGGCAGGAATGAGAAACTATGACCCAGAGTAATGTGGGAGCTTCCTAAATTGGTACGTTCAGCATCTCCTAAATGACTCAAGGCCACACTTCAAGTACTGGGTCTAGCTGTGGGTCTCTCGCTTCAGGAAAGACATTGAGGTACTGGAGCATGTCCAGAAAAAAGCAATGGAGCTGCTGAAGAGTCTGAAGAGCAAGTAATATGAGGAGCAGCAGAGGGAGCTGGGGGGTTTTAGCCTGGATAAAAAAAAGGGTCAGGGGAGACCTTATCAGCCCAAAGCTGCCTGAAAGGAGGTTGAAGCCAGGGGAAGGCCGTGCTCTTCTCCTGGGCAACCAGTGACAGGACAAGAGGAAGTGGCCTCAAGCTGCACATGGGGAGGTTCAGATTGGACATCATGAAAAATTTCTTAATGGAAGGGATTGTTAAAGATTGGAATGGACTGCCCAGGGAGGTATGGAGTCACTGTCCCTGGAGGCGTTCAAGAAACGACTGGATGTGGCACTTAGTGCCATGGTCTAGTTGACAAGGTGGTGTTTGGTCATAGGTCAGACTCGGTGATCTTGGAGGTCTTTTCCAGCCTAAATGGTTCTGTGATTCTGTGTGACCCATTGTCCAGAGAAAAAGTAAAAATAGATATGAAAATGGAGATGAAAGGGCACACCCCTGGGGTGATAATTGTTTTGGGGAGACAGAAGGAAAATACACAGATCTACAACTATGATGAGGGAAACCTATGGTTTGGACAGAACCCATGGACAGGCTGGAGGAAGGATGGAGAAGAAGAGCAGGAAAACCAAGAACAGTGTGTGCAGTGACCTCCATTTACAGAAACACTAATGGCCCTCAGCATGGATCAGTCCTTCTCTTCACATAACTGCACCCAGTACTTAAAAAAAACCACACACAAATCCCCCAAACAAATCACAACACAAACCTTCTATCTATTAACTGCAGAGCGCCATTATCTACCTAGTGCTTGCAAAATGCTATTTTTTTCAGTTACACTGTAATGAAAAACACCTTCCAAATCTAAAATTCCTGTTATTTAATGTTTTTTTCCTAAGAAAATCACCGACAGATAAACGTCAAGAGCTGTTGGAAAGGTAGGCAACGTTAGCACACGGAGTTAAGAAGCGATTGCAGAGGGTTCGGTATCCTAGCAACATCCCTTGCAGTTGCCTAATGGTATTTTGGAAGAGCAGCGGCTCCAGACCGGCTGAAGTGAGGGAAATGAGGGGCTGGAGCGCAGCGGAGCTCCGCAGCCCGGCCTAAGCGCCCGGCACTGCCGCTTCCAGGCAGGACCAGGCAGGCGAGAGCGAGGTAACGCGGTGGAAGGGCGGGTGGACAGCGCTGCCCGGGCATTTCCCCGCTGGCCGTGCCCGCGCAGGCACCGCCGGAGCGCCGCGCCGCTTACCGACTGCTGGGAGCGCCGGGGAGCTGTCGCTTTACGCTCCTCAGACCCTCCCGCGCCCTCCCCTTCCCCCCGGGACATTTTTTGGAGGGGCCAAGTCCGGGCCGAGCCACCGCGCGCTGCGGCTTCGGCCTGGGGTTCCCGCCCTCGCCCATCGCCGCACGCCGGGAGACGCGGGCGCTGCTCGCGGCCTGGCCCGGCGACGTGGCCGGGCTCCCAGCGGATGGGGAGGAAGGGGCGGATTCCCGCGGCCGCGCGGGGGGGACGCGGCGGGAGCGCCTCGCCGCTCCCGCGCCAGGAGCGCAGCGGGCGCGCGCTGCCACGCGGCGGAGCCTCCGCCGCGGCGGGAACGGGGTTAAAGCGGCGCGTGCCGGGAGGGCCCCGCCCCCAGGCCGCTCGCCGGCCAATGAGCGGGCGGCGGGGCGGCGCCGCTCCCGCGCCCGCCCCGGGGTGGCGCGCGGCACGGCAGGGCACGGCGCGGGGCGGCCGCGCGATGGGGCCGGCGGCGGCGCGGGCCGGCGGGGGCCGGGGCCTGCCCCGCGCGCGGCCACAGGGTGCCCGCGCGCCGTCGCGCGGCTGAGCGCGCTCCGGGATCCCGGCGGCCCGAGAGGTGAGCGGGGGCGGGGCCGGGCCTCGGGGGGCAGCGTCCCGTCCGCGGGGGCGACGCGGAAAAAGGCGCCGAGAGTGCCTCCTCTCCGCGGGGACGGGGCGGGAGGAGGCGGCCGGGGCGCTCCGTGTCACCCCGGCGGCGAGAAGGGTGCCCGCGGCTGCAGGAACGGCAGGTGCCCGGCTGCGCGCCCGGGAGCGAGAGGCGCCGGAGCAGGGGCATCCTTGGAAAAGCGCGAGTCCCTCGGAGCCCAGCGGAGGGAGCAAGGTGCCCGGGGAGCCGGGAGCCGCTGCTCCCGCCCCCGCAGCGGGGACTTCCTGGGCGGACGTTCGTAGCGAGGGCTGGGCTGGGAGAGGTCTGGGAAGCCGTGCTTCGGCCATGGGCACTTGTTGCCAAAGGACGGCGTCAGCTTTTGGAATGAGGAAGGAGGAGCCAAATTTTCTTCCAGCTCACCGGTACTGTGGATTGTTACACGTCTCGTTTCAGTGCAGTTGTTGGCCTCCTATGCCGAAGTACCTTACTCTGATGGTTTGTATTTTCTGGTAGAACAAGCAGGAATTATTGTGAAAGAAACGCTTATAAAATTAGATATTTGAAGTGGAAAGATACGGTCTGTGCTTAGTCGATAGGAAACTGTAGAGGCTCACAGAAATCCTAGATGCAGACATTAGCAAATGCACAACTTGTGCATTTAGCAGCATTTCAGAAGCATATGAATATATACAGAGTAACTAGCAATATATGTGACTTAAGGAAGACAAGGCATCTTTGCACAGCTAACTACTTTTTTTTCCTACATTTTGGTCTAATTATTCTGATGTGTTGCTTGACTGGTAAGGACGTGGTGGTAGAGATCAATTTCATTGCTAATTATGCAGCTCTCAAAGGACATTTAAATTGTTTCATCATGGGGCCTCAGAGCTTCCCCCTTGATTCCTAAGTAAGAGATACAGAAAAGAATCAGCCCTGTATGTGGGTTTAACTTAATCGAATCTTAAAGTGATTATGGAATGATAGTGCGATAAACATGTTTAAAATTAGAATTATGTTCTGCATTCTGTAAATTTCAAAATCCCAGATTTGATAGTTACAGAGGGTTTTTTTTTTTTTGTTTGTTTGTTTTTTCGTTGTTATGTTGTTTTGGGGTTGGGGTATTTCCACTTGTTTGTTTGGTATTTTTTTTAATGTGTTTCTGTACATGTTCCTTCGAGTTTGTGTAAAAGTATTAATTTTCAAAGTGGTTGGGTTGTTTTCTTTTGGTGGTGGGGCCAAGCTCTTGCCATTTATTCATATTGCATGGTTTTCCCTTAAATTTCCATTGGCTTGTGGAAGTGATTTTAAAACCCTTATTGGAACAGCAGGGTGAGGGCAGTAATTTAGATTAACATGTTCGAAGGCTCACCAGCAGGATGCACAGAGGCACAGGCTCATCAGAGGAGTCAGCCCCTGGTTCTGTCACTGGGGAGCCACCAGCCCCATTGCCCAGGTGTGATGTGCAGCAGGAGAGGTCCCCAGGAGGGCTGTCTGGAACAGCTTACGAGATCAGGGGGGCTAACTGCCTAGAAAATATGGGTCACATGGGATGCAAGAGAAAAGCATCTTGTGACTGCACAAAATTATGGAGTGCTCCTGGGAGGGACTAAAGGAAGGTGGTTTGAGGAGGAAGAAGTATGGGAAAACAAAAGAGCCTGGTCAGTTAGAAACAAGTGGCTGGTCGGTCTGTTTGACTGTGTCCTAGGCCAGATTGCCAGAGTTTGTCCTTTTTCCTCATTAAGGTGCCTTTCTAGCTATTTTGTTGGGCGAGAGGACTCTGTGCCCTATTCTCGTGTGCATACTGAGCTCTAAGTGCCAGCAACTGGAGAAGCACAGTAAGTTCTAGGGACATTTGTGTCTGGTGTGCCAGCAGCTGGAGGGACTGGAGTGAGTGAGGCCCTAAATGCCCAGCAGCTGGAGCGGGGAGACACAGGGGTTGGTGTGTCTGCAGTGCCCGTAACTGGGGAGAGTGGAGCGCGTGGGTACAGTCTTGGCAAGGATGCCAGTGTGTGGTTGCCAGTGTGTGGTTGAGTATCACACCGGGCTAGCCAGTGAGTAGGATTAAGAGGCTTGGGAGCCAGGCTTAGAGGCAGCTGTAAGTGTGGGACAGGTACTAGTGAGATCAGAGGGTCAGCAGCTTGACAAGGAGCAGGGCTCTGGGGAGTCTGAGGATTCAGGCTTGGTTGCTGGATAGGTTGAGGGTCTGACACCAGTTGCAGAGGGATCCACGTTGTGTGTATGTGTATATTCCACAGTAGCAGGCCTTTGTCCTGGGCAGCTATGGGGAGGAGCAGCATAAGGCCAGGCCATGTTTGTGTCTGCATGAACACTTGTTTTTATCTGTGCTGATCTCTGTGGTCAGCCATGTGTATATGCATCTTTGCATGCACAGCTATGGGAATACATCCTCAGCCTGGCTGGATCTGGGCACATGGAACTGCAGCGGCCTTATTGTCAGTGGGCTGCCAGGTTCAGCAGCCCCTATCACAGGAAAAATAGTTTTTCTGTAAGCTTGAAAATGTAGAAATTGTTGACTCATGAAACTTAAATTTGGAACCAAATCTTAAATGACTGTTACATTGTGATAGAGTTTGAAAATATTTGTTGTTTTGATTGATGTGAATAGGGCTACCTGCATGAATATCTAAGTACCTGTATTTATTTAAGCTTCCATGATAGAGCAGTGGAGCATAAATTAAATTCAAACCTAGCCTTTTATTGTAGGTGTTTTTTAACATAGTGTATTTTTTAACTCAAGAAGTAAAAATAGACATTTCCTTCTCTGAATGTCATAGACTCGTAGCATCACAAAATGGTTTGAGTTGGAAGGGAGAAGGGACCTTTAAAAATCATCCAACCCCTTTTAAAGTGCAACTCCCTGCCATGAGCAGGGACACCTCACATTAGATCAGGTTGCTTGAAGCCTCATCCAACCTGGCCTTAATTGTTTTGCGTGTCTTCCCCCTGAATAAATCTGTGTGTAGAGGAGAATATCAGCAAGGAGTGGTGATGTTTATCATCTGACAACTGACCTTGCTTTTAGGCATTTTCTGATTCTTCTAGTGTAATGCTGTAGTGTTCAGTTATTTTTGCTGTCAAGTTAAATGACTCAATTTATGTGAAATATCAAGATATCATAAAAAATGAAATTTTTTTTCCTGTTTACTGTTGGAGTTTATAAACATGTGGATATACACCCACACATGTTTATAGTAACCCATTCTGTTGGTATAAAATTGATAGAATGATAAGTAGATTATTTTAGATTGAAAACTGTAGCTAGAGGCATTTTGTATTAAATATGAAGTACAGCTACTGCCTGCCCTGAGAAATCATCTTTGTGTGTGAAGTACTGCCAAATCAGCTTCTGATTTCCAATGTGATGGGTGCACTTTTTTCATTTTTCTGCACATTTAATTTTTTTCTATAGAATTCAGTTGTACATAATTTCATACTTAAATGAGCAGCAATTATTTTCAAGTTATTTTCATTTTTTTCTCTCCTAGCAAGAGTAATTTTAAGAGCTGTTGGAGCAGATAACTGAAATTCTATGGCAGAAAGACACCTAATATTGAAAAGTAGAACAATGGAAACCTTTTTTTCTAGAAGGTGGTATAGGTACCTTGTGGGCATGCATGTGTTTGTATATTTCCCCACTTTGAATATACCAAAAGAAGGCACTGTTTTATTTTGGCCATCTCCCTGTGTGTGTTGCAAATTTTGAGGGGATTTTGTGGTGATAGATGGGGAAAGCAAAAACAAAAAAATAATCTTAGTACAGCAGATCCTTTGCATTGTCATAGGCTGCTTGTATGCATGGGCTTTTGGATAAAGGTTTTGGGAGTTTTGCCTTTTTTTTACCTGATCAATTTAGTGGTGTAAAAGACAATAGAAATAAAGCTGTAAACCATGTAATTTTTTTCAAGGCCTGGGTCACAAATGATTATACAGTCAGTTTTTTACTTTGTGACATGATGTCTAAAGGCAGTCACTTGTCTCTACCAAGATGTAATACTGAATTTAGGGAAGACAATGTGCAATTAAAAAATTGCATAATGTGCTTGTTCATATTAAAGAACTACAGCTCCTTATCAACCACAGTTATAATCATTTATATATATATATATATATGTATATATATACACCCTTATATGCACCCTGTACATTTCTTGATTTTTATTTTGTGCTTTGAGTTGTGTTTTCAATTTTCTTTCCTTTTTCTAGCAGTGTGGAAAGAAAACCATTACCACACGTGAGAGCTGCTTCACGCTCAAATGTTCTCGATCTGCATGTGTACAGTAAATCTGGTGGATTTCTGAAAGTGCCAACCTAACAACATGCACACACGTGTTCCATCCTTTGCTCTCCCTTCAGGAGAGCAGAAGAACAGACAGAAAGCTGGAATTTGGAGTATTGGTGTGTTGCTGCCCAGTGATTCATGCAGCTTGCTTGGGGACACACTGTTTCCAATACACTGCCCAGGCAGTGAGAGGAGGGAGTGCAGGCTAAATGAGTTGTTTTGCTGGCTGCAGCTCTTCTCTGATCGATGGTTTTCATTGAAGCTCTGTGCAGTCCATAATCTTCTTTTTTGGGCTCCCTCATGAACTAAATTGCTTTCTGCTCACTGTCATTAATAATGATCCTAATGGAGGGAACATCATTGACTTGTTTGTAAGGCTCTGGCTTGAATTCAGTGTGTATTTAATAGTCAATGTTTTTGTAGTTTAGTCATGAGTTATTAGAAAATAGCTCAACTCTTTTCAAAGGTCAACAACCCTCAACAACTGAAATTGGTTTTCAAGTGTTTAATATGTTAAAATTCACACTTGTTTTTGATGCATAGCACTCCCTTTATGCAGGAATAGCTGCTTATTTGGTTTAATAAAAATGGTCAGCCAAGTCCTGTAGTTTTTGAGGAGCAAGGGTGTGGCTGATATGGTGTTTTTATTACTTCAGTACAGTTTTTGAAATGTAGAAGAGGCTTCAAGGCTGATGTACTTTCTTCTCTTCCTTTGAAAAATTAGTGTTTCTATATGAAAATTCAGATGTTGTCTTACTCTTTTTTGTCAAAGTCAGTCCTCAGTAATTCCTAAAAGTGTAAGGACAACTGCTCTACTTTGGGAGTAGATTTGCTTTTATAACTCTTTGAAATCTGCTTGTGATTGACATATGTTAAGAATTCCTGTTATATACATGTGGCTGGAGTTTTAAGAACATCTTGTGACCATTTTGTATCTTGACCTGTAGATTGCCATTGATCATCATCTTTTAGCTTCATAAAAGATTTTTAGGTATTACATTTAAAAGTTCAGTTTTGTAGGCTGAAGAGAATAAAAAAGTGTACGTATATTACAGTTTTATAAAGCTACTGCACTTCAGTGTATACATTCTTGTTTAAATGTTGTATAAATGTAATTAATATGTGTTTTATGTGCAGCCACTATCAATGGATGTACAATTTTATATTGATATTTGCATTGCTCTTGTACTTAAATTTCTGTGCAAGCCAGAGGGAGCTGAAACTGAGCTAGAACTGGGTTCTTTGCTTTCAGAGATTTAGTCCTTGATTTCTTCCTATAGTTTTAGATTTGATTTCTCTGTTAAGTCTAATGTATTTTTCATTTGGTTTTGACAGTGTCTCACCTTCAGGAGATGGCCTCTTCGAAGTCTTTGGTGAACCTTCTAACCTTCACTTTTGGCTCAGCAATAGGATTTTTTGTCTGCTATCTTCTGTTTAACATTATACTAGAAGAACAGGTTAAGGTCCAACCTCATGTTCTTCACAATGATCCACATGGGCAACACTCAGCAGATACTGACAACAATCAGCTGCAAGGACAAATGAATTTCAATGCAGATGTTGGACAGCATAAAGGTATTTTGTTACACCTGGCTGATTAGCAAATGTCCTCCCTTTTCATGCATTGCAAAACATTGCTTCTTCACTGCCAAGAATTTATATGAATCATTTTCATTCAGTTTCCTCACGTTCAGGTTGCATCTAAACTTTTTTCTCCTGAGGTCTACTGAATGGTGGTTTTCTTTGTTTACATTTTTATTACAGTAGTAATTTTTTTTCCTTAGAGTCCAACTGTTTGTCCAACTTCTGTATCCAGACATGTCTGGAGCATTAACTTCTCAAATGAACTATTGACACCAAATGGCAGTTTTGCTAAGCAGATATCTTTGCTAGCATTGTAGATGTGGCTGGGTTGCTTTTTACCCTTAAGAAGCTAATTTTGGACCACTTCTAACTTTTGATCTAGCCTCTAAGATAAAGCTAAAATAAAATTTTTTAAAAAATGCTTTTTGGTATGATTAGTAAAACACAGAATTGAAGCAGGGGTGCAAAGGGAGTCAATGTGGGCATGATTTGCTAAGCTGATTAAACAATAGTCCAGTCACAGATTGCTGTTTGCAGTCAAAACCAGAGAAATTCTCTTGCACTCTGTTTTTTTCTTTCTAGAGAAGGTAGACCCATCCAATACTTCAGGAATACTTTTACACTTGATATATTTCATTAAATGAGTTCATTCTAAATCCCAAATACAGAGAATATTTGAGTAGGGACAGCTTGGATGAGAAAATTGCACTGCAATACATTTGCTGAAGATGTTAGTAAGTAACTTGTTATTTAGACATATTTAGACTCCAGACGTTGTAAGATGAGTGTGTGAGTGTTTTGCATGTAGTCGTAGAACTTCGTTAGAGAAATCTGATCTATAGTTGCATAAAGTGTAAGCAGGAATATATTAGTACCAATTACGCAGATTTTACTGTCCATTAAATATTCTTTTACATGAGTTAAAATCTTTCTGTATGTATCAAGTGAAAATGTTTCTTTGAGAGCAATGAATGCTTTGAAAAACATTGTTTCACACCTCTGATAACTGTCTTTATTCTGCTGGATTGGTGCAAATAAAAATGTTATCAACAGTAACAGTAGTTTCATAGTATCCTAAATTACTTAATCTGATAAATTATTTCTGGTTTACCATTTGCTTTATTATTAAAACTTATTTTGCTGGTTTAGAAATATTCATTAGGCTTTGTTAGTTAACATGAACATATATAAAAGAGCTTATTAGCTTTTTGACCTTTCTGTGTTGTAATAATTAAGTTGTATTCATTGTGAATGGCAAAAATACGGTTTTAAAATTTTCATTAATCTTCCAAGACCATAAAGAGGTTGCCTCTGAGCAGTTTTTATGTAGAAATCAAGGTTTGCTAAAGCCACACTTTCATGAACAGACACCCATTTTGATATGACTCTTACACTCTCCTTTATCTTGTGAAATTGAAATAGCTTTAAGAATTTTAATCTTTGAGAGTCTTGTTTATTTCCTTCCAGAATCTAGCATGGAGTTCATTAATTGGTACATTTGGAAGCAAAAGCCTCTTTTCTGTCTGCATGTCTTTTCTATCTAGAAACAGTATCTGAGGAGGGAGGAGGTTGCTGTTAGTTTGTTTGGCAATCATGTCTAATATCGTTTTACAACTTTCCTCTTTTTTTAGATGAGGATAAAAATATTGCAGAAGGACTGTATCACAAGGTGAAAATACTGTGTTGGGTCATGACTGGACCTCAAAATCTAGAAAAGAAAGCCAAGCATGTTAAGGCCACTTGGGCTCAACGCTGTAATAAAGTGCTTTTTATGAGCTCTGAGGAAAATAAAGACTTCCCAGCTGTGGGCCTAGAAACCAAAGAAGGCAGGGACCAACTCTACTGGAAGACTATTAAAGCTTTCCAATATGTATATGACCATTATTTTGATGATGCTGATTGGTTTATGAAAGCAGATGATGATACATATGTTATATTGGACAATTTGAGATGGCTTCTTTCAAAATACAGTCCTGAACAACCAATATACTTTGGAAGAAGGTTTAAGCCTTATGTGAAGCAGGGCTACATGAGTGGAGGAGCAGGGTATGTTCTGAGCAAAGAAGCTCTGAAGAGATTTGTTGCTGCATTTAAAACGAACAAATGCACTCACAGTTCCTCTGTTGAAGATCTGGCACTAGGAAAATGCATGGAGATCATCAATGTGGAAGCAGGAGATTCTAGGGATACAAGTGGTAGAGAAACCTTTCATCCATTTGTTCCAGAACATCACTTAATCAGAGGATACCTACCAAAAACATTCTGGTACTGGAATTACAATTACTATCCTGCTGTAGAGGTAAGTCCTGAGGAACCCAGTATCCATTTTGTCAAGTGCATCTTATGATGTGTGTGAGCATGTGATGTGTGAATTAGAATTAGGTGGAAGAATTCAAAAACAGGATTTGGAATTTTTTACATATTAAGGCTGAAAAAGAGTCTGCTTCTTCAGTAGATTTTTTTTTTAATTGTAAAGCAGCAGTCTGTTTTTATACTTGTATTCAGCAGCTAAAGCATTTCTGTAGCTTAAACCAGCTGTATGATACTGTATTTAGTGTGTCAGGAGGCAGCAGCTTTAGCTACGGCTGCAGTGCATGGGTGGCTGAGCTGTGGACAGCTCCATCTGTAACTGATTCAGAATGGAAATTGCCTGTGTGGTCCTGTCCTGTCATACCTGTGCTTGGATAGAGACTACTTCATCTGAAGTCAAGCTATATAGATCAAACTTCATAAGTATTGAAAGAATGACAGTTACATAGCAATTTTTCTCTTTGGTGTCCTTAAATATTTAATCTTAGTTCCAGTTGGATTTGAAATATTAGCAACTCTGCGATTAAAGCTGCTGAAAAAAGAAACCCCAAAACTGTGCTCCAGGAAAGTGTTCTCAAATTTGAGCTACAAAATATAAGTTGTGACAAATGTGTTAACAATGATCCTGTAGCTCTTAATAATGTCAATGAAATCAAGACATTTAAAACAAATTTCTGCAGTTGCTTGTAACAACTTTTTATGAGTAGGAAGTTAGATTCTGACAATACTGCCGAACTGTATAATATGTCAACACAAACAGGTGCAGGTACAGACACATTTTGCTTATACATTCTGTCTGGATGCTGACATAAGTAACAGGCATTTATTGTTTCATATATAAATGTTACTCATTTATGCCTGCTTGCTACTTCTTGGTGCTGTTTAAACACCAGCATCAAAAATTAAGTATGGAAAAGCAGAAAATCTCTGACGTTAATTAGGGCATCTAGTTTTTTCACTGGCTTGATCACAGAAGCAAGAGACTTTGTCACCTTCATTTTGGAAAGATGCCTTGGCAGATATGTCTGGTACATTTTGCTTGCCTAACATTAACCTTTGAAGTATATGTATGACTGATAGTAGTGAATTTCTTACCATTAAATCAAATATTTCTTTGAATTCTCCCCAGATCTTTAATCCAGGGCATACTTTGTAATTCTTGCTGATTGTTTTGCTTTGTTTTGTGTTTCAGGGTCCTGGATGCTGCTCTGATCTAGCTGTTTCATTCCACTATGTTGACTCTGTGACTATGTATCATTTGGAATATTTGATTTATCATCTTCGTCCATATGGGTATTTGTATAGGTACAATCCTGATTCGTCAAAGAATTCAGAAGAGCAGAGCAAAAATGAAGCACTGGAGAATAATCAAAAGCTAAAGCAAAAAACTTCTGAGAGCTAACTGGACTTGAAAAAAACCAAAAAGAAGCCAGTACAATGAGTAAGAGTTTCCTCAAACTTGTGCATGAAGCTTGTGGACTGAAATCACTCCTGGCAATTTTTACTTCAGAAATCAAGTTGTCACTGTGCATACAATAGAGTCTGGTGTTGGCTCTGACTGCTTGGGATAGTGTGACCTTGCAGCGCTGCCCACGAAGATTTGGGGCCCTAAAGCTGTGAAATTGGAGGTTGCTCTGGTACAATAATATTTGGGAGAGTTTGTATGAAAACTGTAAGTGGACTGGTTCACAGATGATCGTACCCTATTTCTGTTCCTTTTTCTGTTCTCCTCTTCTCCTCTTTCCTTTCCATTAAGTCAGTTCTAATATTAGAAATTGGATGCTGCCCAGTCAAACACATCAAGATGGCTTTCTGAAGTATTCTCAACATCTTGAAGTTACTTTGCGTACCTTGCCCTAAAAGTAAGGCAGAGACACAGAATTGGATTCTCCAATCTGCTTTGCCTTAACAATAGAGTGGCAGAATTTCACCCATAAGATTAATCTGAATTGTTTCAGAAACAGAATTCACTGCTATGAATTACTTATAAAGTTTTAAATTCTGTTGTGCAAAACAATATGAAGTTCTGGGGAGGAATACTCTTCTGATGAGTAATCAGAAACAGTTACTGTTTAAATTAAATTGCTGAGGTCATACAAGCTGCTTACATATTTGCCTGTGGCTTTTTTTTTTTTTTTTGTTTTATTAACTTATCCTTTTGGTTGAATGGATATAAAGATTTGTCTTAGCATTTCTCAGCCTAAGGTAGATGCTTTTGAAAACAGAAGTCTGTCTTCCATCCCACCTGCCACATAAACTAGGAAGACTAGTATCTTAGTGAAGTTGCATTGTAACTTGGTTTCAGCCACTATTATAATTAGTTTGTTTCCATTTTAGTTTTCACTAGAGGTTAAAATTTTCAGATACAGAAATGTCCTATTTTAAAACTGCACCAAAGCAAGTTTATTTGGTTGAAGTACTTAATTTCACTTTTCTGAACATTTTTTTCTTCCACTTGAAATTTTTTTTCTGTATCTGCTTCTTATTACCTTTTTTCAGCACAAAGGGTTAAATGATTCTTTTTTCACTGTTTTTGAAGCTGAACTGTGTATTTATTCAGGTGAGCAAGCCTGAATGCAGGAATCTCTCAAAGTGCATTAACTTTCTCCACTACTTCATAAGTATCTCTGCCTTTTAACTGGAAACACTTTCTTGGTGTGGGACAAAATAGGTGTTTTAATTACTGATTTTTTTTCAGAGGTCAAATATATGTTTTATGGAGTTAATATGAAACTTTCTGGTTTTCTCCTTTTCAAATTGAGTGAATAGCAGTATGGGGAATGGGATTAAGTGTGACATGTAGTGTTTTATTCCACAGTTGAACAGAAGTTTCTTCATCTTTTTGTTATTTTTCACCTTCATCATATTGATGAATTTGGACATAACCTAATTACCTCCAGTCTTGGTTTTGAAAAGGGCACATAGTGGTAGCAGACAGCCTTATTTACTACTGCTGGTCCTTCAGGATGTTCCTGGAAGATGATGTTACCATAAGGTACTGGAATTATTTTTTTCCAAAGGTAGTTCTAGTACAGATTGGAGTTCTTTCTGTTGTCCAACAGTAAAGTTATTACTTTGTTTCTAACCATTGCTCTGCAGCACAATGGTAATTACTGAAACAGCTCATGGTGTTGAAATGCTGCATACATCTCCTCTGCCTGAATGTAGGCCGAGTTCATCTATTGAGTATTGGTTAAATAGTTCCTGCAGGGTTAAATCTGTTGGTCTTTATGAGTAGCACTGTTCTGAAGTACTGATAGGGACACGAGCTTTATTTTATGTTAATTGACTTAAGTAGGACTTTATAACTGCATTGGTTTAAGAAAGGAAAAAGTCTCCAGTTTGCTGTAGTCAGAGGGATGCTTGTCCAGAGGACAATGGATGTTAACATGCTGAAAGGTGCTTCCTTCTGTCAGCTAAATGTTTATCCCACATGCAGCACAAACCAATTGTATTGTAAAATCCATATGGAATTGATAACTCCAATGGCATTGTTCAAACAAGCAGTTAAAATATTCAGGAATACTTATGGAAGTTACAAAATGAAATTGAGATCCCAACCTAATCTCTTTGTAAATTCAGCCAATGTAAAAGATCTGTTGAGCTGCTGTACAGTTCCTTTATTTCTGCTTTCTTCTTCAGTTCATCCATGGGGATTTAAAGATTTTCTACCACAACAGGCAGAACTAATCCTGCATATTTTCTGCAGATTTGTGTTGTATGTTTGCCCTGTGCTGTCCTGTGAAGTATTTCCTCTTCATGTTCCTTACTGTCCTGACTACCCTGTCTCTGGCTTTCCACTTTCATCCAGCATAAGTCTCAGGTGGACAGGAGGAAGAAGGATATTTGAGCTTCACACAGGTTATTTGCTGGGATAACAAGGTAAACCAGATCACTGCTGAGGGTGAGGCCTTTTCTCAGCAGCAGTTCTAGTTCTTATTGGCTGCCCAGCTGAGGCTTGTGGGTTTAGCAGAGCAAAGTGGGAATATCCCCTTCCACAAAATGTGCAGGACCACAGAGAGACTGGAAAAGTAAAGGAGCAAGTTCCCTTTCTGAAGGGAATAAGGCTAAGGACATCCTACCTTGTGATAAATGGGTGGCCTGTCTGGAGAAATAAGTAGCCTTTTCTCCAAATGTCAGTTCTTTGTTTTAAAGTGTCCTTGTGCATAGGCCTCTGAATCTATTTCTTTTGCCTTTATAACAGCACTGCAAAGAATTATTTTTCGTTCCAGACAAGCTAGAAAAGTATCAGGTTTTACATTCTGTGATTATAACAGAGACCTGTTGTTCTCTGTTGAATTGTATTGCCATAACCATGAGCTGATACCTCTGAAATAATTGGTTTCTATCTCACTGCCTTCAGAAGCCTCAGTGGACAAGGTTGGAATGTGAACAGTATAATTTTCACATACAATATTACACTAATATTAGTAGTCTGCTATTTCACTCTCAGGTCTTTGTGCTTTGAGAAAGTATTTATTGAGTTTGAGAATTTTTGCAGCCCGAGGAGACTGTATTTCAGATGGAGAGACTTCCTGAGACACTACAACATGGGCTTACTTAGGCCATGCAGATTATTTCTCTGTGGTTTGATTTCTAAAAGAGGTTTCTTAATTTTATAAAACCTAAGGCTTTCACTGGCACCACAGTGATTTAAATTACCCATGTAAAATTTTTGAACTATTTTCTTGAAATTACTAGGCAGTGGATGTGGGAGTGTCCCCAAGTGTGACAGAGTAACATTTTAACCTTGTGGTTAAATGTGATTTCACTTCAGAAAGATTGACAATGGCAAGAAGTTACTTTCTGATCACCAGTCTTAATCAGAGTATTAATCTTTGTTTGCAGAAAAAAGACCAGTTTTAATCTTCTTTCACTCCCAAATAATTTTTGCAGTCTGTATTTATGTTATTTAAGAGGTTACATGTTGGTGATGTTTATACCATCCCTCATTTTGTGGAAGCTCTTTTCACAGTACTTTTGCCTTTAAGGACACTTTATTTTGCTTTGGTGGGGGTGTATATTAAAAATCACTTTTTCTTCAGCTATTACCATTTGATCTGTTCTGCTTGCAGAAGTATGAATGTCAGTATTTGAGTAGCAGATAGACCTCCTATAAATGCTTCGTTATCTGAGCAGGGTGTTTTGTCTTTCTATGACAGAAAAGTGTGGGTTATTTCTCTGCTGTAGCTATTACTGATGCTGATAGTGCACGCACAGATAAAAATAGAGCACTCAATACAGGACCACTGGGAAAGGCAGTTTTTGTCCTTTTTCTGTCAAGAAATCTTCTGTGGAACTCCAAAAGTGTAATTTGCTTTGTTTTACCATATTGTATTTAAAATACTCCACAAATGTTATTAATAGTGTAAAAGAATTGAATATTGCTGCTGGACAGTATGCTCCACTTAAAACCTGTGAATGTCACTTTGCAATTATAGGTAGTTGTGTTCCTAATGCCAGATAAAACTTGGTGATTTGTCTGGAATGGTCACCATAAGGATTTGTTTCTTAAATACCTTCTTTGAAGTGCCTTTGACCAATTTTTAGCATCAAAATTAAGTTGAGAATTGAATAAATAAAATAAATTATCTCATACACAGTTCATGTCTGTCTTCATTTATGCCTTCTGCATGCTAGTGGTGTTGCATAGCATCACAGTTTAGTCTAATAAAAATATTCTTACTTTTTCTCTAGGATGGGTACAGGAAATTCAAAAAGCTTTTCTCACTTGTTATGATTCTATGATTCTATATTTATGCTATTAACAAAACAGTAAGCTACCCAGATAACAAAGATAGTAGATTTTTAAGTGTGAAATTATTAAGTGCTAGTACCAGATTCATATAAGCAGGCAGCTGTTTCTGCATTGTCCTGATTCTTCAGTGTCTCCATATTATTACAGATTCCTTAGTGAACTGACTAGAAATGATACCTCAGAAATAAAGCAAAACTGTCTAAAATTAACCATCTTGTTAAAAAAAAAAGGATTTAGTCTTTCAGTGAACCTCTTCTTTCTGAAAAAAAAGGATTTTTAAAGTTAAAACTTAAAAAGTTGTGCTTTCTAACCTGAATGTTTGTGTAGAACAGCATTCAGCAGTAGAAGTGCTGGCACATGGACAGCTGGGAGGTGTCTTTACATCTGGAACTCTGATTGTTGGAGGAGGTGTTGGCAGAAGCACAGTACAGCTGTGTGTCATTACCTTAAGTACTGTAATAGACCCTGCTAATACTATTAACCTGGATTAATTAACTGTTTCATTTGAAAGTGCAGGAAATGGGTGACAACCAGTTTAACTGAGCTCAAAAGCTGGGATATTTAAGGGAACAAGAGCCAATTGAACAGACCATAAAAGCTCCTGTCAAGTTTCAGGCGAAGGTTATGCTTTTATGTGGTGGTTGATGCTGCTGTAACTTACAAATTGTCAGGATCAGGCTGCATCCAGCACATTGCAGGGCAAGGCAAATGCTGGACCAAAGCAAAAGCTACAGCTGCTACACTGGAGAAAAGCTGTTTCATAAGTGTGGGTTTGCTTTGCTTGCTTTTTGGGTTTTTTTTTTTAATATTAATATATAACAGACTCACCCATTTGATTACCAGAAGTTGTAGGCACAGTGAAATGTCCATAAATGACAGTAAGCTCTCACAGCCAGCTCACAGAAAGCTTCCCTTGCTCAAGGGAATTTTCCTAGAGCTCTTCTCTGTGCACTAGAGCCAACTAGAAAGTACGTAAACATTTTACACCCAGGAACTGCTAAGTTTGTTCTAAGCTGCAGAGAAGATAAGCCTCTTATGAGCAATACGCTCATTCCAGCACTTGCTGCTGAATGTTTAGCAGCCTTTCGTCTTTTCTGACAGGGTTTCACCTTAATGAAGCCCTTCCATGGGTTCCTGAAATTGGGTGGTGAGGAGCTTTTTCTGACTTATATGAGGAGAAAGTGAGAAAATCAAAGCTCTGCAGTGAACATTTTCATTGTTACACACGTGTAGAAATTTAAGACAGACCTGGGAAAACAGATGGATCGTGGGATCTCATTTCTAGGTTAGGGTGTTATTTGGCATTTTTAAAGCAAAAGTGGCTATTTAATTCAGAAATGTAGCCTGAGGTCTTCATTTTTTTCAGCTTTCTAATACATAGTCTGTTATGGTTTGACACTGGCGCAATGCCAGCGCCCCCATGAAAATGCACCTTCCCCAAATAAATGCTGTGAGATATTATCAGGAACAGAGCAGAGCAGGCCCAAGCTTAATAACAAAGGGGAAAAAACTTTATTAAACTACTACTACTACAGAAAACACATAAGCTAAATCCAGGATGAAGACCTTTTAAAACACCCCTCCTCCTCCCAATTCCTAAAACACCCACCATGAAACACCACCTGGGATTCCTGATCAAATTACCACCCTTCAGATAATCAATACTCAAGCTATCAAGGGAGAGAGAAGTCTCTCTTGCACCACAGACCCCCCAGGAAACACAGTTGCCACCTTCTGTGTTTCCATGCCACACACGGCAACCGCCTGGAGAAAATCTGCCAGTGTGACACTCTCCTTTCCATGTCACAGTGCCCTCACCACCGTGCATGGACAGACTGCTCATAGAGCTCCTTTAAGGATGCTTTGCCATGGACCCAAAGATACAACAGTTCAGCTTCTCATCTTGGGACTACAGTCCCCCCCATTTTCCCCTGGGGCCAAGGGTCCAAGAACAGAGATCATCTTCTTTCCCGAAGACAGAGGGCATCACCATTCCCTCCTCAGCTTTCTTCTATTCTTGCCATTCCTGTGCTGTTTGAAGCTGAAGCAGGTCTCCTTGGGTCACCACTGTATCCCCCTAAAATGCAGTCTCTATTGCAGGAGATTTTGGTTCAGTCCATGGCTAACAAGAAAAGTCCAGCCAAAAGCTACTTCATCATCTCCTCCCACCTAAATATTTCTTCTTTTAACATGTCAGGTCCCGGACTGTCTCTCTTCCACTACAAATCAAGGAGGAGTAATATTTTACAAAGCCCTCATTTCCTGGAAAGGGTTAAACGTTCAGACTCCCTGGATGGCTGAAATCTTGGTCCAGCGTTCTGTCTCCCACACTGGACATCATCCCCCCCCTTCTCCTTCTCCTCTGCCAGCAAATTTCCAGGTGCTGCCAGGCTCTCTGTCACTTTCCCTCTGTGGGGGGGAACAAAGGCATCTCTGCTTCTCTCCACCCTTCCATCCACAGGAGCTGGCTGGGTTCCAGACCCTCAGCCCCCTCGGCCTACCTGGACAAGGCCGCGTGGCTTCCCCTCCCCCACCCAGCCTGAGGCTGGGCAGGGGAGAGTCTGCACTCTCTGACAACCAGAACCAAAGAGTCAGTTCTCCTGGGAGTTCTTGCTTTTAACCCCCTGTGTTCTCAGAGGCGTGTCCATACTTTCAGTGGTCACTCCAGGTGCCAATATCCAAACCTAATCACTGATTGGTTTGACCCAACTTCCTGGAAAAAATTCACTTCCATGTCAAACCACGACACAGTCCTTCAAAACTTCTTAAAATGCCAATAAAATTAAACTGTAAAGATGTTTTGTCACTGGTTAGTAAAAAGAATGTTGGAAGGAGGCTAATTCTGTATTTGTTTTTGTTAACACTGGAATTTGGACCCAATGTGGTTTTGAGCTGTGCCCCACACACTCTCCTTTTAGTTCTTCTCTTCAGACTTCTTCAGCCCTCTGTTCTATTGTGTATAATACTCCTCCTTTGTTGCAATACTACAAGACAAGTACAGTCCCTTTTTTCCTTCCTCCCCCAAAAAATGTTCTTCTCTAAGCTTTCTTTTATTTAGGAAGGTTGAAGCCTTGAGTTCTGGAGTCTGCACTGTACTGACCAAAGCATCATCCAGTTCTGTGTTACACACCTGTGAGGATAAGAAAGTGTCTATTCTTTCGCCATAGCTTAGGTGTTCCCTTCTTTGAGGTGTGATTTGTCTTTCAAACATTCCCATCTTTTCCCCTTCTTTTTTCTGTCAATGGTTGTCCCACTTGATCTGCAAAGTGCTGTTTGAGGAGTACATGGTACCAGCGGGAGCTGAAGGCCGTGTATGATCCCACAGACAGACCTGTCTGCAGTAAACTGCAGCTGACTTACAGCAGGTTTTAAAGTCAGCCAAAAGCAAATCGCTTCCAAAGCTAGACTTGGAACCAGGTTTTATCACTTAGTGCTTAAAATACTTCTCAGTTTGGTAGGATGGACAGGTAGCCTGGCTGGAGATTCCAGCAGCCAGTTGTGCTAAAGAAGCATGAAAAATCTTTCCCTTGGGAAGAGGGAATTATTACTGGCAATGTTATCTGGAAAGGAACACGAGCTTTCCAACTGTCTTCTGAGCGTTGCTGAAGTCACTATCATATTTTTCATTTTTGCACAGAGGTGAACAGTCTTAGGAAGATGACTACATGGCAATAGTTCCAAATTCATATCTGAATAGAGATGGGAGTTTCATGGGAGTGTTTGTTACATCAAAAGTTGATGTGAGCACCTTACTTATTTCATGTAAACTCTGCTTTACTTGAGTAGGTATGTAAGTTTGCAGTACTGTTCTTCAGTTGTACAACACCGAACTGCGATGTCTGTGAACCCACCATTTTGGCATCTTGAAGTCAAAAAGGCTGGTTTGCTTCTTCGAATTTCTAATGTGGCTTCAAGCAATTCCTTGGCACCTTCTCATTCCCCTCCTAGGATAAAATTCTAAGTGACTGCAAGGAAAGGAGCTTTGTCAATAGCTTCAGTCACCTAAAGAACCGTATCAACTTCCTTGTGCTGCTACTTCCCAGTTCCACCCTATGCTTTCAGTGTTCCCCAACAGAGCTGGATCTCGTATGGTCTCAGGGAGTCAAGGTTTTGACTCTTCCTCCACTGTCAAAGAACTGATAAAAAAGACTTAGGAATCAATGTGCATTAGTACCATGCACCTTTAAAACCTTGGACTATGATTTTTGTTGGGTTTTTTCTTTCACTCTCTAACATGAGTTCTTAACTGGGAATCACTCAAATGTTGTGCTATTAAGTGCTGGCTTCCTGCTTCCTGCCCCTGGAGATGGAGAGCATAAGATTTAACATAAATGTTAACTTAGGGCCAAGTGAGTACTTGGCAGAAATCAAAACAAATAGATATGTCTCTAATTAAATACTTTTTAATGCATGTTTTATTCAATCTAGTTACTCTAAATATGGAAGTACTGTTAAATGTCTGTTCTCTGACTATTTCTAAAGTGGAAGATGTGGCTGTAAACTGGAGCCTATATTCTTCCTAGATTTGTAATCCAGATGAGCACTCTGCAGGGATTAATCCTAAATCAAATGAAAATCACACCTGAGCATCTGAAATTTTTCCTGGCACAGGAGAATGCTTCACCAGCACTTGACCATTTAGCATTGAAAACAGCAGGTTTCACATATTCCACTGTTGAAATCATAGCTGAAATATGGTAAATGTTTCAAGGACAGGTAGGGTAATCATGCCTAAACCAAATTTTCAAACATCATTTAGAAAGCAAACTGCTGTTCAGAAGCTGGCAATGTTTCCCTGGGGACAATGAAGCCTTTGTTCCTATTCCTGACCAATGTTACTCAGGGTTTTTTTTTTGCAGAGAGTAGGCGGTGTCTGTTTACCCAGATTAAAACATCATTTGTCAGTCTAATCAACAGCGTCCTGCTTTCAAACTATTTCCTTGTCGGCCAGCTTGGGCTCTATGCACTTTATCGTTGCCAGCTTCCAAAGCTGCATTTCATATATCTTGTTCAGATTCATTCAAGGAAATATTTCCCAAAAGACATTGGACATGTCTTCTTTTTGGGTAAGCTTCATGATGTCTAAATGCAGAAATTGTCTTATCAAACACAAAAGTTGTCTTCCCAAATGTAGATCTGAATATGCACAAATTGGTACTGTTCCCAGTGTGAGAAGTCTCATGCATCAGCTCTATCTTCTTGCTATAAAACTATACAAAAGTAACATTTTAGTCTCATTAGTAATTGTACAACTACTAGTACTTTCTCCAGGAGAATAAGTTAGATTCATAGAGCCTTGATTATTTAATATAAACCTATTGTAATTGCACAAAATTCCCAGTTGTGCCAGTCCATGTGTTGGCCAGCACTTCTTGTTCAAGACGTGTCAGCAATACCAACTGAGAACCAGAGCCTTACAGATGTGTGTGATGGCTCTCTGGTTTGATCTGGTCTTTGCAGCAAACAGTTTCAGTGTTGCTGAATTATTTTTGTTTGTTTCATTTTGTGAGTCACAGTTGTAGATTTTACGCATATTTTAAAAGCAAAAACTTTCTGAAAGATCCAGAGGTACTGGTGGTGACCTGAACTCCCTGAACTCCCAGTCCTTGTGAGCCTCAAATAAGAGGGAGTATGAGTTTCTCTTACATGTAGCATCTAGGAATTTTATTCCTCACATCAGGGCAAAATGAGGAAACTATTACAAATGTTTAACAGTATGAAAAAAAACAAACAAACATGAAAGAATGGTTGGAAAAAATTTGCTGTGTCCTATTAGCCACACATATTTGTGGGCTAGATGTCTGGGCCCAGGAGAGACTGCGAAAGCTGTTGCAGCATATAAATGAACCAAAAACATTAGGAGGTTTCCTATGGCTTTTGCAGTTAAGCAAAGGTTAATTACATATGTTCAGCTGGACCATGTAGTCCTTTGACTTTTAAATATATAATTTTGTATGCAGGAGTATTGTTTCCTAAGATGAGCTTAAGGTAAGAAAATGCTGGTATGAGGAATGTGCATGTCCCATGCTAGTTATCAGTCAGTAGTGGAGTGATTCTAAAATGACTGAAGAGAGGACAATCCCTTTTGATTTTACCCTTTTGTAATGTGCTTGGATGGCTGAACTCCAAAATGTTTCAGCAGGAGCACCTCATCAAGGGAACACCTTCACAGTGAGTTTTCTGCACAGCTTCTTGCTCCCTGCTGCCAGTCAGCACGTTCTGTATTTAATACCTGCCTGACCCCTCACCCTGACTGCCCTCGGGAGCTTTGGGACTATTCAAGAGGGTCAGGTTTGAGGATGAGACTCACTTCCCTGGGATATTTGCTTGTGTGCAGGAGTATAGAAGCTTGAGTAATGCAACCTGACCTTGTAGTTGACTCTCCTTTGAGCGGGAATCCTGAATGGACTGGATGATTCCTGTGGTCTTTTCCTACCTGGATTATCCTACAATCCTAAAAATGTCTTGTCAGCTTTGCACATGTTTTGCACCTCCATGTTTTACTTTCAGCTCCTTCATGTCTTTTCTTGTTAGTCCCTGCTGCTGCTTTGCATTCAGCTCCCTTCTGCAGCCCACAGAGCCCCTGCCTGACCATCAGCAGTGCTGGATCGTGCCTATCTCACCCTTTGAGTCTTCATGATCTCCCTTTCCTTCCAGAGCAACAGTGGTATTGTGGAAGTTCTGCTTATTATTCTGAGTAGCACTACACTAAACATCTCTTTATAGTCCTATATTATAGAAGCATGGTTAAACTATCTTTTGTGTCTGTGCCATTTCCATCATGTGGGAAAGGATTTGTTTGGTTAGATTGCATGACTAACTACAGGATGAGTTTGCCCTCCTTCCAGTGTTGTGTCCTGGTTTATGGGTCTAAAAGTCCTTTGCTCTGTCCCTGTACAATCACCATGCCTATTGCTTGCTGAATGATGATGATCTTGCATTTCCTTGGGTAACCCTGGTATTGGCACAGTTCCTTTTTCTGTTACAAAAGCTTCTAATGTCTGACAGCCAGGAGGTAGCTGCTGTTAAAAATGATGATTATAGGCAATGTGAAAACAGGATCCATAATGTTTTTTAAGTAATAAAGTGGGGCCAGTGCTGCTTGTAGCACCTGTGCATAACTTAAGCCCAGTGCTTACAAATTATTTGCAATTCTTAAAAAGCGCATGCATAAAGACGAGGAAACAAATGTAACAAGGCAGGAAACACTTTCTCTTGATGTTCAGTTCAGCATTATGCAATATTTAGCATTTCACTGCTGTTTCACAAATACATCTGCTCAGTATTAGAGCAGGAAGCAAGCTAGTTAAAGAAAGCACGGTTAAATACAGCCAGCATACAAAAACTGTATGTTGAGACCCACAGGAAGAAATGTCCAAATAAATGCTTGCTACCCTGTGGTAACCAGCTGGCAAGTAGACTGCCTGAGAGGAGGTGGAGATCACAGATTAACAGAATATCCTGAGTTGGCAGAGATCCACAAGGATCAAAGTCCAACTCCAACAAAGTCCCAGCCATCCTCTGGGTGAAGAATCTTTTCCTAATATCCAACCTAAACCTCCCCTGACACAACTTCAGGCCACTTCCTTGGTGCTGTCACTGGTCACCGCAGAGAAGATCAGTGTCTACCTCTTCTTTGCACCTCACAAAGAAGCTGGAGGCCAAGGAGTACTACTAGCATGTCACGAGTGTGAAAAGTCAACATACACTGAGGGTAAAAATGACCTGATGTGACTGTTCGAATGAATTTTATATCACAAATAACTTCCAGATCTGATAATAATGCTGCCCTCTCCCATTGTAGCTGTGTGATTAAGAGGTAGTGCTGGAGTGGGTTCCCATTAGAACAAGATGCTACAGAAAAAAGTCTAAGATAAATAAAAGTAAAAATATTTCCCTATGCAAAATATACCAATTAAAAAGAAAAAAAAAACAAAAAAGAGAGGAATTTAGTGAAATTATGTTCTGAACAAAGCCTTGTTCTCAGGGCTGTAACGTCAGAAAGGTTTGCAGAGAATGGGTGTGTTGGGCCATGGCTAGTTTGAGCTGGCTGGAGGGGCAGGTTTCAGCTTGTGCCCCAGGTTGTATCCAGGAGGAGTCATGCTGGGTGTATTGAGGCACAACTCAAAAGTAGAGTCTGAAATCTTTACTCCTGTTTCAAACCTCCTGCACCACCTTGGATACCAGGTCATGACCTCTGGAGCCCTTCATTTTTTTATTTATTGACTGATTGTAAGAATTTTTTTCTTGATTTGCCAGATTCAGCAGTATTGCAACGGTGGTAGATGGAGGAGGGTTCTGCAAGGGGCTTCACAATGTGATTATGTGGTGTGCTGCTCTTTGGCTTTCATGCTATGGTACCGCGCATACAAGCCCTTTTTACAGCTGTGTTCCTGCTTAGTGTAAATACCTTGGCCCTGCAATCCTCAGAATCTGGTTTGTGGAACATCCTGTTTACATAATGTTCAGGTTAAGCCAGTTTTAAGACAAGTTATGAATTTGCCAAGGAGACCAAGGGGCAGCTACAGTGGCCTGTAGAAAATGTAAGATGTGAGATGAATTAAGAGGCAATTTAAGCAGCTTCTGCTGCTGAGCTGAGTTTTGGAAGTTGTTACTTTGATATCCCTTCTAAAAACCTGTTGATGTCTCGCTGTTTGTTTTAAAGAGGCATTTTGTTGTTTTCCTCCTGGTGGCACTGCAGGATAACACTGTGGTCCTTGGGGCCCTGTACTGCAGCTGCATCATTTAAGATATCTTCTTGTTGACACAACAAGTTCTGTTATGCTTGACTTGAGGACCAGTACAACACCCTTACTCCATGATAACCTATAACTTATTTGGTGGGACCCTATGCTGGATGATTTTCTCCTCTTAAAAGCAAAAGAGCTTCAACCAGCTTATGAACTGTAAACAAATCAGACACACCACTGAGACTGTAAAAAAATCTCAAAAAAGCCTGACATATGACTGCTAAATTTTCAACAACTCTACTCAAAGGATAGTTTTCACTCAGACATGTTCACTTGTATCCTCTAGAATGTCCTGTAAGTACTGTGACTTTTGATTGACTATATTGTATGGTTCATATGGAAAAAGAATGGAAGATTTCTACTTGGAAACATGACTGTTCCTTTCAGGCAGAACATGGTGCTGCCTCCACCACTGCCTTCATCAGTACACTTTCCAGTTATTACAGATACTGTGTATTTTGGCAGCCTTTGCCTCAAGTCACTTATGATCTGTTCAGTTACATGATGTGCAGACTAAAAACAGCCAGTCATAGTTCTCTGAGGGAGCTTGAAATAAAAATATTAATCTTCAAACCCAGATTTTATAGATGAATCTCATTATGTGTTAATTAATTTGAAAATACTGCCTCTCTGGTCAGCAGAAATATATCTTACCTATTAATTTACAATGTAGTTAAGACTGATAGAAACTATCCTTTGAGAAAACATGATGCACTAGGGAGTTGCCCTGAATGAAGTAAGAAGTAGCTGAAATTGCCAATTATGTAATGAATGTAATTCAGAAGAATTACTAGCTATTTGTTTTCCATAGAAAAATCTGTCCCCAGTCCCAATCCTCACAGCCATGCCTGTGTGCTCAGCCAGCCCAAGGCACCCAGGGACAGCAGGCAGCAACCAGGCCACAAAACCCCTGAAATCCTTCACACTTTCCAGTGCTGAGCATCTCTCTCCCCTGCAGCCCCTCTTCCCAACCTCTCTTTCTGAAGGCACATCCTGGGGGCCTTTCTGATTTGTTGATCATTTTTTTACTACCCTGGCAGGCTTTTTTAAGTGTCCTGAAAGCTTTAAGCTGCTGAGACAGGAGCACCAGTCAAAACAATTCCAACAGCATTTGGAATTAGCTGAGTTTCTTTAAAGCTAATCCAAAACTCTTTGGGGGTTTTACTCACATGTTGAGCTTGTGCTTGCCAGATTTATTCTTGTCAAAGCACTTATTGACCACTCTTTTTATAATAAGAAATGGTTTCTTTGTGTCCCAGGTTTGTTTGTGTCCCAGGTCCCATGCCACATGTTGGTGATCCCTTTTGCCAAACCAATGAAATGCAAAAAATCTCCCTTCTCCCTCCCTGTCCACATGTAAGAAGGTTCCAGCTGCTAAAAGCAGAGATTGTGGGACAACAGGCTCTCCTTCTTTTGTCTTACAAATTGCTCTAAAATAGGTCTTACACACATTAGAATGCCAAAATAGAAAATCTTTATGGATTATGTTTTAGAGCCTTACCCATTTGGCTGAATTCTACATATTCCTGGTTAGGAAAAAATCTCACAGTTCAGTAGCATTTGGCTCAAAATTTGAGCTTCACTTATCCCTGAAGCTTAGAACTGCTTTTGTCTCATGAAAAGATATAATAATACTCCTGGAAGTAAAGACCCTTATATTTAAGGCAGTCTCAAGCAAAAAAAATCTAGTAACTAAATGTAATTTATAATTCAAATTTCGTTGTCTACCTACCAAATATGGTAGCTGAGATGTCTGCTTACATTTGCCTGTGGAATTTCAAAACCTTGATCTTCTGCAGATTGGCTTCAGCAGCACCTGGAAAAGTTCTACAACTGGGAAGGTAAAATGTCAGCTTAGGGAGACACAAATTATTCTAAAGAATGATTGATAAGAAGCTGCAGAAGAAATAACAGTAATGTCTAAGTGCTGAACCTATAGTTTCTCATGTGTCAGCAAAAAAAATTGCTCTACTTGCTGGTAGAGCTGGGGTGTCCCAGGGCACACAACTGCCCATGAATGTTTTGGCCCTTTCACTGAGGGGTTGAGGAGGAGGAGTAGTTATTTGTTTTGTTAATAAAAAAGAATCGTCAGGTTATCTATGAGAACATGTGTGTAACTCTGTGCTGTGATGCCCTTGCAAGCTTTGGGAAGGGTGCTCTGTGTGTACAGATGATATCAAAGGAGTTCAGGAAGCAACCAAAGAAAAGAAGTTGGGAATGTGGCACTAAATCTATACTGTCCATAAAATGTTTCTTTACAAATGTGTATTTTGGTCTCAGCCATGCTATCAATAGCATAATTTTTAATTAATCTTTTTCTTCTTCTTTATTTTATTTTTCTTTCCATTTTTCCCTCCCGGGAATGTCTTTGATGGCAACTTCCAAATGAGGAAACATGTCAATCAGTTTTCCAAGGATGTTCAAAACTGCAGTGCAGGAAATGCTGCATATCTTCAGTCAATTTAGAGTAACAGAGAGGAAATCTGAAGATATAAAAGAAACAGGAGTTTCAGACAGCAGACAGTAGGATGGTCAATGCAGAGGCAGTGTTATTAATGTCTGAGTGAGTCCTAGGGACAGACAGTGAGTGAACTGGGTTAAGGCAAAAGATTAATTCTGTTTGATAGTTGTGAACAAGAGAGTGGTAGAGTTTCTCAAAGTGAAAAGCTGCTGCTGTTCTATGCTGAGAATATGAAACACTATTTTCATGTTAGTTTTCTGAGTCTTTATCTGAACTCAAGGATGACTCAAGTCTTTATTTGAATCAAGAATGTCAGAAAAAGAATTTATCTTATAATGATCAGTTCTACAGAAAAGTCTGTTATTCACTACTCTTACCTTTTATGGTTTATAGCCTGGTCTAGAGGAAGATTTAAGGATTTAAGGATTAAACTATTCTAGCTTTTACAAATTGCCCATGACAAAAATAAAGGGTTTGTTTGCCTGTGAAAACTGTAATTCTCTCAGCAACGATCTTGTATGATTTTACACTAGTCGGGAATAAAGCAGTGGATGTTTGGCAAGCAGGGCCCTCTCCTGGTTTATTGCCCCATGACACCCTTGGGAAGGCAAAGCTCGGTGAGGAGACACGGGAGGCAACGCTGCCAGTCACTGCTGATGCAGATTTAGAGGAGTCCTTTCAGGAGGGACTTGTGTGCTTTTCCATGGTTTGCTAAATATCAGAGCACACATTCAGAGTTTGCAGTCTGGACATACACAGAAAGACCTGAACAGTAAAGGATATTCATTTCAAGATAATCTGAACAGCATACAACTTCCAAAACAACCTTATAGCCTTCACTTTTCCACTTTTCCCTGTAGGTTTAGTCAACTCTACAGGAAAGTGAAAAATAAAGCAGTGGTCTTTTGTAGAACACTGGTTTAACTGATTAAAACAAGTCCTTGTATGCATGCTAAAGAGTAACTGCTTGTTTTATACCCTTGTTAAGTAACAAATGATGTCACTATTTGTACTTACTAAAGCTTGTCAGCTTTACCACAAAGGTTTTCACTAAACATTATAGAAGATATTGCAAACCCATAACCTACATCTTCATATTTATTCCCAAACTCATTATCCCCAGTATTTCTTAGACAGATGTATATCTCTGTCTGGAGATCTGGAGCTGAACACACAGCTGATTCCATCCTTGAAGTAACTGCCCAAGCATGCAAGATTAGAACAGTTTTGAAAGATCTTGCAGATTCCTAATCTCTCTTGCAATTCCAGTGGGCTTTGCTGCTGTGAGTTTCTAGGTGCAGCCAAATGTGAAATGTTCCTGGTAGGATTAAGAGGATCATCACAGTATGCATAGTACAAGGTAATATCTTTCAGTTTTACTGTTCCATGTTACACAGAAATTAATTTGCCCTTGGAGGTTTTTGGAGTGATCATCATGTTATTATATTATCATCATTTTAGTTCTGAGTATAAGAATAGAATGTTTTCTGGGGCTGCACTCAGTTTTTTAAATTTCTAACTTGAAACTTATTTAAAAGGCCATATTTTTGTGAAAAAAATTAGGAACTTTAAATTCTACTTTAAGCACAGCTTTCCAGAGAATCAGGTTTGCATCCTATTTGCTGCAAAACAAGTTAATTTTGCAAAGTACATCTTACCATTTATTTACAAATCATGCAAGTAAGTGTTTGAACATGTCAAAAGTTGTCCATACTGTGTAGATTCTATTCTTTTGTTTACAAAGAAATAATGATGCTTGACTCTTTATCAGGTATTACTTCCCAGTTTAATCACATTTGTCATTTTCAGTTTTAACAATAAGCTCATATACGGTTATGGCTAAAAGTAGAAAGGATATAAGTAAACATTAATATACATCTTTCAGGGTTTTTCCCTTTTTTAGTTTAGTAGCATATATTAGAGTATTAAAGTGAAATAGTTTTCTTTTTTTTTAACCCAGAGGCCCTGAGAAATTGAAATGTACTGACTAGCCTAAAGGACATGAAGAATCCAGTTTTTAATGTAATTCTAAATGAAAGTCCAACCTTTATAATTGAAACTATTATATTGATTTTAATCCAAGTGTGCTTTAATAATGGAAAAAACCCTCTCTGTGTTTTTTTCCAACCCATAGCTGTGTTACTTACATTCCAAAGAAGAACTCTAAGCAATGGAAATCTTTATCTATGTCTCTAAATGCTGTATTAAGAGTGCTAATTTCAGGAACGACTTACTATTGTTTAAATCTAGAGCATATTTTATTCTTCCATGAGACTAAGAGACCCTGGTCATTAAAAACCAAGTGTAAACACTTTTGACATTTTAATCCTAAAAATAGAATCTCATTATTCCCATGTGCAGTAGTATCAAGTTACTGTAAATTCAGAGGCAAAAGGTGTGTGTGTATGTGTGACTTCAAGTTATTGCTATGGTGTTACAGTTAACATACATTTTGCAGGAATCTGGTTAATGTGCAGACAGTAGTGGGGAAAGCAAGCAGAGCAGTAATAATTTCAAGCTAACACATTATTTTGGATTCTTCTCAGTCAGTTCTTTCTCAGTACATGAACTTCCAGCTTCAAAAGTTCCCAACAGAAGTAATTTCTAGAATAAATAAGAAATTGTTTAATTTTTCTGAAAAGTTTTGAAAAACATGCTCTGCAGCAAAATAATATTTTTCTATACTGTAAGTTGAAATAGAGTATTTAATGCAAATTATTTGGGATGAGTTATATGGCTTTTGTAAAGGCAGTTACACACTACTGATAAGAAAGCTCTCTGAAGGCCATGCCTTGCTCACTTAACATATGGATCAAAGATAGCCAGTATAGTCTGACTGGATTTCAAAAATGTAAGGTCCCTCCCCAAAGGAAAGTCATAGATTTGAGAGGGACAACCTTTTAAGATGTGAAAAGAATACAAAAAAAATGTGATAAAGAGTCAGTGGAGAGATGTCACTGAAAGATGGATGCCACAGTCTGTGGCATACTCAAGATAAGTGACCTAGAGAAGGGAGTAAATAGGGAGATGACAAAGTTGGAATTGTTGACAATATTGTGTTCCTCTAAAGTAGTTAAATACCAATAGTAAAGTAGTAAAGAAAAGGAATGACTGCAAGAAATTGCAGAAGGACCTTGTAATATTGACTGCATAGGCAATGAGTTGAAAAGGAAAACTGAGTTTTGATTAATGTAAAATAAAACATAAGCTTGAAAAGAGGTGATTGAGGGAGGACTGGAAGGAGACAACTTACTTATTCATCAATCAACACAGGTTTCTTGACATTCTTTTTCAGTTTCAAATCTATTGTTTGTACCATTAAAGCCTCCATACCAGAACTGGCCACAAGAATTGCCAACCTTGTCATAATACCATTTTACCGTGTAGTTCCAACAATCCCCTGGTTTCATAGGTTCCAAGCACCTTGGATCTGAAAGTGCATCAGTAAAAGTTTGCTGAAGTTATGTTATCTTAGAAGTGCCTCCTTCAGTAAGAAAAGTACCCCTTTTGTTTTCTTTCTTGTAGTGCCTGGCCAAATTCCACTTCCATTAATGACTTAGCTGAACAGGCCTAAAAAAATACAGGATTAGTTGGAAGCAAGACTGCCTAAATCCTGATGCAAGAATCAAGCTGCTATTTAAATACCCAAGCATGCAGTTGGTACACAAGGGTATCATCTGAGTCCAAAAATCTGTCTCTGACTGTGTGTGATATCTGTAGACAGAGCACCCAGAAATACAAAAAGTAATAAAATCTAAATTATATTGCAAGAGGAGTGGGGTTTGCTTTTTTTTTTTTTTTTTTTTTTTTTTTTTTTGGTACAGACTTGCTACCTGGAACCTGCAGACAGTATTCATTACTCACTTTTTCGGGCTCTTGCTACCTCTGCCACGCAGCTGGCTGGTGATCTTCAGTAGCAGTTCCACCAACAAAAGGATTGACAACTGGACTCAGGGGTCTGATTTCAGACATGTTATAAATTGGGGGAAGTATTGATTCTCTGTGAGCAGAGGTGGTCACATTGTGGTCCTGAGCAGATGGCAGAGACTCAGTGTATCTGGATTGTGATGGACTACGCTGCAAAAGGAGTCAAAATCTTAAAATTCTGTCTGGGCATAGATGCTATGACAAAAAAAAATTCATAGAATTATGCAGGAAACTTTTGCTAAGCAATATGTGAAAAAACTATTAAAAGCAGGTTGGTTACTGTGATTATTTAGTATGGAGCCATAAATTTCTGACCATGAGGGCATAATGAAATGAGGCAAAGTAATGCCTCTGATTTAGCTACTAAGCTGATTTCATTCAATTTAAGCTAAATTCCAGTCACTATTTAGTCTGCAATATAAATAGAACAAAAAATGGGAGGAATTTTTGAGTAAGTCACTGCTGCTTAACATCTAGAACACTCATTGGGCATGATCTGACATCTTCAATCTGTCCTATTTCTGGTTAGCAGGCAGTTGCTAATCATTAGAATTTGAGAATTTACCTTTATAGATGTGTTAAGCAGTCAACCCTGCTCTTCAAATTGCAACCATTATCTAAAGATTTGCCTAATATTTTAGTATATTCAAGAAGATTTGCAAGGTCCTTAGTACAGTATAGTACAAACAACTGCCTTAACCAGACATTGATTACCTACTGAGAACAGGAAGGTATTTGATAGAATTCATTATCTTCCCATTTACAGGCCACCACTGACAAAGCCAATTTAAGAAAACTCTTCAGAGTGATTGGAACTTAGTCCAGGTGAAATGTAAAGGTGCAGACAATTCATCCAGTCCTTTGAATTTTGCATTTCTTCTCTAGGTCTACAAAAAGACTGTGTTTATTTATTATAGTAATTCAACAGTTTGAAGATTTATCCATAAAAACAGCCAGCCAGAACCAAGTATGTGAGCATCTAATCCTATCTGATATATCTAAGAACTTACTTAAGAATCCTTTTTTATTCTTATCACATTTTATAAAACCAGCATCTATCTAGATTAACATTTATTTTTCTTAACAATGTCAAAACTGACCCTCAGTGTCTCACAGATCTGTCTAGATGTATTATAAACCCAAAACCTAAATTAATCAGTTACCAAAGAGCGCTTATTCTTGGAAATTAACCTAGATTTTGAAAGTGAACTATTTAATTATGAATGATATTATATAAACAATACTACAAGGATTAATAGTGGATAATCCATTGGCTCCTCCATAGTAAGTCAGTAATATTTAATTACCTGTAATTAATTGAATCTGTATTCAATTAATATTTGAATACCAGTATCTGGTCTGCTATATCCATTCCATGCAGCTACAGAGGTTTGTACATCATATATTTCAACCAGTTTATCCATCTGGTTATAAGGGCAAGCAAAGCTCATTTTGTAAAGCTCCAAGTTTTTTCAACTCTTTTAGGCAAAGCAATAAAAATGCTCTAAAGAGTTGACAAATATCCTAATCCGATGCTCCAACAGTGGCTGAAAAACACTGGAGACCTAATAAGGGAGCTAAGGTGATACACACCTGCAGAAAACATCATCTATTGCATTAAAGCTCTCCCTGTGCTGTCTGTCTGTGCAGCAGCACTGTTTTGGAGGGAAGAACCTCAGTACAGGTCAGGAGAAATTTAAAGCTGGAGAACAAAGAGTAACAAATAAGGAATCCTAGAAGTACAGTCCAATGTGGAAAGTGAAACAACAGCAAAGGCTTAATAACTTGGAAGTATGGCTGGGAACAACCTGGAAAGTGTGTGACCACAACAAGAAGCATTGTATTGAACAATCAGCTTGCACATAAATAAATGCCTTATCTATTGTGCACCTGACACAATAGAAATGTAAGAGTTTAAACTCACTTCTAAGATGAATAAGACCTACAAAAAAAAAAAGATGAGGACTCTCAGCATTTATTGCAATTGAGAGGCAGTATTGCCCTATTTCTTTTGTAAACATTTGTTCTCAACAAATAAGTTCACTTTAAGTTTTTTTCAAACACTTTGGTCTGGTCAAATGACATGCTATTTGCATATTAAAAGGTGAATGGTGAAATAAAGATGGCAAAATATTCGAATTCAAATAAAGACACATATTTTAAAAACATTTGACAACTGTTACTTGTTTACTCACTGGGTTACTAATTCCTTCTGTAGGAAGCATATCAATCTCTGAAGTGGTCATTTTAGGTAACAGGTTATTAGCATCTTTCTTGGCAATTTCAGGTTCCTGACTTGGAGAAGGATATAAAATATTGTATTTTCTGGTGTACTCTGCAGACTTGTTCTCACAGATTTTTGTGATCAGTTTCTTTTCAAGAACTGAAAAAATTAATGAAATAATAACATTTTTAAAGGGTAATGAAAAGAACTCACAATGATTCAGAACAAGCTTTCAGTGCAGTATTAGCCCTAAACTTTTAATTACAGTGATTTATGAAAGATCATCTTCTGTAGTTATTGCAAAATGCAAAAAAATAAGTAATAAAGTAACACAGCCTCTGAATTATTTTATTTTAGTGCCATGTTGTTCTTTTAAGAAAAAACAGATAAAATTATCAAGTCACTCTAGGAAGCAGAAGTCATAGCAGAAAAGAGAATAACAGTCCAAAAAATGAGGGTGAAGAAAAAGAAGTGTTTACACATAAGAAAGAAAAAGAAAAACTGGGCAACAGTTTTCTACTTATTTATAAAACCAAAAAACACCAGGGACTGGGAATATTTTTATGTTGAATGCTGAAGTCTGAGTCAAAGCCTTAAATTTAATCCCAGTGGGAACCAGACCTTAGCTTGGATTCTTCTTAATACCTTCAATCTAGACTTAACTTCATTCACAATCTCAGCATAGCAAAATAAGTTTATGCTTAGGAAAGTATAGGCTGGTCTACAGTTAGTCTAGATCAATGTACCTTTTTTTTTTTTTAAATGGGTCATTATAGATTTCCTCTGGATTTTCTCCTGATTTCATCCATAGCCACAGATATTTTTCAAGCCACATACATTGAAATATATCATGTCTATCATATCCTATTACCTTTGTTTGTGGCTCTACCATTTTTCCCCTGAAATTAGGGTGAAAGTACAGGTTTCCTTATCGCTTTCAGAAAAAAAAAAAAAATAAAGAGTCCTTATAAGAGAAAGTGGAGGGATTCCAAGACTCACAGGACCCTAAAGAAAGAGAGAGTTTGAGATGTTACGTCAATGTGGAAGGAAACCTGCATCTCTCTAGGATGAAACTATGGCCAAGCACAAAAGAACTGTGAAAGAAGGCTGATGCAATCTCTCACAAAAGAGGAGTATTCCAAAGAAGATCTGGGCTTAGAAAACTGATGTTCATTGGGGTTTATTGTTTCTGCAAGAGGCAAAAAATTTGGCAAAGACTTCATATGGCCAAAGATGATGTGAAACAAGAGTGAGCTTTATCCAAATGAGAAATAAAAGCTGCCACTCAGTAGGCTGCCTTGCCTGGCCATGGGAGCGGCCAAACTCCCTAACATGCTTATTTCCAGTTTCCTCTTACTGAAATAGTTTCTTTTACCTGAAAGTGTTATGAAGTCGTCTATCTGGTAAACATGTTCTTCATCAGGGTCTGTTGCAATGAGCTGCATTCCTTTCAGGAGGTCATCATAATGAGGATCAGTCCTTTGCACAATCCCAATGACAAGGATCTCAATATCTGCAGCATGGGCCTCTCTTACTGTAGTGTCCAGCTGTACTTTATCACGACTGTCTGCCTGTCCATCCGTTATTACAACAGCCACCTTCCTTACTGCCGGGCGTGCTGCCTGGAATAAGTGAATGGCTTCTTGGATAGCAGAAGCTGTGTACGTGCCTTCTCCTAAGTAGGGCATCTTGTCAACAGTTGATTTCAGGGACTCTTTGCTTGTGTATTGCTTCAGAGAAGACACCAGGTCCACTCTGTGGCTGAAGTTGATAATGCCAATGTGGGTTGAAGCATGGTTGGCTGAAACCTTGTCAATGAATGTTTTCATAAAGGTTTTGATAATATTGAAGTTATCTGGTCCAACATTTTCCAAGCCGTCAATGACGAATACTAGTTCCAGAGGCGTTGTTCTACATTTGATACCACAACCTAGAAGAATAACCATTTCAGACATTTTATGAGAAACCACCTTCAAAAAATGAATTGAAGTCATACAACAGATTTAGTCAGTTAAAACCCAGTTAATGAATTAATTTCTAGTTACTGGTACTGATCACAGAAACAGAGCTGGACCAAATTCCTTCAGGTATAGTTCTGGCAACATAGTGAGCATTATTTTCATATCAAAGGTATCCTGACACCCAAACATTCAGAGGAAAAATCCATTCAGTCAATATAAATTCACTGTGTTTTATCAGAACTACTTTTTTTTCCATACTGGAATGCTTACCACATATTTCATTGATAAGTCTGATAACATCTTCTCTCTGAAAAAGAGTTGTGTGTTCTAGTGTTAAGAATACTGAAATATTTATTTATTTAGAAAAATGCAGGCAGTGCAATATCTCATAAACAGCCTTGTGTAAGATCACATAACCTTTAAATAATTTTCCCAGATAAACTACTATTCCTTCAAATAATTTATTTACCTACTTACTGAAAGACCAAGTTCACCTTTTCTTCCCCCAGATCCCTGGAAATGTGTAGAGTGAGATACTTAACAAAAGCCAAATTTGCCTGGTTTCTACTCTGTAAATTTAAGTAACATGAAAATGTGTTTTACCTTTGGCCCTGGAGGTCCTGGGTCTCCAATCTCTCCTTTGGCATCTTTGCTCCCCGGATCACCTTTATCTTCATAGTCTCCCTAATTTAAAACAACTGTATTAAATACACTCATAGCTCCATTTTTTTTTTTTTTTAATTTTTTTTTTTTTTTTTTTTTTTTTTTTTTTTGATTCTCAGAGCTGGAAGTAAGCTTCAGTGAGCTTTAATGATAAATTTTCTGTCTCTTTTGGTTTTCTTTTTTAATTAATAATTTCTGTTGTATGTATTATAAGGAGAATATCTGAAAGCAGGCTTTCAAAGAAAGCAAAATAGGCAGTAAAAGCACCTTTAAGAAATTTCTATGAAAAATTACCTTAGTTCTGGAGGGGGAGTAAAGACATCTGTATGCAAATGTCAAGAATATATGTGTACTGTTATTTGATTTTTTGAACTCAAAAGCAATGTTTATACTGGACCTATGCTAATTTATACTTAAGGAGAGATATAACTGCATCAGATCAGCCACTGTGCTGAAACTTACACCAGCTCTGCATGAAAACCTGTGAGCTTTCAAAGGACAAACGAGGAGGCATGCTTGGAGGCATACTGTTAAAGCCATTGGAAAATACAATGTTTCACATTTAGAAGGAAATTTTCAGTTTTTCCCTCAACTGACTAGACTTTTTGACTTCCAAAAAGCGAGAGGGTTCAACATTATGAGACAATTTTCACATAATGCAGGTATGAAACATTGTAAGTAAGATCCAGCTTCTAAATTAGACACTTTTTTCAAGAAGAAGATTGTGCAGGACAGTTTTTGTACTTTTCTCTGGAAATTACTAACCAGCTTACATTTCATTTGAAATTTTAAAGCTCATGAATTTATCTAGATTACTGTCCATTTTGATGTTATTCCTCATTATTGCCCAGCGAACGGAATCACATGGGTAACTCCTGTGTTATAGCCTTCGCTGGTGATTGTTACCAGTTTTAAAGAATCCTTTTGAATTTATCAGTCTGATTCTGATCTTATTCAAACTGGTGTAAAGCTGAAAATTGTAAATCACTTCTCCACAGCATTAAGAAACCCAGTTTCAACTAAGTAAGGTCTTGGAAGAGAGTTCTTATTCTATTTCACAAAATCCTAATATCCAACAAAGGATATTACTTTCCATTATCTGTCCATGAATTGAATCTAACATCACCAAAGTTAATATCAGCATTCATAATAAAGGGAAAGCAAATATGATTTGCTGGCTGTGGTGGTGTTGCTACTTTCTTACACTTAAATACACTAAAACCCGATCTTTTTGGTACATATACGAAATTCCTGCTGAACTAAAGCATCCCTTATCATGTGTGTCAAGTCTGCTATATTAATAGCAACAGAAAAGTGAGTATTTTGAGAGATTTATGTTGGGTCACAAAGATTAGTTAATATACAAGATGAATATGACGATCAGTGAAAATATTGCAGTTAGTATAATATTGTGGCATTTGGAATGTGAGTGAAAATAGAACTAGGAGGCAGAAATTTGTGTGAAAGAGCTTGATATTCACATGAAAGCTCCCAAGCTGTTAGATGTGAATAGCTAAGTGTAGGAAATTCTCACAATTTTTATAAAACCAGAAAGTTATTTGGTAAGGAAAGATCCAAGCTTGGGCTTCAATCATTGTAGGAAAAAACCAAGTCAAGTAAAGCAAAGCCCTTAAATGATGTTAATCATAAAGCAATTCCTTTTCTTCTCAGAGCCTGGCAAGTAAAAGGACATTTTTTTAATACCTGAAAAATATGAAAAATTAATGAATACATAATTTTAATAATTTAGAATTATTCTCCTGCTAATGGGTATGACCTCATTCTAGATCCTACTTTGTAGTCTGATCTTTAATGACCATTAGGATTTTCACAGACTTCAAAGCTGACAATGAGTAGTAGGTACTTACCATGCTAGCTCTGTAAGGTAATGCCTTTGTCTTCTGTTTTTCTTCAAGGACCTGTCACACCAAATAACCAATAAAGAAAGAAAACCCCCTTCTCTTTCCTTACTGCAAACCTACCTTTTCTCCAGGAAGGCCAGTTCCTATTGATCCCTTTGGTCCAGGAAAACCTTTACTTCCTTTCTCTCCCTGAACAGAATATGAAACTTTTGTTTAACTGAAAATTAATGTAAAATCTAAGCTGTTTCTATTCACTTTTACACTCTGCATTATAGAGAAAGCCAGATATTTGTACTGTGTGATGAAGCACACAGTACAGGACAAAAGTGGTCTAAGGTTGGAGAAATAAGCAATTGGCTATGATTCAAAACATACAAGAGAACCTTTTAAAGTATATAATGAAGAATTTATTCTTGATTAATTAAATGAAAATTTGTCATTCCACTGAAAGAGATGAAAGACAAAAGTAACTTTTCAGAGATAGTTTTTCATCATGTCTAGAAGCAGTAAAAGGAGGTCTAAACCAAAGTTTTTCTAGAAATACACATTCATGACCTCTCCAGGGCAGACTCTTATTTCTGATCTTAAGTAAATGAGAAGACATATATATATATATATATATATATACACAGAAAAATCTTCATAGCTTCTGGCTTCCAGAAACTTTCTTGCTTTATTTAATAGGGTAACACAAATATTTTTTACATATCAACTGCTGTATGCATTTTAAACACAGCTAGAAGTGGATATATTTCCTGGTACATAAATGCTTCACCAAAATTCACGTTGCATACGTAATTCACATAAGAGCTGTGCCCGATGCAGATACCAAAACCAGTTCTAGAGAATGTCAATGAAATCAGGAGCAGTTACCACATGTATGAAACCTAATGATGAGGTACAAGTACAGGGTTAGTCTGTTCTATTTTGCAGTCAAGTGCTCTCACTGTCCCTCTAAAGCATCTTTTTTTAATGCTTGTATTGGTGCTCACAAATGGCTCTAAAGGGGTCATATTGCTCATAATGGACAGAGAAATACAAAAGTGTTTCCAAGTTTATCCAGCCTTCACCTTCTAAGGTGCACCAGTACAGCAGGACTGATCACTGACTATTCCTGCTGTGCTGGATAGGGGTTGATGGATTTCTGCAGGCAAAGAAACAGCCACACACTGCACACCTAAGCCAACCTCTTCCTTGAGAGCTCCTGGCTCCCATGAGTTGGGAATTCACTAGGAGTTAGGTAATGAGATACAGCTCCTCGAAGACACAGTGTATGACAAGTCATGTCCATGGATGGCTTTCTCCATCCAGATTCCAGATCTGACTGAAATCCTGTTGAGATGACAGCTTCTGCTTGCACATGGGTGCATGGTGGTCTTGCCCTGTGCTAGGGAAAGGTATCCAAGGCACTCCACCATTCACATCTCCACTGGAGCACTGCTTTGCACATAGCCTTGCCCTATGAGTACCTCTTGGTCCACTAACCAGCTTGGGGAATGAAATGCTCTGCTTGCCACCAGGGCTACCTATCCCTGGCCTGCTAACCAGTAGCCTCTGTAAGCAGAACTTCCCCTCTCCTCAGTTTCTTACGGCAGCAGCAATTCAGACAGTATTAGATTCAGTAATCAGACTTAAAAACAGTGGATGTATCAAATTCCATAGCTGATCCACTAGGGGGACTTCCTGTAAATAGGAAATGCTCCTAAGGTGATGGGATGCACAAGGCATTTTATTTTGCACTGTTATAGGAACACACAGTGGCTATTTAATCTAATTTCCTTTAAGTCACTTTTTAGCAGGATTGTGCTTCTTGGGGCCCTCATTTAGGTATTTATGCAAATGGCTTTTAAACACAGTGAAACATTGTACCAGTTTGTTTCAAGGCTTGCTGTTCAGCACTGGGACAGTCTCTCCTTTCCACTCAGGTCATCACACAGCTTCTTGGTTAACCCCTTTGCAGGTCTGCAGAGCACATACATATGAACCGAAATCGGGATACGCTGTGTATTCCAGTGGTCCTTCACTAGTAATAAATGTGAGACCCAACAAAATGGTAGATTTCTTGCTGCCATTTGTTACTGCCCAACATTGTTATGATGGTGTTCAGGCAATGAAAATGGAATGGGACCTACTGTTCTAAGTAAACTCATACCCGTACAGCTGACATTTCTCACAAGCACACATGTGAGTTTCATCCTTCAAAACACCAACCGCAGAATCAAATCCTCCTTTCTCTACTTGTGCAACAAGTATCAATCAACATTAGAAGGGTTTATCATAGATTCCATAACAGTACACTTAGTAAATCCCAAGAAGTGTGCTGTATTAATTTAAAAATATTTATGGCTTTGACAGTTTAATTCATGTACATAATAAATTCAAACCTGACCACCAGTACTACCAAAATGAACTGAGTGCAGATCTGAAAATGTCTAGACTGTGGTATTGAAAGGGAACCAAGCATTAAAAAAAATCTGTGAATACAGATATCAACATAAACTGACTTGAAGACTAACTCATTTTTGGCATTCCATTCTTACCATAGGCAGACCGAGATCTCTCTCTTTATATAAAAAAAAAATACTTGGAGTGATATTGGTAGCTAAAATGCAGGAGTAGAGTAACTTTAATCTGATGAAGAGTGGCCAAAAAGAATGAAGTTTGATGTGTGAAGAAATAGAAGAGCAAAATAGACAGAGAAAAGTCAACAAGCATTAGTGTGTGGAGGAAACTGGCACTACCAGAGCAAGACAGTTGCAAAAGTTGCTCAGAAATAACTGTTCCTAAGAATTATATAAAAATAATTATAATTTTATAAAGCAATTGTTAAAGGAAGAAAATAGAAATGGCAAGACTTATTGTACCTACACAAGTCACAGAATACTACAAAAAAAACCAGCAGCTGAGTTTGATCCACCCTATCATTATAGTTTTGTTTTCAAACCTAAAGACATTTCATAACCAGGACAAATACTTTTCAACATCCCTAAATTTCACAGCCTTGCATTAGAAACATGCCTTTGTTTGACGATGTATCAGTGAACTGTGTTCTTCCACTGGAAAGCTTCCATAATGACAAGTTCTCTACTCTAGTAAAACATGCTTTAGATATTTATTCATAGCAATGCCAACATTCAGACATGCATCTGTGTGTATCTAAAGATACATACAGAGAGAGAGATGAGGGGGAGAGAGAGAGAGAGAGAGAGGGATGGGGGGAGGGAGAGGGAGCGAGTTAGAGGTGTAAATGTGCACACTGAATATTTTGGGTAACTCTTATGTTCTCACAGGAACAGAAAATTATTATGTAATCTGCATATTTTTTAATGTATCATCAGATGCACTTGATTGCTGAAATATTTTTGTCCAGAATGGCAATTGTGCTTTTAAAATTAACCTCACATACCCGAAGAATTAACAAAGATATATCCCAAGTATTAGATTCTGGAAACACAGCAGAAAGTGTTATTAAAGGCAGACAGGAAAGTTTTCTTATACCGTGAAGTGATACAAAGATGGCAAGAATTTTTTTTTTGCTTTCACAAGAATAGAGCAAAGAGCCCATGGAGATTCAGCAAACAGGAAGAAGAGAAAAGAAAATAAGGAGTTTCTTATGTCCACACATTAAAATATGTATTAGCTTTGTGATTACTGATAACAATTTATACAGAGCCAAATTGCAAACAGATCAGAAACAAAGGTCTAGAAAGTCATGACTCTTAACCATGTAGACATCTCTGTCTAAGAAAGTCTGGAAACAGGATAAGTCAGAAACCATAAAAGGGAGTTATATAACAAGGGAAGAGAAAGAACATAATAAAGTACATTTTTATGTTATGAAATACCTCAGTGAAAAAAAAAAAAAAAAAGAAAAGCTCTCTGCAGAATAAAACCAGAAATGATGGAACACAAACATAAAAATGGAAGACATTGAAGATATAATCAAAGCAAGTCATGAACAAAATAAATACCAAAGGAATCTGTGCTTTTCTGGTAAAGCTTGTATGAAATAATTCCACAATGGACCAAAGAAAGATTCTGCTCTGAATCATTTTTCAAACAACATACATTTTCATAAATTTGTTTGTTTTTTTCAGAATGTCACTGTTTTCCAATGAAGGCCAGTGAATTCTCTGATGTTTTTAGTATCTACAGCCAAAATCACAGGATGAAGAGGCACCTTTTATAAACCAAACTAGAACATTGCCCCTTTTACTCAATCATTGGTGGCTGACCACTTAAGAGTTGGAGACCTGAACACAATACTCTTGATCCAGGGAAATATTCAATCATATGCTCAATTTTAAGCACCCTGATTTAAGGAAAATAGAAGAAACGTGGGTTGTTCTCCACTGGAGCCTCCAGTTTTAATAAATTTTTCCCTGCATATATGACAAGGCAACTTGACAATTTGACAAGGCAATTTGAATGCTCAGAATATGTTGTCAAGTTTGTGTTTCTCCTTTTAGGGAGAGAACTCGTGGCTGGAACTGGGTGACTAAAAACCCAATTAAGAGTATGTGGGAGACTGCCAAATTTCATTTATATTCCTACATGTGTTCAACTTACTTTGCCACTGTAGATCTCTGTTACTGCTTTTTACAAGTGCAACTCAGAGAAAACTATGGATCTAAGTAAATCAATAAGATGTGGCAGAGAAAAGCCTTTTGTCTCCAGGTTAAATATATTTTTAATTACAAGAACAATAGGAGAGCAGTTGGATGCAAACAATACTGAAGATCCAGCAAATAAAGTAAATACTGCATATCTTTTGAATACAAAAATTAAGTGTAAAATTAATATTTGCAGTTCACTGATTTGGTGGCAAAGACAGAAAGAAGACAATGAATCTCTTTAAGAAACAGTTTGAGAAGAAACTGAACAGGTATCACATTAACCTGGATTACCTTGTCTCCTTGTATGCTGGTGCCGGGGAGGCCGGGTAGACCAGACAAGCCTTTACGTCCCATAATACCCTATAGCAGTCAGTAAAACAAAAAAAGAATTATTAAGAGGAAAACTCCTGGTAACACGAAGGAAATAATCCCAAAGTCGCTGCAAGCAAAAGAAGTCAAACCTGGTCAAAGATTCTAGGTCTGATTCTTCTTTGGTTTATGGGTTCTCACTGTGGGTCTTAGTAATTATCCTTGGCAAGTTGTCAGGAAAACAAAGGAACAATTAATTTGAAAGTAATCAAAGAATGAAATTTACTCATGGCACAGAGTGATATTTTCCTCATTTTTCCTACATAGAAGACAACAGAAACCATGTATACAGAACAGCTTCATGCAATCATAAAAGAGAGGCACAAGAGCAGAGGCACAAAGGACCAGAGCTATAAAACCTAGTGTAAGTAAATCTGCCAGGTATTTTAGCTAGTGCTTTGGCACTGTGGGCATATGCCAAGCCCCTGAGGTGCCACAGTCTCTAGGAGCACCAGTCATTCTGAAAATCCTAAGTGGGAAGGGACGAGAGAAAAGCCAAAGCAGCATGTGCTGATTTGTATCAACACAGTCAAAGTAAGGTAAAGCCCTTGTGTTTGCAGGCAGGCTAATCTAACATTTCAAAGTGACCAAATGAAGTGTATTTTTTTTTTATTGCATCAAAACTAAATGACTGAATGACTGATTTTCCTTTTTTTTTTTTTAATTTATTTTTAATTGAAAAAGTTTTCAAAATTTGATCAAGTTTCATAAAAGGTTCTGTCAACCTCAGGTTGGACTTTTGATTTCTGTCTTATAATAAATAATCACTGTGCTCCAGTACAGTAAGTGGAAATAATTCAGTGGTATGTATATTACCCAGATTTTGTATATGTTGAATATTTAGGCAGAAGTACAAGAAAACTTGGTCATCATGAAATATTAATGTATAGTTCTAAATATTTAGCTTCTAGATGTTAGTGATGTTTGAAAAGTCATCATTATCATCTCTGCAGACAAAAAGTTTGTCACAAGTTTTCACAAAATCTCTTGCAAAAAATACTCGTAATATATATATATATATATATATATATATATATATATATATATGCATATACATATAAATATAAATATAAAGGGTGGATCATCTCAACCACAAAGCCTTCTCTTTGCCCAGCTGAAAAATCCCAGTTCTCTCAGCCTTTCCTCATAGAAGAGGGACTAAATACACGTCCTCACTCTTGAAAACAAAATATTGTTTCCCCACAGAGAACACATTTTTCCTTCTCAAAGGCTTTGTGGAAAGAGCACGTAAGCGTCATACAGTTGGAGGATTTTGACACTCAGTCCAAACTTACTCTTTTCAAACAGGCTGTGTCAGTATGATTTACCAAAGTACTGAAATTGTTGCAGCTTTCAGAAAGCAAGGTAAAATCAGACCCATCCTGAAAAGGTATTAGTGCCCTGTCGTTTATTGTATATCTGGAGTTGGTAACAGCAATGTTTCTTCATTCAGATACTAGTTTATACAAAATGACACTGGAGGGTTCTGTTACTCTCTGCTATTATGCAAAAAGTTACAAAGGTGTATCTATCTTTAAACTAACACAAAGTGGAGAAATATTCACAATGTTTCTCCTCATTGCCTCCTGATATTTGTAAGAATAATTGATGGATAATAATAAAGAAATTTGATGGATTGTAATAAAGAAATCCAGGCAAGTACTGAATTTCTTTTCTTATCAGTATGTCTTTTTTAAATTATAAATCACTTTAGTGAAGGGAGGAAAAATTGCCCAGATGTTGCATGCTGGTTGCTTATAGAATTAACTTTTTGTTTTAATATTTCTTTCCTAATGGTTTTAATAACAAAATCCACTGGATTTAATTTGATTGAGTAAAAATTGCAAACATAAAATTCACATTTAATACATTTTCCAGCACAAAATAATATCTTGGAAACAGGATAGATACAAGCAGGAGAAATGCATTATTTAGCTAATTTACCACCCTGATAGCTCTGTTCAATCTCCAGATGTAATCTCATAAAGTTTAGCTGCAAATGCAATTTTCATCCTATTAGTATTCTTCCTCATTCAGTTGGTAGAAATGTATGGTTAGTGACCATGTTTACATGCTTGATTTCTCCTGAAGCTGCACCAGTGTAAATTAATAACTGATGATGATTGGTGTCAGAGATCAGGGTCTGGCTGCCAGCATCATAAAAGAGCACAAAAAGCTTCAACATGGCATCATACCAACCTTGGGACCCATGTGTCCCCATCCTGGAGGCCCTGGCGGCCCAGGATCACCTTTAATTCCACGGTCTCCCTGAAAACAGTCACAGAAATGTCAGTCATCACCTAGTAAATGTAACATCTTCTATCTACTTACAAAGCAGTCAAACTACTGAGTTTAAAAAACAAGCCAAACAAATGCCACATAAATAAACAGCTTCTTTATACATAGGTATTAAAAAAAATAAAAACCCAAAATACAGGCACCCACATCATTTATGCTCTAGGTGAAGAATATTATTTCCCTAGAAAACATCCATGTGATCAAAATCACCAACAGAGTTAGGACTCTACTTTGCAGGCTTATCAGCTACAAAAAACAAACAAACAAACAAACAACTCCCCCCCTCAAAAAAAAGCAAACCCATTTGGAAACATCACCATTTTCCCATCACATTTTGCAAAGTCTTACTAGGATGGACAGGGAGTTTACTAATGGAACCATGATCATGATGCTTTTAACTGATACTGTGCTTGTTCTGACACTAGAGACATTTAATTTCCAGAACTGTCGAAGTTAGGCATTTGTGTAAACTAAATGAATTTTAATAGCATCAATATAGATGAATAAAAAGAACAACACCCTGTTTTTTTTTTAAAAAAGCCGTAATGTACATACATTTAGCTTGATTTCTGAAGGAAATGAGGCTTAAGTGATATACTTTGCCTGTGCTTCTGCTTGTCTGTGTTTGTTCTCTTTTTTTTCTTTCAGTACATTTTGAACTCATCAGTTGATTTCAGCCAAATTAATCAGAAATTTATGGTCCTTGACCATATTTTCAACAGTTTTGGTGATAGTTGGAGGTTGTGTAATGGAGACAACTTTTTGATATTGTCAGTTTATGCTTTTACTGAAGAAAAAAGAAAACCCATCCCTCAATCATCAGGCAGAGAAAAGGCAGCAGCCATCTGGTGAGGGGAAAATGAGGGTAACAGAGAGCCTGGTGCTGCCCCTAGTGCTGCGTTTAAACCCAGCAAAGGAGATGGGGAGTCAGGGGACATCAGTGATAGAGCGAATGCACAGGGACAGACGAGGCAGTTTTGTTTTCCTCAGACCATGATTGTACAAGTGAGGGAATAGGCACACGTTCAACACATGATTACTAGAAAAGTCCCATCCATTCCTTGAAAAGAAAATAGTGGTCTATAACTAACAAGTTAGAGATGTAGAATATTCTGATTTGTGTTTAGCTTGATATTCCTAAACCTATTCCTCTGCAGGCAAGCACAAATAAAGAAATGCACTGAGAAGCTGTTGATCATGCAATATATTAAAAACAAAGCAGAAGAAACTGTATTTCTTGACAGAATTAAAAAGAAATCATTATACAAACTCTTAATTGTACTTGTTTTTGCACATGGAAAAGCTGTAGAAAGGGCTGTGCCTGCAGAGGGAGCATTTGATCTAGGACAGAGGTGCAAGTATAAATCACAAATCGGAGATGTCACTTGAGTTGTGGTAGGTGAAATGAGACAACATATCAAAGAGATTAAAAAGGAAAAAAACAAACAGCATCTTCTACTGATTTTCTTTACATTCTGGGAAGAATGAGTGCAGTCATTATAGTGAATGCTTTTAGGTGCAATTCCCAAGGTTCAGTCTCTATTTATGCAAACATACTAGGGCCCAAACTATGTTCAGGTATGAGAGATTTGAAGAGGTGGGAACTCTGATCACAAAGGCTAAGGATCAGACTAAGTTTATAATGCTCTCCTTCCTGCTGTAACATCTAGCATTTGAATATCTTTCCTGTTTCATCCAAAGCACTAGACACTGGCCAGTTTGAGTCAGGACACAGTCATGGTATATGGATGCTCTTAGCTTTAAATTGCTGTGTCAGGATGGTTGGGTAACATAACACTAAGTGCCATGCTCTGTTGGGAGGAATTTTTTCCCTCAGATGACCTACGGCTTTTTTATCAGACCTTCCTTGCCAATGCAAAGAGCCAAGACATTGGCAATGTATCTACCTTCCTAGCTAGTACCTCCTATTATCAAAGGAATATTTATTTGTTCTCAGTATCCCCACAATCCCAATACAATTTTAAGCTGTTTGTAGGCCAACTCTTCATGAGCAGAAGTTGTGCAGAGCAGCCAAAGCCTCCCCAAAGCCTCCCTCTAAAATCTGCCAGAGATGTCAGAGCTAACAGATACAGATATTGCATTAAAAAGTACTTTTTTAGGAGACCCTGGAATACTGTGGCCTGTGAAACAGACTGAGCTGCTGTAGTGGAAACTGAATGGGAGGTTACCAAACATAAACGATTCCTTATGGCCCAGTACACCTAAAACCTGCTCTTAGAGCAGCCCTGACCAAAAACAGCCTAAGGGTGACCTGAAGTCATCTGCCTCTTCCTCCCATGGGTAACACAGTCTTCCACAGGGTCGTTGCAGGTGAAGGATTGAATTTTAGCCTCACATGCTTAGTTAATACCAGATGTCTCATTGAAAAGCTCTTTTGTAGAGCTTTATAGTAATCCTCACAGTTTCTGTATTTCCTAATTTAAAGAAAAAGGCTTTTATTTTGCTTTATGAGTTGTGAAGTGGAGCAGTTCTTTTTCCCAAGGTGACACACTAAACTGTCCTTACGGGAATTCATTTCAGAAACGATTAATACTGTTCTTTGATGAGGTCTAATTTATTTCCTGTATTGTGCTTGTAGACAAGCTTGACACCTTCAGTAAAACAGTGAACTAAGAAATAAGCAACTTATTGACTCAACTTTTTATTTCTTGCACTGAAGCAAGAAATAAAGAGCTGAGTCAAAACACTGTAAAATGTAGCATTCCAGTGTCTATTCTGTATCTTTTATTCAATAAAAAAACAAACATTAAATGGCCTAATGGTCAACCAAAAAGTAAATCTTGGATTTCCCAATATATATACCTCATTTACTGTGAAGGATGTGTATTTGATGCTGAAACATACAGCAGACACTGCAATACTCTCTTTAGTGAGAGTTAATTGATATAACAGTATTTGTAGGAACAACACATTATTTAAAAAAGGTATTACATCTCTACTATCCATATTTTAGTTCAAATATTCAAGCCCCAAGCTGCAAAAGTTGTTTATATTGCAACTGGATCCACCCCAAATGTTCATGCACAAGGGACTTTGCTAAGGATTTTGATAATCTTTCTGCTATCCAGTTACTTGCTTTATTTCTAGTGACGGGCTCTTGCTCTTCAATGTCTGTAACTCACGTCCTAGTTGGCAACAGTGCTTTTAAATCAAATTTTTCTTATATTCTGACATTATGTGCTTCTGTTTTAATGCTGCAGAACATAGGGCTCTGCCAAGACTGAATGCATCCCACATGTTCCAGTTCTGTTTTCATGTGAATTTGACCTCTGATACATAAAATTCCTGTTGAGCAGTGTGCACATATGTGAGCCATTTCTGAAAGCAGAAAGAACAGAGCTTTAATTCAGATGAGTGGAACATTCCTATATAATGATCCTCAAAGGAATTTCAAATTAACTAGTGTGGAAATTTATGAGCCTCTTTTATCAAATAAATGTTCATTTTTTAATATGCAGAGATTGTTGCTGCTCTTACATTTTTCTTTTTTTTTTGGGTTGTATAACAGGTAACCAATGCATTTACATTTCATTTGAAAAAAACAGAATATTTTCTATTTTATGAACTAAGTTCTAGGGGAATTCTTGCAATTCAAGTGAATTCTTTTTCCTTGTGGCACCTTTGCTACCAAGATGTTATGCAAAGATTAAAAAATCAGAATGTAATATGGGCAAAAAATCAGGGAATGAGAAGACATGTTTGTGTATTTACTTTCTTTTTTCCAGTGCACTCTTTACTATGTCTGCTGTGGGTAAAGAGAAGTAAATCAGACATGTTTTATCTTGGAATATTTTATGTGCATACATGGTAAAGTGGAAAGGAATAAAAAGATGTTTCTGAAGAAGGTTCCCAATTTCAGTCTGGAAAGGAGATCATAAGAATGGTACCTTTCCCTGAAATACTCCCTTATCAGAAGTGGCAGAAGTCTTAAAGAAAGTTGCAACCCAGATCACAAGTGACAGAAGTACAATATGATATAAAGTGTGTTAGAGGGGAAGAGGTGAATTTGAAGAACTGCCTTCCTAATGAAGACTTCCTATGGGAAGTTTGCAGGGTGAGATACACTGGACTAGTTATTTATACAATTTTGTGTTTCTTCTTTGTAAAGATAATAAGTTTATTTTTAAAATAGACATAATGTGGAATGATGGAGAAGTTTAAGAATTAGTGAATTCCTTTACTTAAAAGATTCAAGTGAAAAAGATTAAATACTTAAAAGATTCTCCTATATTTTCACAGGAGTTTTGCATATGTCTCACACTTATTTACTTTCTATCTTTTGTCTAAAAACTCCTACCGTTGGTCCCATTATTCAATTTCCAGGATGTCCATCATCTCCCGGTGGACCCTTGTGTCCTGGATCCCCCTATCCAAAAAGAAAAAAATTCAGAATTATATTAACTATATTCAGTTTTAACTTCAAAATTTTACAGAAAAGAACAAGTATTCGGTTCTTTCTTACAGTGACAATTTTTGACTAGGTAACATGAAACTAGTGTTTCTAGAGGAAGGTTTCACTACCTTGATTCTGACCTCTCTTACATTTCTGTTTCTCCCCAGCTGTGTAAAAGAGTTTGTTCTACCTTGACAAATAACTTGATGGCTTTAGTTTTCAGATGAAGGTCGAATGTCATAATTCACTTTGAGAGGCCAGATGCACCTGTGGCTCCTGCCTGCTTTCGCCCACAAGAAGGCTACATAACCTTGTTTCTGTCAGAGCACATAGAGAACAGCAAGGAAATTCAAAGACAAGTGCTGAGACAGAGTATGTTTAGAAAGTCTATAGATGCAATGGCACAGCACTTCAAAACTGCAAGTTCCATAGTCTGAAGTCTCAGGGAGAAACTTGAGTTTTCCACAAATATTACACAGCCCAACTCTTTGGTAACAGCTCTGGCAGTGGCTTTTCCAAAAAGCAATTAGGCTTAGAATTCATGTTCCTTATGTTAACCCTTCATGGAGCAAACTTTGGCTCCTTCTAGTGTTTAAACTTTGGTAACAGATGTTTCCCTTTACATTAAGGAATTTACTAAGAAAATCTAAATTAGCAATGAAACATTTGCAATTTCTCAGTAAGAAGAACATGCAGTATTTCAGGAAACATTCACTAGGGAATGCAATTAAATGCTCTATCAAAACCACTGAGCAACTGTAACCATGACAAAGAATTATTAGAAAAAACAGCTTTCTAATGTCACTGTCCCCATATTAGTAACAGCATAATGACTGTTAAGGGAAATAAAACTCCAGTCCTCAAACGTGGGTGTATCTTAAAAGAAATAAACTCCTCATGGACATAACCATGGCTGCCCAGGAGGTAAGACCTCTAGCAATCACTAATCACCATCTCAGATAATTAGAGATGTCCCAAAAAGACCTCAGACTCCCAGAAATAACTCCAAGCTTTGAGAAACATTCTCTGCATTAGAAATTTATCATGTCTGTCTTCTCAATTGCAGACACCAGGATGTTTTAGGAACAAAATTAGTAGTTATTGTTGTACTTTCCACAGCTGAAAGATAAAACAGACCTATGTAGCCAGTTACATTCTTGATAACTGTCCAAAACATAGTAGGTATTTGTTTAAATCAAAGAAGTTATGATGGAACTGAAGAGACAAAGTTTTGTATATTTTCTAAAAGTCAACTTGCATTTTATAATTACCCAAATACTCATTGTTTTTTCGACCAGCTACTGCCCATATAAGCCCTGCTCTAAAATTTAGTAAAGAATTTCAAAAGACTCCTACAGACTTCATTGGATTTTGGGTAATGACCCATCTGCTATGAAAGTTGTATGAATTGTACTGAACAGTATAATATCATATGGAATAAGGCAAGGAGCTCTACAAAGTTATTTTCAGCATGAATTTATTAATGAACAATCTTGACTCCCTTACTTGTCTATTTTAAAATGTCACAGTAACTGGAAAAACACAAAGAAGGGAGACTGATGTAATGAAACTTGTCATCATACAAGTTGTATCTTTTAGCATCTCACCTGTATTCTCCTCACATAAAGTTTGTCACATTATTATGGTTTGAAACCAATATAGGAGATATGAGCACCTCCCAATCTTCTTTTTTTCTTCTGCGTGGTTATATTTTTACTGCAGGTATACCCTGAGCATCTTGCATTTTTGTCTTTCTTTCTCCTCCATGCACAAGCAAGTCCAAAACACACCATATCCCTCTGTAATGTCCTATTGCCAGAATGTATATGTCATGTATATTGTATGTGCCATACCCTCCTGTACTTGTGGGGCGGGGCACATATATTTTTAAGGAAGAAGAAAAATGAGGATGAAATTGCTTCAGAATAATATGATACACATTAGTGATTCCACCACTCTAAAAACTAACACCAAAGGTAAAAAGTATCAACTAAAGTTGAAGTTACCTGACATGTTATAACAAGGTTAATTTAAGTAACAAAAGTACTTTATTATTTAAATATCATTGAATTTTCAAATATTTTTAAAACCTTCAAAGTTAGCTTTTTTTTTTTTTTTTCTGAATCCACCTATTTTACTCAGCAGGACAAATCCCACTTATTGCAAGTACATTTTTCCCATAGAGAAAATGAGATGGATGTACCCCTAGCAATCTTATATATGACATTTCATTTGAAGTAGTACATACGGGCCAGCTGTTCATTTGGAAGTGATATACAAACACTCATCACAAAAAAACCCAGATATAACACCCAAGAACTATACATAAACATATTCTTAAGGGGTTTAGTGCCATATTTTAAGAAGCAAAAAGCATAGCAAATTTGGGAAAAAAACAACTTCAAACTGATTAATTTCACAGGAGGGACCAAACAAAAACAGAAATCTAGTAAGTTTTTGGGTGTTTTTTAAACAAATGGCTTCAGGAGGAAATAACTAGGTACCAAGTTCAGCATGCTATTAAAGGGCCTGGCCTCCAACACTGTCTGTTAATTTTTAATACTTTTTAATCCTTATTTCTGAAATTCAGTATTTTTGTTCCTACAACAAGGAATTTTAAGTTCTTTAAATCAGATTATTTAAATTTTGACAGAAATGTACACTAGAAATTTCCAATCTCTGGTCTCTAGGAAATAGGTATCAGATAGTCACCTTTGGTCCAGGAGGTCCCCAAACAGATGATCCAGGTGCACCAGGGGGTCCTGACTTTCCGAGATCACCCTGTTACAAAATGGAATCATGTAGACTTAAACAGACAGTTTGACTTTCTGAACTAAAAATACCTACAATAGATATCTGCCTGCAAAACAAGCAATACTGTAAAAAATACTAAAATCAGCATATTGTTCTTATGATAGCTGCTCTAAGTTTAATGTTTTAAATAGCTATTGGTTGAACTGTGTCTTTGACTTTCTTTAGTTTTAATTTTTTTTTTGTCTGGTTTACAATCCAGTGGAATAACAAGAACACTTATTTCAATTTCCTTATAATTCATTCAGAGCTACACTTACAAAATATTACAACAGAAAGTTAATGATTCAAAGTAAAAATTTCCGAAATACACATGGTTAAAATCATTTGGACAATTTTAGTTTAGCTTATCAGTGCTCATGCATAACTATATGTAATTATATCTTTAACTATTCTTTTTCTCCTTGAGACTACTGTGTCATTTAGGATAGATGATGGAAATATTTCTGCTTTTCCTTTGTTCTGTTAAGTCTCTAAGCATCAGATGCTTGAGAAATTTTTACACTGCATAAGCTTCATTGATTTTTAAATAACATACAAAGAGAAGGGTTAACATGGAAGAACAAGCTTACTTGTGGTCTAGCTTGGCCTCTTGGTCCTGTAAGACCAATCATTCCTTTGGATCCTTTTTCTCCAGGGTCACCCTGAAGAAAACAAACTTTTTTTTCAATCACAGCAAAGATTCATTCACAGCTGCAGCTACACAAATAGCCCAAATCACAACAATAATTATTAACCCATAATCAGAGAGACGTTTAGATGCTCCACTCCAACTGAAATCCTGCTCATTTCTAGAATGTCCTAAATTATAAGAAATGGGAGATAAAAGTTGTCTCTCTACTAATACATCTTTCCAGGCTTTTAATTTCACATTAAGATACCTAACTATTCTCCTAATTTCTCTTAGCTTCTCTCTGTCTATCAACACACTAAGCTAATCTGTCACTTCTGAACTTTAACGAAAATTCTGAATTTTTATGAATGAATTTTTATACGAATGAAAATACTGATTTTTTAGGAAATCTCTACTGCTCTATTAACTTTAGACTCTGTGTTTAGAGTCTGATTTTGCTGCACGTGTTCAGGCTACAGAACACATTGCTCTCTCTCTTCAATCCTTTTAAATCATTAGCTAAAATAGACTTGATACTTACCATATAATGAAAGAAAAAGTAGGTCAGAATCCAATCTCTTACAAAAGCCTGTAGTATTTCCCCAGTATGCACATCAAGTCATACCTTTTGACCTACAAATCCTTTGCCAGGGGGTCCTTCTGGGCCTTCATCTCCCTTTTCCCCCTAACAGAGATTAAATGATTAGTTACTTTTCATGTAGTTAATTTTACTGATAGAGCTATGAGAAACAATGTTTGCATAAATATTTTCCCCAAAAATGTCAGTAAATATCTGGTTAATTTTTTTTGCCTACAAAGAATAAATTATTCTGTATTTTAAAACCCTTGTAATCTTCTACATTCATATTCCTTATTTTCATAGACATTTGTAATAGTGCCATTTGCAACTGCATCAATCTTTTTTAGGAAGGATTCCATGCATATACTTATAAGAGGAAGAGAAATGCTTGCAAACTTAACAGAAAATGTCTTGATGGACCAATTCTGAGAAGTAATTTTAGACAAGTCTATAGCCAATGGCCAATCCAGGCTGAAAATATTTGCCAGGAACATTACATTAAATAACTCAAAAATAGCCCACACAAAACATTCTGTTAAGGAACATTACCTACAAAATATTTATGCATAATACAAGCCAGATTAGTATATCAGGATACCTGTAGGTAATTCAGTGAGTGAAAGGTAGATTAAAATGAGGTTAAAATCCATTTCTGATTTGAACTGTTGATGAAAGTGATATTACAGAGCCTGTTGTTGATAGGCAACACTCTAGATCCCACTTTGGTGAGACATTGTCACACCTGCAAATAACTGCTGTAATATCACCATTCTACTCACTGCAGGCATCCAGCTGTTCTTTGCACTGCCCTGAATACCCAGGGGAGCTGCTCAGTACTACTATTTTTACCTTCAATAGCTTACAACAGGGAAGGTGACAGCACAGAATTAATCATCAGAGTAAAGGCAATATACAAGAGAAAAAAAACAAAAACCCAGCATGACCATCTGTAACTTTAACCCAACATTTACTCTTAATGCTGATGCACTTCTGATACACTTGAACCTTACTTTTTGAGTACGGGATGATTCAAATTTTAAAAATATAATTAAGTACCAACAGAAATGTTACATATTTTCTCACAGTGGAAGGCTTACTGTTTCAGTCTGGAGCTTGTCTGACTGGTATTTGCACTTTTAGGTGACAAAAATATGAAGTTGCATTCTTAATAGATATGTATTACTATTCAAATATTTTCTGATTTAAAGCCTGCAGTCAAAAATGCTGATTTGCTTACTCCAAATTATGTTTAGTTTATCAATTCTACATATCAGCCAGCTGCTACTCTCTTATAAGAGCTGCACAGTAGCCATCTGGAGTCACTTGAATTCTCAGCAGCAGTTAAAAATCATGCAAAGCACTGACTTTTGCTTACTCAGCAGCTCATTTTGGAAAGCTTTACAATTGACAGCTTTCATTTAATTTGCTCTAAATTTACTATTTTGGGCACTCTGCTTTGCACCCCTCTAAATTACTGTTGACCATTTTGAATTTATGCTTCTTTTTCCAAATGTGGTGGAGTTTTTTCTAGATCCTCAGAGCTTCCCTTGAGAACAAACAGCCCTGGGTTCAGCTGTTTGTGCAGATTCCTGCACCACAGTTGACAGGTTTCAGCCACAGCTCACCGCCCTGTGAGATGCCCTAAGTCCCACTGATGCAGCATTACTTCTTGTCTGTGTCAGGAAAGAGCCGAACAGGCCACGAGGAACAGGCTAAAGACATGAGCTATCTGCTCTCCAAGAAGATCATGAAATGTAACAGTAGTCAATTGCCCACAAAAGGCAGGGCTGCTTGCCTGCAGCTCAGTTGCTCATTCACTGTTAGAGTTTGTTGAACACATCTCACCCAGGCCCTTATCTCTGGCAAAAATATTGGCATATGCTTTCCTCAAGGGTGAACTCCACAGCAAACCTGCAAATAATCTGTTCTTCCTTCATCACCCTTTTTGTACACCTTTTACACGTGGCAAAATATATTTCCTTACCTTTTTCCAGCCCATTCTCTCCCTTCACCCCCTGCTCTCCTGGGGGTCCTGGTAGACCTGTATCACCCTTAAAGAACAAAAAATTGTTATGTCAGCCTATTTAAATAAATAATTTATTCTGTAAAATGAATCCAACAGATTGTGAAAATATTAATTAAAGATGAACAATATTTTTCCTCAAATAAAGTTTATTTCCAGTAAGTTAAATACTCTATAGAGATATTAATTTTTAATATCCATAAAATAAGTATTTGAAATTTCTCTCCAAGTTCCCCACCTACTTCTTAAATCTTGGATTTGCATTAAATAAATTTATATTTATTCAGTGAATAAAACCATGACTGAATGCTGTTTGTTATTCTGTGCACAAGAACAATATTATATGAATGTAATTTACTTGCTAAGTCAAACATCTGGGACTTAAAGGATGGTCAACCAAAAATGTCCAATAATTGACTGGACACTAACCCCTCATCATTTGTACAAACTGACTAAGGCGTTACTTTTAACATTTACCAGAAAGAATTGAAAGAATTCATAGGAAGCAGTCGTGCCAAGCATTTTTTTCATGATCCAAGAAAAAAAATAATTAAAAACAAGATATCTGTGCCACCTTACCTGATTTTGGAAGCCCTACTTAAGTCATTAAAGATATGGTTAACAGTCTTTAAAATGGCATCTGAAACCAAAGGTTTAAGTTTTTTACGTCTCTTCCAACACACAGGCAGTATGACCACCATCAGAAAAAAATGGGGGTACAGAGTTAGCAACCTTTTTAACAGGCTCTGGAAAGACCTCACTAGTTTAGAAAAAATTAGGGGAAAACTTTGTTTCAGTTATGGTAGTGGCAATGCTTTTACAACCCTCACTGAAATTCCTTATTTTGACCACAGTTAATTTATACCAAAAAATCTTCTACATGGTTTATCAACAATTAGTGGAAGAATTAAAAGACCATGTAAAGAACAATTAAAAATAAAAGCAGGCTCACTTTACATCCTGATGAGCTAATTCCTGGAAGTCCTGGTTCTCCTTTTTGTCCAGTGTTACCTGGTTCACCCTAGCAAGAAAACATCTTTAGTTCAATAGAGAAACACAGTTTAGCTTCATTGACTTCTTGCACAATTTAATTAGCTGCTTACACATAGAGGTGGATGTGATGACATTCTACAATTCTATGATCCTAATTGGTCAAGTTTTCAAATGGGAAATTATGTTCTTTAAAATCCCCTGTAACTTGTAGGACTGCATCTATTTTATTTAACCCTGCAGTGGGCAGAAAGTCAAAGTGAATCACTCCAACTTTCTTCCTTATGCTTCAATGCATTTTATTTTTTTACTTTACAGGACTATATCAAAAACTCTTCAGTTCCTGAATGGAAAAGTGAATCCAAATAAAGAAAAATCAGAGGTCCTGCTTAAGAGAAAGTTTTAGCCTCATAATTCTTTCTTCCTGTAGTTCTGAAACAGTTAAAGAGATAGGAATTCCATGTTTCAATTTTGCTTTATTGCCTGAAGAGAATTAACCTACCACATAACATGTTTCACAGGTACCTATTTTTCTCTACATTAATATTAAATATTGCTGCTTTAACTGCTGCTTACACGCCAAAATTATACCCAGAAGAAAATTACTGGTTTTCTCATGCTTTTTCTACAGTGTCTAATATCTTCCTTTCATAAATCAAGGTGATTGATTACTAAGCACACTTAAGATTTACAGTTCATCAGTTTATTCCACTTGGTCTTGTCATATTTCAGCAATTCCCCTTTCCTCATCTGACACTGTACCACTAGAGGCCTGGGCTTTGACAGCAGTAATTGTTTTTCTCACTTTTGTGTTCTCTTCCTACTTTCCCTCCTTCTGCAGTGCAGGGTCAGCTAAGTGCACTTCAGCTCTTTTTCCTGTCTTAGTCTTTCTGTCTTTGGTTTTGGTTCTTTCTCACGATGACCATCGAAGGCTGAAGGCCAGGCTGAAGGTGTGGTGGGATTAGCCTGAAGTCTCAAAACCACCACTGAACTAAAGCTAAACTGTTGGTAAAATGATTTACTTGAACACAGCATACATGTGGCACCAAACTTATTGGACACAAAGATGTCTGAAAGATCCTCTGCTTAAAAATATGTGTTCCTTTAGAACCAGAAGTTCATATTCACAAAGGTTAAGGGCTGATCCTAAGCAAACAGAAGCCATATGTTTCATTTGGGGAAGATCTTGATAACATAGATGGCTTTCTCTCTAAGATTCAAAAGGAAGTATTACCTCCAATGAAGTTACATTTTCTTCTCATCAAATGCACTTTTGAAAAGCCTGGAAAAGATACTTACTGTTTCGTGACAGTGCTGCTTTTAAAAAACAATGTCTGAGCCATTACCTTTGGTCCTGGCCAACCAGAACCTTTAGAGCCTTTTGGCCCAGGGATTCCTGGTGGACCCTGTATACCCTAAAAAGCAAAATAAGTGAGTTTTAGTGCATTACACTCTTCCACATCTGAAAAGCACCACATGTATTAATCTTTCAGTTAATAACAATGTTATTTTATCTTTTTAAGAAATATTCCTTCCAAAATTAACAGAACCCAGAAAATATTTTAAAATGTTTCAGTTTATCCAACTGCTAAAGGGTGTGTTCAAGTTTCAAAGGGCTTGACATTCAGAATTGGTAGGTATTTAGCCTTGTAAAATTCATATGCATAATAAATCACCATCAAAGCAATGCTATCTGATTCACCTCCTATGCAAATTATTATGCAGATTAGACCAAATTTACATTTGCTTGATTCTAAGACTATTCAAATCATTCAAAAACTGTTGTATTTACAAGCTTTGCTTAAAAACTAGTTTGATAACTTTAAAAACGAAAAATCACTATGAGATTTTTAATGTATTTACAGTAAAATTACAGCTCTGTTAAAATATAAAATGAAAATGTTATGCAAATGTTCGTTACATGTCCAAAATGTAGACTTACTTGCGCTCCTTGAAGGCCTGATCCTGGTGGTCCCTGTGGTCCTACTTGGCCTTGTTCACCCTACAGAAAAGGTATTCCCAAGAACTAAATTGCAACAGTCCATCCTATCTGATTAACATATTTAAACTAAACACAGAGTAGCAGTCCTTAAGCTCTAATATCTTGAAGTCTGTCACTTCTATTTGAATTAAATCTATTCAGAATACCTGGGACTCTGCCTATGACAACTGATCTAATAAAAATAATATCCTTTCTTCCCTACAAACTCTATCGTGTTCATAACATTAGATGATCACACCTGTAATTTTATTATTAGAAGGATCCATAGCTCATCTTTGCATACTGAGATTGATTTTAAAGATCTTCTTGTGCAGAAATATAGACAGTTTCTTGCATAACACTCAGAAGAAAAACTTGCAAATGTAAACACAGCAGCTGCAGAGTATATCAAAAACCTAAAAATATCAGTGTTTCTTTGCCTGTTCCAGGTCCATTAGATTAGATGAGTCAGGGATTTTTACATTTTAATATTTATTTTAAAATTAAAATATTTTAATTGAAATAATTTAATTTAAACATTCTATTTAAATATTTAATAGAAATATTTTATTTAAATAGAATATTTCTCTAATCATTTTAGAAGAAAAAAAAAATATATTTCTTCCCTCATACTCCCAGCTGCATAGAATATAGTCCTTAGTGCTCTAAGTTAACATTAACAGGCTCAGCTACTTGTATTGCTGGAGCTGCATGGAACAGCGTAACGTAGCTGCTCAGATCCAGTTAAAATATACCTTTGTATAGTTATGATATTGTAAAAAATTAATCTTAATTTAACTATAAATATAATTGATTATAGATATGATTATAAATATAGCCTGTGCCTCACCTTGTCACCTTTGACTTGATCACCATTATCTCCAGGAGAACCAGGGACACCTTGAGAGCCTTTTTCACTCTAGAAATCAATGACAGTTTTGAAACTTATATTTAGAAACTTATAAAGAACACCATCTTAGACAAACTGGTCATCACAATGTGGATAATGAGGAAAAAAGTATTCCTTTACAAACAAACTAGAAAAATAATCAATGGAATTACCAATATTAGAGAAAAGAAATTGGTTACAATTCATAACATACTTCATCTTCACTCATGTTTTTGAACAGAGGACTTCAAAAGGAGAAAATTAAATATTAGGAGGAAGGAAGTTATATTTTGAAAACATGACAATATGCTCACTAGTCAGACAGATCAGTTCAGAACTGAGTGCAAAGATGTGACTGATGCCTTTTCCATAAAAGGAAGAAAAATTTTTGCTTGGTAATTCAAGGCTCTAGAGAATCTTGAAGCAACTAAAACAGAGGGATGTATTTTGATGGGAAGCCCAGTTATGATTAATTCATAATTTTTTTATTGTTTGTACATATTTTTTAAGAAGTTGACATGTACTAACCTAGCAAACACCCTAAATGAGATAACTGTCCTCAGAGACTCATACAACTCAGCTTTCAGTTTCCCAAAATGGTAAGGCAAAATGAAAGCAGTTGCTGAATATCTTCTTCCAATACAGAACATAAATAGCTCAGTAGTTTCTTGGAAGACAATTTATCGCACTAATGCTATCAAAAGAAGTTCTCTTATTAAACACATAAATGATAGAATCATTAACTTACTACTGGTAGAGGGGGACTGTACATTTTTTTTTGTAATTACCTGGATAGAATTTCTGAAATCAGTGGGATATTCTGGGAGCACAGTGATTCAGAAATGCAAGATCCATCATCCAGCATTTTATACCAATGGAATTATCAGTGGCCTTAAATAACTTCAACACTATTGCAAATTTGGTCCACAATGTTAAAGAAAGTAATTTCCATAAAACTACTTTATCACCTTGAATGCCCTGTCCTGTTGAACCTTTTTCACCTGGTGAACCAGGAGGGCCAGGTGGTCCCTGAAAAAAAAAAAAAAAAAAAGAAAAAAAAATTAAAACTATACCAGCAATTCAATTTTTTATAGAAATTTTGTGTAATTTGCTAGTACAGTATTTTGCAACACTTATGACACTTGTAAGTGAAAATGCTTCCACAATATCTGACTGAGCCCAAGCAATTAAAATTAACTGTAGAAATCATTAGTTGGGTCATTTGGAATACAATAAGTCAATGCTGAATTCATGTGAATTACATAATTAATGTCTAAAGAATTAATGTCTTACAACTCAAATGAATCTACAGATTTATTTATAAAAAAATTGTATTACAGTGAAATGTATTCCCTATAATTTCACATAATTTCATGATTTTCACAATAAAAATCATCAATTTGGACATATTTTTATACATAATGACAGCTTATATATGCAACACTAGAGAATGTTAATTTTGACTTAAACAAATACAGAAATAAGTATTTTTCTAACACTTTCTGTCCTCTTAAAAACTCAGCTAACTTTCAATTTTTAGAGTTAGCAAGTATTTTTTAAAGATAATCTTGATTAAACAAAAAGTTTTCACATATTTTTGTAAGAAAAATAGTCTTTCACAAATGCAAAGTAACTTTCACAAATACTAGAATTAATCTAACACCCATCTACATTTGTGGCTTCATATGAACAAGAAAACCATACATTTTATACATTTCAGGAAGAAAAAGCAGCCATTGAGCATTAAATCAAGAGCTTGCTGAAGTTCTGTAATTCAGAAAATAAAGATATAATTAAAAGCATGTAATTTGGTCCTTTTTGGGACCTTTTTGGGTCCTTGATGGGACCCAAATTACACATAAGAGTTGAGGGATCTTTCATCTCTTATTTTCATATTCTTAAAATTTTACTGTAGACAATTTTTAAAGATTATCATCTACTTAAACAAGTAGGAGTACATACATACATATACATATATACACATATATACATATACATATATACACATATACATACATACACACACACACACACACACACACACACACACACATATATATATATATATATATATATATGTATATATAAAAGCTCTTCCCAAAACTGACTTAGATGTGGTTTTATTCTCCTGCTTGGATAAGCCACTACAAGCAGCTACTCATGTATTGGGCTGGAATAGCTTGTGCTGCTCCAGACTAGGTACAAGGTGGTTATGGAATCATGAAATCAGTAGCCAATACAGCTACTGACAATCAATTACACTCACTAAGACTTATTTTGTTGCATTTAAATTCCCAATACACATATCACTGACTTACAGGTAATCCTGACTCACCAATTTCAGGAGGTCCTTGCAATCCATTTCTACCTTCTCGACCTTCAGCACCCTTATGAAAAAGAAAATTAGAAAGTTCAGTCCTAATTTAACTTGGTACTTTAGAAGAGCATAGCATTTACATATAGATGACTTCATGGCATCACCACAAAGGCTTGAAACCTAATGTGCAACTTCTAAAGGAAAAAAATCCCATACATGATGTTTTAGAAACATTTGAAAGTACCTTTCTATTAATACTTGAAACACTAGATTGCCTTCCAGCACTCATAGGGGTAACTGCTTAAAATTGCAAAGCCTAAGAGATGACAGGGATGAGGGAGTTAACTCAGACTAAATTTGGCTGCAGTACCAAAGGAGGAATGCTCAGGTGTGAGGGATGCTCACTGTAGCCTCTCTCTAGGTACTTGAATTGAAACCTGCTTCAGTGGAATATGGGATTGCATGGGAACTCCAGCAGCAGTACAGTTACTACATCTTCTACTTACAAGGCGTCATAATCTTCACAATTTCTCCACTTTACTGAGGACTGTGTGCTTCAAGGATAAGGGCACAGAGGATTTTAATCTTTCTATGAAGTAGTAAAGAGACAGGGAGTGATATTTCTTCTTCATAAATTATTTCCCTTCCGAAAGGACTAAGTGTTGCCTTTTACATGGCAAAATACTGGTTTCTGAGCTCATAAACCCTCTCTGTTCTGGAGTCTGCCCTACTCTACAGAAAATATGCAGGAATTCAATGAATGTACAAATTAGAGCACTAAAAGCAAAAAAGTATAAGTGTGTCAGATGGTGGCATTTGGATCCAAAACGGGAAAGACGGCATAAAGCTACATTAGAGACTTGGCGCCAGAACTAGAGTGAGGTCTAGTTCTGCCCAATTTACATTTCTTGTCTGACTCTGAGATGCAGGTCTCTGACAAAACTCTCATAAACTAAGGAGTTGTGTTTCCTATGCAGATGCTTTTGTAGTTTTCCATGAGAAGATCTGGCTGGCCAGCATAGGCAGACATGACTTTACCAAGACTGGATTCCACCTTCTTTTTGCAATAAAATGAGGAGGAGGAATGAAAGGCTGCATGACAGAATCTTGTAAGAATATCTGTTCCCTAGTGAATGACAAGGCAAATCTCTCACTTGACCATATATCACAGTGACTGAGATGCATTTCTGTACCTTCAAGTGTGGTTTACTCATCAGTGCAAGCATCTGCTAGAGCTTGAAAATTATCTCACACAGTTAACTGCCATTTAAATGGCATTGTTTCTGACTTCTATCAATAGGATCATCATAAAATTCAAGAGCTGCTGGAAAAGCAGGTCTTTTATCTCTATCCTATGTGAATACAAAAACCTGTCAATCAGTTTTACATTTAGGTGACAAGAGTTTGACTTCGATTAAACTGTAGATGAGAAATTTCATTCAAAAAAATGACTACCCAGAGCGATCATTTAACAAACATATTTCTGAGAGTTACCTTGGGTCCTGGATCTCCAATACCAGAGGGTCCTGCAGGACCATATGGACCTGGAGGGCCTTGTACTCCCTAAAGAGAAAAAATGGAAAGAAACTATTAATACGAATAGAACTTTAACAAAGTTTTTCAAATTCTGAAAGAGTGTATTTCCAAAGCCTCATTTAGGGCTAGAGAAATACATTTTTAAACTAAAGATACCAAATAAACAAAACAAAACAATATAAACCTGTCTTGAAGAAATATGTTTAGATTAGAAGCAGGGTCAATACCCTGGCTATACAAGATATAATAATTTCATAAAGCCACTCTTTCATATGCATCATGAAAGATAAAAAAAAAAATTGCCCTATCTTTGGTCCTGACTTCACCCAATATTTTGGTGCTTCCACAGACTTTTCTTGAGAGAAAGATGGATATTTGGAAATGAAGCAATGCCTAAGCTTCCAACATTGCACTCGAGGTTCTTGCCACAACAAATGTGTGCACAGCATGACTGTTGTTCCAACTGCTATCTTTGGCTACAGCTCTTTCTTCTTATTCTCTCTTCTGGATACTGTGTTTCTAACAAAGCCAACACAGCCACATAGTTACTAATTTTTTTTTTATCAAAATGTGTTTGTTTTGTGGGAAGGTGATAATTTTTTGCGGATTGAAACTTTATTTACTTAGAAATTTTCTATGCTGAGTTCTGCAACCTTTCAATGAGAATTTTGCACTTGAGAAGTCAATAGAAATGTAAAAAATTACATTTCCTCACAAAATTAATCAGTTTTTACTCAGTCAAAGAATGAAGCTAAGATGCAGAAATGTAAAGATGGAGCAGAGGTAAATAAACAGGCTATTCTTGAAGCTTAATTTCTGATAACTATGCACTTGTAGTGCTACAACTGCAGCTTTAGATATAGAATAACAGAATTTGATGCCTGGACTTAAATTCATTCCACTACAGAACAGTATAATAATTTGGAAATAGCTATGAAATTTAAAACTTATTCAAAATGTAATATTTGCTGGCACATCTTCATAATGCAATGAATCAATACAGCACCTGGAGAAGTTATGTCTTAAAAGGCAGAAACAAAACTGCTATCACTCAGCAGAATAGCATATTTCCACGTAGGACACTGATAGGGTATTAACAACATTGATATTGTGTTAATGTGGATTCTGTGCATGCAACTATTGCAAAAATACAGAACATAGCTAAAAGGTCGACTGTCTTCCTAGGCAGAACTTATTGTTTGGGTTTCCTAATAATATTTTCATGAAACCTTTGGACCAGAGTCACAATTCTGTTCATCATATCATAAATAATGCAATTTTTACTGATATAAAGCAAATTACAAATTTATCAGTTTTCCTCATACCTGTGTTTTTCTTGATGTGTTAGCTTGAAACTGATCAAACAACAACAACAACAACAACAACAACAACAATTCCTCAAACACCCATCTTCTATGCTTCCTACAGCCTCGTGCCCATGAAGTTTTGCCTTTCAGCCCATACGCTTCCTTGTCCCAGCACCAACTCTGGCTTCAGTACCTTCCCACTTGACAAGCCACATTAACAGGTTCAGCCCCATGCAGCTTCAGGGCCTGAAGACAGTTTAGGATGGACAGGGATGGATATACCCACTGCAAGAGGTGCCAGAGAGAGAAAGGAACAGGCACAGGCTGCTGTAAGACAAGGCAGTATGCTAAGTATTAGCTGCTCCAATTCCCAATCTTTGTTTCTTCAATGGAGAAGACAGAGTGGGATTTCTGTTGTGCCAGGATGTATGAGCATGCTCCACAAAATGAATTCAAAAAATACATAAAGTTGAAAATATATTTTAAAAAATATCCATGAGAAAAAAAAAAAAAAAAAAAAAATGAGCAGCTGTATACAGCACTGCTATGCCCTGGGCACGACAAATGCCACTCAGCACATTGCCTCCAGCTGATAAATCAAAACCCCTGAAATGGTGTAGGAACTTGTTGCATGCTGAAAATGGTATTTTATAAATATAGGCTCATCTCTCAGCTGAAACAATAAGCCAACCCCTTTATTGTGCTTGGGAACTGCTCTCCAATTTTTTTTTCCTGTCACCCAAAAGGACATTGTGTTTCCTGTCTATATTGACAGTCCCTGACAGAATTTCCCAAGGAGAGTAACTCTGATGGATGTTTCCTATCACAAATAATTCACTTCTCTGCAAGTTCACCCACATGATAGAGCCATACCTTGAATACACATGGGAGTCCTGCTGAAGTTAATATTGTTCCAAAAGCTCTATTTTTAACAGTGATAAAAACACTACAGAGTTTTCCTTCCAATAACTGGTGTTATGTACCTTGAAAGAGCTGTTGCTGTAGGTATGGTACTGGGGTAGGGAGAGTAAGAAGCCTTGTGATAAAGGTCATGTAGGGTAGTATGAAAATGTTGTTCTGTGAAACACGTTTTTATGGATAGAAGAGAATGCCTGAATATTAAAGGAGAAAGAAACTCAATCTTCTAACAGACAACATGCAAAACTTGGAAACTTAAATGATTCAGTCTGTTTTAAAGACTGAATGTTTCAAATGTCAAATGGCTATTAACAAATCTGGGTTTTATCTTCTGTGGTCCTGGTGCAACAGGTAATGTGGCATTTATGAAAACTATGAAGTTCTGGCAAGAATATCACCTTATGTCTACATGTAAAAAGAAAAGTCTGCTTTTCCAAAAAGCTTTTTCATAATAATTGTCTTTGTTTAATGCTTTGCTCACATTTTTTTCCTCCCCTTATTGTGATTTTCCTTCAGGTGCCATGTCTTAAGCAATGGGAAGGAAAATTACACTTGTTCTGAGCTTAATATTTCTGCATATTAAAATTGTAGCATTTTAAGCCTGGAACATACCTAACAGTCTAACCCAAAAACCCCACCATCCACCCACCCTCAGTTGTTCATTATGTTAGGATGAGTTCCAGTTAGCGCCAATCCTTTTCAGAATGCCCATATATACTGTAAGGAACACAAACACACTGTATTTCAGTCTACAATGTGATAATGATTAAGCAACAGTAAAAAAAAATCTTTTAAATTTAATGTTTTTATCTTTAATTTAAACATTGGCAACAATAATGCAAAGAGATTTAAATATTTTAACAGATATTATTGATATTTTGTATTTCTTAGTTGAGATATCTAGGAACTAAACTTGTTCATAGGAAAATTGCACTTTTTCCCAGTCTTCTGGGAAAGTTGTTACTTGCCACATAAGTAAGGAAGGAATTCATATGTCATCAGAGAAGAAAGAGAAGAAGCAGATCCCTTAGCAGTTTGTTCTGGGAAATGCATTCAGGAAAATATGCAACGATGGATTTTTTACAGAATTGTCCCAGGATGATTTTATGGGAAAAAACTGCTTTGAATATCCACATTCAAACTTAACCTTTTCCTTAGAAGTTTGAATATATGTCTGTTCATAAAACTTTAGCCTTTAATTGAAAATCTTGCTACATAAATCAAATTTTCCAGAGAGGTTCCTTACTACAGCAGTGGGTTTCAAGAACATCATTCTCAGCATTTCCATAAAAATATATTGTGATTTCTAGAAACATGCACTTTATATCTAGTAGCGGGTTCAAGAGTTTAAATAAACGCAAAGTCAATTCTGAAACAATAACCGTAAGTACTCCCTGCTCATCACTTTTTTATGAGTAGAACACAGGTCATAACCAGATTCCATGCCTCAATTTTGTAATCTGTAACCATATAATTCAGTTTGTAATTTATTCGCTGAAATTTGTGAATTTCACTATTATTGTCCTCAATGAAAAAAGAAAATCTTCAAAAATTACCTTGAGTTTACTCTTATGAAACCTTACTGGTGCTATAGCATGGAATACATTGTTGTTGGCTTGGGTTTTTTAATATAAATATTAGTTAAGAATCTGAAAATAAATTACAAGCAGACAAAAAAAAAAAGTCAACTAGTCTGAGTAAATCAATAGATATTTGCATGTCTAAAATAATTTTTTTATCCAACACTGAGAATACTAGGAGACCCCAATTTAGCTTTGCAAAAATGCTATGTTGATTACTAGAACTCTGTTTTCCATAAAATTCATGGTGATACTCTTTCCTTCCTGGAGAGGAAATCAAGATGAATTAAGTCTTTCTGTCTTAGAATGTTGGATTTTTCTGGGGTTGTATTGCTATTGAAGGGCAAAGCTGTCTTTTAATGTGAACACAACAATATGTTGGTAAATCCAGCAAAAGACATGAAGTAACCAGTTCAGATGCTTTTTAATTGTATTAACCAACTGAATTAAGAGGTATGTAGAAGCTAAGTAGGAAAATGACAGAAATCAGACCACTGGGAAAGTCAGACAATAGATGGGATTCTCACTGGATAATGTTTATGGTCATTACTGCTTATGATAGACTGCATTACATTAACAGAGCAGAACCAATTGTAGCACGGCTTTTCTCTTTGCCAACTTTCTGCTTCTTCTATTTTTAGTATTTTACTAAGTGAGATAGTGTCTTCTGTGTTTTGGAAATTGTTGAATCATCCAGCAAAATCATATCGTGGGACATTCTTGAATTCTTAGTGAGACAAGGAACCCAAAATTTGAGTTCCTTGCTCATATAAGCTGCAGTATGACAAGAGTTGAGTGTCTCTACCTTAGATCCAGGGTTATAAATTAGTGTTCTGCAAATTCAATTAATTATCTCTGTGTGAATTTTTTCCTATTGGTTTACTTTGTAATTCTCTTTAAGTCTTATAGCTGAATGAGGTGCACTTTGATTCAAGTTTTTATTTTATGTTACAATATAGATAATATGTGATGGCTAACAAAGTTGAAGAGTGCCTTAAAGTGAAGCAAATGTCTAAGAAAATAAAAAGCATAAATGTGAATAGTATTTCTTTTGGTATTTCAAATTACTGAAACAGACAAAACAGCATAGAATTTGGCTTTAAAAATAGTTTTCTTTGATAAATTTAACATCTTTGTATGAAACTTGTCAATGGGCAACAGAAAGTCAGTAAACCAGGAAACAAGCAAAAGAATCTTTGTTCTTTGCCCAGGATTTGCTCTGGAAACAGGGCCAAGTTGTCTAGTTCAGAAGATAGGAGATACACAGTAAAAATTGCCAGTTCCCAATTCCTAACTCTGTTTGAGTGAAGTGCCCCATAACCCTCTAGTGTTTTTCTCTTAAAGCCATTAAATACTGTGTTGCAAGTTTACTGTTAACATGTGAAGTGTGAACAGTTTAGCATCGGTTAAATGGAAATGTATTTAGTCAGGTAAGTTAGTAATAATAATAATAATAATCATGCTTTTATGGTTTTTAAAACAAAAATGGAGCTCAAATGTCTCATTTTAAATGCCTCAGCCTCTTTATGGAGAATGTTTATGGTAATAAGATTATTTAGGTGGTTTTGAGATGTTAGAATTTAGCAGAATTGCAAATAAAATAAAAAATTTTAAAAATTTGCATAATGGCAAAACCTGGTTCTGGTTAATGCCACACTGAGCTGCCTTCTGGGCAGGATACAGGTTGTTCAACATATTCACACATGGTTTGAAAGAAGGTGGAAGTAAAGTGAGGAAATTTGCTTGTATATTAAAGAAGTTATTAAAGATAAGGATTGATTATGAAGCACATTAGAAAGACTAAGAGGTTAAGGATGTGATTCAGCTCCATATGACAGCTCCTAAACTTTCATGTCTACATGGAAACAGATTGGCTGAGTTCCTGTCAGTGGAAAGCTGTTCAGTGCAGGCAGCATGACTTAGAGAGCTTCAACTCACTACTGACAACACAATAAAGCAGTATCATTAGAAGGAAAGTATTATGCAGTCAGTGAAACTTCACATTGAGAGATTAGCCAGCAGCTTGAGAACAAGAAAATGCATATAGAATAATAGAAGTAAAGAACGAGAAGTTCCTTTAAGTAATTTCTTGGATAATGTTTCTGGACACCACACTACTTTGCTTCAGACAAGTCAAATTGAATTAGTTGATGGTGCAATGCCACCAAGCCTCTCCTGCTGGTGGCTTCCAGAGCCAGTGGCACCCAGACAGCACCCAGATGACACTGTCCCCACCTGCATTTGCCACCTGGCACTGCAAAGTGAGAGGATTCATCTGTACCCATAACCGGCATTACAGAGGTGTGGGATGCACTGACTCAGCCAGCTACATGAGTGGACTGTACACTCCACAACTGAGACCCAAACACTATCTGTAGGCTGAGCTTGATCTGGAGTTCAAATTTTGAGGAACTGAATCTACTCTTTCAAACCTTAACATGGCCCAGTAACAAAGAATAAAAGTTCAGCAGTGGTGTTCTGCGTTATGTCACACCAGTAGCAATGTCACCAAGAGGAAGTCGCCAGTTCAATTCAAAAAGTAGAAAGTATTAGAATGGAAAGGCCAAGGAACTGCACTAAGAATAGATTTATTTATTTTATCAAAGGCTATTATAAATAACTGCCACTTTTCAGAGATATTGCATTATGTGTCATGAAAACTAATTTTAAAAAAGCAATTTAATAATCCTTTTGTGAGGACACAAAATATTGGAAAGACTGCTATGTGTCTGAACCAAAAAAGGCCTTGACCTTTACTAGCTGAATGGCTGTTTATTAATCTGAAAACAACCACTGATTATCTGTACTGATCATTAAAACATTTTTCACTCATCTCAAATAAGCTCCAAAATTCCAAAGGTTAGCTTTGGCATTAGGTATGGACAAGAGAAAACCCTTAAACATACATATGATTCTTCTATACTCTTTAAGTATAATTATCTAAGTGTATTAGCTAAACTTGTCTGGCAGTATTTTTATTATTATAGATATTTGAGCATAGAAAAATCTTGACTACAGACTTTAAATAATAGGCTGGGGAGTTGAAAGCTGATAAGAGAGGGAAGTTTCTCATTCTTACTGAAAATCTGCAACTAAAGCCTAACAACAGACCATAAATATTGTATCCATGTGGATGGATTCTAGAGAAAGATGTATGTATTTTACAGCCATGAAAATATGTGAAGGGACTGACAGGAGGACATACAAGATTCAACAAATTTGGTTTTCTATGTAATAGAAGTATCTGGTTCTACTGTCTTGGACTCATCAGTGTGAAATGACAAATAAAAAAAATTACTGTCATTTGCTGTGCTGAAGTTAGAGAAGGACATGATTTTTCCACCACATGTATGAATAGTTTCTTTCAAACTTCATCCTAATTCTTTTTCCACTTCTGAAGTACTCTGCAGCAGCTTTCCCAATCAAACATTTTTTTTGAGAAGATGAAGAAATGAGAGGTATGAAAAAGCATTTGTCAGGAGGAGGAAAATCATGACGAATGGCAATATTCCAAACTTTTTATAATAAATATTTCCCATATCTAAATTAATTTCTGTGAATTTCCTAATTAAATTGTTGCCTAATAAACAAAACATGAGTGTTTATATAGTGCACCTTTTACAAAGCAGCTTTGTATGAATTAATTTGTATAACTTATATTGCTAGCCAGGTGATCAATAATTCTGTCATAGAAAGTCTCTGTATCAAACGGATAAATGGAAGATCTTTCTGTATTGAACATTGATGTTAATAACTCTTCCATGGGCAAGACAACCATATTCACATAAAGAAATTTCCCAAAGTTTTGCAAACCAGAAACTTCCTAAATTAATCACACACTTTATCCAACTGGTTTTGCTTGACAAGGTATAGTCATTAAATTATCTATTTTAAATATCACTAAGGCATTAATTGTCATAAAATCTCATACCTTGACCAATTTCAAAGTTCTCCTGAGTTTCTACAGCACATGAGCAATTAAAAATTATTATAAATAATCAGTCTGAAGGTTTTAACCTTCATCTAGAAATACTTAAAATCTTTAAACACAGGCATTGTAGGCAAAAACATTCTAGAAAGAAAGCTTCCCAAGTGATGGCAAAAGTCAAGACATATTCAGGTGATTGAAATTCTGACATAAATGCTGCGGCTCTAGGGAGGTCCTTGGTTGCATCCTATTGTGGATGTTTTTGGAGAAATGTTCTTACAAAATGTTCTTGGAGACCCAGATAAGAAAGTGGGTGCATGTGCCAACAATACCAAGCCTTCATCACATGATGGTGCACCACCCATGTGGGGACATTATTGCTGTGCAAATAACACCACTAGTAAAAATGCTACTGACAAAAAAGGACGGTAGAGTATAAAGATTCTACAGAATTTCTGCATCCTCTCTCCCTATATAAATAACATATTCATTGACACATATACAACTACATCTTACCTTGTTTCCTTGCATGCCTTTTGGACCTTGCTGACCTGGATCTCCCCTGATACCCTATGAAAAAGTCAAAGCAAAGAATGAGCTGCCGTTGAAGACATGTATAAATGTTAGGGTTTTATTTCCCCTGAATGGGGTACATTATAATATAGCACAATTCTAAGCTCTAAAGGACAAGAGTTTTCTGCATCATACCCTGTGAAGTGCCCAATATATTGAATATTATTAATATTTAAAAACCAGTGCCAGCAGAAAAACATGGCTGTTTTTCACAGAATTAACAGGTTGTATGCACAAGAAACTTACAGAATATAATCTTTCCTTTTTATTTGGTAGCTTTTAGTTCCCTTACCTGAGGTCCCCAAGGTCCCGTAGGGCCCACAGAGCCCTGCAAACCCTGAGGAAAAATTAGATTCAATTATCAGATTTAAAGGAAATTTCAGTCTACTTTCAAATGTCAAGCACTTGACATGTACATGTAATGGGTCAAATCTCTGTTCAAGCACTTTCTAGAGACTTTATCCTCTCACCAGAGTACTGCTGCTCTCATACTGTGTTCAGTAATTGCCTGTAACATTCCACCCTCATTATTTGGTTAAAATGATTTTCATATACAAAAAGCATAGTGAATGTCTAATTAACATCTTAGTTATTTGATTACGAAGTTTTTATTTGCTACAGGTTTTAAAATTTAATTCCTACAAGCATATTAGATATAGAATTCTTAATAAAACTGCTGCAGTGTCTATACCAGAATAGCTTCAGGTAACTTTGTTTCACTAACTCAAACTGCTGATGAGCTGCCCCACAGAATCACACTAATAGTTCACAAAACCCATTAAAAATGCATCCAAAAAGTTTAAAATGCCATTTTAATACATTTAAAATGCTTTTTTATTCCACTAGTTGTGATTTCTCCATTTAATGAGTTCTTACCACTCACCACCAGTGCAGATTATTCAAAGATCTTCCTGCTTCACTGTTTTTTGTTTAGTCACCATAATGCATATTCTACAGAATTTCACTTCCACTTGAGTCAATACTCAGTTATAATTTATTTTTAAAGCAAAAATAGTTTTGAGCAGATTTACTGTTTTTTAATGTCTTTTTTCTTTTAATTAGTAACATTTCCATGGCCAGAGGCACAGGTAGACTGCTGCATTTTTCAAGACATGTCACATTTTGAACTTCTAATAGCCTTGACAAATTTAGCAGTGATACCTATGCACACACTCCATCAACTGCCCCCCCCTAGGGACACAGAGTCAGAAATTTTAAACAATTCTCTGCTCCCTGGCATTTGCTTCCAGGCCAAGCATCAGAGAGAGAGATAACCCCACTGAGTTCCAGCCCATTTCCAGCCCGACTACACAAGCAATGGATGGTACCAAGAGCGATATGCTGACACACTGATGGCTACTTTTGGTAGCATACAAACGTATGACTTGACTCAGTTCTGACTTCAAAGCCAAACAGAAACTGTCTGAATTTCAAGCCTGATCAGCACTTGAAAAAGCTTTGATATATAGCACTAAAACTACTGGATACAGTCTGATTAGTGAGATTGGGAAGTTGTAGTGGATAAATGCAACATTTTCAAATTGGACTCCCAATCATGCTTCAATATCCATCCCAGTTAAAGACCAATCTCAGAATTCTGAATTTGCTTCTCATACAATTGGCTATATGTGTTCTGTGCCTGATTTTGTCCAGTCTCGAATGCTTTCTTTAAAAATAAAGCCATAACTTTGTTCTGTCTTCAGGATTTGTGACTGTGAAGGTGGGAATTCTGGAACTGACTGATCCCCATCAGAGGACAAAGGTTTTTTCATCCCTGTCCTCAACAGAAATGAAGCAAGCAGATTTTTGGCAGTCCTGGCATGTTTTCTATATCCAGATTTCTTGGCTGCTTTGATTATGTTCTTTGCCAGCTTCTGAACAGCTTCCTTTTACCTTAGTAGATGTGTCACATAATGTCATGCTATTTCTCACATGCCTGGATAAAGAAGGTATGATCTTTCTTTATTCCTCTGAGAGATACAGCTCTCTCATTTTCCATTGATATGCCAGACTTTCCTGATTCACTGAAGTCTGAAATTTGCTGCCATTTTGAACCACAATATCCCACAAGATATTCTCAGCCTTTAGATCAGTGGTTATACATATATAACCACACACACACACACACACACACATATATATATATATATATACTTATACAAGTACTTATACAAACCTGCTTTGTACTTATACAAACCTGCTTGTATGAACTCAAGATATATGATTATCTCACTTAGCAGTCCATTATCCTTCCATCTTTCACAATGTCAGTAAACCAGGTAAAAATCTGTATTCACTTGCAACACTACTGCACTCCAGGTTAAAAAGAAAGGAGGACTGGATAGAAGTGTGAATTCATATCAACACAGATGGGCTCGTAGACCTGAAAGTTGTTCATGTCAGGTAAGAACCTGCTTTTATTGCAATATAACTATAAACTCAAATTGAAATTAAACTTTAAAGGAAATAAACTGGGTGCTCTCTGCAAGATGCTCAGTCCTGTGTAAGCAAGGCTTGGCAGTGGTCAGGGCAGCTTTTGTTTTAGGTCAGGATCTGTATTTCTTTTGCAAAGTGGAAAAAAAAGAATGAGGTGAACAGCTGGTTCAGTTCTTACAAACTGTACTTCTACTATGAGTGTATCCCTACCACCATGGAATTATAAGGTATTCCAAATTTACAATAGTATTTTCAAGCTGTGTTTATGAATATGTTCCATGATTTTCTGGTATCTTCATCAACATGAAACAGTTCAAATAAAAATTATACTTACTATTTCTCCTTTTGGTCCTGGGGGCCCACATTCTCCTCTTTCATCCTTTATAAGAAATCAGAGGGTTCACAGCTAAACAAGATAACTTGATTACACTACATGCATTAAAGACTCTGCAAGCAGTACCACAAGAGGTTTAGTTGACTCTGAGGACCTGGAAGTGGCATCATTATATATGGTCTGTAGAAGATAAGATCTGCTCTACTCAAGATAGGTTGTTCCTGCAAATGCCTGCAAAACATCCAACTTATATCAGAGGATAATACATTTAATATCTAATCAGTTTTGCTGCAGTTTTCCACCTCACTGCACTGTCTCCAGAGATCCTTTCCATGCTCTGATTTCATTACTGTGATGATTGAAATTTTCCCGAGTAACAATTGTGAGATTGCACATATGGAATGAAGAAAGAATTAAGTCTTTCACTGATGATTTAGCATATCTATAGACACATGAAAAGTAGACCTATGAGTCTACTGATCCCATTTTCATGAAATCTTATCACAAAATTGACTGAAGCATTTTACTAATGAATACAAAGATTCATAGAGGCACTGCTTTTATTAACAATGTGGAGATATAAGTGTCAAACCAAGAAAAGTCAAAATGGAATTATCTCTGTTTCATTTTTGACTATGATGGTCCACTTTGCAATTCATCTCTAGAATCCTTCAAGTCACTGGAATGTATAGATTTTTTATCTTTTTGGAGAGACTACATTAAAAATTTTCTTGATTGAGCATTAGCCCCTTGCAAATTATAAATAGGTTAAAAGTAAACTTTCTTGTGGTTCCTTCAAAAGCTAATGGCTGTCACACTGTGTCTTTCCACTTAACCTCTTATTCAACCCACAACTTCCTTTTCCTTCCAAAAACTGTTTTTCTGGTCATTGACACTTTTCTTTTTTAATCTTTAGATTACAGTCTCTGATTTTGTGGGGTTGTTTTTGTTTTGTTTCCAGCATTCCAGTCTGTAAGCATTTACATAAATTTTGATTTTACTTCTGGGGATTGCATCAGGAGCTTTCATGACAAAAAGACAACACAAGCTCTTTTTTCCATTCTTTCACATACACTGCAAGCAAGTGACAATTTATTTTCAGACTATTTCTATTCCACAAAAAACTTACCTTGTCTCCCTTGTAGCCAGGAGCTCCCTATTCAGAAATTGAAAAAAGGAAAAAATCATGAAGGAGAAAGCAAAGGCCTAACATACAGCTAGTTTAAGTAGAAAAAGCCCCAATCCCCCCCATAGTAAAGAACTATATTTCAGAAGTTTAACTATTCACAAATAAAATATCTTTCTGAAATTGTTTAACATATAATTCTCTGCAAATCTAGATGTGTATTTTTACTTATTTATTAAATATGAGTAAATTAAATATGTAAATATGCCACTCAGTTTGCCGCCTCCTAGTAGATACATGCTGTCATTTAAATGGGACTTTTTAACAGAGTTATTCTTATACAGGGAGTAATGTTAATCTTTCTCCAGTGAATCAACAAGAAGTCTGAGAATTATCAGGTGTTAGAAGCCACCAAAGGACCATGCAGTGTTTTTATCAGGTCTGTCTTTGGGATAAGTCTAATGCAAGTCAATTCAAAATCACACAGCTTCAGAAGTTCCTTCTCCCAATAGCATCTCATCTCTATATTTAAGCACATGGCTAGAATGTTTCTCTCAGTATACATGCTTCTGTAAACCAGTCCTAAGTGTAGGTGCTTTAAATAATTGAATAAAGTAGACACATAAAAAATGAAAATAACATTTTTAGTTCAGAAAATGTGAAAATATAAAATATGAGTTAGAACTGTAGTAGTCACATACGTCTTCCCTTTTCTCTCCATGATCTCCTTGTTGAGCATCACTCTATTGGAAACAAAGGAATACAACTGAAATATGTATTGCACTAAAACCAAGAACACTGTTAAACAAGCAAGACTGTTTTTTCCTATTTAGTAACGTTCCCACTTCCTCCTTCCACAATCAAAGATACACATTTCCTGATCATTAACATAGAAAACTGAACTATTGTCATTAGATTATTGAAATCTTAGTTATTAGAGTGAACCCCTCTGATCAAGGGATCTGTGTACTGTTAGAAAGCTCTAAGGAACCTAAAGAGCCTTCAGCTATATTCAGAGACCTCTGCTGTCAGAGAAAAACAGGAATCATAGGCAGTGTTATCTTGATAGCAGTTTAGTTTTAAATTTTTGTCTCACACTTCTAAAGCAGCTAATTATAAACTAGCAAACCTCAACATTTAGAACTTATTTTAACATACTTTTCCTTTGCTATATTCACATCTATGGTTTGAATAACTGGATAGAAATTTGCTTTATTTCTTTTAAATTCATATTACCTTGTTTTCTTTTGGTCCTGGGTCACCTTTCTCCCCTTTGCTACCCTGAAACACAGCAGGAAAATGTTATTATTATTGTGAGGATAAAATTATCCAGCTTGTCTAAGACTATATTTTAGTCCAAAATCATCCTGGAATAAGCTTTGGTAGAAACCCCCACTGATTCAAGTATTGTACATGTGACACAATATTCCTTTAGCTAAACCCACTCTGGTATTATAAGGTATCTACAAATATTTTTTAAACAATATTCAATGATAAATAAATTTTCTACATGGCATCTGAAAAATATAATCAGGAAGGCATTACAGAAAACAAACACAGTTCTTCCTTCCCATTTCTCAATTAACCACCACTATCTCATCCTCTCTGCTTAGAAAAAAAAAAAACTGTACAGAACAGTTTAGGGTCAACATTCAGCAGCTCTAAGGAAAAAGTTACTCCACCATTTTTTGTTACTCTTTGGAGGATCATGATGGTTGGGACTAGAAAGTTCAGCGTATACACATCTGTATAATAGGCTGCATCTAATAATTTTGGATAAAATAACTTAAAAATTCTTGGATCTAAAATTTTAAATTGCAAACAGAGGTTCTGGTGCACATTATCTAGATGCACATTATCCACAAGGATTGAATGATAGGCCCTGGTGTCATAACCTGCTTATGGTATGGTTGACCCATTAGAGAATAGGGAGAAAGACAAAAACCTCTGAATGTACCTTGCTTGTCTCTGGGGGAACTATTAAAGACAGAAACATGGTCAGAGAGGTCACCCCACTGTCTGAACTCACACTTTTCTGTTCCTTACTAGAACCAAGAAATATGTGCTGAAGTGTCACAAGAGAAAAGTGAGTGTTGGAGGCAGAGTTTTAGACCTTTCCTCATATATCCATTACCCTCAGACTTTTGAACCTTTACCCCTTACAAAAATACAAGTTGGTGGTGGATTACAATCTTTGCCTAATGGAGCTTTCCTTTCCCACTGCAAGATTCAAGAATAACTTTTTTTATTTGGGCTCTGAAATCACCTACTCATCCACAGTATTTTATATTATAGAAATATATTTTCAAGATGTAGTATCTGACTATGGATAGATCTTTTTTTCTGACCTCTGTTAACAGTGGCCTTTCACTACCAACATGATACGCTAAATATCAATCTTTTTGCAGTACATGCACAGCTAATGTCTTGTTCACCTAGTAACCAATTAAAGTACTGGGCAGTTTTGATCTTGATTAAAATTCAAATTCTTGAGCCTACCCAAATAAATGCATACTTACCCAATCACCTTTGTCTCCTTTTACTCCCTTGTCACACTCACAGGTCTTCTGCACACACTACAAGGTTAATGGAAAGATAAAGGAGAATGTTTTTCAAATATATAATTTCAAAATTTTAAAGCAAAAAAATTTGGTTTTGCCTAGTCACAGATGAAATACTATAACAGTGGAATAATAGGAAATAAATTATATTCTAATATATTTATTTCTCATATAATCAACATTAAACTTCCACATAGAGCAACCAAAACCCGTTGCTTGATTTATTTATACCAAAAAGAAATCCCATACCGTAGTGACTGTAGTTACTGTAATAATTACAAATGATTAAGATAGCATATACATAGTAAACAGTACTGTGAAACCTTACATAAATTTTGAACCACTTTAACATTGTTATTGTATTCTAATGAGATCACAAATTAATTTGCATAACTTGCATTAGGCCTATTCCACTCTTGTAGGAAGAGTTCTTTATGTCTTACTGTTGATACTGCTCACTAATGAGCTAACATCATAGATTTCTCAGGAGAAAGGATAGTAGAAATGCACGAAAGTTAAAATAAAAGTAATCATGGTCAGAAAATTTAACCAGAGATGGAAGGTTGATTAATCCTCAAGTATTACTGTGTCATAGAAGAAGCAGACTTTGAGAAGTCTAGTGTCAACACGAGTAATCAAACACAAAGCTCAAAAACCCTACCTGCTTCTGTAGCAAGGCTTCCTGAAAATAAAATAGAATACAAATATTACTTTCATATAGATATGATTTAATTTAACAGAGTATTAATTTTTCCTCTCTAGTTTATAGACTCTCCAAGGTGAATGGTAGAGATGGTGAATACCTTCATCCTTCATTCTTTCCTCAAAGAGGCAAGAACCCATCTGTGGAGCTACTCATACAGAAAAGAGTTCTTGGTAGAAAGAGAGGGTTATTGCATGTGACATGCAGTGATCAGACAAGACATGAGAATTAGTGGGATAGCTAAACAGACAGTATTAAGGCATAGTGCTAACAAAAGGGACTGTGAAAATACTTCATAAACAGAGACTTTCTTTTGGAAGACCCTACAAACAAAATATGTAGGGGAAGGACTCAGTGATTATGCATGAGATAAGCTACCTTCTAAAGTTTTTTCATATGCTCAGAAACACACTCTGTGTGCTGGGATATGTGATCAGAACAGCTGAGCTACTATTATCCAAGCACACAACTCTTTGGAGAGTGGCTGGCAGAAGGAAGCTCCATCTGCCCTGACCCCTGCTGTAGCAGAGAAGGCACCACAAAACCCTCTGCACTGTCCTCAGCGCTTACCTAATCAAAATTAAATGAAATCTGCCAAGGATAGACACGTGACAAGATTAACATCAGCATAACTTACCAGTTCCAATGCTACATCAACTACCAGATTCTGATCATCCAGGCACAGGACATGTTTAGAGGATGAATCACCAGATATCATGCGCAGTTTTTCTTCTTGGACTGCTTTCTTAGAAAGGCCAATGGTAACAAAATGTATCCCAAGACTTCTAGCTGTTGTGGCTATACCCTGGACATTAGGGCTGTTTGGATGATCCACACCATCAGTCATCAAAAAAGCCACTTTCACACTTCTCTTACGACTTTCAGTTTTAAACAGATGAGTGGCATTTGAAATTGCATAATAGGAATAAGTGCCTTGGCCAATAAAGCCCAGAGAACTGATTTTCTCCTTAAAATTCTGGACATTTTTCCAGGCTGTAAAAGGATGATCAATGCTGACTGTGCTACTGAACTGCATATTTGCTAGTTTGACACTATACATGTGAGACTTAACTGGCTTCATCTGGAAAATTCTGACAGCTATGTTTTGAACAAAATTCTTCTGTACATCAAACAACTGATTTTTGGCACTTTCTGAACTGTCTATGATAAAGGCTATATCAATGAGACACACATCACCTGTAAGGGAACAAGAAAGTTAAATCTATGAATGATAGATTACAATAGATTTCAGATAATTCTCTGCAAAAAATAATTTTCCCAAAGATTCCTCTGTCTTTTCAGTAAAAAAAAAATCTAAGGATAAATTCCACTGTAAATTCCATCCAAGAAATTCTAATGAAAACTGTCAAGTTAGGGTCTTGATGGGATTGTTTTAGTATTTTAGTTGATTTTGTATAGAAAATCTACCACATGAAATTTCAAACAAAAAATCAGGTTTCTTATAATTTCTCTTAAGAGATATGCATGTCCATGAAAATTATTGATCAAACTGGAATCCATGTCCAAGTAGTCAAAAAGTATTTTCCAGCCCTTATAATCAAAATAAATCACATTTTACATATTCACATGAAAGTTATCACTTACTGAATAATTATGCTAAAATGCATGGATACATGCAACACAGTCAATCACAAATTTTAAGAAAATTATTTGACCTTCATCTTTTAGCACATGAGAGTAAATATTCTTTCCTTTTCTTCTGTTTTGCCCATGTACTATCTGGTTTGTTATCACAGTCAGAAGTATAAAGCAAAAGAAAAAAACATTTTTTCCTCATAGTGACTTTCATCCCAAATAGACAACTTTTCCTTCCTGTTAAAAGTAAAAAGACACCTGTGAATACCTCATTAACAGAAACAAATAATTAAATACAGATACTTTAAATACATATTCGTGGGAACCATAGTTCTAGAGAAAATATATAAAAAAAGACTTATAAAAAGTCATTGTGTAGGTAGTTTAACCACAGTAACCAGCACTATCTCAACTTTAGCTCACATGGATAGTAGAACCTGTTCATTACAGATGAAATATGGGTATAGCACTGCCTTTTCTTTTTTAACAAAAAGCCTGGAGCGTGAGTATGAACAACTTCTTTTTCTAGGAAACAGTGGCTTAATAATGAAATTCAGTACATGAATATATTATTAATATTACATGGATGTTACAGAATATGTGCAGTATTTTTCATAAGGATTATATTCTTCTATAATGACAATATACTGATATTATTAAAATTAGAATATTTAAATGAGTGATTCAGCATATTTTTAGAGAATACTGAACTAAATTAAATACTGAATTAAAACTGATTTACATATGAAAGCCTGTGATTTACAAAAAATAATTTTAAATATCATTAATAATGAAGAAAATATGTTAAATGTAAAAATCCTTCCTAAATCTTCTTTTCAAGTCCATCAAACAGTTACATATACAGAAACCATAAGTGCAGTCCTCTAAAAGTAGAGAGGAAATAACAAAGTCTCTTACCTTTGAAGGTATCCAGAAAGAAAATTGTGTATTAAAAAAGTTTTCAGTGTAGAAAATATGTCCTGTAGGTCATACTGAAAAATACGATTTGTTAACCAAAATAAAACAATCTACAAATAAATAGCCTATCCACTTGTAAATTATCTTTTATTGCTGCTGTTTAGTTGGCCAAAGTTTAAATGAAGATAGCTGGGCACTTGGCCAGTACTGAGCCAGAGACTGAGCCTTTTCATTAAAAGGACAATGTCAGTCTGGGAGCACAAGTGTTTTCCTACTTTAAGTAACTGTACTTTTACATTTAAAAAAACCACTTTTAGACAACCTACATCTTTACCCTTCACTCTGCCAGTCACATGTCTTCAGCTTGTCTGTGTTAATGTTGCAGCACTGGCTAGATCAGAAATGTGAGAGCAGTACATCACTTGCAGGCTAGAACTGAAGTCTGACCTGATGGTTTAAGAGTCTGCCAGGACTACAGGATTCAAAGGTGGTAACTGAAGTAGCAATTACAAAAATAAAAGACAACTTAAAAAAAAAAAAAAAGAAAAATTTCTTCTTGAGCTGGTTTCCTCAGAAATTCTTCCTGCTTTTTAAATTCTCTGAGGGATCAGACACAGACGTGATATCTAAAAGTGGTCATGCAAGCAGCTTTCAGAATGTTGCATGGAAATTATATTTATTCTATCTACTGGCAGGCTTCAGAGTAAAATTGTGTTATCACAGGGTTGAGTAAAAAAATGGGGTGAGAGAAAGCATGCCAATGATAAGTCTCAAGGAATCATAACATGCCTTGAGAGAGTTAAGTGCAAATGCCCAGCAGAAGGTAGCAGATATCCTCTAGACAGGCACTGCCTACCAGGCAAGACATCCCTCAGCACCCTGGTCACAGGCCAGAATCACAGAATATCCTGAGATGTAAGGGACCCACAAGAATATAGTCCAACTTCTAGCCCTGCACAGGCTAACATCAAAAATCACACCATGTGCCGAAGGAGTTGTCCAAGTGTTTCTTGAACTATTACAGGCTTGGGATGTGACCATTTTCCTGGGGAGCCTGTTCCAGTGCCTGTTCCTGGCTGCCAGGGCACACTGTCAACTCATGTTCACCTTGCCATCAACCAGGATCTCTAGAGCCTTTTCCAGCCTCTTGTTCCCCAATCTGTCATTGCATGCAAGATTATCCAGTCCCAGGTGCTGAATCTGGGACTTAATGTTAAACTTTATGCAGTTTTTTGTTTGCTGAGCCCTCTAATTCGTCAAGGTCTCTCTGCAGGGCCTCTCTGACGGAGTCAACAGCTCCTCCCAATTTAGTATCATCAACAAATTTACTTAGTATACCTTATAGACCTGTGTACCAATCATTTATAAAAATGTTGAAGAGCACAGGGCCAAAGATGGAGCCTGCAGAACCCCACTAGTGGCAGGTCACCAGTTTGATGTCACCCCATTCACTATAACCTGTGCCTGACCCCTGAGTCAGTTGCTCACCCATTACAGGATGTGTTTATCCAGCTGTGTGATTGATATTTTGTCCAAACGTATTGTGTGAGAGACAGTATAAAAAACTTTACTGAAATCTAAAAATATTGTATCAACTGGCTTCCTTTAATCAACTAGGTGGGTTACCTTGTCATAAAAGAAAATTAACTTACAAGCAGGATATTTCCCTCATGAAGGCATGCTGCCTGTGACCAATGATGACTGTATTATCCTTCAGGAGTTTTTCACTACTTCCCAGAATAATCTTATCCATAATTTTACCAGGCACTCATGTGAGACTGACAGATCTGTAGTTACCAGAGTCATCGTCTAGATCTTCTTGAAAATTTGGCAACATTTGCCAGATTCCAGACAACTGAAACCACAACAGACTCCCAAGACCATTGAAAAATCATTGAGTGAGGTGTCACAAGGAAATCATCTCTTTAAGTACCCTGGAATGAATCCCACCAGTCCCTATACACTTAGCAGAACCCAGCTGCAGCAGTAAATACCACATTAGTTCAGAGTTGGCTGGGATATATTGACTAGGAGTCAGTAAGTACATTGAGCTTTTATGTAAGCAGAGAACATTTCCTGCTGATTTAAAAAAATGTGGGTGAAAGGGAAAAAATAGGGAGGAAAAGAATAAGGCACAACTGACCAGTGAACATAAAGAATCTGTCTTCATTAAGGTCAGTAGAAACATCCTTCACATAGCCTGGTGCGTGGTCTCTCTATTGATAGACTAAACACTTCAAGCACTCACTTTCTGCTTCTCCAAGGCTATATCCCTTTACAGAAACATTTTTTTTTTTTTTGCCAACACCATTATCTATTTGTGTGTGCTGTGAACCATGAGTATGATACCATATGTAACTTCAACTAAATTAAAGGGTGAGACAAACATAAAGGAACTCAAAGAGATATTAGCAAAGATGGAGATAACACTAATCTGTTTCTGTTGCTGGTTTTGGCTGGGGCAGAGTTGATTTTCTCCACAGTACCTGGTATGGGGCTGTTTTGGATTCATGCTCGAAACAGCGCTGAAAATTCAGGGGTATTTCAGCTGTTGCTGAGTAGTGCTTACACAGGGTCAAGGCCTTTTCTCTTCATCTCACCCCGGCAGGGAGTGGGCTGTGGATGCACTAGGAATTGGCAGTGGACACAGCCAGGACAGCTGACCCCAGCTGACCCAAGGGATATCCCAGACCATATGCTATCACAATCAGGATGTAAAGCTGGAGGAAGGTTGTCTGGGGGGCCAAGGCTCAGTGACTGGCTGGGCATGTGCCAGCTGGTGGTGAGCAATTGTTTTCATTTGCACCACTTTTGTGGTTTTGTTTCTCTTTGCTATTTTCCTTTTCATTACAATATTATTATTGTTATTGGTTTAAAAATTAATAGGTTAATTAGTTGGAAAAAAATTAATAAACTGTTCTTCTCTCAACCCATGTGTTTTCTTATTTTTACCTTTCCAGTTGCATTCATCCCATCCTGATGAGGGTGGAGAGTAAGCAAGAGGCTGTGCAGTGCTTTGTTGCTGGCTAGGGTTAAGCCATGACAAGCTGCATATGAAAGCTGTACCTTTGCCCTATGACTGTACATAGTACCATTCCTACACAGATTTGTTAGTCTGTTCATGCTCTTTTAATATGGAATGTACTGAAGGAACATGCTGCTAACAGAAAAAAATCCTACCTGCCACCACTGCTCACTCTCTTCACCCAGTTCAAGTGAGGAATGATTTGCTGGCCTAGCAGCTGCAGCCTCTTCCTAAAGGGCTTCCTTCCTAGAAACCTCTACTTTGTCTCCTGTCAAATATGTGTCATCTTTATTGAGGCTAATTGTCTTCATTAAGTAAATGCTGCCTTCATTACACACATGGAAAACAAAGACTTTTCAATATTTTACACTAAATAGCTGTTAGTGCTACAAATTATAATTATTGTTAGCACCCAGCATCTGTTGTATTAGAGACACTGGTGATGATCAAACATTTCATTAGCAACAAATTAGTCACACAGATCACTCATACTGTTTACATACTTATTCTTACCCTTTTGCATGCTTAGATCAAGACTGCAAACAGCCTATCTCATCAACAGCTACAGAAAAAAAATGCTTTTTCCAGCAGTTGGCAAGTTTTATCTGCACTATGTGTTAAAACAGAATTGAATGAATGGATTTCCAGACATGTTCAAAGATTTCTCACTTTTTGGGGGGACCTGCAAACATGACTTTCATCTGGCAGAGATCAGAAGATGTTAACACGATTTTTAGACATAACAATTTGACTAGTCAAATATACATGTACTCTGGTAGTTCTGATGCACATGCTGTATTTGGACAGTAATGGGGTCAAGTTTGGTTGCATTTCTCTGTCTAGAGCATCTGTAAATCTGTTACATGTTGGTCTGTAACTGGTCTCTGGGAACAGCCTAAGCTCTTCTAAACTTACTGTGTTTTGGAAGTACAGTAAGAATCTTGACAGTTCCATAACAGGATTGTTGATTTACAACTCAGAGCTTTTCTTTTTTCACTAGTTTTTTTTAGTATATATTTTCATAGCTTTGTATTCACTTAGAATTAAAATTTGTTAGAAATAATGCCTCCAGATTTACAGCACTGTTTTAACATTAATACTTCCTGCAAAGCTTTTCAGTTCAGCAGTGTTCCAATGGCTGCCCTGAACCACATGCTCTGAACTAGATCCTCAGCATATTCAGCTGCCAGGACTTCTGCATCTGTCTAAATGCATTCATTACATGACCATACTAAATTCTAGTCTACAATACAAAATTTTATCTGTACAACTCATTTTATGTTGCTAGTGAATTTCAAGTTAAAAAGCCTTCAGTACCTGCATACATGCTAAGCCATCTCTTCTCCTGGAAAAACTAATGTATAGCTTTTGTTCCTGGTATACATCTGCACTCCTTGAATACTTCCTGCTATTCTCATTACTGAAACTCAAATGATGGTAAAAAAGAAATAAAAAGAGAGAGTTGACAAATATAAGAGAGTGCTTTTGTATGAAGACAGACAAAGTCAATTATGACTCTGTTGCTTGAAAAGCCACAACTGAATACCAATATGATACAATCTATACAAGTATGAAAGAAGGTGAGTATTCTAGAGTACATGAATATAAAATGTCAGAGGACTTATACTACGGGTCAGTCTGCTTGATGATATCAATCAAAACTCACTGCCTTAAAATTATATTTTTTGCCCTGGTGTGCTCTGCACTCAATAAGAATGACAACAATTACTATAAGGAAATATCTACTATAGTAGATATTTTGTTCTCTGGGTAGGAGATATCACTAATAGGTGCAATTTTAAATAAATATTTTAAACAGTTTTTAAAAATCACTGTTCCTATATATTGACTCAGTGCCGTTGTTATTCATACACTGTGCAAGCAAAGTTGTAATTACTTGCCTTCTTAAATCAGATTGCAGTAAGTGTGTCAAATGTATCACTTAGTTACTGAATATTTAAGCTATGAAGATATTTATGCTATATAAATCCTGCCCTCTGGTGTATCTACATGATAATGCATAAAGATAGTAATGATAGTACTTTATACTGGGTGCCCTTGTAATAGAAGGTGGAAGCTAAAGACCAAGATATTAAAAGACTAAGAAACAATATTTTGAGGAGGGAGGATATGTCCTGAAGAACTGGTTTTACTCCTTAGTTCCTATCTGATACTGAGATTCTAAATACCCATTTCACATATTCCTCTCTTTTAGATATCTAGATTAAGAGCACCAGTACATCACATGGATCTTCTGAGTACTGCAAAGTTAATGAAAGCTAAAAGTGAATGTATTGGCAAAGTAGTATGAACTGCTGAAGTAAGTAGGGTTCTAGGTTGTCAGAGAAGTGAAATTACAGTCTTCTTGTGTCACTTATGTAGCACTGGCCTGAGAAGTGTTTTGCACTAGTAATAAGGTAAATTATTACTTATATTTGTAAAGAAAACAGAGCATGGATCAAAATGGTAACTGTTTACAACAGATTCACTTTATTTCCTGGCAGTCCCATTTCTGACATTCCATAGTTTCTGTTTGGACCAGGCTCACTTTGTTTTCCTGAAAAAAAACCAAAACATATACCCCCCAGTGCCCAAAAAAGAAAAAAAAAGAAAAAAACCCAAAACAAACAAACAACAACAACAACAACAACAACAACAAAAAAAAAAAACAAAAAAAAAAAAAAAAAAAAAAAACCCAAACCAAACCAAAAACCACAAAAACCACAACACAAAAAAACATCCAAAATTCCAATTTAGAATTATTTGTTTAAATGTTTTACTTCACTTACAGCTTAAAGCAAAGATGCCCAAATGTGTAGCTATCGCAGCACCCGTTGTATAGCCATTTTGTGGCTACAAAAAAACTGTCAATTTGAATAAGGGCTTTGGTCAGGCTCAGCAACATGGAATATTGTCAAAAAACAGTATATTTCATTTTCAAATTCTTTAAACAACCCTTTCTAAATCCTTTATGTCTCTGCTTATCATAACATATGATAGAGCTCACGTGGAATTCTCTCTCTAAGAGCCTGCAGTGATCAAAACTGAAGAGTTATCTTCTATTTCATGAGTTTTCCTAGAAAAATACGAGCTCTAATATATAAAAAGCCTTGTCCTCCGTCACATATATCCCCCGTTCTATCCTTCTAAAATCAGGATTTTTTTTCATGGGTTACCTTTGGATTTTGAACACTCAAACTTTGCGATCCCTTTCATCTAGGTATTCTTTCAGGAGCCTGGATACCCTAAAAATATTAGACAGGACATTAATTTCTAAACCTCCACAGATCAGTTTTTCAATTAATAAAATGCAGTAGTTATCTTCAAAAGAAAACAAATGTACCTGTGAAATTCTTGCTATATTTATTTCAATTTCCCTTGCTCACATTTCTATGCATCCCACTGAATAACAAGTACAGCAACCACCAGTAACATTAATGGAGTAAGTGAAGCTGAGAGTTTTTTCACTCTTATCCAAGCCTGTGCAGTTGACTAAGGCCATTCTGCCATCAAAAGAAGAGTCACCTTCCTTACTAAAAAGGCTTTCTGTTTTGAATGCCTCAATTAATGAATGACAAAGTTGAAGGACCTGGTGGGCCAACTGGACTTACTGGATCCTCTGAACCTTTTTCACGCTGAAAATATATGGCATTTGAATACAGTAACTTGCATTATGTTTTTAACATGAAATTGTATAAAATTAAGTGATAATTCCAACATATACAAAGAACAAAAGTATGATCTGTGCAAACAAAAGAATTTTCACTAGAATACTAAAGCCTGGAAGAAACAGTCTTGCAAATTGTGCCTACAAATTCGGCATCACACTGCTGAATTTGTGAATCTTATTTGGAATCTTTATAAAGAGACATACATTTCACATAGACTGAGGGGTCTGAACTCCAACTTCAAACTCCCAATGTAATGAATACTTTCTTCTCTTACCAAAAATCAGATAAAACAATACTACCAGGTATGCATCGTGGCATGGAGAAGTACAACATTATATTTGAAACAATCTGCTAGGCTCCATCAAGATTCTGCAAGTTTAAGTCATCATAACCCAAACCAGTAGTTATGTTAAAAATAGCAATGACAGAATATATAGTTTTGCTGTGAATAGCAGGAGTAGACTTAGACAACTAAAGTAATAATTGACATGTCTTTAAACCCAGTGTTGACACTGCATTGCAATATACAAAACTCCAGCAGTACTTACGTGTTTCTGTATTCCTGAAACAATTTAGCTATTTTGGCCAGACATGACACAAACACAAAAAATCTCAAATATTAACATAAACTAAGCAAAAAGCCAGCCTTCCAGGAATCAAATATGAAAAAGCATAACAAAGTTGTAGGGAAAAAATAGCTTCCAGTTCATATAAAAAAAAATATTAACTAACTTTGGTATACTTTGATCTCTTATGAATTTTAATGTATCTTTAAAGAAGAAAATAAGTTCAAAATGGAACTTTCAAAGTCTCACATGATTACAAAGTCTCCGCATGATTAAAAATTTTTAAAGAACTCAGAGATTTGTACATAGAGCAAACTTGGAATACTTTGCAGTCAGAGAAAAGAAAAAAAATGTATAAATCACCTGTGAAGAGAAATTGCTGAAAATAGTTTGAGATACAATGGCATGAAAGTAATTGTTACATATAAATTCACATTAGAAATAAGCAGATCTTACAAGGAATATAACAGGGACTGATCACAAGTCCATGCAATGACTGAGAGGCCAAAAAATGTAGGATTAAAATGAGACTTGATGAAAGTCAAGCTGAATTAGATCCTTAATGATTTGGGGGTTTAAATGTGTAAGTTTATTTAACTATATCAATTACAAGAAACAATGAAATATAAAAATCACTTGTTATGCAATGGTGATGAAGAGATTAATAATCACCTAGGTACAACATCAAAACTAAACAAATATTCTGTATTATTTACAAATAAAGATGCTGCTATTGAACAAAGATGCAAATGTGGAGACAGCTAGATGCAAACTAAAAGAGTAAATCAGGGCATAGAAAACAGAAGCAAAGATCCAAGAGTTTAAACGGTTCAGAAACATTAGAGGAATTCACAACCTCACTAATGAAATACTGGTGCAGTATTTATTCTGAGATCAACATAAGAAACATAATTTCTGCATGTGGTACAATGATCAAATATAAGTCATCTATGTCCCAGAAGTTCATGTAACAGATCTAGGAACTGTGATCCAGTGGTCCCTCGGGTGGTAACATTTTTTTGCATTCTGAAACACCAAACAACTCTTTAACTTACTTTGTACCTGTCATTGTAGTAACAGCATCTATTGCTTCAAAATACCACCTCTCATTTTTAATGTCTCTGAATCTCTCTTGTGCCAAAGACACAGGCAACAGCTCTTCTGCAGCTTGTGCATTGGGTAGTAGTTTATTCGGACCATCATTAGGACTCAAGAAATGAGCAAGATGTCAGATAGTTCAGCTGCTGATTCCCTAGTACCTGAAAAACTTACCCTTAGAATCAAAGTTAGATTATGTGATTATTGCAAGTATTACCTACATTTATAAACTGAACTCCCATACTTTCCCATGGAAAAATGTTAGGAATACACAAACTGAATTTCATCTCTGTTATAAAAAGAACCAGCAGTGATTCTTGGAAATCTTGGTGATTCTTGGAAACAGAGGTGAAAAAGTCACTATGTTCCACTTCAACAGCAGCAGAGGAAATGAAACGATGAAACATATAAGCATGAAAATCCAGCCTGCCAATTTTGCCTTTGATATATGATAGACTATTTAATCTGAATTACCTTTGTATTTTTCCACATACTTTGGTCTATTTTATCAAAACAACTGCTGAGCTCTTAAAGATTTCTGTTATTAAGGAAAAAAAAAAAAGCTGGTTTTATGAAGAAAAGTGCTTTTTAAATTGAAGGAATAGTATAACAAAATCTAAACCAATTAATTGTTGCAGCCCTAAATGACATTTGTGGCTTAAATTAATAAACCCTATGAAAATTTAACACATAAAATGCAGTTTGTAATAAATTCTCCACTATGCTTAGAGACAAGAAAAAAGACAACAGACATGAACACAAATGATGTTCAAAGCCACTCCATACACATTTCTAAACTAAAGGCTCTGAATACACGCAGATTATTGAAAAAATGAATGAAAAATGATTTTTTGTACATTTTCTTAAAATGTTTTGCTAAGTTATGAAAACATTAGAGAGGCCTTTAAAAATTCTATGCTGTAATTCAAAAAAGAAAGTAGGAAAATATTTAATAAGGAAGCCAAAGTATATGCATTTCCTTTATTTTATAAAAAAGGAAGTAAGAAAAGCAGCTTAAGTAAGAAGCTAATGTCCTGACTCTAACAGTGCTGAAGAAAACTTTAAAAATGTGATGTTTAAATATTTCCAGGCCAAATACCACTGTTTCTATATGAAGGAAGTTATTCTGAGAGAATCTGAAATAGCTGAATTAGTACTTCAGTTTATAACTTTTATTACAGCCAATTTTAAAGAGCATTGAAAACAAAAGGGAAAAGGTTACAGTTCACATCTCCATGGCTTGCAGAAAAACAGGTTGCAAAATCCTAATCACATAGGAGTGAGGAAATACATTTTTTTTCCCCAGGTAATTTATATGTAAGAAAACTTTATCATTGTGTCATCAAATAACAGGAAAAGTTGCCCAGAGATGGTACGTAGTCCCCAGCCCCTGTGCTTTGGCTGTTTGGAGGTCCCCAGAAAGAGGGGGTAGAGTTAGACTGGATATGAGGGAGGAATTCTTTGCTGCGAGGGTGGTGAGGCAGTGGCACAGGTTGCCCAGAGAAGCTGGGATGTCCCATCCCAGGAAGTGTTCAAGGCCAGGCTGGATGGGGCTCTGAGCAATGTGGTACACTGGGAGGAGTCCTTGGCAAGGGCATTGGAACTGATACCTTAGAATGTCAGCTTTTATCTACTTCATATATTTGTAATCCTGCGATTCTTTAGTGTATAACTCTGAACTCCATATAGGCTGTGAGCTATAAGAAATGTAAACAAAAGTGAGGTGGAGGGGAGCAAACTCAGGTAACGACTTCATTACCTGAAGGTGTAATTGGAAGATTAAACCCCAATATGCAAAGGGATCAAACTTATCAAAGTATGAAAATAGCTGACCCGTGGTCCATTTTTGGGTGTAGCTCCTGGGGGAGCTTTGCCTGCCCTAAACGCACCTGGAAGCCCTTCAACAAATATAACTGCTTTTTATTCTCTTAATTTTGTCTAGCCTCTTTTTTAAGGCAGTCCCAAAAAGGATGAGACTCAGATGCTCTTTGCGGTCACAGAATGCTTCAGGCTGGAGGGGGCCGCAGTGGTCCAATCCCCCTGCTCCAGCAGGGCCACCCTGGAGCCCATTGCCAAAAGTGCGTCCCGAGGGCTCCCGGCTCTTTGCAGGCCGGAGCTGCCCCCGCTCCCGGCCGGGCCCGGCCCGCTCCGCTCGGGGCCGCTGAGGGAGGAGCGCGGCCCGCCACCGGAAGCGCGCGCGGCCCTGCCCGGCGGAAGCGCCCCGCGCGGGCGGCGCTTCCGCTTCCCCGGCGCGCCGGAAGCGCCGCCGCCGCCGCCGCCGGAAGCTCTCGTGCGCTTCCCGTTCCCCTGCGCGGGCGGCGGCGCCGCTGGCGGCGGCCGGGCTGGAGCCTCCGGCGGGCTGGGTGAGCGGCTGCTGCGCCCGGGAACGGACGGACGGAGGGAGGGAGGGAGGTTGGGTGGTTGGGAGGTTGGGTGGTTGGGTGGTTGGGTGGTTGGGTGGCGGTCTCCCGGCTCCGGTCCGCTCTTGCGGCCGCCTCCGCGCTCCGCGTCTCCTGGCGGGAACGGGCTGCGGCCGGGGGCCCTGCGCCCCCTCCGAGGCGGCCGGGGGGGAGTGACCTGCAGGCACACAGAGGCGGTCCGGGTGTAATAAATAATGCTGCTGTTTCATACTTCCCGATTTTACCTGTCCTTTTCCACAATAATAGCAGGCGTGTGCAGGATCTGTGCGGTCTGTTTGCATATAGGTACGTGTAGTGATTTGGGGCATGCAGCTACCGAACGTGTAAAGGGAGTTTTGACAGTAATGTCCGTATTTGAATGTTGCTGGCCCAGATACGAACGGAGACAGGATAGCATTGGGGCAGTTGGTGGGATTGGGAGCTGTACAATAAGATGACAATTTGAATTTCTGTTGAAATTTTCCAAAAGAGGAAGCCTTTCTAGCCTGTGGAGTGGGCTTTACACAAAACTGACTCACTCTAATTTTTGTCATTAATGCTTTTTAATTAGGCAGGGAAATTCTCTTTAGATGTTTGAGGGAGTGGCTCTTTCCTAGAGTGTGCCATACGTGGCACACCCATGTATCCTGCCACAGCGCATCTCGGGTAATGTCTTCTTGCTTAATACTGGTGTGGAGTTTGTAAACACAGCAAATCCTGTTGTCATCAGTTTGTACGTGGCTGTGTTGGCTCTGTCTCAGTACATACATACCAGTAAAAACAACAAGTGTTGTGAGGAGAATGCTTAATGATTTGGCCTGAAATGTGTTATGAGATAAACTCTTGGGCTAAAAATAATTTCGTTTTCTTTGTTTAATGATGATTTCAGATAAAAAACTTGGGTTTTGATAATGTTCCTACAAATTATTTTCTCAACAGTTTCCATATGCATGGATGTCACCTGAATCTTCTTAGCAGAGCTTAAATTGTGTGTCAACTTACCCTAGCCATGAGTGGCTCCAAACCTGATATCCTGTGGGCCCCACACCATGTTGACAGATTTGTTGTGTGCGATTCAGAGCTGAGCCTTTATCATATTGACTCTGCTGTAAGTTCAGAGCTCAAGGCAGGGTCATTGCGGCTGTCAGAGGAAACTACGGCTACACTACTGTCAATAAATTCGGATACACCGTACATGAAATGTGTGGCTTGGTATCCCAAGTATGATCCTGAATGTCTGCTTGCTGTTGGACAGGCCAATGGCAGAGTGGTACTTACCAGCCTCGGGCAAGATCACAACTCAAAATCTAAAGATTTGATAGGCAAAGAGTTTGTTCCCAAACACGCTCGGCAATGCAATACCCTGGCGTGGAACCCACTGGATAGCAACTGGCTTGCTGCTGGGTTAGATAAACATCGGGCTGACTTTTCCGTACTGATCTGGGATATCAGCAGCAAATATGCCCCAGAGACTGCAGTCGCTACAGAGAAAGTGAGGCTTTCAGCAGGAGATGCGGAAGCAGGCCTGGTAGTTACAAAACCACTATATGAATTAGGACAGAATGATGCTTGTCTCTCTCTCTGTTGGCTTCCACGGGATCAGAAACTGCTACTAGCTGGAATGCATCGAAATCTGGCTATCTTTGATCTCAGGAACACAAGCCAAAAAATATTTGTAAACACCAAGGCTGTCCAGGGAGTGACTGTTGATCCCTATTTCCATGATCGTGTTGCTTCCTTCTATGAAGGTCAGGTTGCCATATGGGATTTAAGAAAGTTTGAAAAGCCTGTTTTGACCCTGACAGAGCAACCAAAACCCTTAACAAAAGTTGCATGGTGTCCAACAAGGACTGGACTATTAGCTACTTTAACAAGGGATAGTAACATCATTAGGCTGTATGACATGCAGCATACTCCCACCCCTATTGGAGATGAAACGGAGCCAACAATAATTGAGAGAAGTGTCCAACCATGTGAAAATTACATTGCTTCATTTGCCTGGCATCCCACAAGTCAAAATCGAATGGTAGTAGTGACTCCCAACAGGACTATGTCCGACTTCACAGTTTTTGAAAGGATTTCTCTTGCATGGAGCCCAGTTACATCCTTAATGTGGGCTTGTGGACGACATTTGTATGAGTGTACAGAAGAAGGAAAGGCTAATTCCTTGGAAAAAGACATAGCAACCAAAATGCGCCTCAGAGCTCTGTCAAGGTATGGTCTTGATACTGAACAAGTTTGGAGAAATCACCTCCTAGCTGGAAATGAAGATCCTCAGCTGAAATCGCTTTGGTACACTCTGCATTATATCCTTTATTTTATTGTAGTTTTTGTCCTAAGGAAGTAATATACCTTTATATGTAAAACACTTACATAAAATGCATTAAAATCTTTAAATACAATGCAACATCCTGTAAATACTTTGTATATGTTAACAGGATGTGACTTAAAATTTTTTAAAACATTTTTTGGGAAAAATTAAGCTTCCTATACATGAAAATACTTATGAAGCAGTATACTGAAGATATGGATCAAAAACTTACAGGAAACAAAGGTCCCTTAGTTTACACTGGCATTAAATCAATTGTGAAGTCATCTTTGGGTAAGAATGTTCCAACTTTGCTAAGTATTGTTGTAGTATGTTTGCAGAGTGATACATTCATGAGTGTGTCTTTGGCAGTTGTTCAAAGAGACTATTGAAAAATATAAAACTAAAGTATTTATGTTTGTGTTTTAAAAATGTAAGTTAACAGTAATTTCCAGAGTTGTCAGTGTTCTTGGAAAGTCAGTAATTGTAGACACATAGTATCCTCAGAAGTAAATCTTTGAACTGTTTCAAACATTTGAGTTTTGACTATGGCACTAAGAATTCTGCTGCCTGCATAATATTATACTTTTTTGCATAATATTACATTCCTTGCAGAATATTATATTTTTCAAAGCTTCACATCAGGCTGTGGTTCTAGAAAGGTGACTTTGCTGTTGTCACTGCTATTGTATTAAGTACTTTTGTATGACTATGTTTAAATAAGCTGACCTGTTCTGAAGTGGTGATCAACCCTGGTTTATCACATTCTGCCTCTCATGCTCACTGAAATCTTTCTTAGTATAATTTATTATTTAAATATTTTCTCTCTTCAATATATGTCTTCAGTGGTGGGAAAGCTTCTAACACATTGATGCTGGCTGAGAGCTGGTAGAGCAGGTGCTTGACAGTGTATTATGTATTTTCAATTTGAACATACTGAGAACTCCTGTCAAATGTAACAAGTGGTAGAAGAAAGAAAAAAGACTGAGAAATATATGTCAAGCTTAGGTGCATAATTTTTAGTAGATCAAAATAATTTTGTGCATGCTGCTCCTTCCCATGGAGTTGTAAGCAATGTTAAAGTACTAAAATGAGATACTCAGCTTTTGTACCCTGCCTTATGATTGAAATCAAAGCGTTGTGTTGTGATTGCAATTGAAACTGTGATTTAAGCATAATTTAACTTATTTCCCATTTCTAGGAACAACAGAGAACCTCAGGCACAGCAGAAGTGGATCTGATAGACAGGCAGATATTATTCAATATCTGAGTGAGGAGAGATCTTTGGCTTTGCAGCTCTGTGGGTGGATAAAGAAGGGAACAGACTTAGATGTGGAACCTTTCCTAAATTCTTTGGAACAGGAGGGAGACTGGGAGCGAGCTGCTGCTGTAGCACTTTTCAACTTGGACATACGGCGAGCAATACAAATTCTGAATAAAGGGGCTTCCTCAGGAAAAGGTGTGTATTGTATTTTGTTTTTTATTTTGGCACTGTGTTAGTAGATTTTTTCCATTAACAGAATTATGGAAGATAGAATGGAAAAAGTATGGAAGAGATGTCTGTTGTGTTGTAAAATTGTTACTTGAAACACTTGTATTGGAGCTTGACAAATCCTGATATTTCACTCATCAGACTACCATATGCCATACTGTCTATTTAAAATAGATCATATGTTTCAGAATTTCCTTCCTGATAAAAGCTCCAGAAAGGCTTATGTTCAGAACTAGTGGGATTCTTTTTACTTTAATGGAACTGCTGGGGGAAAGAGTGTCTGTCTGTGCTTTCCACAAGGAGGGTTCAGACTGGAGACATGCTATTTTGAAATTCAAGAATAAATTTGAACTTTCTGACAGAATTAATATTTAGATTAAGTACTTTTCATGTTTTTAGGAAACTTCTTCGCTAGAAACTTTTGTATAAAATTGTCATCCTCCAGCTAGGTCTGTTAAACAATGGCTGGATATACAATCCTGTCTTTTCACTTCTTGTGGATATGAATTATGATAATGACAATCTTTTGTGATAGCTATTTCTAAATACCATAAGTAGTGTGATGTTGTTTAAAGAGGCTGTCATGCATGTAGATGCTAACTTACATGAACAAAGGCATTTAAAGCTACTGTACATAGTAGTGTATACACATTACTTAGGTAGTGTTAATTCTACTACATTTTATGTTGCATCCTGACAAAACATTGTGTTTCAAATGGATGCTTTCATTTACAGTTTTAACTGGAGGTTAAGTCCTTAACTTGAATGATATTGTTTCACTGATTGCTTTTCATAAATCAGGTGATCTGAACCTTAATGTAGTAGCAATGGCTCTGTCAGGCTACACAGATGAGAAGAACTCACTTTGGAGAGAAATGTGCAGTACTCTAAGGCTGCAGTTGAACAATCCCTACTTGTGTGCTATGTTTGCTTTCCTGACGAGTGAGTCTGGTTCATATGATGGTGTTTTGGTGAGTAAATTTCTGTATTAGATTAAAGTTTCTTTATGTAATAGGAGCCTATAGATACATGGACTTATGTAGGGGGAGTCCTATATGCTCCAAGAATTAATCAAATGAATACCTATTCTTTTATCCTGGTTCTGGCAAATAGAATATCTTTCTGCAGAAGAGACATCTCATATCAGTGAATGTTAGTGAATAAGTCATGCGTGAATGGCCAAAACAGAGATTATAGATAACACGTTTTTTAGAGGAATTTAATTTTTAGTATGAAGTTACTAAACCTTTACAAATACATTATCAAAATAATGTAAGCAGTGGGAAGAAACAGGAGAGAGATTAATAATGGAATTGCAAAAAGCAGACTAAATGCAGGGGAGTTTGCAGAACTTTCGTCAAGCTACATTTGCATTGAATTGTACTTTATTTTCTTTTTATTTACTTACTTGTTAAAATAATTTCACTTTGTTGAAACAGGAAATAGAGTAGTTCCAGGGCTTCTGAGAGTGATACAGAAATGCCATTTAAAGGGCAAACTAAATCTTTAATCATGAGATACTTTGAGCCTTTGGAGGAGGTAACGTACTTGATTCCTGTTAGAGAACAAAGAAATACTTGATTCAGTAGGAATTATTTAACCTAGGAAAGGACTCCTGTAATGCAGCAGAATAATTGGCCCAAAGCTGTTGAAAGAGAAGTTGTCATATTTTGATGTTCTTAGGGTAATGAAAAATAAAAATACTTAGAATCCCAGAGGAGAGAAACCTGAAATTTTCTTTTCCTGTCTTTGGGAGAGAGTATTATTGTTCTCTGGATGTTGAGTAGTACTTTCACACATTTTCTTATTGATAAACTGGCAACTCACACATGACAAGGCTCTGTTTGTTTTGGTTTAATTTTAATTTTTCCTTCAGTGAGACCTGTTAAAGTCTGCATGAAAGATTTTGCTAAGCACATGTTGTTTTGGCAACGTCAGTCACAATTTCTAATCTGAGAATATCTGAGGGAAAAGCATGGGCATAGCTAAGTGTGAGAATTGATATAGAGAAGTATTTTTTTTCTTCAGTGTCACATCTAGTAAAATGGTTAAAAAGCAAAAAGTAAATACTGATACACTGCTGGACCTCAAGTGTTAATATACTTCTGAAAGATTTGTTCTGGATGTTAGGCTAGTTATTAGGTAAATACAGTAAATGGAACTTGGTTTGTTTTTTTTCTGCCTGTGACTTCGTGGGACACCTGGCTATACATGCTGGAAGCACTAAGTCCTCTACAGGACTTGCAAAGTTTATTTTTGCAGAGTTTCATAAACCGTGTAGGATGTGTTGGACCAGGTTTTCCCGGTAGATTGTTCCTGAATCCGCAGTCTTCCTCTGATACCTGTGTCTGAGTACAGACAAGTAAGCTGATAGTTAGATGTCACATTTTCTTTGTACACAATCATTTTCATTGTATTAGTTAGAGAGTATTGCAAGTGTTTTGATTTTTACAATGTGTTGGAAAAATGAAAATTTATCTGATACTAGTAATTGCCATTTTTCTCTCTAAAGTATGAAAATAACGTAGCTGTACGAGACAGAGTGGCATTTGCTTGCAAGTTCCTCAGTGATGCTCAGGTAAGTTTGTGATTGCACATTTAAAAAAAACTTCTAAACTGGGCTTTATTCAGAGGCAAAAGAAACTCTGGGTAGAGGGGTGAATAGTGGAAATAATGAGTCATTGATTTTTTTTTTTCTTACCACAGTAGTATATAAGGTATAGTATAATCTGGTTTTTAGTTTGTACTTCCAGCTTAATTTTTGATTCAGTTTTTGCTTGGTTGATTTGGGGGCTTTATTGGTTTTGTGGTTTTGGAGGTTTTTGTGAGTATTCATCACATGGTAGTTCAAATGCAGTTGCATTAACTATACACCTGTTTCACTGGAAAGTATTTCTATTTCTTCACTATTTATTTCCAGGTGTTAATGTTCTCTCAAATTATGGTTTGGTTTTGCAGCAGAAATGTTCTATTTTAAATTCACCAAAGTATTCTAAGAATACATAACTGCTCTCCTTGCATTTTCTATCAGGAAGCTTGAAGTTTGTTTATAAACACTTGATTTCATGCAGTTTCATAGGATATAGTAATTTAACTTTTTCTGCATAACATCCAGCAAGCAATGCATTCTGTTAGCTGCAGATGCTGTTTTTACATATATTATATATTTCTTCGTATATATATATTTTATAGCTCAACAGGTTTATTGAAAAGCTGACAAATGAAATGAAAGAGGCTGGGAATTTGGAGGGAATACTGTTAACAGGGCTGACAAAAGATGGAGTTGACTTGATGGAAAGTTATGTTGACAGAACTGGAGATGTCCAGACGGCAAGCTATTGCATGCTACAGGTCAGTGTTTCACTCAAAAATAAATTTTATGGAGGAAAACTAAATGTAGTTTCTTTATCTTGTGAACCAAAAAGTATTTTCTGTATTAAATTGGGACAATTGATTGATTGTTTTTTTTTTCTTTTTTTTTGGGGGGGGTGTAATCTGAAACTCAGTGTTAACTGATAAGTGTGTCTTCACACTTACCAGTGTGAAGAGGTAGCTTGAGGAGACAGTAGGGGAAAGAGGCAAAAGAAAATTATAGCTGAACTGGGGATACCCATTTATCTCTTTATTGCTGGTGTGTTTCCTGACATTGTCATTATTTTTTTTGCTTTCAGGATTTTGGTAGAGAAGAAAAGTGAGGTTGTTTGTTTGTTTGTAGCTTTGGGTTTGTTTTTTTTTTTTTTTAATAACGGACTTATCTTGGCCCTTATAGTAGCCAATAGTAGCAGCTATTGCCAGCAGTGTATTTAACTGAATATGCAGTCATGACAGTGATACAGATTGTGTTACATACAGAATTTTCAAATCCTTCATCTCACAGACATGAGTTCTTAGAAGGATGTGGCACCACAAATATTTTCAACCAGAGAGAAACCGAAGAAAACATTTATCAAACTCACATTACAATTTAGCAGAAAATTAATCTTCTGCCCCATAAATTACACTATATTATTTCTTATATCTTGTAGTACACTTTGTAAAGCCTTTTGAAAAAGTGAGTAATATGTATTGTGTGTCTTTAATGTATGTCTGACATTTTCTCCTGCCTACTTTAGGGTTCTCCATCAGATGTACTTAAGGATGAAAGGGTTCAGTACTGGATTGAGAACTACAGGAATCTTTTAGATGCCTGGAGGTTTTGGCATAAACGTGCAGAATTTGATATTCATAGGAGTAAGCTAGATCCCAGCTCAAAGCCTTTAGCCCAGGTAAATATAAATCTCATATGAAATATGACCAGTCCAAAAAGGAACGTGGCATGGTACTTCTGTAAAAAAAATCTTGCTAGCCATATCTTGGTTTTTATAAGGATTTATGTGCAAAAGAAAGATTTCAACTTAGCCTGCCCTAAAAAAGGAGGTGTCACTTTTTTTTCCCCAAATAACAGGTCTTTAAGAATCTGTAAACTATCAACACTTTTCTTCTGGGGAAACTGGAAACTCATTTGATTTTTTTCTCTCACACGTAGAAAAATGAAATCAGAGATATATCACCCAGTGTCAGAGTGAGACTGATGCTGAAACCATGGAACTAGTTCAAATTGCTTTTGTTTTAATTGAAAAAAACTTCAAAGCTGTTTTGAAGCCCTTGAACATGAAACTAAAGTGAACAGCAGCAACTTTCATTATCAGTTCTGAACATATACTGACCTAAAAACTAACGCCCTGCCCAAATGCTATCTTCTTAACATCTGGTGGCAGTTTCAGCTAACATGGTCTTACCATGGCACATTTTATTCTCTCATGTCTGCAAAGTGTGTTCATTACAAGCTTTAGGGGCTGAGAGTTTCTGAGGAAAGCTGGTTTGAATTCTTTTATCAGTCACAGCTGTTTAAGCAGAGTTGTTCCAAGTGGGAGGGAGCTGAGTTTACTGCTCCTTCCTTATGTTGTTAACATAAATAGCCCTAAAGAATTTGAAATATGTGCTCCTTGGTATCAAGTCACAACTTGTGACATAAGGGATGTAGATAAATATTAGGATAATCCTTATGTTGGGGATTGTAGTGTGAGTCATCTTACTATAAGTAGGAAGAGACTAGACTTTATATAGTAAGTAGAATAAACCTAGTTTCTTCCATTACTGAAGACATAGCTTTTATTATCTTAAATAATATCTTTCAAAGTTTTAGCAATTGTGCATATTTTTATGTGCTTTTGAAGTTAGTGAGCATCATTAAGGCCTACTTCTCAGGGCTGTGTGCCTCATCTCTAAACCAAGGTGTTAAGAGCTCCTTCACAAGTAGCCATAGCTTTCCAGGGCGCTCTCTAGAATATGTGATAAATAATTTTAATTAGCTTGAATGGATTCACTCACAGGTGTAGCAAAAGTAGAACCAAACCAAAAAATTAATGGGCATCTGTTCTCTTTAGGTGTTTGTGAGTTGCAATTTCTGTGGAAAATCAATCTCTTACAGCTGTTCAGCTATTCCTCATCAGGGGCGAGGTTTTAGCCAATATGGAGTCAGTGGTTCACCGACCAAGTCAAAAGTTACGAGCTGTCCTGGTTGCCGTAAGCCCCTTCCCCGCTGTGCACTTTGCTTGATAAATATGGGAACACCAGTTTCCAGCTGTCCAGGTATGACACAGTGGGTTTTAGTTATTCAGCTACAGTACTAGTTGGAGGCCAGATTAGCAGTTCCTATTGAAAGATCTTCTGTTGCACTTTTTTTTTCTATTTGTGCTTATACTGTAAATATTCATACTGATCATTTTGAAGGGAGAAGGACCATAATTGAGAACTTGTTTACATCCGATCTAATTTTGGGATGACACTTTTGTTTCAATTCTTAGTGGTCAGACAGTATGCATAGTTACTTGGTTCTCACAGTTTTCCATGAGATTGTCAGTCAAATTCTATGGTTAGACAGATATAAAGATCCAAGTATTGTGAAAATCAGTATTGTGAGCTTTACGACTGAAAGAAATGGGGAGTGTGTTTTCTTGAGATGAATTGTAGTCATGCTACACAAATCACTGAATGTAAATTAATTAATTTTTAGCTGGAAGAGGAAGAGAGGCGTGGTGTACTTTTTGTTACTAAGCATGAAAGAAAGCATGGGTCATGCTGTCACAGCTAAGAGGTATTACGACTGGAGTTGTTTGGTTATAAATGCCTTTGGCTCGGCATTATATAATGTCTAAGTGAAAAGGATTTCAACCATATTTTTAAGTCAGTCTTATTACAGACCCATGAGCAGCTGTACAGTTGTCATGTTTATTTACCTCTTCTCATTCTTTTGCTGATCTTTGTTATGACTTCTATATTGTACTTATTCCAGTTCATAACTTAGATTTTGTTGATTTTTTTTTTTTCTAAAGCAGAAGATTTCATGTGCAGCAGAACAGGCCCATAATTCACTGGACTATAAATCAGTCAATAAGGCATAAATCACCATTGAAGGAGATTCTGTCTGTACAACTTGTTTAATAGTCAAGTTTAGCATATCTAGAAGATGTGAAGCAACAGTTTAGCAGTCTAATTCTTATTTGGTATTCTTACAGCTCTTAATATTTTACTGACTTCTATTTTAAAATCGCAATGCTTTTTCACATAATGTTCTTTATTTCAAATTATTTTAATGGTGCTGCTGGAACTGAAATGTAAATGAAGTGTAATGATTTACAGCCATATTTGTGGGGGTGGGTTTGCCTCTGGACAGGAGGATCCAAGTCAGATGAAAAAGTGGATCTTAGCAAAGACAAGAAGTTAGCCCAGTTCAACAACTGGTTTACTTGGTGTCACAACTGTAGGCATGGTGGACATGCTGGACATATGCTGAGCTGGTTCAGGTAAGTTGATGTTAAAATTTTATTATTTCACATGTGTATTCTGCACTGATTAGAACATGTCTCCTTCATGTCTCCATCTATCATTATAAAATTTAAATAATAAAACTGAACTATGATACTGAGATTTTCTGAGATACTATACCTCTGCACATAGTTAAATGTATAATTGCAAAATTATTTTACCAGTTTTTTCTTTTTTTTTTTTTTGGCTGTTGCTATTTAGGGACCATACTGAGTGCCCAGTTTCTGCCTGCTCTTGTAAGTGTATGCAGCTGGATACAACAGGGAATCTCGTTCCAGCAGAGACTGTCCAGGCATAAATGTTGTTAGAAAATGTGTGGCTCTCTAATGGATGTCCATCACAGTCCAAGCAGATATTTTAGACAAAGGTAATTTCTGTCTTACTGTGAAAAAATAAATTGCTATCCAAGTAGTGAAATGATGTGTGTATGACTGTGCTTGGTAGAAACAGGTATTCCTGAAGTGAGCCTATAGGTACAGTGCATGGCCCTTATTCAGAGGACTGAAGAAAAGCACTTCTGGAATTATGGACTCTTTGAATTTGCTAAAATGTAAGGAAGACCTTTATTAAAAAAGTTTTCAGGATAATGCTGATCGGTCCCAAAGCTGAGTTTATATGCTGTGAAAGCAGACCTTCAAAATAAACATTGAAAAGAAGATGGCAAAGTTGTGCTGTGGATTTCTCTGTTCATTGTTTGATCACTGTCTTGTATGCAAATGTTTGTTTCCTTGTAAGTTTATTCAAAGTGCCACTGCTAACTGCCTTCTAAACATTTTTATTTTAAAGAAAAATACTTTTCTTTCTGTTCCCTGGTTTTGATAATAGTAAAGCAATGCCTTTACAATTGAAGTTCTTACTTAACTAGGCTATATATCTAGCTGATGCAGATTTTAATACTGAAGAGTTTGGGGGTTTTCTCTCCTAGCCATGACTGTATCCTAGAGAAGAGTTCCCTGAGAAGTCATGTGACAATTTCTGTGCAGAGTGCAGGTAAACTATAGGAGGTTGTATCTGATAAATTTTTAAGTTAGTACTGTGAAGATCTGAAATCTCAAAGACTGGAGACTTGTAAATATGTAAGTTTTAAACTACATGCAGTGTTTTGACTACAAAAATATTTGAAGACCTTGAGATAATCAACATTTCCCTGTACTTCTGAAATACACTGGGAAGTGTAGAATCAACCTGTATAAATCCTGCTTCTGGTCACTAGTGGACACCCATCTGCTCCCAGTTTTGAGTAATTAATCAAGAGTATGTCTAGATGTGTTACCAGCTGGAATTAAGATTGTTTATTAACTTGAGAAAACATCAATGATATTTTGCTAATACTGTGCTAGGAGCTAATTGCTATTGTTGTCCTTGACTCTGCAGGCAGCATTCACACAAATTAGGGAAAAAAACCAAACCTGTTTTAAGGTATGTGATAATAACATCAGTTTACTTGGTGTGTGTTTATTTACAGTATATGAGTTACTCAAAACTTATGTGCTATGAAATACTAAATGGAATGCTAGCAATAAACTGGTACTGTTTGCCAGGACTGTGAAAATTGGTGTTTCAAAGAGAATATATTGTAATATACCACTAGTTCTATGTGCTCTAGTGTAGTTTCAAGAAGATTAAATGTGGAAATGTACAAGATGTACATGTAATGTGGATGTACAAAATTACATTCAGGACTTTGGGTTATATTTTCTGAGTTAGCATTAATGTTGTAATACATCTGCTGCATTTATTTTGATCTAAAATTGGCAAAGAAAAATTTTGAAGTTAAAAATCTAAGAGGTACTTGATATTTCTAGGCATTGCAGAGCAGTTCCTTTTTTTTTCGTTTTAGAATATTTATTTCTCATTCCAGTATTTTTGCGCACTTCACATTGCTGTTGAAGTGCTCTTCAAAATGTTCTCCATTTATAAATGTAAACTGGGGCTTACTGTATGTTACCCTATTTATATAAATACAGGCAATAAAGGCTTTGGTTTATGTAAATGAGGATTGGTAAGTGTCAAGTGTTTGTTTTTTATTCTTGTGTAGTAACATTTAGTAAATTTCCCTGATAATTTCCATGTTGAGGTGAATGCAACTACCAACATACAGTGTCTCATTTTCTCATGTAAAGAAAATTCATTTATAAGGTTTTCACCTTATAAATAAACTGTGTGTGTCAAGTTCTATCACTAAGTTAAATTACATGCTCACTTTAATACTCGTATCTTTGCAGTGTTTTGGATTATGAACGTGTATGTTCTGGCACTATGGGTTTTGGTTGTTGCAATTAGTCATCAGCCTTTCAGGTTGGTAGTTACACTATTTGCAAAATTTACAAAGCAAAAGCTCTATGTTTTTTAATTACCAGGTTTTTTATTCCTTGTTTTCTGTCACTTTTGGGGTGATTTCTTGTTTTCTAACAAAAATACAGCTACACCCATTTTATTAGCTGCAGTTGTTTTTTTTTGTTTACTGTTGCCTGGTAAATCTCAGCTCAACTCTGCTGAAGGTGTCCTCGAATGCTAAAATGTTGTGATCCTGTGGCTCATGCTGATTACATTCCATTGTTGTAATTTTGTTAGATGCTCCAGCCTTGCAGCTCTTCCTTGATTAAGCACAAGCACTTCATCATCACACAAACAGGCTCCTTGCTCCTGAGCACATGAGTTGTGCACAAGTCCATGCCCAAGCCAGGACAGCAGAGCAGGCAAGCAGGGTCAGCCAAGAGCCCAGCAAAAAGGTACCAAGTCTCAGAAGTCAGTCCTGAATGTAGTGGGAGTAGTCCTGTTCCAAACAACATGAACTTCTAGAAGTCTGCACCACTTACAGCATTCACTTCCTATGCCTCTTCTCCTCTGCCAGGTTCCCACCATGCTCCAGCCTCCTGTCCTCCCAAAGAAGCCACTAGCTCCTCTTCATGCCTTCCATCACTGGCTTTGGTGACATCCCTCTCTGGTGCTTCTGATTCAGTTGCCCTCCGGTTTGGTCAGTGTCCCAGGAAGCCCCTACTTCCCATATTATTATCTATGAGGGCTGGCAGTTTCTCACCTTTCATTGTGTGTGTGGTGCCTGGGGCCCTGCCAACCATCAGGCCTAGCTGACTTGGTTGTCTTTCCCTTGGTATTTAAAACAGCTGGCAGTTTTCAACATGGTAATGTAGGAAACTATGCTGATAAATGCATATATGACCTGAGCACTACTCTAACACCAAGAATGTTTTACAGTTCCTTGCATTGCTGTGTGAGTTGCACAGCCATGTAGCCAGGGTAGGCCATTTATTCACACCGACTGATGGTCAGTAGAGAAGCAGACAAATTAAAAGCGTGTAAGGGAAACTTTTAGTTACGTACAGTTTGCCCAGCCACCTTTCACTGCTGCAGGACTGCATGAAAAGAAGAGTCTTGACCGACAAAGGAAAACCAGCATTTCCCACTTGGTGTGCTCAAACTTTCTCTCACAAGACCTCATACCCCAGGCTGGTCTCTGAAGTGCTAAAGCCATCTAGTGGCAGGCTGCTCCACTGGGCAGGGGTGGTCTGGGTAACTACACAACATATATGTACTCACACAAAATACCAATTTTCTAAAGCAGAATAGAACAAAATAGTTTTAAATGCTAGCAAAACATGCATGCAGTTATTAACAACGACATATGATTCTACTGAGCACTTAAATAGTGGTGATATAGCATGGTATTGTGCCACATGGACCTTTTGTTCTGTTTGCTGTACCAGACTGCTTCCTACTTCAGAAGACCTTTCCAGTCAGAGTAACTGTGTATCTGTAACAGAGTATCCGCCTTCTAGGTGGGGAGGGAGAAGAAAATAGATCTGTTAACTTGATCATCCCTCCAGTTTGTAGTGAGTTCAAAGTGCAAGTTTTTGAAACATATTCCTTGACTGGAAAAAGAAATGTCTATAAATAAGCACAAAGCTATCAGTCTTATTAAGGCACTAAACCTAAATACTAAACCTGAAACCTGTTAGTACAAAAGTTCAAAGAAAATGGCTTACAGTTTACTTAAAATACTTTATTAATTCCCAGAGAATATTTCCAAAGTTCAGTTTTACTTGAAATGTGTTACCTCAAGTGATGCAAAAATTTTGCTAAGTGTTGTAAAGCAGACTGGATAGTAACAAAATTGGGGACTATTGGAAGTTCCTATGGTTAGTCACCATGACAAGCTGGATGAATCCTGGTACTGCTGCTTAGACTCCAACCAAGAATGAAGGCTATGATGGGACTTTCGCTGTCCTTGAAGTCCCCAAACCTAATTCAACATCTTCCAAGTGTTTAGATCATGCAAAGGCAAGAACCTTGTACTCCACTTCGTTAAATTTAACTGTGTCAGGTCAAATAGAACAGGAGTCACCACATATCACTGAAAATAGCACTCTAATATTCAATGCTGACACAAATGGCTAAATGCAGTGAATCTTCTTTATTGGTGAAGATACCATTTTCAAGATGCAAAATACCCCTTCCATACAATAAATTTATATCAAAGCAAATTAAATCAAAAATCTTTATATTGAAACCCCACCAAATTTTTTCCATACAAGTTTGCTGTAACGTTATCCTAGAACCTCTACCAAGAAAAGGATGCTTACAAAATTTCAGTTTCTGACAAGTCTGTTCTTGCAAGAGAATACTCCTCTTAGATGCAAAAGGGTTAAATATATTCAGTGAGTGAGACATTGACATTTGTTCTCCTTGCTGAATAAATACATTTTCAAAGAAAATACTCTTCATAGGCAATACTCTTCTTCTACACTTAGCACATGTAACAGTGTCTTTTCAGTATATTTGTTGAAGATAAATGTAACTGTTGCCATGCTGTCGACTGTTGTGCCCTCTGAAACTCTAAAGACATGCTAAAAAAAATCAAGTGTTCCTCCCAGTACCAAACGGGAAGTATTCAGGGAATTCATGAATAATTTTTAGTGCTTCATTGTAGAGTTCCAGATCTGAAAAAGGGCAAAGAAAATGGTTATAATGCATAAGCTCAATTCCCCACAAGTCACTGACGACATCCAAGTACTGCTCATTTTAAAGCAGTACTGCTGAGTGATCCCAGTCTCCCTCAAACTCTCGTTTTCCCATGGCAGGAACACTCATTGCTTGTTTTCTGGGGGGTTGCTTTTAGGCCTGCTAGCTGCACAACCATACAAGGGCCAGGGCAAGGTGAGAACCACATGGTCAGGAGTGCCACAGCAATGGCTGGCTCCAGACTAGCTCCAGACTTCTAGACTGGCTCCAGCACTGAGTCACTCCTTACAGTTTAACCATAAATCACAATATTTAGTACAGAACTTCTTCCGTTACACTTTTCATTTCTACACCCTGTTCCTTATCTGGCAGCTTGAAGAAAGACCTTGTCTGTAAAAAAAGGTAACTAGGCCTTCCCTTCTTATTTACTGAAGACAAGTTCAGAAGTCAAAATAAATTTGCCATAATGTATATTCTTACTTACCAAATGAACTTTTATCTTCTCTGAACTGGACATATGATGCACACATGATGGTTGCCTGGTTTGTTACTCTTCCCACCACTTCAATAACTCCTGAAATCTCCTCATCCAGCTAGAAAACACACCAAAGATGAAATTAGTAACACTAGCTGTTCTCTTTACTGCACAGCTAGGAACTCTCCACAACTGATGGTTTGTTCATGATAGATTCTGTTCCACGTCAAACGATACAGTACTACTGGACAGCCTAGTCACTTTCCCCCCAAAAAACCCACAGAAACCTTGATCCACTTAGGGATTTACAGGTTTTGTAATAGCCAATTCAATACCAACAAAAAAAATATGAAGACGCATCCAAGTAAAGATTCATAAGTATCTAAAACTGCATTATTTAATCACTGAACAGAGACTAATCTAGGATGCAGAGAGAGAACAATTCTGATTTTAATGCACTTCATTCAAACCTGTGTCAATTATAGAACCCTGTAAGAGTTAAGGAGGTATCACACATTCCAGAGAGCAGTTCCAGTGTTCCACATTCAGAAGGTGTATCTGGAAATAATTTCTTAAGTAGGTGTTCAGAATACAAAGATACTGTCACTAATAAGCCTTTGGTTGAACAAAGGAAAAAAAAAAAAGGCTAAAAATTATATCTTATGCCAAATTATTACAGCATCAATGTTTTCTTTGTTTTTTAAGATACAAATTTTAACAGTGCAGTACTGTTTTGGTAATGCTCTTCGAATATCTAAGGCTTATTTTTTACTTACTCTAGTAAGTCTTCTTATAATAGAGGACCCCATAATTTTGGGATCCTCTGTTGAAATAGGGAACTAGACATGCACAAAGAGTGAAATACATTGAAAGGGAAAAAAGTTAGAAGGCATTTTTTGCTTAGCAAATCTATTCCCCACCGACACTGGATGAACTGGAGAGATGAACCTGGCCTCGTTTTTTTGCACACACCAGTTTCTTTCAAGGCAGTGGAACACAGACTGAAGTGCCCAGCAATACAGCTTTGTGTTTATGGAGTTCAATCATTTACACAGTTAGAGAAAATATTATAGAATCCTTGGTCAGACGCTAACATCTGAATTTTTAACAACCCAAGGCAGGAAACGTTTTCACAAACTCAAGGAAAAGGTAAGAGACATTTTGTTGCAGTTTGATGTCATCAATCTTTACATTTATAAGACAAAACTCTGCCAGAGTAAACTGCAATTTTCACCAACAAGGACAGACTCTTGTCTTGAAAGACTGAGAGAGTGCCATATGCAATTTTTTCCCATGGAAATGGCAAGGTTTCTCAGCATTTAACAACTCATTAATTATTAATTAAAATAATTATTTAATTACAACATTTCTTGGTGGACAAAACATACTTAGAATCAGAAGAGAATGCCAAAATATTATTACTTCACTGGTAGGTGATAACAAAAGAGGCAGTATTTTTGTTCAGTAGTTCTAATTATATCTTATACCCATTGCATTCATTGCTTGGGCTTTGTTTTAAGAAAGAATGTTTCAAGCTAATTATGGAGTTTACTGAAACGCTATGACAAGTGTTCTAAGAGGATGCAGCAATGTTAACTCAAAAAACTCTTGAAAACACCATATTCTTTTTGATTATAGAAGCGATAAGAAAATGGGAAGAAAGACTGTAATGAAAGGAAAGCTAATAAACGTAGTGGAATATATTACACTGTGAACAGCTAGTAGAGTAAGACAAAATAGACGGGGATGTGTCTCACAAAGAATGAGTTGTCTCTTAACACCAGCTGAAAATTGACCAAGACCAAGGCAGCTCATGGGTAAGAAGACTACAGGTCAACTGTAAGATGTAGGAAAGAGAGGCAATGAAATACAGGTGGAATAACTCAAAACCTCATGTACAGGTTTCACAGGACACAAAACCTCCGGAATCCACAAGAGGCGGCATCAAATATTTCCAAAGCATTCCTTAACTTACAGGCTCGCTCAGCTCCACAGTCGTATGCTTTCCGAGTCCATCCGCAAGCACGACAAGCTTCCCGCTAGGATGAATCTACAAAAGAACATTTAAGTCTAGAAAAAAGGCCTGTGCGCTCCAAAGGCACCCGGAAGCGCCACAGCTTTGGCCGCCTCAGCCAGTTCTTTCCCGCAAGTCCCGTCCGCCTCCCGCCCTGCTCCCAGGCCGCCTGGAGCTGCCGAGTGCCCCAGGGACGGCGCCAGCCTCTCCACACAGAGCTCCGGGGCAGCCCCAGCCCCGCTCGCAGAACCCGCCGAGCGCCCCGCGGACCTTCTCGACGCGCCCCACGAAGCAGACGGGCTGCCCGATGTGCTGCGCCAGCTGCCCCGTGGCGATGCGCGGCCGCGGCACCTCGTGGATGTCACCCATGGCCGGAGCCGCTTCCCGCCTTCCGCCGAGGGAGGGACGGCAGCCCGGCGAACGCGGCGGTCGGGGCGGGACTTCCCCTCCGCCCGAGGCGACCCGGAAGCGGAGGCTGGTGAGAGCGGCGGTGGCGGCAGCGGGAGCGGGAGGGTGGGTGATGGAAGGGCGGCTGTCGATGCTGCCGCGGCGGGGAGGGCGGCGGGGCCGAGGCCCGGGGAGGCCGGGGGAACTGGCCGTCAGCTTCCAGCCCTGTACTGTCATTTAATCCTTTGAAATCGCCCCATATTTCCCCTCCCCGGCGTTTTCCTTCTCCCTTGAGATCCTGGTTCCGCTCAGGTGTACTTTGGCAGTGTGCCCTGGTAGCCACCAAGAAGGCAAGAGGCGTCCTGGGGGGCGTCAAGCACAGTGCAAACAGAGGTGATTATCCCGCTGTAGTCAGCACTGGTGTGGCCTCACCTGGAATATTGTGTAGTTCTGGGCTCTGCAGCTACATCCAGAGGAGGGAATCAAAGCGGGTGAAGGCAGTGTCCTGTAAGAAACAGCTAAAGGACTTCGGGTTTGCCTGGTTTGGAGAAAAGGAAGGCTGAGGGTTGCCCTCATCACTACCGTTTCCTGAGGAGGGGAAGTGGAGATGAGATGCAGATCTCTTCTCCCTGGTATCCAGTGGATATCCCAGGGTACGTGGCAGTGATTCAAAGCTGCACCAGAAGAGGTTTAGATGGAACATTAGGAAGCGTTTCTTTTCTGAGAGGGTAGTCAAACACTGGAACAGGCTTTCTAGAGATGTGGTCCATGCCCCAAGCCTGTCAGCGTTTAAGAGGCATTTGGACAATGCCCTTAATAACTTGCTTTAGCTTCTCATCCTCTCTGAAGTGGCCAGGCATTGGACCAGATGATCATTGTAGATTCTTTCCAAGTGAGCTATTCTATTAATTTAATTTTATTTCATCACTGAAATTGAGCTGGTGCTCAATCTCCAAGTTTAGAACAACTGATGGATGTAAGACAGATATAGCATCTAGACATGGCACTTGCATGCACCTTGTCTTTTTCCATGTGTTTTCCCAATTGATCCCTGGCGTGGAGAGGTTTCTCCCAATTGCTCTAGTGGCAAAGGCAACTCACATATCCCAATATGCATTTGAAGTGGTGTTGCCAGCAGGTGGAGGGAGCTGCTGCTTCCCTCTGCTATGCACTGGTGGGGCACCTGGAGCACTGGGTGCGAGGGCACGTGTGGACATACTGGCAAGAGGCCAAAGAAGGGTCACAACAATGATTAAGGGAGTGGACTACCTTATATATGAGAAAAGACTGAGAGAGCTGCAACTGTTTAGCCTAGAGAGGAGAAGGCTCAGAGGGCTCTTATTAATGAATATAAATACCTGATGGAAGGGTAAAAAGAGGATAGTCAGGCTCTATTCTATCATGCCCAGGAAAAGGAATGGGGCAAAAGATACAAACTGAAACACAGGAAGTTTCTCAGGGAACACTTTTGTCACCATGAGGGTGACTAAGCACTGGTTTAGGTTGCCCAGAGAGGTTGTGGGGTCTCCATCCTTGGATGTAGTCAAAAGCCACCTGGATAAGGTCCTGAACAACCAGCTCTAAGATGGTTCTCCTTAAGTAGTGGGTGGCCTCTGAAGGTCCCTTCCAATTGCAGCCATTCTGTGGCTGTGATTTCCTTTTCCAGGACTGGTGTTTCAGGAAGTACTTGAAAAATCTAACTCTGCTCTGGCTTAAAAGGGCAATCACAAAACCGCCCGTGTGCTGTCTCTTCTAACCGGCCACGGGCCAGTTCAGCTTGCTAACCAGTACCAAGTGGTTTTTGTTACTTGGCTGGGGTAGTGTTGTTATATGGCAGTAGCTTGTGTCAGCTTGCCAAGGAAACAAGCTACTGCCAGAAGCTGTGCAGAGCCAGCATGTGACCAGGGAGCACTCTGTACTTAAATCTTATATGAGATTTAGCTACTTGCCATCCCCTCAGTGTCACCTTGACATTCACCTGTTCAGTATTTAATTTGCAAGAGAATATCCTCATCTCCATAGCGTATCTTCAGAGATTTGAAAGGAGGCATCTCATCACTGTAGCTGTTGGAGTGAGGTGCAGCAGGCTGCTGCACAGTGGCCCTTCTAGGGCTGAGGAGTTTGAAGGGTCAGCGTCTATAAAAACATGTTGTACAAGTTCTTACAAATGCGTGTCTGTACCACACTTAGCAGCTGTTGAAGGTTTGCATTCAGAAGAAAATTGTTTGAAGGGAAAACAGTAGGCTTCAGCCTGTCGAGTATTGTGTTTCATTAACACCTAGCTTTCTCTTTTTGCATTTCCAGTCTTCAGGGTTTTGAATGTTTACATCAGTTTAAGTGCTGTTATTTCACTCCTGGCTTTGTTTTTGTCACCTGTGCTTTTATTGTCTGACTTGGTTGTGGCTGATTTTTTATGATTCAGCCTCTTCAAGTGTTTTTTATATTATGGTAATTTGGGTTGTATAGTTCTCGTATTTCTGCTTTCCTTAATTTTTATAAAAACATTAAAAAGAAATACTAACATTTTATGTAATACAGAAAAAAAAGTCTTTGTTAATGTTTCATTATACATATATCCCTTTTTAAAAAATTTGTGTTTCTTGTGATACTTTCCGTTCTTCTGTTTTCAAGAAATCCAAACTAAAGAACCATGACTAATGTTAATGCCAGAGAAAGGAAATTATATGGCTTTTTTTTTTCCTTCTTCATGTAGTAACTTACACTAGATCAAAAGCTTTTAAACTGTTCTTTTGGTGTCACAGAGAAATATTTTCAACACGCATATTCTTGACTCTTAAATTGGTTGTTTTCATAATAAGAATGATTGTACAGGGCTGTAAACATCTTGCTCTTTTTCTGATTGCTGCTTTATTGGTGAATCACAGCAGATGGTAGTATGGAAGTGAGAATTGCTCTGATGCTGTTTTCTTTTTCCATAGATAGTCTCTCTTAAGCTGCTAGATGTGAAATTATTCTGGTTCTTTCTTTAAGGTCAGTTTTGTGTTTTCTTCTGTCCTCATTTTATCATTTATGTAATTACTGGCAGTGCCACTGCAATTCTGCTTTGCTGTATTACTGGGCATTGTCTCTTCATCTTAGTCTGCATCTTTGGTGTTTTTAACATTAAATTATGATTCTTCTCTGGTATTGTGAACGTTCAGAAAAGGCTGAAAAGTAATCGTAAATATACTAAGATCTTTGTTGTACAGAAAAATTTTATTGGATTTAACATATTGGTTTGGCTCAAAGGTCACCTATAGTTCTTGTTAAAGGAGACTGACAAAATGCAGGAGGAATAAATTAACCCCTTTGTGCAGCTCTGTAACTCATCTTTGTCCAGTGCCACGTATGTTCTCAGAGCCGCACAGAAAGACAAAATATTTTTTGCAGCCTCACAGAATTGCTGTAGCTCAGAGCTTATTATTTGCTAATGACTGAAGCTGTGCCAAAAGCATTATTCTTAACTATCAGCAATTGTGTTCACTTTTTTTTGTGAGAGAGAAACATGAGGAGGAAGGGAATTGCATATTCCTACCAAGGGAGATTTTTATCTTTAGGCAGTGAATTCAATTTCAGGTCTCCTATAGAAATAAAATTAATCCCATCTGGAAGGCAAAAGTGCTGTGCTATATAGGAGAAATGACTGCAGGAATGTGGTACTATCTCGGAATGGTGGGCGTATTTTCTGTGATTTTGTGCTGACAGCTTTTTTAAAAAAAACCCACAACTAAGTGCTTTTTTTTTCTCAAGTCTGTGTGACCATGCATCCAGGTCTCCAAACTTCAAATTTAAATTTTACTCTGAAATGAAACTTGTATGAAACTGGTTGTTCTGAGCTTTCATTACCTGAAACCTCATCTTATCTACAAGTAGTAAAACTGCAGCCTGATTCTGCAAGTGCTTAAACTGTGTCCTTATCTTCAAGAGTGTTTCCATTCAGCTCTGTGTTTCTTTGTTGGGTAGGGGCTTTGTTCTGTTTTTAACATGTGATTCAAGAAATTTAGTGGTTGCATTTCCCGTTGCTGGGGAGATTTATGTTTACTTTTGAAGTAGCACAGTTGATAAGATTCTTAAAAGAGCATCACAAATGCATTGCCTGTCTACAGTCTTTCCCTTACCCATGCTGTACTGTATGTAGCTCTATTTTTTGTTTCTGTGCCAGCTCTGTTTTTTGTTTCTGTGCCCCCCCTCTGTTTTTTTACTGTTTATTTGGATTTTAGTTTATGGTGTGTTCAACAAAGCTACCGAAATGCTGAGGTAGTAGTTGGTGAACTCTTCCTTCCACATACCTTTCAAAGAGATCTAGAAGAGATCTACAGGCACAACTTTTGTTTTTAAGAGGCTCCTAAAGAAGGAAACACTAAACATGTTAGTCTTCTTAATATGTGGATTTTATACTGCCCCCCCCCCCACATTCACAGTGACAAAATACAGCAGGTACTGTTTTCTTAGTGCTAGGCTGGTGATTTTAACAACATAAGGACTTGAGGCCTGAGCTTAGGACGGACTTTTGTTAATTTTGTTTGTTTTTCTGCTTCAAGAAACCTATATGTTGGTTTTGATTTTAATTAGGTTTGGTTTTGGTTTTTTGTTTTGTTTTCTGTTAGAAAAAGTACTGCTGGTAGTGGAATTAAGCTACTTCAGAATCATAAAATTCCAAAATAAAGATCAACATGTATGTAGATAAGATGAATTCTGTGAGTTTTAGAAAAAAAAGGGCTAGTGTAAACGAAAGTAAAAAATCTAGTATGTGAAAGTGCTTTTACCCTTACTTTGGCTAGATCAAATTGTCCTGATCGCTAATTTACTCTGAATTTAAATGCCTATTGTCTTTTAAGCAGTGATGTTTAGGTATGTTAAGTATGGAGGATTTAAAAGACTAAAAGTGCTCTGTTCCCTATACAAGTCTTTTGTGCTATGTATATACTGATTAAGATGCTTTTCTTTGTGCTAGAAAGAAGGGAAGGGGGACGGGACCTTAAGTGATAGAGCTGAAAACTGTACAATAATGCAGATCTCAAAAGAGAAAAAAATGTGATTGGAGCAACTGCAGCTCTGGCACCTCAAGTGACTGACTGGAATCTGAGCCTTTACCAAAGCTATCTGTAAGATTTTGCACATCAAGTTGATTTTGCTTCTTGTTGTTGCACACTTAGGATGAAGGTAAAATTGCATTTTAAACTGTTCCACAACTGCCTCTCCTTCATACATCATTGGAGCAGAAACCTGACTCTTGAGCATTACAGCACAGGTTTTTACCACTTGAGCTATGGAACTGACAACCCTAATTGGTAGCAGGAGAAGACTTATTCCCTGAGGGCTGAAAAAAGGAATATGCTGCTGGCGCCATGTGTTGAGCCTGGGTGTGGGGGGAGGTAAGGAATAAATGAGATAATTAGGAGTTTCTACTGTGTAATCTCCATGGAACTGGAAATATCAGTATTTCTCTTGCTAAGGTAGGAAAACAAGCAAAAAGGAATAAAATGCTGTTAAATAACATTTTTTAAAAATAACTGTATTCCTGGGATTGGCTCACAGAACAGTTTGTTCTGTTCTTGTGCACATTAATGTAGTTTATTTGGTGGCCAGAAGTTGCACTGTGTCAGCATAAGCAAGCAGGCCAGGCTGTGGGGTATTGAGTCTTCAAGTCTCAGGTATCAGGCCACAGTTTGAATAGTTGCTGCTTTTGCCATGATCTATTTATACACTGTTCCAAGCCAGTGCTTACACTTCATACAGGACTTTCTGGAGTATACAATCACTTTTAACAGCAGAATTTTGGGCAGTTCAAATGAATAGTCAGTAGTGAGTTGCTACAGGTCCCCAGCCAGGGCAAAAAAAGTTTTGTTTATGGTATCATGAATATTTGGGTGGGGAATGAAGAATTCCAGCACGTAGTTAATCCAGGATTCTTATCTTCCTTTTTTTTTTCATTTTTTTTTTAATCTGCACATTTCACAGTAGCACTCTTCACTCTTTCCCACATTCTAAAGATTCTTCTTTGTTAAATTTAGTGTGAAATAGTGTTACTGAAATTGACTCTGTATTCCTTTTGAATTCTTTACCCTGGAGTCCTTTCCTCTGTTGGAGGTGTATATTAGATGTTGCTATTGGTTTGTCAGTCCCTTCTCCTTAACATGTTGATGTCTGCAAAATAAACCAGGATTCTGCTCCTCAAACTCTGCTTCAAAGTTGAAATTACATTATTCCACTTTTCCCAATTTTATATGGGTATTTTAGTAGAGAAGATCTTTGCATGCCTTTATTTAAGCCGCCTTCTTTGTGTTCACGTATAATGTGTTTCAGCCAAACCACAGGCTGCTCCATAGGTTGGGGTTGTCCAGGGGTCCAAGTTCAGCCTTTGAGGGATCCTCATGGGTCCCTTCATGGGTTTTTAATATGACTTTGTCCTATTTAAGCTACTCAGAATTGCTTCTATGTAATCTTCCAGTCCGGAGAGATAGGAGATACTGAGCATTTTCTGTTGCAGTCCATGGTTTTGTCCCAATCGTTTCCTTGTTTTGTTCTAGCAGTGGAGTTCTTAGCTGCCTTGGAAGATTCTTTTAATGACTTATTCTTGCAAAAAAAAATTGCTACAAATGATTTTGCTGCTTTTTCTTTCAAGGAAATCATTGGTAGCTATTAATCAAACATATTCAACTGTTAGGCTGTCTTTAAGATTGCTAACTGGGAAACTGCCCTCTTTGAAGAGAAAGCTGGTCTAGTCACAATACAAAGTAGCAGAAAAATACGAAGACATGCTGGAGAAATGCTAAAAGGAGTTTCCATCTTTAATTTTCATTGAGAAAAGTTGAAGTTTTGTTAGTTTGGTGTTTTTTATTTTTTATGATTCCACTCCATTCATAACTTCATATAAGAGCCTTTTGTGCTTCACTCTACTCTTACCTGTTAAAGTAAGTTGCTACATCAACAAGATAATCTGTCTCACACAAAAATACCTGATATTTCAAATTGGGTAATAAAGATTAGGTATGTGGCCTTACTACATACATATGATCTATTATGTGAACTTATTGTAAGTTCTGTTATCATGTATTTATTTAACATGTTTTGTCTTCATTTTAGGTAACACCTTAGAAAACAAAAAGAACACAAAGAGACTATGTTCAGCTTCTTCCGAAAGAGTCAAGATTCAAAGAAGGTCACAGTACCAGAGAGAGAAGCAGATGGATTTGTTATTGTGGGTAAGTTGTGCTTCTGTATAAAGTGATTCTTTGATCTTTGAAATTTTGATCTTGAAGTTTCTTTGAGATGCTTAGACTAAATGAAATGTTAAGAGAAACCATGATAAAAATTGTTCAGTATTCTTATTTTTCCTGACAAAGTTAATTTTCCTAGTCTGCTCGTTTGGACTAAATAGCTGAAGTTTTATTTACATAGGTCTGAACTCATATTCAGGAACACTGAAAATGTAGTTTCTTGTTTTCCTTTCACGCTGAGTGAGGAGAAGTTATATTCTTACAAAACAGTAAAGGTCAAAGTTTAGGCTTCTAGCTTTGTGATTAGAGTTGTGGGAAGGGAATATCTTACTGCAGTTGTTAAAGGACTGGTTTTTATTCTGGTTCCTTCCTTTTCCTTTTACCCCCAGACTTTTTATATTGGAAGCCAAGAAGTGCTTATGCATTTCTGGTCATGGTGAATGTAGATGCTCTGTCTCAGAACCTGACTCTTCAGTTTGATAAGAATTAAGCATTTTAGGGTTTTCAAAGTCTTCTTGTTATTCAAAAACTAATCTGAAGTATACACAACTGTGAATTGGCTAAATTTGGAGTTTTGATCAAGCTCTTACACAGTTTTGCAGGTCAGCTTAAGTGTGCAGGAGAGAAAAAAATTATTGCTGTTATGCTGAAACTGATCCTTTCCTTTTTTATCTTTTGACAATTTGGTTTCCCCTTTGTGAATCTATCATCATCAATATTCAGCTTCTGCTGCTCTGATTTACTGACTGATTCTTACCAGGAATCTTACAGTGTTTCTCTGCTTATGTGTTACTTCTTTTTTGAGCATTTGCAAGTCACAGAAGCCCCTAGATTATCAAAGTCTAATAGTACAAGAGACTATTGGAACCCTTTCTGAGAACTTAGATTTTTGCAAAAGTTCTCCATTAAAACAGATCTGTTTCACATCTGTGACTGTGTTGTCATGCTTAATGGCTGCCTTCCACTAGATTTTGTTCACCTACAGCAGTTTTGATGGGTACATCAAGTCACTCCAGCATTTGCCTTGTGGAAGGGTCAAAGGAGACACATCATCATCCCCAAAAAGTCTGGAGACCATTTAGCATTTCAGTTTCTGTAATCGGCAGAATTCTGCACCCAAATGTTGCTATGTCCCACAGTTGCTGGTCCTGATTCTGCATTCAATTTAGCTTCATTCCTTTTCCCTGAAATGCTGTCAGTAACTGTTTGAACTTTGTTCACATAAATTCACATAAAATGAATCTGTTAAATATAAACTTAAGAATGTTATTTGAGTCTTTTCTTTTTTTTTTATAATTTTTTTGCTCAGACAGAACTTAATTTAGCTGTCTGCAATGAAATGGACTGCACTGGGCAGAAGAGCTGCCATCGACCTTATCAGTGAAGCATATCATTGTCTTGCAAGACAAATGTAGTTGCAGAATTATGGGTCAGGACTTAAGTAGATATTTATCTGGAAGGGGTGTTCTTGTCTAGAAATTGTGTAAGGGAAAAAGAAAACCCAAACCACAACACTTAGCCATTCTGTTAGTTATTATTTTGTTACTCAGATGGAATGTCCTGAAGCTTTTCTAAACTGGTGTAAAATATTCTGGAAATCCAATAGTAAATATCTTTAACACATCAAAGTAGCAGATTTCTAGGACCATTAGTGTGAATACTGCTGTAGGCAGTGAACACTCTCGGAGAGGGTGAGAATTTAATTTCTTACATTTTTAGTTGGTTCTTAAACTCAGTCTTGCATTCAGAGCATATAATAACAGCCTAGTTCACCAATATCCTGTGGACATAGGAGGAATCTTTCTGTATTGGTTGATATTTGAAAAAGTGAGAAGAAAATTCAATGCTTTACTGAGAAAGCTCCATCACAGGTATTGCCAAATCTTGAGAATGATTTTTTTTCTCTTCTTTTAATAACTTCTTCAAGTCCTGTTATAAATTGCTATATTTGAAATCTACCTTTTCCTTGTAAAGTATCAATGCATTTGGGAATTCAATGTCTGACTAGAAAGGTGACTCATAAAAACAGCAGAATCAACAAAACCAACTTTGCAGCCTAGCAGCTGAAAGAAATTCTCTATTTTAGCTTTTGCGATAAATATTGCATGTGTGGGAGTCAAGCAAAAATAATTTGTACTTCTGTCTCTACAAAATAAATATAAAATGTATTTTCCTACCTGAGACTAAAACATTTTTATGTCTAACTACCAGTTCACTTATTTTCTGGATACTGGTCATCTCATCTCTTCATGAAGCTGTAAAAATGGTGTTTGTACTATAACAAGCAGAACTGTTACTCTGAAAAGGGAAGAGAGGCTTATGAAATAGGCATAACACATGCAGTTTGATGAGTGAATCAAATGCAGAAGTGTGGAAAATATTTCAGAGACTTTCCTGATCATCACAGTTTTATTTAATCTTAACACTCTGAAAGCCAGAATTAAGAAAACAAGTAATTTTCAGTTAGCTTGGGAATCTTGGAGAGTAGTAATTCTTTAGGAATTCCTCACCTGTTGTGGCTTTCGTAATATAAAATAAATTCCAACCTACCATTCAATCCTAGTGTTGCTAGCCATAGAGAAAAATACAGGTTTAATGCTAGCATTTTAGTTTGGCACACAGCTAAAAATCCTTCATCAGGCTCAAAGTTCCAAATGTCTTGTAGTCCTAATCTCAGTCTAAGATGAGGAATTGAAAAACTGAGACAGCAATGCTGTTTCCCATGTGTGTTTGGCAAGACAGTCAGAAACTGCAAAATCCCCATGGTGCTGATGGTGCAGCTGGGGGGGGTGGTTTTTGCTTGAAGCAACTGAAAGATCATAGAATCATAGAATGGTTTGGGTTGGAAGGCACTTTTAAAGATCATTTAGTCCAACCTGCCTCCATGGGCATGAACATCTTTCACTAAACCTTGTTGTCCAAAGCTCTGCGCAGCCTGACTTTGAACACGACTTTTCTGGGCAACCTATTCCAGTGTCTCATCACCCTCATCATTTAAAAAATCATATAAATAACTAAAATCAATTAGAATATTGTTCTGTATGTCCTCTTTCAAAAAGACCGAGAGAAGTTAATTTTGTTTTCATGTTTAATTTAAGAGCCTGATGTGCAGGGTCTTGTACTTTTCCAGACAAGATTGCAGTGAGCCAGAGTGAGGGAGCAGCAAATGCTGCTGGCTCCGGCAGGCAGGTAAGCCTGCAGCCCAGCGAGGGTGCCAAGGGTGCAGGGGCTCGGGCAGAGACCTCACTGAGGAGCAGGGCAGTCCCACACTCCCTGGACAAGGACACCACAGCTCTGGGGACAGTGACCGGGGCCAGCCGTGACCTTGCTGCCAACACTTCTGCAGGGATCAGGCACATCTGAGGCCAGGCCAGGAAGTCAGGTCAGAGAGTTGTGGTCACCCAGGTTCCCAAGCATCCCTGCAGGGTGCTTTTGGCAACGACCAAGGATGAGGCTTCTCCCACAGCTCTCTGCCTGGTCCTCATGGATGTGCTCAGGCTGCATCGTGTCTGTGCTGGCCATGGGCACAGAGAGCCAAAGCCCTGGCACTGGGAAGGCGCTGCCGAGCCCGGTGGTGTGCTCAGGGCCAGACAACCAGGAGGGCTGTGTTGTTTCTCACTGTGTCTGGAGGAAGCACAGTTCTCTGAGGAACTCTTGATCTGATCCTTTGACCATGCCTGAGTTCAAGGCTTTGTTTACTTTTGATTTGTGATTTAAAGGGAAGTTTGTTCCATGGATTTAAAGAGTTGTTGGGTTTTGTTTGGTTTTCTCTCAGGGGTCTTTTTATGTTGGGTATCGGAATGGAGTAAATGGTTTGGAGAAGCAGCTCAGTTACAGGTGCTAACAAACCTGATTTTTAAACATCTTTAACTTCTGTTTTTTCCTTGAACCTAGGACAAATTTCACTTTCATTTTTTTAACATGTAAATTAACATGGGCTGTCATTTCAGAGCTCTGCTCTCAGCCTTAGGAGCAAACCTCTTAACAAGTGGTAGGGAGTATTGGTACTTATAGGGAGCACAAAAGTGTCACCTAAAGGTTGTTTTCTGAGATTCAGCAATTTTGTAATGAAGTTTTTCCATGAGGAAGTACCTAAGGAAAAGTGAACAGGCACAGGATTCTCATCAGAGTAGAGTGACCATCACAGACACAGGGAGGCTGTGGCCATGATAAGAAAGTTTGGCAGGAATTTTGTACTAAATATACACTTCTGCACTGTGAACCTCCAATCTTCCTACTGGGCTTTCCTAGATCCATCTAGGATGGCCATCTAGAATTTATGAGCAAATTTTGGTTTAAGCTTATTTGTTAATATTTATCACTATTGGAGTAAGCATGATTTTTGCCTATCAGGTTTCCTCTCAATAGAAAGTAGTCACAGACATAAAAAATTAAGGGTTTTGAAATCTCTTCCAAATAAATAGAAGGATCTGTGGTATTTAAATAAGTCTTGGATTTCAATTACCCAGTGTCCCTTCTGTTTCAATTATGATGTCTGAAGAGAAAAAACTCTACAGAGCAAATGTGTTCAGGCTTGCACCAGCATCTAAAATGTCACAGAAAAGGAGGTGGGAACTACTGTTTTTCATTCTGTGAGATGAAATACAGTATAAGGCAATTATTTCTTCCTTATTAACAATACAGAAAAGAACTGGTACTAATATCAGTTGACAGGTAGAAAAATTGGGAACTTTTTGTGAGAAGTGGGATGTTGTTGATTTCATTATTACAGCCTGCTGTGACAAAGTCAGTAACATAATGGGCTGCAAAAAGAATACACAGGGAGTTTGATAAATTATGGTGGATGATAAGAGATATTCTTACCTTAAAATTTTGGTGGTCAGGTATGACTTACTCTTTTAAGTTAATCTCAACAAGACATTTGAACTTTTGCTTATTTCAAACGAGGTACTTGAACCTTCCTCTGATGTATTCAGTATTTGTATTGTTGAGTTAAATCAGTATTATAATTCCTTCTTATGGGATCATCCTCATCTGTAGGCAGGAGTATCCTCACTCCTCTGTGAAACTGTGAAAAGTATGATTTACATCCAGATGAAAGCTTCCTTTTGTTAACTGCAGTTATATTGCAGAAGACCATCCTTAACAAATGGGAAATCTTCTGTACTGAAGATACCAAAAAGTAAAATAATCAACCCACGTCAGCTTTTAGTTCTGGAAATTTGGACTGTTTTTCCAAAGAACAATTTTATGTATACTTGTTCCTCTCCAAATTGCAGTTTCTGCGTTGTCATGAATTTACTCTGCATGCAGGTAGTTTTTTGGGGTACTTTGGATAAAGTACATATTTGATTTAAGGGACACCCCCAGTGTTGCCCAACATGAAAAAAGGCCTTACAGTAGGATCCTTACAGTTTCCATATTGATCTTAGTTATAGAGATCTCTACATATCTTTTTAAAGAACTCCGTAAATGTTTGCCTCTGAGAGGAATGTATATATATGTATAATTTTTCTGGAGTGAATCTGTTATGAAAGGGAAATTTAATGTATTGATACTCCTGAAACAAAGGAGTACCCCCATACTAGTTCATTACTGCAAATGAAATACTTTTTCTGCTTTCTTCCCTCTGCATACACACCTCAAAGATTAAATGCATCAAGAGATTTGTAAAATCTTAGTGTTATTGATGCTGTTTGTTTTCTAGGAGTTAGTAGTAATGTGTAGTAAGTCCCTGTAAATATCTACTTTGCTTTTTCATTAATATTTAAGGAGCTTTTGAGTGGTGCTAGTAAGGAAGGTTGGGCTGCTGCAGTGTTTTAAAATATACTTACATTAAGGAAATGTACAAGGCATTGTGTCAGTTGGAAAAAAGCAGTGTCTCAATGTCCTTTCAGTTTCTGCATCAATGGGCTTACATGAACTATTTTTTATGTAACAATAAGTGCTTGTGTAGTTATTTCCAACCTTATAGTTTTCGAATAACCAAGCTACTGTTTTTTTTTGGGTTTTGAGGTTAAAATATTTAACACTAACTTTATAGCAATCGGAGATTTGGGGATATCTGTTAATACTTTTATCTAAATAATATTTTATACGTATCATCCTCTGCCACTGTAAGTGAACACTTTTGATGCACACTAAGACGTTACAGTATTTAAAGTGACCTCTGTCCTGAAGTGCTGCTTTAGGGTTTTTATACTTAAAAACCACGGTAGTTCATCTGGGCATTGAATTTTGCAGCCAGAGTTGATTGAAAAGGGAGGAGGAGGAATTCAGAAGGAACAGTCCTCTCCTGTTAGCGCTCCTTAGTTGCATAACGAGGTAATGTCTCCACTTCATTCAGTGATGAAGTCAAACTAATCCTCTTTGGGACTAATTTTGCACAAAAACAACCTGCGGTTTTCAGTGGTGCCACTAGATGGGGATTTCCCTCGGATTCAGGGCTCGGAGGGCTTTGCTCTCCCCCTTTCACACACTAAAGTGCAGTAGTAGTAATTATCAGTGCACCATTTGATTAGACTGTAGGTTTTCAAGAGATTTATAAAAAGCTTTTCAAAGCCTAATATCAAATCTATAATGACATTCCAACCTAATAAAAACAATGAAGCTTGAAATGTTGACAGCATGTATCTAGATGTTGGCTTGTAATTCGTTCCAAACAGATCTGTTGAGGCCCATGTGGGACCTAAATAACACAAAGAAGTAAATTTGCATATTTTACAGCAGGGGGAAAAAACAGAATGCAAAAACATGAATAATTAGGAGCACAAGCTTCATGCTATATTAATACTGTTGAAAAGCATGTGTTGATTGTATTCTGAAAGCCAGTAGTGATTTGGTTGAGTGAACTCAGTCAGCATCTCTTATGCAGATTAAAGGATCTGGGTTACAGAACAACTGAAATTCATTGTTTTGCTGTGTAAGGAGGTATATTTCTTAAAGGAAATGCTTTTTTTCCCTCTTGAATTCTATACAGCAGAAGCAGTCTTTAATGTATCATCAAAGATTGTTTTCGTTGACAGATGACTGTGCTTTTCTTCATTTACTTGTACACCTCTAGATTTTAAAAACAGTTTTCTCAGCTACAAATCAGATATTAGTATATTTAGCACTTTAGTATACATGACCTACTTACTTTTCATTCCACATAATTTCTCTTCCTTTTCCTTTCTAGGGCTTGAGCCCCTGGAACATACTTACAATGCTTTCATGCTATGAATTTATTATTTTTAAATTTGCAGAAAATGCCCTTCTCAAAATATTAGCATACAGGCTGGTTTTGAATCTGAATATTGTGAATGGCTGTGTTGGCTTCTGTTGATTGTAACATAAAATGCAGAATACTTTTTATGAAAGAAAAGGTTATTTACATAAAAATGGTAAATAGTATCAAAAATGATTTATGGTTTGCTTTGGCTGAATATTGTCTTGGCTCCTTAACTCACAACTATCTTAAAAAGTTACCTGGTTTTGACCATAGACTCAAGGGAAGAGAAAAGAAAGAAGATGAAGACTTCTTGTTTAACTTGTTTTAATGCTGGCAAGAAAGAATTATGTGCTGCTGTGTCAAACAGCTTTATTTTGGGGCTTTATGAGACAAAAATGCAGAGAACCAAACACTTCCATTATGTCTATTAAGCACATCTTCTTAATTTGCATAACCAAAGGAAGAAAATGGTAAAATGTAGCTGTCTTTTTAGAAGTTGATGTAATTGTAAGAGGTTAAAGAGGCATCTGGCAAAAGGTTGTTTTGAGGTCACACATGCATCTGGCAGTTTGCTGCCAGTCCTCTAAGAAAATATTGGTTGGGGTTGCATTCCTGTTTTTCATATTAACTGCCTTCAGACTTGATGTATAATAGTCACTTTCTATAATCCAGGTCTCCAAAGTGCTCCTCAGAGGTTTGGTCCTACTGATTTTAATTTTTGCAAATACTGATGGAAGCAGAACATACTTAAGTAAGAAAATCCTTTTTGTGCTAGAAATTTTTTCTTAGAAAAGATGAAGACTTTTTTTGGACATGACTGGTCTACAATGATGTGTTTACATAGCTGAGATTGTATTCTTTAACCTTTCTTGTAGTAGGGTGATCACTTTTGACACCTGGCTTCTGACAGTTTTACTCCCATGTGTAGAAGTTCACTCTCTAGTAGCAGTGCCATGGTCTATTGGCCTATATAGCATTCTTAAAGCAATTTGAAGTTGAAATATACAAAAGGAAAATACCTATTGCCTATTGTAAAACAGAGTAAAACCTGTAAAATATAGTATAAATATAGATTTTCAAATGCTGGTTGTAAACTTTGTTTCCCAGAACATGCTGGTCATGAAATCACTTTTAGAGTTAAAAGTTTCTTTGCTTTATGATACAAAGAAAATAGTTCAGGGTATGAGAACATATTTTTAGGCCAAGTCTGATTTTCCTATATACAGTGGACTGAAAGCTACAGCTAACTGAAAAACAGGAGGTGAAAAACGTGTTGCAGGAGCACAAGTTGATGTGATAAAGTGATAAATTGTTGTGATAAATGATAAAGTGATGTGGCAAGTGATAAATTCAGGTTGAAGTCCCTCTTTCAGCAATTTACAGCATAGTTAGATGATCATTCTGGCAAAGAGGGCCCTAGTCATTGGCTCATGCAATCACTGCCTGTCTGGTTGGAGCCATTCATACTTCTACAGATGTTAATCAGTGTTAATTTTCTTGGAAGGAAATGTTATGTTGAACTGATTTTACACACACCCTCTCGCTATCTCTGGCAAATAAATGTTTTTGTACTTTTGTTTTTTCAGTGGAAGAAAAATTACTTTTCCAAAGATATATTGTCTTGTTTATTTTTAATTAGATATTATAAAGAAACTCAAGAAGGTTTTCTTCTGTGTTTTACAAGTGCTTCAAATCAGTCATGTCATAGGCGTCAATGTGAAATAGTAACGTAAGTGTAAGGCTTTTCCTTAAAAATGAAAGTGGGCTTGTCACCTTGTCCGTAAAGATGTGGGTTTTTTTAGCTGCTCCTTCTTGGTATACTAGTTGAGTACATTTCAGTCAGGAAAAATAAATTAAAGGATATAGGGGACTTACCAATTTGGTTATTTTGCATTTCAGTGCTATTTCATCTGGTTTTGCCATAACATGTCTTTGGAGATTGCCAAAAATATAATGTGCTTTCTGATGTCTGCTCATAGAGCTGAATGATCTTCAGCTTTTACGTAGTGCTTTCCTCCACAAATGAGAGTTGTGTGGACAACAATGATATTTACTGTCTTCCTTCAGTCAAAAAGAAGCATATGCTCACAGCACTGACCATGGTTTGCTGGGGAAATTATGCAGTAATCATTATGTTCGGACATGATCATTTAACTTTGTGCTTTTTATATCTTTTAGGAAATCTCCACTAATTTTAGTAAATTAGTGCTATTTCCATTGTCATGGGGATATCCTACATGACAGTAAAAAGTAAAGAATATAGCTAGCTCCTAGAACTAGTGGGCTGCTTCATTTGTGCAGTTTGTTTATCTGTTAGCACACACCCTGCTGTTAGTAGTTACCCATCTACACTACAGGATATAATCCCAGCCTTAATTCTGTATGTTGTTTCCTCAATTTACACATGGTTATTTGCTATAAAAACTGTGTATATGGCAAAAATTATAATAGACAGAAAATACTTCAAAAGCTTAAGTTGATTTAACTCCGACTATTGGTACAGTGTGTTTCTCTCTTTCCTCTTCCCAGCAGTTGAGATAAATGTGGGACTTCAAATTCATTAAGCAGATGAATACAGTCTCTTCATTTCCTTCTTGATTTTGCCAGCGTGTCTAGGTGAAGCTGGGGGAACATGGATTAGGTGGATATGGATTTGATATTTTGTCTATAAGAATACAAGTACAAACTGTAGGGAAATCTCACAATTGGAAGTACTGAGTTGCCAATGGTGAGGCTCATTGTCAGTGGTGAGGTTCATTGTTTTGGTGCTTTGGTTTGTTGTGGGGTTTTTTGTAGTTTTTGTTTGTTTTTCCCTTTCAGTTACCCTGAGATTAAAGATGAAGTTTTGAGCATGTAGCTGCCATGTGCAATATATGTTTTTTTTTCAGTTAAATTGGGCAAACTTCATTAAAATGATCCAAAGTCACAGATTTTTCCTGGAACAAAACAAAGCAAACCAGAAAATATTCTTGCTGTTAGACTGTATCATTTAAAACCTCTTTTTGCTGAGATCTGTCTGGGCCAGCTGCAGTTGTTCAGGATTTAAGCTCGTAGTTTTCGTACTCCCAGATGAATAAGGGAAAGCAACAATTTAAAACCCATGAGATTAATTTTTGTCCTTATTTCAGTTAGTATGAAACTTCAGGCTTTTTTGAGAGGGATGTAATGGAACTTCATGGCTATTTCTTTGCCACATTATTTTTCCATGGGAACTTGCCTACCTGATTCCTTCTGAATTATTTCATCCATAGGTCTTGCAGAAGGGCAGGACTAGAGAAAATTTGATTTACAGAAACATTAGAAAAGCTATTGTAGCAGAAAGCATTCAATATTATCTTTAAAAGATGCATATTAAATACACATACCAATGTACCCTTCCTTAGGAGGCAAACTTGTGGAGACGATATTTTTTTGGTTGGAACTGTTTTCTTTTACTAACCCACAAGTTATGTCAACATACTTATAAAAAGATGCACAAAGAGCTTTCATTAGGTCTAAATACTGACTCCAGTTGCATATAAACTTCAGTTGCATATACCAGCTCTTACAAAAATTTACTTCTACTTTACCATTAAGCAACCCAAAGGTGAGACCCAGTAAAGAACAAGTAGTAGTTTTCAACTCATGTATTGTGTTTTTAAAAAACAGGAAAGGGTGAACCAAGAAGTAGAATTAAGCATCTCTGAAATTTAGTTTACAAAATTTGTTTAGAGCATGTTTGCCTAAAATGACCTACTGGAAAAAGCAGAGACCAGCAATAAGCTTGAATTCTTGGTATGCTCTAGAGCTGAAGTGTCTGAATCAAGGCACCCTACCTCAAGCACATCTGTCCACTTGACTCAAGACCAAAAGCAGAAGTTACAGCATGTTCTTCTTGAAATATGTTTGGTGTGTATTTGTGCTTATTCAAGCATTCATCTGAGAAGTGGGAGACCTCAGCTCGAGTTCTGCATAGGCTTAGTGCTGTCAGATGCACATCTTCCAGCATCAAAGTCTAAAAGTCCAGTGAAAGGACTCCCAGTGCTTATACTGGCTGCACAGTGGTTCTAATTCAATAGTGCAAGACATAGGAGCTTCTCTGATACTGCACGAGTCATTGAACTTCAGTGGCCTGTGAGAAAGAAAATGGGAATATTGATCTCTGCTCCTTGGCCCATGTGTGTGGTGGATTTGTGCTTTTTTTCTTTCTTAAAATGAAATTACTAAAGCTTTTGAAAAAATTTTTCAGCACAAAGAGACAGAATGTGTTGCCAACTTCTAGGCATCAGGCTCAGACTTGTTCTGATTTGTTTTACTTCTGTCCCAGGCAACCTTTCCTTTTTGGGTGTACCAGGTCCAGCTCCCAAAGAAAGGGGAGAAAGGTTCCCAAGCCAATTAAAGTGTAGCTGACAGAGAGAGCTCCCTGTGGCAGCCAGGAGTCTGAATATCATCAGATTACAGGGACCAGATTTCAGATCCATTGTTTCTTGCTTGGGTAGACTGGTTTAGAGGGTGAGGGTAAAAGCTATATTTGCTCTTCTTTTCCCTGGAAATTAAAAACACAGGGAATGTGCCCATTATGCCTGAAACATGCAGTGGGAAATGTGAGGGGAGACATGAGTTAAGCTGCTTCCCAGTCAGATCCAGGACACTGGTGCAGAAGTGACAGCTAATGAATTTAGGTTCCTAATGCATTCTGTGGCTTGTAAGACGGCTGCTTTCTTAGGTTATTGTTTTGAGTATTCCTTTGTAGGCCTCCTACCACTTCTAATCTTGTTGATAGCAAAATATGCATACTGTGTGAAGATAATGAGTTGTGCTTTGTTATAATACGCTTTTCATTTAAAGTAGCATAAACAGCATAAAATTCTATACTTGCAAGTCCTTGCTATTGCACTAAACTACCTTTTTAGTAGTATTAAGAAACTTTTAAAACAAAGAAGGGAGCAAACTAATTGAGCATCATACTTGTGGGTGATATTCAACTTATCACAGCTGTGAATGCATTCATTAGTTGTCAGAATTTGATTTTAAAAAGCCCTACATTGTTGCTGGACAGTGTGTTGCAGGCACAGCTGTTTGGCGGAAGAAGGTGCATTTTGTTTGTGCATATTACTTCTGCTGGCTTTGTGATCCAGTGGGCAGGGGCTTCCAGCCCTCCAGGGGGGCTGACAGTGTTGGCTGGTAAAAGAAATGGGATCTTGTTCTGTGTATAATAATAGTATCACAGGATATGCTGAGTTGGAAGAGAGCCACAAAGATCAAGTCCAAGTCCTTGTCCTGCACAGAGTTGCACCGTGTGCCTGAGAGCATTGTGCAAACACTTTTTGAACTCTGTAAGCCATGGTGCTGTGACCACTTTCCTGGAGAGCCTGTTCCAGAGCCCAGCCACCCTCTGGGTGAAGAACCTTTCTCTAATATCCAACCTAAACCACCCCTGACACAAGTTCAGGCCATTCCCTCCGGTTCTGTCACTGGTCACCCAGAGAAGAGATCAGTATCTGTCTGTTCTTTTCCCCTCACCAGGAAGTTTAACTGCAATGAGGTCTCCGCTCAGTCTCCTCTTTTCCAGGCTGAACAGACCAAGTGACCTCAGCCACTGCTCATATGGCTTCCCTTCAAGGCCCTTCACCATCTTTGCTGCCCTCCTTTGGACACTCTCTAACAGCTTAGTGTCTTTTTTATACAGTAGCATCCAAAGCTGCACACATTATTCAAGGTGAGGTCGTCCCAGCTCAGAGCAGAGCAGCCAATCCCCTCCCTTGCCTGGCTGGCCGTGCTGTGCCTGATGCCCCCCAGGACACGGGTGGCCCTCCTGGCTGCCAAGGCACTGCTGACTCATATTTAACTTTCTGTCAACCAAGACCCTCAGATCCCTTTCTGTGGCACAGTTGTCCAGCCTCTCATTCCTCAGTCTGTCCTTATATCCAGGGTTGTCCCATCCCAGGTGCAGAATCTGGCACGTTCCCTTGTTAAATTTCATACAGTTGGTGATTGCCCTGTTCTGTAATTTGTTGAGATCTCTCTGCAGGGCCTCCCTGCCCTGGAGGGGTCAACAGCTCCTCCCAGTTTTGTATCATCTGAGAACTTGCTTAGTATCCTTTCAAGTCATGTGTCCAAGTCTTCAATAAAGACATTGAAGACCACAGGACCGAGGATGGAGCCTGCAGAACTCCACTCGTGACAGGTCACCAGTCTGATGTCACCCCATTCACTGTAACCCTTTGTGCCTGACCCCGGAGCCAGCTGCTCACACATTGCATGATGTGTTTATCCAGCTTAGTGCTGGACATTTTCTCCAGAAGGATCCTGTGAGAGACAGTGTTGAAAGCTTTTCTGAAATCCAAAAAGATTACATCAACTGGCCTCCCTTGATCAACTCGGTAAAGTAAAACTTTATAGTTAAAAAAAGTAAAACTTTATAGTACAGTAAAATCTGTCCAGCACATTGTGATTTCAAGTTTGATTATAAGAAGTCATTAAGAACTTCAGATTAAATGTTCTTAAAATTTTACTTACTTGCATATTGCTTTTTTTTTAAACCTGTAGCACTCAGTAGTGCTGTGGAAGTTGGTTTAAATTTGTTCAGGGCCATAGTCCAATAGTGTTTGTCTTGTCTTTATCCTTATACTCCTGAGCTAATTTGTCTTGCAATGTTTGGGTTTTTTTGCAGTCTTCTGTTTTAACACAAAAAGGCAATGCTTTTTTTTTCCTTTTTTTTAAAGACTCCCCTCCCCCTCAATTTCTCACTATATCTTTTTACTGGTTGAGCAGTACAGGCTCATACCTGCTTAATGTCAGCAGGTATCTTTCAGCTGCACATCTTGCATACTGACCTTTGTAACAGATACTCTTGAGCAAGAAATGCTTTCTTTTCTATTTGATGAATCAGATGTAAATCGAAGAATGTCTGTGTTATTCTTTTGTGTTATTATTTCAGAAGGTGTCATATCTGTAAGTGGTCTTGTCTACTACTTCCTTTCTCTCGTTTTCCTGCCCTTTCCCTTGGGTCCAGTGAAACTTCTGAATCCTCTGGGTTTGTATTTCTTTAAGTCTTCAGCACATTCCTGGCAGCATAAGCCATCTGTTTGCTTACATTCTGTAGCTAAAGTCAATGAACTTCTTGTAGAGGGAATGAATTATGAAGTTAAGACCTTTCTGGTGAGAACATGTCTAGGCACTTTTGATCTTGACTCTGGAGATCCAGCTTAACACGAGGTATAAATGAACAAACTCTAAGAAGCTCTTGTTTTAAAACTTCTATTTCCATTCTATTCCTGCTATTTCCATTCCACTACTGATGACTTTCCTCATGTAGACCCTCTGTTACCTTTGCCAATTGGAGAGTGACCAACACTTAATCTTGTTATCTGTCTGTGTGACTTTAAGTGGCTTAAGTGCTCTGATGTGATACCTGCAGTGTTAAGGACCAGCTGATTGATGCAGTGTAGATGTAGAATTCAGTCTATTCTGCCCTTTTGAGGGGGCTGAACCATGTACTACACTACATGATGCAAGCAGATGGTGATACCTGATGTACTGTGGGGATATTCTTTTGCGTTTGCTTTTACTTTATGTCTGGTAGGCTTTTTATTACCGTGAAACCACCCAAAGGAACAGTGTTGAAAAAAGCTGACAGTTTCTGAGGTCAGGATTTTAAGTGCATTATTTAAGATAACTAAATAGATAAATGCTATAGAAACTGCCTCCAGAAATCATCTGAAGATCAGAACAACATGTTACAGGGTCCTCGTCCTTCTTTCTTCCCTTCGAAACAACAGCTTCCAACTAGAACTCATATTCTGAATTATAAATTGAATGATGTGTATGAAACCTAGTTATGAAGTATAACATGCAGGTAAACAGGATAAGTAATGTGACCTCACTTGCTTTAGAAACATGCTGAAATGCTAGTCTAGCAGAAGCAGAAATACCCTGAAGTATATTTACTTCGGCCATTTGTTAAAATCCTGCCTGCCTTTAGATATTCCATGCTTCTGAGATATTTATTATCAAAAGACAGAAGAGTTTCAGCTTGTACACTTGATGGACAATGAGGTATCCAAGAGCTTTCTATATTCTTCTATATTCTGTATTCTTATTTGTACGCATTACTACACACCCTGAAGATAGCCGTGGTGGAGTCTTCCTAAGAGATGTGGTGAAGCACATCAGGAACAGTTTGTAGATTCCCATTAAACCTTTAGGATGAGTTTACCTGGGGCTGTGTCTGTGGTTTCCTACTTTTTCAAGGTGGATTTATGTGCAGTTATTTTTGTTGGTAAAGCTGAGGTTTGCTTGCTAGTGAGCATAATTCATGCTACAGTCACGGTGGAAGTGTTTGGATATTTTGGATGTAAATTTTGTAGCTAGATCAAATAAATACAGTTTGAAGGAAGAGCATTGCAGATGGGGAGGCTTTGTTATATTTTACCTTATTGTAAACTGAATGTCTGGTTACCATTTTTCCCCCTATATGTTCCATCTGTATTTTAGCATGGGAGAGTCACCCCTGCTTACACAATGGAGCATAGACATTAGACAGTGCTATTGATTCTTACAGAACACTAGTAAAACTTTACTGCATGTACACCACCTGCTTCTGAACAAAATATTTCTATCAATCCATATGTATATTCTTTTCTATTTCCACTTAATTGCTTTCTGAAGAGTGAACTGAAAGAATAGCTTCAATTGAAATAAGTGTGTGCAGGGGAAATAAATTCAGTGTAATATTAAAGGGGAAAAGATTCAAAGATAAATGTGGAGTTAATAAATGAAGCAGAGCTCCACAGATCTTCACCATCTCCTGTGATATCTTCTAAGAGGAGGATTCTCAAGCAGAAAAAATAACAGAAAAATGGTGAGAAAAAGACCGAATAACTGGTTGGTCTCATAACACCATTTAACTCTTGTATCCTGCTATTCTTCTTCAATGAGAAAATACCAGGATAGAGTCAGGTGTGTCAGGATCTTCCAGGATGATGCCCTCTTGATAAAGGGGGATTCCAGGATGGTAAACATTGTTGTATGATGGAACCATTGCAGCTAAACATTGCTGTTAACATTGCTGTTAATGGCTTAGAACATGAGAGGAAATGGGAGGGGCAGCAAATATGTCTTTGATTTACCTTTGAGCTAACTGATTTCAGGTGACCAGTTTAATATGTTTGTCCATGTAAATTAGAGTGGCCTTTTGGCCCCAAAGGTAACAAATTTTAAAATGAAGAGGTAGACTCATAGAAAAAGCATATCTTACCAGGACATGGTAGAAAGTATTAGCTATCCCTGTTCAAAATTCAACTTCTGTTGTTCATAAGAGTTACATCTCATGGAAACCAATAGCTTTTGGCCAGTTTCCAGACACATGGGGGAAACTTTAGGTTATAATTATGCTTTACAGCTTATTTTAATTAAAAAAAAATAGAAACAACTTCATGTTGACCACAATTTACTTGTGTCTAAGTGTTTTCATGAAAACAAATATTGTACCAATGTGAAAATTTAGTTCTTAAGAAAATGAGCCTAATCTTTAGGAGTTTTTTCATGTGAATGCATTTCATAGAGATATATGATTATCTGTTCAAATTCTTGGTTTCAGGATTTGACCACAGTAAAGTTTTCTTTCTGTGTGCAAACTGAAAGCAATGGTACACACTTTGGAGTATGTTTACCTGTTACTTTTTTCATTTAATGAAAGCTGAAAGTTCATGACATGTATTTTATGTGCAGCTGTCTCTGCATTTTCAATATAGGAGGAAATACAATCAGTTCAGCATGACTGGATTACTATAAATAGTGCTAGAAAATACCTTCATTTCCTCTCCACATTTAGTTTTGTCATATGCCTTACTGACTGTAACACATAATGTAACCAAAAGTTGAGTGTTATATTTTTATTTTAAAAATGCAATGTTAAAACACGGAGTGGTATCTGTATTTGAGAAACAGAACTGTAAAATAGAGCCCACCTTATGAAAACATTTTGGGCATGTTTTACTTTTTTTTTTTAGGGAGGTTAAGAATTTAATAATTGCAGATAATAGTGATGAAAGCAAGAATGCAATAATTTTTTGTGCTAAAACCATAAAAAGTTATTTTGGAAACTAAGCAGTACATTTCTGCATTAATAGGAAAAATTAAATATTTCAGTCCTCAGTTTTGCCCTTCTAGTGGAAGGTAATTAGATAAAAATTATTTTACAGTAGTTCTAACTTAATATTCTCTTTTAGTTGAAAAGTGGAAACTTTAAGGGAGGGTTGTTATGCTTTCTATGTATCATCATCTGCTAAGCTAGTGTGATTTGCTGCCTTCTAACTAGGTATGAAAATTACGCATTTTATTAATCAGGTAAGTACAGGCTGCAATAACACACCGTGCATAAGTTGTCTGAAAGGAGAAGCACCTTCCAAAAGTGTCATTCCATTACGAGCAAAGTCCATAGAGCCTGCTCTTTCATGGCTTTACTGCTCACTAGTCTTAACCCTGCTCCCTTACCCTCCTTCAGTTCCATCCCTTCTCCCACAAATCTCTCCTCTCATGGAGGAATGGCATTTCCAGGACTGGTTGGCCTGTTGGTCCAACACAAAGGACAGTGCCACCCCCAGATAAGCCTAATGCAGCCTCTGGCTCTGATGGGTAGCAGCTGACTCCAGAGGCTGCTCACAGCCTTCTAACCCTTGGTTGAGCTGATCTGGCTTAGCAGCTCTGGTTTAGGAACTTGGTTGAAGCTTAATTGACACAGGCCAATGATCACAAAAGTTATTAATAAATAACAAATGGAAACACATAGGGCATCCAACTAAAAAGGCTCTTGAAAAAAAAAAAAAAGAAGTTTTAGTTGTGTACTGCTTGGTTTTGTAAAGAGTAGAGAAGTCTATAATTGCCTCTGTGTTACTAAGAAAGTAACTTTCAGGAGAGCTGCAAAAAGGTTACTTTTGTGGAAAACATTAGCAGCGATTTTGTGGAAAATACGAGCACTAATTGTTCCCAGGGACTTGATTTTCAGTGTTCTACATGGCAAGTAAGTTTTCCATCATTTGTGCCTGTGCCAGGGGAAGATGACAAGCCATCTAGTCATATAAAAGCTGGATGTTAAGGGGTGTGCCTTCCTGTTATGAAACTTGCTGCAATCCTGAAATTCAAAGTAGATGAGAACGCGTGCAAGACCTGGAGAACAATGGAACAAGAGAGTAGGCACTGAAATAAATATGCTGGAATGTAGATTCATCAGGTGGACTTTCTGATGAAGTAAAGCTGGGAACTTTGCTGTCCCTAAAATCATGTTATTAGGTGAGTTCAAAGCCTGTCACTAGTGAGCTTACTTATTTGAGTAGAAACAACTATAGTAAACCTGTGTGAGAGCAACCATATGCCAGAAGCTAACCTAAGGGTATGATGAACCAATGATGTTTCATAGATGTATCTTTCCATTAAAAACAAACAAACAAACAAAAACCCAACCAACCAAAAAAAAAACCAAAACACAGGGGGAAAAGAAATGGAGTTGTTTGCTTTTGTAAATATTTACACTAGCTAGATATGTGAATGGCTTGATAGCTTAAATGGAGTCCTTTAAACAGGAGGAAAGACAAGTATACAAGAGAAACCTTTAAAAAAACCCCAAAACCGAACCAAAAAGCATAGTTTTTAAAAATCCTATAAGCTATGAGCAGGATGCCACTGCATTGTTCCCAAGAACAGAAGATCCCACTATAGGACTGTAGTGAAGGTGATTGAGAATAGATGGATGAAGTGTGATAAATAGAAGAAAGAAGTTAAGTCTGCTGAGGTATTGCTTGATAGCTTCAGAGCCATCTAATTTTAAAGCCAAGTGTCATCTAAAGAAAGTTGATCCTTTAGTCAAAGGGCATTGTTGGAGAAAATACTGACAGAATACTTTTAAATATACAGATGCATTTTCCACAATTAATTTAGTACTTTGTCCCACAGTGAATTCAGGTTGGAGGAGGTTGGAAAACATACTCCAATGCTAGCATGCAAAATGTCTGATTATCAGCAGACTCAGGTGAAGTTAAAGCACTTTGTAAGTCTGAAAAAAACCCCTGTTAGTCTCCAAAAAGAATAGTCATCATCTGTATTTCTACTTCATGTGCAGACTCATCTTTTTTCTCCTTCCTCCCTGTTGAAGAAGATAGCTTTCACTAAGAATTGCAAAGTCTCAATATGATTAAGTGGTTTTTAGAATGTGTAACAATTTCATATACTTGACATGTTGAGATAAGGTGGTTAATATTTCCTATAGACAGTACCTTCAAATTTATTTTTAATAAAATGTAAGTATTTAAGAATTCCCAAGCAGTGAACAAAGCAGTTGTTACCCTGAATGTTTACAGCAGCACGTTTTAGCTTGTACCAACTGACTGGGGAGAAGACCTTCCTTTCAGTTTCTGTTCATAACAGTGACTTATGAGAATGAAACAGTGCAGTCGGCCGAAGCAGTTCATCCACGTACTTTGTCTATATTGCTGTATTCCTTTTTGTGTAAACGGTGCTAAATCTGGGGGACCTAGAAAATAATAGAATAGAATAGCTGAGTAGGGCAGAGCAGATGCCAAACAATTGCCCGTTTCCTGAAATCTTTGTGCAGAATTTGGAGGCAAAGCAATTCAAGGAAATGCTCAGTATAAAAATGAGGGAGCTGCAATAATTCATGAAATGGATTATGTTGAGTAGGTTTAGAAGGTTGAATGGCGGTCTGGCATTGAGAGCTTCTGTTTGCTCTGCTGACTGAAGCTTAATTTTAGTGTCAGCCAAGAAAAGATTGATAGACTTGTCTTTCCCTTTGGTTTTGCACTTCAGTTCATACTAACATTTGGGCAATGGTGAGAGTATGGTGTTTGGCATCTTTCAAGAATGTGAGAAAGTCTCTAAGGCATTCTGGGTCTCTACACTCTCATGTGTTACTGATCCAGATTGCACATGATAGGTCTCTAACAATTACATAGGTCTAATAATGACATAGGTCTCTAATAATTACATAATTACAAGGTCTTTCATACCTGGTTGTATTTCATCCTGTCTGAGTACAAAATGAACTCTCATTCTGTTTTCTATTGCACAGCAGGTAAGTAGAAGACATCTATGTATATAAATTAAAATAATTGGAGTTTTTAAGTGTTCAGTGAGTTGCAGAGCAAGAGAGCTGCACTTGCCTATTTGGCCACATGCTGGCCACACTGGTATCTCAGAGCCCACTCTGAGCAGTCATGCTGGTTGTGCCTGCTGGTGCATCTCAGGTGAGGATTTCCTAATAACTGGAAGACAAATGGAGTTGTGTTGGTATCCTAAAGGGTGAAGATCTAGGTGGGGCTGTTCTAGGTGGAGCAGTTTCCTCTCTGTGTACAGAGTCCACCAGAGGGAGATGAACACCAGAGTTGGCATGAAGAGGAGCGATTTGTGCCAGCAGAGGTTTGCCTAGGCAGCCTTTTGCACCTGAAAGTGCAATACCATGTCAACACTTTTGTGTGTCAGAATCAAGATTGGAGTGGTGGGTGGTTTCTTTTACTCCTGAGTGGAGATCAAGGCCATCACTGTATTTTGAACTTTTTGCTGCTATACCATTGCCTTAGTAAAACCTTGTAAGAAAGAGAATGGTAGTGATATTCCTATGAGTTTTCTTAAACATTTCTGCCTGGCTGGCCTTTGGATTTTGCAATTGATTTAACTTTAGGAATACCCTCAGTGTGTCTGGTCTGTATGTATGAGTCCAGACAGATTCCTGGGTCATTTTGCCTGAGTTTAGTAGGCTGTCTGGACGTGGGACTTCTGTACTTTTTAATATGCAACAGCATTGAGCTGTGCCTGAGCTGCTGAGCTGGCTGGGAGGAAAGGTTTGGTTGCCTTGACGTGAGTGACACGGTAAATGGAGCTCCATTGTCTGGGCTGGAGCTGCCACGACTTCTGCCAGCGCAGAAGGGTTGGCAGAGGAGTTTGTTTGTCAGCATGGAGCTATATCGGCACATCCTCAGTCTCAAGGGCAAGTGTGTTACTCATTCCTGTCTGGAAACTGATTGATTTAAAAGACTCTTGAGATGAGGTGGTTCTTTAGGTTCAAGAGCCAAATAGAAGTGAAAAAAAAAAAATTTGACTAGTGTCTGCTACAGATATTATACCGTAACTTTCTTTACAGTGTCAGTCCAGTAAAATGTAACACAGAGAGGCTGTATTTCAACTAAGATCATGTATCTCAAGTCTTTTGAGCATGTTAATGAAAAGGAAGTCCAATTAAATGCCTTTTTGGGGCATCAGTCTTGTTCCAAACCTGTTAGCTAGTAAGTTTCCTTAAATCTCTTGTCAACTGGTATAATTTTCTCAGAAACTAAAATTTTTAGTCAATCCTTTTAATTGAAATTAGGAGTTTTCCTTAAAGTTTAGGATTTAATTCAAACAATTTTAAGAGTTCGTCTTTCTTAAGTGGCACATGTCATGACAAACTTCCTTTCTTCAGTTATGTGTTCCATCTTTAGAATCTGAAAGCAGAGTTGTGTTTTTTTGAGTGGTTTTTAAATTATTTTATTTCATCTTATAATTAATCAAGTGATTAGAACACAGAATTTGATTTTTAATATTTACCATTTTTTCCTGTGCATTAGTAAACAGAAGAAATGGGAAAAAACTACTTAGATGTAGACTCCAGCACATTATAGATCTTTGCTTTAATGGCAGATCTTGCACATTATGCAGGCACACTACAGTGTCTTGAACAGTAGAGTATCTGTGTGTTTTTCCTTGTTCTTATTTGTTTACCTGGAATCTTCTGGTTTTATATTAACAATGTCAACAGTTCTAGCCCAATCTTCAGATCTATAGATTGTCCAGAATAGAACAGAAATTAACATCTGATGATGTACAGTCTTGCCAATGAAATATTTTTTTGATTTTCCTTTGAGGATATGTTCAGCATTTCCTTAAAAAAACAAACAAACAAAAAAAAAACAACCCGCAGGTTTTATAGCTGAATATACTGGATATGGAAACTGCCTTGATTGAGAGAACTGGAAAAGACTGGGCTTCTCTGATATTGGGGTACAACTATGCTCAGTTTAGACAGATGTGACCATGGTGTTCAAAATAGGAATATTTTGGCACAGATGCTGTCATGTTCTGTAAAATTTATTTTAACACTGTTAACATTAAGACCAAGTAACTTCCATTTTATCTTGGTCTAAAGGTGTTTCATTTTAATAATTAACAGGAAAAAAGATCATGTTTAATGTGATTGTGTTTAACATAGCACAGGAAAATTAGCCAGGTTGGCAGGGCTTGATGAAGAAGACTTAAGAGAAGTTTTCCATTAACTGGAAAGTCCTGTAGATATCAGCTTTAAAGGTAAAATATTAAAGTTGCATACAACATGTAAGTAGTCATCAGGTGGACTTACATTTGATTTTTGCCATGGCATTTCTGGTCAGCTCTTGACTTTAGGAAAACCACTAAAATTGCAGATGTGGAACATTTTGAAAGACTTACTTGGGGTTTGAATTTCTTTTCTCAGTTTTTCCAGAGATATGTTCTTTAACAAATAGCATGGATCTGCTCTTGTTTATCTGTAATTGTGAAATTTGGGTTTGCTAAATATCTTGATTCTTTACTATTTATTTGATATCAAGGACCATGTTTATTAGTTTGGAAGGTGTGGGGGAATCCAGGCTCTCACCACCATTTGTTTCTCTCTTAGACTTACATCCCAGGTAGTGAGTTTTATGTTTGTGGGTTTTTTAAATTATAAATTTATATGGTAAACCACGTTAGTTTTAATGTCCTGTGATAAGTACGTTTAGCTAGCAAAGATCCTCATCCTTGATCTTTCTCTTTCACTTTTGTGTTCAGCTGCTCCTGAATAACATACTAAAACTAAACTAACTTTACTGAGATAATTTGTTGACATTTATATTCACTGAGTCATTGCAGTGTGTTGCTATCTGATTAAGATCTGTTTTGGCTTTTAATCATATATCCATGTGGTATACTCTTGAAAACAAGTAATTGAATGTTGAAAATTCTGATTTCTGTCATAGCAATTTAATGATGTCCAACTCTCTGTAAAATACTAAACTCAGTATCTGTCTGTTGTCTGAAGATATCAGTACTCAGCTACAGTGCATTTTTATTACAGTAGAAGTTCAACACTTATATTAGCAGTAACACAGATAACTTAAATGACCCAATGCAGACTCTCTAATAGACTAAAGAGGAATTTGTGTGACAATAAGGGACACTTTAGGTACTTTATGAGAATAGGACATCTAGAACCTAGACTTCAGCTAATTATTTCAAATGAAGCAAATGAGACGCCTGTCATAAGATGTGTGGGGGTTTTTAGTAGATTTTTGTGCGTGCAATGTCAAACTTTCTGTAAAAGGCTTGTAGGGCTGATAGGTTATATAAAGAAAATCAATATAGTATTTTCCAAATAGCATATATGACAATTTATATAAATTTATATATAGCATTTGATATTTTCTATGACATTTGCTATCTTGCATGCTATTTTGGGGTAAGCTGGCAGACAGTTTTTTTCAGTCGATGGTTCCGTGGATGTCTATATGTGCATCCTCTGGAAACTGGCAGCCACATGCATTTCATGTGCCAACATTGCTGGTGTGCCTGCACACAAGCTGGATCTGGGAATTGATCAACTAATCAGGTACACACTGAGTGTCTGGCCTGAAGGTGATGATACAGCCTGGCTGGGACGAGATGCAGAGGTGATTTCAGCTGCAGCTTGCACTTAATGTTGGTTAAATTGATTGTGAAACCAGCCCTCAAGGTAAGCCTATAGACCAGTGTGTCCTTACTACATTTTTGTAAGCAAACTTGCAATGAAGAAAATCCAGTGCTGCTTATAAAAGAATTATTAGAGTTGTGTGAATTTTCACAGTACAAGTTGCTCTTTTTCACAAGTGTGAATCAGAAAATGTGTGTGGGCAACAATGCGAGGGAGAGTTGTTTTCAGTAGTAGTCCTTTTTCTGTAAACTGATCGCTTTAAAAAAACATTTAAAAAAGTACTTAGTGACATATTGTAGAATTAAGTGGACAACATACTTAAAATAAATGAAAAGTCAGTTTAAGTTAGTGTATCATGACTGTATTGATTCCACTAATGTAGTTATTCAGTACTTAGCTCTGTTACGTGGCTTGGTGCTCTTACTGAGTTGCTTTGTTTTGGTATTACCCAGCTATATGTGTCAGGTTAAACCAGTGAGGAGGTAGGGATCTCAGAATTTTCAGTAGGTGCAAAATTCTGTCTCAGCATGGGTTAAGGCAAATATGAACTCTGGTTTCTTAGTAAGGAACATATTTTAAGCAGTTGCAAAATTCTTGGTAGGAAACCAGAAGTTTTTATTCCGCAAAAAAATCATACCAACTGAAATGTCCGGAGTCATTAATTTATGGAATTTATGGATGCTTAAGTAATGGTGTTTTTCCTCCAGTATCTTTTCTTGCTAGTTTTGTGTTTTGTTTTTTTGTTTTTTTTTTTTTTTGTTTGTTTGTTTTGGTGTTTTTGTTGTTGTTTATTTTTTGTTTGTTTTAGTTTTGGGGGATTTTGTTGTTTTTTTGTTTTGTTTTGTTAGTTTTTTGTTTGTTTGTTTGGGGTTTTTTGTTTTGTTTTGTTTTTTAATTCTTCTTTTAGTGTTGCAGTTGGGTATCACCAAACTGGATAAAGATTAGTACATTCTTATCCTTCAGGACTGTTTTTCTTCCTTTATTGGTTAACTGTAAAGATTTCAAGCAGTTACAGTAAACAGTTTAAAACTGGGACCATACTGCTCCATAGTAAGTCTGGCAAAATTAGGGAGTTATATGTAGGAAAACTCAAATTAAAACTACATGCTTTCTTGCACCATGCTTCAGTGGTGTACAACATATTTCAAGGTAACCAAAAGTAGTGCAGATATAGGATCTATATACATTCCCATGTCTGCATGCAGGAGGGTCATCCCCATCTCACCTATAAGAGCTGCTGCTCTCTGGTACTATTGGAGTGATTAAATTGCTTTTAAAATTTTCTACATATAAAATTTACTGCATGAAATCAGTTTTGCCCACATTTCTTCAAATCAGATCTTAATTATATATTTGTGCTTTGCAGCTTTGTTTAGTTTTACAAAAACGGAGCAGATTCTTAAATGTCAATGAAGATGTATGTATCAATACACTTTTTATATGCATGGTAGTATACTTTTGTTTACAGTGACAGTAGAGATGTTTTGAAGAATGTCAAATAAATATTTTGGGATTTTTTTAAACTAGAAACTACTGTCTCACTTGTCTAGTTAGTTGATTGCAGCTTCCAAATCTGTTTTTACCTGGAAGTTCTTTTAAACACAACAAAAATAATTTACTCCTTAAAACTGGGAAAGCAGATTTTTTTTTCCGTAGCTATTTGACACATATAGAATGTAGAGTTTTAATTGAACAGTGTAAAGATTTGGGCTTTGATCTAGCCTTACATATGAAATGTCAGCATTCAAAAAGCTCTGATCAGAGAGCAGGGGACTAGGTGCCTGGCAGATAGCATTTCTCACTTGTCACTGCTCACCAACCTAAAGAAGCCATGCAGATACAGACAGTGTAGTTTTAATCTTGTGCCGACATGCCTTAAAAAACTGTATCAGTTTGTCAAGAATGAAATCTCACTTTGAGAAATACTTGTACATTAGAAGTCTGTAACCAGTTCCACTTTCAAGCAGTGTGCAAGTAGCAAATGAAGGAAACTACAGAATGAAAGAAAAATCACCTCCACTTTACTGAATAAACAATATTCTCATAGAGCATTGTTCAAGTAATAAATCTTTGTATTTACCAAACTTTCATGTAGTAGAAATAGGTGTGATAAGTTTTTGTTTTTTATAGCTCTATTTATGTCCCTATCACTATCCACAGGACTTGCAATGTAATAAATGCCTCCCACAAGTATATCAACTAAATTACAGTTTAATGCAATATTGTTGGGTATAGTGGAGGAGTGATTAAACTGTTTCTGAACACTCCTGGCTAGTCATCAGAGGAAGGGACATTGGATTATTTTCTGTGCATCTAGTTCTGAAGTCCCTGCTGAAGCAAAATGCTTTTTTTTTGGGTGGGAGGGGGATGAGGGTTTGTGCAGGGACTAAAGCTTGAAAAGAAACATTCCATTACAGGGAAATACAAGGTAATAAACTGACTTGATTCCTCCTTTAGACATGAGCATGTTGAAGGCCAAAGCAAGACATTTTTCACTTTAGGAATGAAATAAAAGAAGTTGTACATGGCCTTCACAAAATTGCAGCTACAGTTACTTATTCTTCTTTTTCATCCCATTCCTTTAGTCTTTGTAATAAAATTTCACCTCTGATTTAAACAATATCTTTGTATTGTAGTAACTCCTATTTAGTAATAACTTTGTTTTGTCAGGTAGCCAACTTTATGATGCAGTTATTATGGAAAGCATCCCTGTGCCAAAATTTGTCATCTGATAGGTTAAGAATTGCACAAATCAAGAAAAATAGATTTTGGAGGGTTTTTTTCCTTTACTAAAAATAAAATTTGTGTGGTTGTTGATATGTGGCAACCTGGTGTATATGTTCTAGACACCAGAATTATGGGAATTGTCTTGAAAACTCTTAAGGTTTTTTTTGGTAATTTTTCCTACCCATAACTAATTATTACTAATTTTCCTACAAGTCATAGTCACAGTATTTTCTAGTGCAAACAGGCCTAACATTTTGCTTTGAAAAAAGATGAAGAACATCAGTAGGGTCTCTTCTGCTGGCTCTTCCTTAGGGTTGGTGGCCAGCAGCAGTGGGGAAGGGGGCTGCTGGTGTCACCCTTACAGCAATAGTATGCAAGACTCTACTTGAGGTTTTGACCAGATGGTGTCAGTTATGGAGCCAAGAAGCAACCTCAGGAAATACAGAAGCTAAGGCTTGATTACACTATGTTAACTGTTCATCCGTACACATCATATTAACAGCTGTAATTAATGACAACAGCCCTTTTTTAAAATAGGAATGTCTAAGATGTGACTGTACTGTGATTGTGATTGTTTTCTGTGCTTGAAAATTATCTTTGCCTTATGCTATGGATTCGTTGCTCTAATGTCTTTGAACTTAAAATTGCAGAAATTTAATTGAATTTGCCTTGTGTTTCAAAAGCAGATTAGTCTTTGAATTTTTAGTTCAGATTTCTCTTGCTAAGCAGTATATGAGAATATACTTCCATGTTATATTGAAAGCTTCTGTATTCCATCTCTGCTTCTCAAAGGAAATGTTGAACAGTTGTTACTCTGAGGTAACTTGATCTCAGTAACTGGTATATAGTTTGTCTTTTTGGTTTTTTATTCATATATGTTTTGCTTTATGTACTTTGTATGCTTGTTTGGTAAAATGCTTTTAGGCAGACAACTTTTATAGACAGATATAATATCTCCTACTAAACATGAGTACCATTAGACAAACTAGACTATTCTGGTAGCTGTCCCACACTATATGTGGGAATATCAAGAAGGCACCTTGGATATTTCCCTCTTTACTCTTTCTTAACCACCATTTTATATTTAACACAATCTACTATTTGAGTTCTTCAGCAGTTTAGGCTCCTTATTTTTGTAAGATAAATAGACATAATTGTTGTTATCCCAAAGATGGATCCATTGTATTACTGGCCCCAAAACAAAACATACCCTTACACTGGCAAGTTGAGCTTATTTAAAGTGCCAGCCCAATTTAACTTTTCTTGCTCTCACACTAAATGCAGCACTTGTAGTTCTGTGTTGCTTCCAAGCCAATTATTCACATACGTTTAAAAAGCAATCAGATCTGGTCTGTTAGGTCAAGATAATATGAACATAAATGCACATTCTTACAAATAAGCTGCCCTAAAACATGAAGTAGAAAAACAAATGTAGTGTGAAATGCTAGGGAAAATTCAGGCAAGGCATAATTAGCAAAGGACAGTAGAAATACTGTTTTGTTAGGACTTGAATAGTAACAGTCAATTAAGTTCTCACAACAGGAAACAGCAAAGCATTTAACAAAGAAACATCATCTCTCTCTACAGCATAAAGTCTATTCAAAGAATCACAAAACTGAGGCAATTAATAGATCAGAAGGCATGAGTTACAAAACCAGAGGGGACTGACTTAATATTTCTTTGCAAAGAAATCTATCTCTGTATATTGCAATAATTAATAGGCTTAATTTTTAATATAGTATTTGAATGGTGGTATTTTATATAAAACAAGCATATATACAAAGCATGGCTGGGGATATATGTTGTGGTAAATAATATGTAGGATGTAATTGTAGGCTTGACAACCGATGCATAGCCATCATTACTCAAACTATCTGTAAAAAAGCCTCGAATTATGAGTTCAAAGTTAGCTAGTAAGGATATGATTAATGTTTCTTCCCTTCCTTTTCCTCAGTACCAGAATAATGGAAGTGATCTAAGATGGATAAACAGAGGGGCACAGCAGCATTGTGTTAGATGCAAAGAGAAAGTAGTTATAAACAAATCAAGAGCTCAAACTCTTGTAATAAAGTTGAAACTTATACTGAAAAATTAAGCATTTCTACTTAAGTACCTTGAATTGCCCCCAGAAAGCTTTGGTGACCATGTAAATGCACCAGGCTCCAATTCAGGTACTTTCATTGAATTTCTTGTATTGCCTCACGTGGATGTCTGTAATAAGCTGATTTTCAGTATATAAACAGTAGAAGCTTTCTCCTGCTATAGTATGATCTTGCATACGTAAGGTAATTACTTTTCTTAGGACCAGAATCAAGCCCTGTGAGAGGATACAAAGATATTTCAAGGGTAACACAATTAAGGGAAGAAATAACATTATCTGGAAATGTTCTGTTATCTGGAATTTCTGGCTTACTTCTCTGAAGCTTTTCCAAACATCACGTGTCAGGGCAGTTCAGAAAGGTACAATTTTCCATTTACTTCCCCAGAGCATGCAGGGATCTGCTTAGCAATTTTTTGAATTGGGATTATTTTGAGAAAGGTTGATGCCAAATAGATATCCAGTAGATTTTTAATAGCTGTGCTAAGTTGGCTAGTGATACCACGGGTTTTGATTGTGCTGCTTTTACACTTGTTTACTTAGTATCTTGAATGCCTGATTACAAAGCATATTTAACCTGGTGTTACTCCCCTGGTTATTTGGAAAAAACTTTTCAATTCCTTCCCTCTTCTCTCTCCCCACCCAAAAAAGTTTAAAAAAAGAAAAGGTGGGGGGGTGGAGGGAAGGAAGGAAAATATTTAGCCTTATTTAAAACAGAAAGAAGAAAGCTAATGTAAATCAATTCCAGAAACAGTGGATAAGGAGGAAACGGGGAGAGGGGGAACACAACTTGACTCTGCTTTGCCTCTTTTACCCACAGAGGAATGTTGCCAACAGGAATATGCACTTGTTGGAAAATAAATAAAGTGATCCTACTCAGAGCACAAAAAAGTAAGATAAATCTGTCTGAGTAGGTGTTTTTTTCAATGTTTTTTATATTTGCTTCTGGGCCAATGCAACAGCACCATGTTCATTAGACACAGCAATGCAGTCCAACAGTCATACAGGGAATGTAATGTGCTTAATGTGGTGCTGCTGCAGCCCAGTACGTGCATGCAGATGTTATCCAACAGTTAATGTTTAACTTCACTGGTTTGCCTTTGGTTTGCATGTTTCCAAGTGTGTTTTTTCTTCTGCAGTGTTTTAAGACATTTGTCCACTGTAGAAGTACTTTAAATGTAATAAAGAGAAGCAGTGGCAACATCTTGGAAATTGTAAATGCCCCAAAACACTTGGTAATAAAAGGCTGAAAAAGTACTGGTATCTTGAGACACTACAGAGTCAAAGGCAAATTAAATTTAGGGTATGTGACATTTTGTACTAAATCCCAGACTGCAATTTGAAAAAGTAATTTTGATTCTATTGGACATGAATAAAGTGTTTGGATTTTTTTTTTTTAATTCCCCTGCTCCATTTTGAGTCGAGTTCTAATAGTTTGGGTTATTTTCTTTTTACTCTGCCATGGCAGCTTTAAAATGCCAAAAGCTTCTACTGCAGAGAATTTTAAAGAAACATTCTACCTGTGGATACTTCAGAACCAGAGGAAAAATTTTAAAACAAACCTTCATATATGCCCCTGGAGATACCCATCATGAATATTTAATGTAAAATAGCTGACTTCAACTGCCAAAGACATGGTGCTTCTTGATTGGTATGTTTACATAGTAAAACCTAATGCAATAAACAGTACTTCATTCTGTGTGATAAGTGATGAAATTTTAGAGCTCAGTGAACTGTTGATTTTTCAGCTGATCTGCAATAAATGTCAGTGTTCACACACCCCCAGTCTGAGGCACGGTCTAGGACTAGCTTGAAGGGCCATTCTTATAACATCCTTCTGTTTAAAAAAACAGGAGACATAATTTATGTTTAATGGGAGAATAATCTCTTGGGGCTTTGCCCAAGAGGCTTCCACTTAAGGTGCAGATAGGACTGACAAGTTCATTTAACATATCACTGCCACTGCAAGGGGCTGGCTGCTTCTCTCCTGCACCTGACTCAGTCTAGCCATTTGTCTGATTTCTTGGTGATTTGATTCATTTCACTAAGCTGGTGAAAAACAAGTCACCCACCCACACCCACACACGTGCTTTGGGGTTTCCTGCCTGCTTAATAATCTGAACTGTCTCAGTGAAGTGTCAGATGAACAGCACAGGCAGTCTGAAGGACCAGATCCCTTGGTGAAATGTTACCGTGGCATAGCTGCCTTAAAACTACAGGCTATGAATGACTGTGTGGTACATAATTTATAAGAAACTGAATTGTGTTACTTCAGGTAAATACTCTGTAAAAGCAGCCGGAGATACCATTCAGAGGTCACATGCGTTGAGTTGCAGTAAAAACACAAAGATTTTCTACTGCTGTTGAACAAATATTTTAGCAAAGATGGCAAGTACTAATGAGAGTGTAAAAAGGAAGTGGCATAACTGGGAGATAAAAATGCGTAGAAAAGATCAATTAAGAGCAAAAGAAGACAAGGCATTGAATGAAAGGGTGGCTTTTTTTTGTTATTCTGACAATGGCCATCAAAGACAAATATTACCATCAAGAGAAGCCTGTTTAAGCTGTGTCTCATAGTCCAAAGGAACATGGTATTCCCAAATGTTGGTTTCCATTGGCTTTAACTTTTGCATGGAACCAAGCAGAAATGTTGTACATTCTGCTGCTGTACTATAAATATAGAAGTATTTTTAAAAAGCATTTAGATCTTTCATATATGGCAGCCTCATATTTGCATTGCCTCATCAAAGTGAGGAGACTTAAAACATAAATTGATTACTGAACAAATGTTTTATTAGTTAAATAGGAGCTTGCAGGCAGTACTTTGCTGATTCTATGTACTAGTTACTTCACTTCTCTGGTCTCTAAAATGTGTATGTGGTAAGACCAGCCCTTGCCAGTTCCATGAAATGCTGCAGATTAAGTGAGAAATATATATGAAAGTGTGCAGAAACCACTTGGCCACCAATTTAATGCTGGAGAAGGGAGGCCACTGTGCAAACTAGGTGATGAGTGTCTGTGAAATTTGGAAGTGGAAACCTGTCCAGGATGGTGACTCACATAACACAGACGAAGTCTTCACATGCACTATGCTTTTGCTTTTCTCTGCAAAGGCACTATGCTTTTGCTTTTCTCTGCTTCCGTGGTATGTCAGTGAGTTCAGCCTCTTGATGTTGTCTTCCAGCTCTTTAGCTTGCCACTTGCAGAGCATATTTCTAGACTTACTCACCCATTCAGAACAAATGTGTGTAAATACTGTGTGGAAAAAACCCATCCAACTCTATCACCTTACCATTAAGCAATGTGGAAAATATTCCATTGCACTAAGAAGAAACTGGTGATCCTTTGTTAAGTATATCCACTTTGTTATGTCTATCCAATATCGATAATATTAGTGTTGTACTACTGAAGCTTATCTATGGCCTCTTGAAATTACCTCTTTCTTTCAGTTGTCCACACTGAAAAGGACTTTTTTGTAAGAAGTTTGTAATGGAAAACCACGTTGTAGCCTTTGAATCTGGTGGTATACTCTTTCAAATATCAGTATCAGCACTGCCACTTTCAAATTAATGGAAGTAGATGATTGAGAACAAAGGGCTCATGTGATTTCACTGGTTTTAATCCTGGATTATTCAGTCAGAATTTGACCTTAAAATATAGTAATACCAAGTGGGAGGAAAATGCTTGGAATTTTACTGCTTTTAATAGTAAATGATAATGTATCTAACTTTTTAAAAATGTTTATCTATATTTACTTCTTAACAAAGGTTATGACAGTATCTAGTTGATTCTGTTAATACCAGGATATTTTATCAAAGTGGGAATTGGATCCAAATACTTGTTTGCCTCTTGAAATACTGCTAGGATTGCTTATTTCTGATCTTACTTTTGATTTAGACTTTGCAGATTGTGCCTTGCACTTTGTCACAAAATCCCTGTCAATCTTAAATAGTTGAGATTTCAGAGCAGGTATTTTATGTCCTTGTGATGCCCAGTATAACCTTTCAGACCCTGCTAAAAGCCTAACAATGACTGCTATATATGCCAAATGCATTTTGATATTTCTGAAAGTATATTGACTGGGATTAGTTTTTATTTTGCACATCTAAATGTCTATGCTTCTGTACGAGCAACTGTTATGAAGAATATATATTTGAAAACGTTGCTTCAAAAAAGTTTTGAGGTTTCACTTAGCTTTTTGACTTTAGTTTACTAGCTCCTTACTAGCTTTCTTTTGAGCTCTTAAAGAATGTCACCTGATTTATCTTAATAACATTGCTGGAGTAGCAATTCTCCCATCTAAAAACTTTTTCATTAAAAATTTATAATGGTTTTCTCCCCCACACCCTCTTCCCGGATGAATTCATGTGAACCTTTTTTCATGCCCATACAAGGTCTAGTCCCTTCCATGACTGAAAAAAGGGATTCAAAACAGGGGAACAGCCAGCAAATAAGTAACTTTGCCTCTAAAATTACTGGGGGGCTTTGAGGACGCAAGGATCCTAGAACTTTTCCAAGTAGAGAATTATTAAGAAATCTAGTGCATTAAGAAATTATTAAGAAATTTAAAAAAAAAAGTGAATATAGGATCAATATATTCCCTCCTTCTTCCCACCCATGCTCCTTGTGTGTTAGTTATTCTGAAAAATGAAGAAAAAAAAAACTTACTGAGAGTAGGAGCTACACAGCTGTTTCTGAGAGGGCTGGAATTATTGTAACCCTGACTTCTAGGGATTTTTTTTATGATTTATTGCAAAATCTGGCTGAAAGTTTTTTTTTAGTCAGAACATTCATTCTTGTCTGTACCATTGCCTTGTTCATGACGTCTATGAAGATGTAATAATATTTGAGACTTCTATCCTTGTCTCATTTGGTTGAAATATGTTGGTTGCTCTTCTTAGAAGACCAGCCTGAAAGAGGGACTGTTGTGTGTTGAAACTGGTTTCGTTCACTTTTCTCGTTCTTAATCTAGCCTGAAAATTGCAGGAAACTGGGGAAAGTTATCTCTTAACTGGGCTAGTGTTTAAAGAAGTGCATATAACTCTACAAACACCTGAATTCCAGAAACATTTTCATGTCAGAGGAGGGGCTGGGGAACATCGGTGCATCAGATCCAATGACCTGGATTTGATGGGTGCAGTAACAAATTGCAGACTTTTTCTTGCCATTTTGTGGGTCTTCCAGAAAGCCTCTGACTTCTTTGTTCTCAGGTAAAAAAATTGAAAGCTGGAAGGATGGCAAAAATCAAATATAGATTCAAGCTGTTAACTTTTGCTCCTAGAAGTATGAATTTTCAATACTTATACTATCTTACATGCAGTCTTGCCAAAGTGAACATAAGCTGGTCAGGTACTAAGGAGTAACCTACAAAATGAAACAAATAGTTTTGCTTCAAGAAGCTGGAGAGTTTCGAAGACTTGAAAAAAAGAAACAAAACAAACCCAAAAGCCTAACTGCTTGGAAGCAACACAACAACGTTGTGACAGGAACCAGGACTTGTCTAAAGAAAACCAAAATAAAAACAAATAAACAAAGCCACAATCAAAAAAAAGCCCCAAGCAAATCAGTTCTGTACTGTGAAATATAAAGTTTTGAAAGTGAAAGTAGTGTTCCCATTGAAATCAGCTATATTTTGCAGATAAACATTTACTTGGTCTCATCTTTATGGGTGCCTTTTTTTTTTTTTTTTTTGTTTACAGACCAACTTTAAAAAATCCTAAAAAATAATTTACAAATCTGTTAACCATTTCATATAGAGTGTCTTGACTTGTATAGTCAAATCTATCAAGTTCTTAAAATACTGATATTTTTAAAGATATACTCAAAAGTTGTTCAGTCTTGTTAGATCGTTAGTCTTGAGTTATTACTTTTAGACTTCATTCAAAAAATCCAACAAATGTGTAAAATTTGCCTGTAATCATTCTAAAAATGTTGCAGTGATATGTGTAGCCTAAAACACTGGTTAACCTTAAAGCCATCATTAGTTTGCAACACAAAATCAAATCTTTGCCAGATTCTAAAAGTAGAATGAATAGGTAGACTAGGTTTTGGGGTTTTAGTCTTTTTATATGCTAAAAATGATAGTATAGTGAAGTCTTGTGTAATGTCTGGTCTGTCTTTAGCTTGGTGTTTCTTATCTGGCTTAAATACAATATGGATAAAGGCAAAATAAATGAAATAGTCATAGGAAAGCAACAGACAATATTTTAAAGAAAAATCCTTAAAGCAACTCAGATTTTTTCCATTACTGGGAAACAAGTGAATTTAAACAACTTGAAAGAGTTGGTTCTCATTTTTACATCAGTCAGTCAACATTAGCTTGAGGAAAACTACCAAATATTTTCATTGTAATAAAATGGGAGCTCTTTTTAGTGACATCCAGTTTATTTCTGGCCAGGACATCAAATAACTTTAATGTAGAAAAATAACTAAATCCCAAAAATCTGATTAAAAGTTCACTATCCCTGAAGTATAAAATTTAACTGAGGTGCAAAGTGTTTCCTGGCCTGACCACCAAGAAAGTGTTATTAAGATATTGTAGGAAATCTGTGTAATGGTTTGGTTCTGATATTTTCATTAGAGTGGTTTCAATACAGAATAAAAAATTCTATTTCAGCATTTCTTTAAGTTTGTTTTGAGTGTCTTACTGTTTTTTTTTTTTTTTTGTTATCAACACTTACATTTTGTTGTGGTTACCTAAAAAATGAGATGACACATACAGAGGTTGTGCACGGCTTTTATTCAAAATACATATTGCAACTTCATTTGCTGCATCTTCACTGGAATAAGATTGTTTTGTCTCATATTTTGTAGAGAAGTATATATTCTTGGAGAGGAAGTAATCAGGAGTTGATCGATACTTTGTCTTGATGAAAGAAATAACAATTTTTTATAATTGTGTTAATGTATATAAAAAATAGTAATTATTGTTGTTGTTGTTATTTTTATTTCCATTCCTTATCCTGAATATGATATTTACTGAATATGACTGTCACTGAATATGATATTTAACAGCATCAGTATTGATCAGTAAATGAGCAGTAACTTGGGTTGTTGGGTTTTTTTTAAGTTAAGCATTGCAATTTCTATTTAATACATCTGCAGACTTGCTGTAGATGGTCATTAAAAGCATCTCCAGGAAGCCGTGTGGTGCGTGCATGCGTGGGGGAGGGGTTGGCTTTAGTTTTGTTTTTTTATTCATAGAGGAACATTGATGTAGAAATCAAAAGCTCTAAGTAAAAAGAAAACACTTGTTTCCAGAATAGTGAAGACTTTTTTTTTTCTTTCCCCAGTCTTTTAAAATTTGGAAGTAGTGTGGTTTGTTTTTATTGTGGAAACTCTCAGGAAGAACAATTCAGAGTCGGTGCCATTCTTCCCAGCTGAATGGCGCCTGGTTTGTGAAATGGAGCAGCTGCGGTAGTTTTAGCTTGGCTCACAAAACCATTTGCTTTTTAATCAAGAACTTCAGATTCTGTGATGGTTGTTCATGATGGAGATGGCCAGCTCTGCCCTGAGAGACAGCTGTAGTATAATTGAGACAGACTATGTGAAGCAAATATAAATGCTGGATGGATGTCTTAAAAGCAGCATATTCACTAAACTGTAACTGAATTTTTAAAAGGATGAGAAGCATTTATACAGGCATGAATTTACTACATGATGAAACATTTTATGTATAGTTATGTTCTTGCATATATTGCATAAACCAGGGTTTAAATCTTCAGCATTAGCATTCAAGTTATACAGTACAGTAATCCAAGTTTTGGTGAAGTGTATATATAACTGCATAATGAGAAATGCCACAATATTCCAAAAACATCATTGCAAATGTAGTTGAGGTCTCTTTCTTAAATTTGTCTGGGATGTGTTGTTTGTCAGAATGCGCAGGTATGCATGTCACACGTTCATACAGATGCTTATTATAAGAAATAAAGATGCTAGCATTCTATCAAATGGAATAAGAGGCCACTGGAGGCACAGAGAGGAGTCATTAATCTTTGGTGGCAGTTACACATTTAGAAAAACTTGTTCAAGCAGGTAAGTATTGTGAAAATAAGTGCTCCATCTTGTATAGTGTCAAACCTCAGACTGACAGTTTTTTTTAGAAGGGATTTTTCTAAATAGCAGTTTGACTAAGGCAAAAATAGCTTGTTTCGCATCACAAATCAAAAAGTGCTGCCCATATGTTAAAAAAAAAGAAGTTTTAACATTTTGTAGTAATTTTATAGTCACAGTTAATAACTATTTTGAACTTTGAATGGGAAGCTGTATGTTTCATGCTGAACTATGCACTTTTCATCTACATGACAAGTTTGTTATGGATTTATTATACATATCAGAATGTTTCACTTTCTTCAGACAGGCTATTTAATTTCCTTGCTGCTTTTAAAATAAAGCTTAGCTTAACTTTCAAAAAAAACCCTATTTCCAAGTAATATGAAAATAAACCTATGAACCAACCTTGTGGCAGAATATGATGTTGCTCCTAGATGTCCTCCTTTGTTTTCAAACACTTTGTCCCATTTTATGTTTCCAGTGTGTGCAGTCTCAAACCTCTTTGATGCTGACTAATTGGGGGGGGTGGGAAGACAATGTAAAAGGGTTAATCCGTTACACTGGTATTAATGAGTCAGCTGGATCCCTGCCATTCTCTCATTTCTGGTTCACTTAGCACCGATTAGCACAAATGACACTTAGTTCTGTGGGAAGCAAGCGATGAGGATTGTAGGTAATGCAGACCTCAGAGGAGAACAGCCTGGTCTCAGGTTAATACAGGTAGGTAAATCCATGCCATGTGGGCTGAGATCAGAAATAATCCTGTTTTCCTACTGGACCCCTGAGAACACTGGGAGCAGTGGTAGGGATGTTTTAAGCTCACACGTGATAGATCAAAAGGTGGTCAGGTTGTTTTCTGAACTCCATTCTCTGGTGTGCTGCTGGGGATTTGAGCTTTGGATATACTCACCTGACACCCAGGCATTAGAAGTGAGATGGTGAAAGAAAGTAATTACAGGCATGTCTGTGCAATTGAGAGCCCCTTTCTTAAATGCCAGAACTCTTGTGACAAAGTTTTGAAAAGGTTTGATTGACTATTATACAGTGGTAATGTTTCTGTGGTCTGTCCTCAGTTTTTAATTTGAGATTCTGGGACAGCAATAAAGATACACTAATTCAAATATGTATTGTATTTTCATTACTTTTGATTACAACTGCAACTGTAAATTGATTGTAGAAGCAGGTAGAGAAAAGGAAATTATCCTTCAGGATACACTTGTAGTCCAGTTACTTTTTACAATGTTTTTTATTAATTTAGAAACAAATTCCAGCAAGACAAACTCAGAATACGTCTCTTCGACCTTTCAACAGGTGCCAGAGCCTTTTCTTGCTTCCTAAATCTCTGCAGTTACTGGGGTGATCTTAGAGGCATGCTCACATCCCATATCTGAAATTTCGTATTGTAGCAGAGCTTTTCTTCTGATGGCAACCTTTCAGAACAGCTGCCTAGGTTTAGTGTACCCTTTGTATTGGAGGATGGTGTAGAAATCATGGATTAGGTTGTTTGTAAGAGTGTTTGACTTCAAATGTCTTCATCTGAGAGCAATTCTTTCAATTTACTCACTGGATGGAAGATGCTTCCCTGCATACTGAGGAGATGTTTAACGTAGGTGCCTCTTGGGCACCTTCTGGGAAAGTCTGTTAGCAATACCTGTGTGGGGAGCCTGATCTCCTAAATTAGAGATCTATGTTGCAGCTATACCCCTTTCACAATAAGTTAGTCCCAAAACATTCTCCACATTTGTACACTACATCTGCATTTTGACAAACAACAGGCATAGTCTTTTAACCTCCAAGTTGCTTTGAAAGTTTGAGACTGGTTGTTTTCAGGCTTTGTTCCTATTTAATCCCTTTGGGGCAGAACAGTAATGCAAAGGAGTTTTTTGTAAACACAAGGTTTTAAAGTTAAGTAGTGTGGGGTATCTCAAAGACAAAATCCTATATGTTGTCTTCTCCTATTTCTGATCTTACTAATTTAAAAGTTTTTTGGCCAGTAATGGTTTTGCAAGTGGGGATAATCTAGATTTTATCAGCTCACCACTACCCAAAAGCAAAGGTGCTACTTTCCTCCACTTCACTGAATCTTGCTTTGCACCAGCTCTGGTGTTTGCTGGACTTAGTCAATTGGCTCAATTGCCAGTAAAAGATGGGTTTATGAGCAGAAAGTTCATTTTTTGTCAGAGTCAGTGCAAGGGAAAGGCCTTTGAGTGAATGGAACAAAAATTCCCTTTCTTAGTGGTGATGAGTGATTAGATGAGGTCTCGTGGTCTCACACAACATCACCTTTATTCAGGCAACAATTAAACATGACTGGTCATACTGCATGCAAAAATAGTTGCTCTGTTGAGAAAATCACCCTGTCTTAGGCTAGCTCTGTATGTAGCTGGGCTGATCTTTTGTCACCCTGAAGGAGGGCCAGTCCCTTTATCCTGCTTCAGACTCTACTCTTCTGCTATTTAATTTTTCTGCAATTTTGTGAACTTTCTTCTGGGTTAGTGTTACGCTGTTCTAGTAAGGTGAATTGGTTTGAAAGGCTTGAATGACGGAGCAGGTATAGCAAGAGGGAAGACAGAAGTGGGAGGTATGAATGGAAATGCATCCTTGGTTGTTGGTGATGCTCAGTTGGCTCTGAGTGTATCATTGCTCAGATATCTGATAGGGATCCAGGTCTGGAACCAGGACTAAGGTGCAAGCAAATTCAGCCAGCAGCAACAGTTCTTGTGGTTTGGAGAGAGGGGGGGACACCCTAAGGAGCCAGACTACCCTCAGAATGGATGAGGGGTACAGTAGGAGCAAGCAGCTCAGAGTGGAGAGGAAAGACAGGTCACAAATTTTGACAGCATTTGGCAACCACGTACATTTTCTGCCCTGTTGTAGTGTTTGTGTGTGTAAAATTCCAGGCACAAAACGTGTTGTCCTCACCTTAAAGGAGGTATGAAGGAGATATGAAGGAAGATATGAAATTAGTTGTCTTCCAGACAGAAGCTTTTGTCTTTGGGGAGGAAAAGGGTGCCATGTTGTTTATGGCCCTGGATTTTTTTTCCTTCTAGTTTTTTCTACCTATCAGTCTGCATGATGATTTTGGGCAAATTGCAGTGTGATCTGAATATAGGACATGTTCCTGAGTAGAGCACATATAAAGCAGTAACTGCATCATGGAAACTTAATTCTCTCTTGTTTTGTGAAAAATCGTTAATGTACCGTAGCAGCTGCCTATCAGATACAGGAGTACAGGTCTTTGTGACCTAGAATTTCATCTGCCAATTTGCAGCCAGTTGAATCAGTATGTGGTAACACAGCCCTTTGTGCATAGGATGGGTTGGTTCATTGGTTTTGTAGGGAGACATGAGGGTGACATTATTGGTCTGTGCTTTTCTCTGAGTACTGAGTTCAAGCAGGAGGTGATAAGGAGCATAGCTAGGAATGGGAAAAAATATCAGTATGATATGAGACCTGGTTCAGGTCTCATCTTCACAAAATTCCTCATATTCAGGGTTCAGGTCAGTGCATTTTAAATAGAATTCACAAAAATTGTATGACCTCACCTACTTTTTTAATACCTGAAAGAAATTAAAATACTTGGATGGATTCTTTGCGTTGACCAAGCCAGATTTTAGATTTTTCATAAAATTGCTTTATCCATGGTAATTTTTTCAAGCCAGTCTATGGAAGTAGCTAAAGAGCTGTCATCCAGACTAACACTATTTGCATCCACAGAAAGCTCCTTCAACATAGCAGTGCAGCCTTGTATAGTAAGTGCTTACTTGTCTGATTCCCTGGGGCTAACGGAGTGAAAATGAATGCAACTTTCTCATGAGAAGAAAGTGAAAGAGAGAAAGTTGCACTGTTGAACCCTTGAAGAAAAGGAGCAAAACTAGGAATATGTATTAATCTTTAGTTTCCTACTGCCTACTGATAATAATAAAAATTAGCATTTCCTAATATACTAACTTGTTTGGGATTTTTTTCCTGTGTTTAAGAACTTCCTCATGTTTTTGATATGTGAGGTCTAGCACACTTTTGAAACTTTACATGTTGATTTGTCTTATGTTTGGAGTGAAGACTACATTTAGATCTGAAATATTGCTTCCTGCTTTTTCATGGTGGAAAACAAGACTGATTCTACAATAGGGTATGCTTCCGCAGAGCGGAACTGTCTGAAGAAAGGGTCACCCTGCTTCTTGCTCCTGGAAGCAGGATTACTTTCCATCACCCATGTGCCAGCTCTGCCAGCTCATTTGACATCTCTGATTTAGCTCATGAAACTAGCAGAAAACTAACCCAGCAAAACAGGGAGTATGCATTTATCTGTTAGCCAGTTCAGTGAGCTCTGGTAGCTCACAAGCACTTGGGAGAATTTGGGGGCCACCACAAAGAAAGAGCAGGAGCACCCATGCTGAGAGGAGAAGGCAAGACTGCTCCTTTTGGCAGCACTGAGCTGTTAGCCTGACTCAGCCATGTTGTGAAAGCTCACCCTTAGGTAATAATGTTCACACTACAGGTTGACTGACAGTTCTTCAAATAGTAGCCAGAAGGGAGTTACCAGCTGTACGCAGTTTGTTTTTGTAGGGTGGCCTTGTCTGTTTTCAGTGTGCTGTGTTTTGAAACAGATACTTATTCTATTCTAATCGTGTTATTGCATGAAAAAGTTCTGGAGAAAAATTACATGTACAGGGCAGACCTGTCTGGGAACTTGGTGTTGAGCAAGTGGATAAGGAGCCACAGAACCTGGAAAACTTTGTACTTCAGTTTCTGGGACAGTTTGCTGGTTGCATTTGGAGGGCCACAGAAACACTTGTACTTCTAGTCTACTGAATATTGCCAGCTTGAAAGCTTGAGGCAGAGTGTGGTCCTTCATCTTTGAACATTGTGAAGTTTTTATCAGAAGATCTGGTAGCTTCTCAAATGTAGTTTACACATCCATGGTAAGGGCCTATAATCCTGGAGTTCCATTGAAACCTTGGCTGCAGAGTTTGAAATCCACCCTCAAGGGATGAGCCCCATCCCTGGCTCCCCAGGGCCTCTGCAGAAGTGGGTGGGTGGTTGCCATCTTAGGAAAAAAAGAAATGCTCTTTTTTTGAAAACTGCCCATCTGCCTTTGTGCTCTTAACGCTGGCATGATCCTACGAGGGTGTTTTGGTTTTGTTTTTCTTACAAATTGAAATGCTTAATATTCAGCTGGAAAATTCCATTTCAATACAGAGTTTAGGGAAGGCATTGATTTACAGTGTAGGCATAACTTAACACAAGCATTTGTAGCCCTCAGTTTCACACCATGAACAGCTGATAATAAAACAGCTGCTCTGACCTTTCTTCATTTTCTCCACATAGAAAAAGAATATGGTACAACATCCTGACAGATTTTTCTTTAAAATGAATTATTCAAGTACTGCACAATTATGTTTTTTTCTCTTTGCTTTGTGGGCAGTGTTAATGTCACTTTTTGGTGTACATGCAAACATTTGGGCATTTCACTGAATGATACAGCCAAAAATGTATCAGCTGGACTTTTACATCTGTTGCTCTTTTATCTTTGTAAATGGATATTTTAATGTGGTGAGGCTTTTTTTAGACTTTGTAAAGCAAATTCCTCAGGAATTTTTCAGGAATTTTTATTCGTCTCTGTTTCTCCTCCCCAAAATAACTTTTGCCCTGCTCTTTGAATACTTTTAAAGAATTATTCTAGTCTTTTTTTCTGCTGTTAATTAATTTTTTTTCTAACAGATCTGCAGTACTGTGTTTGTGTAATGCAAAAATGCAATTGAATAGTTAGAAAGGTTTCAAAGTAATAAAGCCAGACATACTAAAAATCTGTGAATATTTAATACTATTTATGTTGTTGCCTTTAAAACCAAGGAATCTAGCAGTAATATGTTGAAATGAACATTTCCATTTTGTTTGCACACTAGTCAAGAGTAGTCCAGAAGTTCTGTGGTATAGTTTCTTCTACAAAGCTGGATTTAGAATAAAGTTCCTAGAAATACTAAACCAGCTTAAAGCACAAAAATAATCAGAAAATAACACTTTAATCCTAGTTAATCCACATTATTGACCTATGTGCTCTAAATAAATAAATAAAATTAGGTAGTCCTTTAATCATCAGTGTGGAGCTGGTTATTTGTGACAGAGGTATGATCCAAAATTCAGCTACTATGCAGGTTTTTGTCCTTTATGAGGAAATGTTAAATGGATTTATGTTTTAGTTTGTGAGGAGACTTGGTTGATTAGTTTTAGATCCCTTTGTAAGTCTGAGATCAGAAGATGGTACTAATACAACAGAATTAACAGTGTAAGTCAAAAGTAGTTTTTCAAGGAGTTACAGAAGCAGAGATACTTTGTTATTGAATAATCTGTTGAGATTGCTTTTGGATGTTGGCTTTACTTTTAAAAAATACTCAAAGCCTCTCTGTACCAATTTTAGGTATGTTTATAAAGTTGTGCTTTTCACTACAAAAAATGCAGTGAATTTATTCTTTTTAGAGAAAAGAAACCCATGCTGTTCAGAAGTAGTCTGCAAGCATATTTCAGAAATGCAAAAGCAGCAGTGGTTGTGCCATACCGTTTTCTGCTCAGAATTTACATTATACAGGCACAGTGACATAAGATTTCCAGGCTGCTGTCTAGAAAATAACTTAAAAAAAAAAAAAAAAAAAGGTAGGGAGGGAATATATTTTAAACCACAGTATTTGTAAGCCTTCTAATAGAATCTTAGGTATTATGATTTAACTTTCTGCATAAGTTGTATTGTGCCTGTATGGCATGCAGATATTAAGTGTGTTTCAGGGTGTTTCAGGGTATCTATATAACTTTGTGTATGGTCTTTATGTTTTAAATATATTCTGCTTAACTTAGTTTCAAAATTAGTGGGGTTTCCATGCCTCTGAGAGGATAGTAGCACTTGGGTAAGAAATTATTATTACTTTGGAAATTTCTCATAACTATGCTACATATGTTACCTTAAATGAGTCTTCTGTCCTATTACCAATTTTCTCCCACAAAGTATTAGCTCAGCTTTCTGGTACTTTCAGAGTTTCTAGAAGACATGAGAAAAGTTCATAATAACTAATGTGAATGTTGTAGGCAGCTGTTCACTTGAAGGCTGGTTATTGGGATGAAGCTGTATGTGATCATGAGTTCATCTCAGTGTGTTGTGGGACAAAGATATAAGTGGCCCTAATATGAGTCAATTGATAGTTTTACAAATTTTTAGGTGGGATTTTTCCTCTCTTCCTCTTTATAAAAAGAGTATTTCTTGTTTCAAATAGCTGAAATGCAATTAAGATAATAAAATACAGAGTTCTCTGGAACAGTTTATCAAGGATCTCCTTGAGGATTTCCTAGTCCTTCTACCCTACTGGAACAGCCCTGAGCATTTCCCTGCATTATTACAGTGGCCTCCCTTGCCTTCCCTTCATTCACAGTAACCAACCACAGCAGTATTTGCCAATTGACCAAGCAAGCCAAGAATAACAGAGCAATGGGTTTTTCCTTCAGCTGGGGTATTACTCCTAGTCTCTTTTTACTACCCAGCTGCAGATGGTTATATTCTGTATATTCTAAATATCACCAAATCTTCTATCTCTGTGCCACTTTCAACCATATTTGACAATATTTTCCTGTGTTATCAAGGACAGAAGATTGGTCATGTAAATCTAATTCCATGGGAAACCAGCTTAAATTTGCATTGTTTGTTTTCTAATATAATTTAATTTATGTAGCAAGCTTCATATGCAAATATCAGGCTATCAGCACCTCAGTTTTTGACAAGCAAATAAATTTAATGCGTGTTGGACCTACTGAAATGCAAGTTGCACAGTGTAACCAAGACACTGAACAGGCAGACCACTCAGCAGGTTTTTAAGTGCTAGGAAAATCTCTGTCCTCATCAGTGGGCTTCAGTGTGTGTGCTGTTTGCTTTCTGGACAGGACTGCCTTTAGAACCACATCATGAATAAAACAGGAGGAAGGGAGTCCTAATGTCATAGTTAAATGAGGATACTGAAATAATGTTAATTTCATAGTGGAAAGTGGAATGTTACAGTATTTATATACCTTTGAAAAACGACTGAGCCTGTAATCTGAGATAGGTTTTATAGGTTGGATTAACTAGTGACAAGGAAATGATGCTGCTAAAACATGTTAAAGGGGAGGTTGCTTGCCAGCACTACTCTGTGTGAGCTGTACTATTGTCTTCCTTTGAGTTTGTTATTATCACTGATGTTTCCCGAAAGCATTTTACTGTTCATCAGGAACTGAAGAGGTAAAGACTTCTATTGTTTTGAGATTAAGCTTTTTCTCATCCTCACAAGCAAAAAAAAAGAAAACACAGGAAGAATTGTGAAGATTGTGACTGTCATATTCTCTCAAAGGTAAACAAGAGAAAGTTAAGCAAGAGAACTAGAACAAATAAAGGGAAACAATGTTGTCTTTATCTCCATCCCTTGGAAAAGCAAAAAGGATCTAGTGGGAGATTATAATCCTGGAAGAAAATTAAGTTTGCAAACTGAGGCTTCTTTTGCACTTGTTGCATACCAGCCTGTTGACACAGCAAAGCTGGATTATGTGAAGTGTAGACATCTTCCACTACCAGGAAGCAGATTTGAGAGTGATGTGGAAAGAGATTATATGAATTAACATTAAATTGTTCTAAATATCTAATATTAATATCTAATAATTTAAATTTAAAAATTTAATAATTTTTAAACATCTAAACTTTTTTTATTTATTCCTGGTCTTAGAACAATGTCCTTGTTCTGTGAGATGATTGAGCTGGTCTAGCTGACCATGACAATCAGGTATCACTGAGTGATTATGTCTAAAATAAAAAGAGAACAAATCAGTTTATAAAACTTTTCAAAAAAGTAGATTAAATGGTTTGCTTCCCCAGAAAAGTGTGATTCACTTGGCCTTGGAAGGTTACATTTGTGTTGATATGGAGTGGCTTAACTGACAGATGAAGTGAATAACAGGAAGATTTAGAGGTTCTCTAGGAATGTCAAGAACTGTGACTTAGTGCATGAAGAGAACTGGCCTATCTGATCTGTGCCTTCTAGGCAGATTTTCTGTTTTTTGGGTTTTTTTTTTTTAGGGCCAATATTAATGATTAATACCAGCATACAATAGATATGCTGTGGGTATATCCACACAGTGTCAGTTGAACATCGGAAGAGCAATGAACAGCTTTGCGGTTTCCCCGAGGTGGTGGCGTGCACATACACAGATAAGCACAAATCTTGGGTCAGAAGACTTAGAAGACGTACATTTCTCTTGTTTAGCTTTTTCTTTCAATGTTTTCCTTATAAAATGACTGAACATGTCATAAGCCCTTACTTGAATCTATATTGTTGATTGCTTCAGTCCTAAGGTTGTATTGAGTAGCTGGTAAGTCCTATCACTTGCTCATTCTGATAGCACAACTTGATAAGAAAGGCGTGGCACTATCTAAAGTAATGAAGTCTAGAACAGAATTTCCAAATAGCAAAATGGAAAAATGAGATCTCTGAAAAGATATGCTGTGGTGGGGGGGTTCAGTGTTTCGGTGGACTACTGAGAAAGGCTGGCATGCACATATGAATGCACATATGATGAAAAGTACTTGCATGGATGCATCACACCAGAGAATCAGAGTGAGATTACTTCCTGGCATTTCTTTATGCTTGACATGAAATTCTCATAACCTAAAACCAAAGAAAAATAACATTTCATCATGGGGATTGTGGCTCATGGACTAATTAATTCTACAGTTTGCTTTGCATGTAACTGTGAACCTGGACGTAACAAACAGTAGAGGGATAGATATAACTGAGACATGAGAGATGCTGAGGAAGCTCTTTCTTTGGAGCCTTAAAATTCAGCCAAACCACCTGAGGTACATAGTTTCTTTCACTTTGAAGTTAGCCCTGCACTGAACTGGAGATTGGACTGGTGTGATCTCTAGGATTCCTTCTGACTAAAATTTTGCCACAAAACTCTGGCTTTGGATTCATCAGCTTTCTGAAAGAGTTGGGCACCTCTTAAAAGAGAGCCTTTTCAATGGGGGTCGAGGAGTTGGAATGATTTAGCCTCAATGAAGTGGTTGGAGATGGAGTTAAATCTAAACTCTAAGGGTCCTTTGTTTCAGGATTCAGGAAAGCTTTGAAAGAAGTGAAACTTTTAAGTAGTTGGAAATATAGAAAAGCACAGAAATAAAACACTTTTTGCAAATTTAAGAATATTTAGATCTGGGATATGGAAACTACAGGAGCCTCTAATCCTCTCATATTGTTTTTCTATTGCTATCTTCTGAAAAGTTTTTGTTTGGGGAAACAAAATATTTTTCATAGGGAAGTTTTTAATCTATGGTTTCACTGTGATCTTAAAAGTGGGAGCAGCTTGAGAAGACCCTGACAGAATTGTTTAGGAAAACGGAGACTCTCCATTAAGAATGCCTGCAGAAGGATGGGATACCAAAATCAGACTGGGTGGCAATGTGGAGTGCCACTCCCATAATCTCCAATGGCATGTGCTGAAGCTGGATTTGCTATTCTTAATTGGGAAAGGACTGAACCTTGTTGCTTCATGTCTGCAAATGCAAAACCATTCAGGGTGATATTTATCTTGTTACAGTTTCCCCCCCTGCCTTTTACAAATTTGAAGAAATCAGTTTCAGGATTCTCATTACAGGGTTTATATAGATTTTTCTTGTGGTTCATCAGGACAATTAGAGAAGATACTGGTTAACGTCTACTCTCAAAGTTTTCAAAGTTTTATTTGTAGGACCTCATAATACACTATTGAAACTCAATGAAAGGCTGCCAAACACTTAGCAAACCTCTGCCTTATCATGGACATAGCCAGACTTCCTTCTCACTCACCCTTATGCAGCATAAACTCTTAAACTCTTGTTTTGCTGTAAGTTGCAGCTGTGGAGAATCTTTCTGCTGATATATTGGGTTTTTTTAGGGGATATTATTAGCTTGTTGAAATGAAACTGCTGTTGATATGAAAAGCTTTAATATGAAACCAGGATGAGGTGACCTGAAACTAGGATGACTTCATTGTTTTGCCAACTAGATATATATTCTTATAAGGCTATAATGTCTTGGTCATGTATGCGTGGATGATAATAAAGATTAATATGTAGTTTTATAGCCCTAATACTAGACAGCATGATGGTCCCACTTTCAAGAAAATGGAGGAGCCAACTATTCATCAATGTCCCATCTGTGCCATGGAAGAGGACAGCACTGGCCAGTGCCATATTTGATTCAGATGGATCACTGAATGATCTGTTGACCACCAATGCAAACTGTTAAATTACAGCTTATTTTGTACAATCCATTCAGGACAGGTGGAATAGATGATCTTTAAAGTTCCTTTCCAACCCAAACCATTCAGGGTTTCTATGCTCATTAGCAAAGATTTATAAGGATCTTCCCTCTGTCTTCCCTGTCTTCTGTTAGTTGTCTTGATCCCATAAAATCAGCACAATTCTGTGTTTGGGCTACTGCCGTCAAGGTTCCCTGGCACCACCCCAGTGCAGTCCCCAGCTCACTCACTGGGTAGAGACTGGCTGGTAAGTGGAAGATGTGAGACCCTGGAAGTGAGTGCTGGAGAGCCAAGCAGGGCTGGAACAGACTGTGCAGAAACATGTTTCATCCCTGCTGAAAGACCTGGAGGCAGAGAGGAGAGCAGGACTTGCTATCAACCCCCTTTGCATGGAAGTGCCATTGCAGGGACTCCTGAGAGGCAGATGTTCAGAGGGAATTACAATACTTCTTAAATACCTCCTGAGATTGAAACACTGTCAGTCTTGATGGACTGAAGCCTGAAGTTCTACTAGTTTATCCTTTTATACCTTTCTTCCTTATCTCACGGAGAGAGGGTAAGATTTATGAGTAAGAAAGAGGGAAAAGAAACTGTAGTAAAACTTTGATGCTTCCACAGAGTCAGTCTCTCCTGTTTTCAGATCTTACTAATCCTTTCTTAAAACTTTTTGTGTTTTTGCTGCCAAGTAGAAGCCAGAATATTCTTTGTTCTTGCCATCTCTATGCAGGACATAGAAGATAATGATGGGCAACAAAGAGTTAAGCAACTAACTAAAGTATAATGGAAAATATCTGTCTTCCTTTTGAAGCTGAAGGTGACATTTGAAAATCCATGTATTTGGTAGCTAGTTACTGCTTGCTGTGTTGTACGTGCTTCAGTGTCTCACAGGAGTTTTACACAGGCTGAGACAAATGGCAGTGTACATTATAAAGTACATTTACAATTGGTTTTAATTTATTAAACTGAGGGTGGGCTAGGCTTTTAAATGTTGTCTGTTGATCAAGAGACTACACAGCTTGAGGTTAACAAAATGCTGGAAGAGGAAAGAGTATAAATAGAAACAGCACTTCCTTGTTGAGTAGAAGCCAAACTTGTGGGTGAACCTTTCTATATGAGAGTTTGCTGAGGTTCGATAGGCAGCTGAATGCAGATTTCTGAAGACACCAAAAACTCTGAGTTCTGAGGGAGGCTATACATAGTATATACTGAGGACTGGACTAGGTATTTCTTTCCTGTGGAACACCTGGCTGCAGTTCTTAGAAAAAGATACCAGTGGAACTTGGAGAATGTTGGTGAAAATCTAGCATCAGCTTAGTGAAAGGAGAAACGTATGTCTCGCCTTTCAGTGCAACACTGATTATTTGGGCCTGGAAAAGGCTTAATATAACTTAAAAACAGCCTCCCAAGACAGAGGATTTGAAATACAAGCTTATCTGGACAGTAGGATAAATACACCTACTACTGCCTTTTTAAACTTCAAATATTTTCCCATTGGTAGGGAAGGGAATATTTTACAGCAATGAACATGATTGTTTTATTCCTGATAAATTTTCCCAGTAATGTGCTGCATATTACAGTTTATGCTGCTCATATTTAAACTGTATTACATTTCATGAAGTGCCCTCCATTTCTAATTCTTATAGACTTTAAACAGTATACATCATTCTTTGATATATGACTTAGACTTATTTTCTAGAGGAGTTTTATGACTGAAATTTACACAATGCTTAAACCAAGGAATATATGAGCCAGAATCTAAGTAGTTTTTAAAATAAGTAATTTTGTCTTTTATCCACTGATTAAAATACAGCTTTAAAGTTCCTCTAGTTCAAACAAATTAATTCAAGAAATCTTATGGCCCATATTTTTACCCATATTTTAGGAGTTTAGGCTAGGTGATTACCATGGTCCTTCTGCCCTTATCTGTGAACATATTTGCAGTTCTGATGAAAGACTTTATGGGGGCCCTTTCCACTAAGGTCATTTATTTGGGATTTTTCTTCAGAGCCAGATTTCAGTTGCTTAGTTTGGCAAAAATATGGTGGTGTACCTATTCACATCGAGATAGCAGGGTTGCAGAGGGAAAGAGGAAAACCCAGACCAGAGGAAAGGATTTTAAAGGCTGAGCCTAAAGAGGAAAGACAAACTATGACTTCCACTTAAGGGAAGAGATTAGACTGTAAGTCAATGGGAAACCAAGGCAAGCTAAAAAAAAAAAAAAAATTAAAAAAAAAAAATTGTGGATGGCTAAACATGATGAGTCAGCTATGACAAGCTAGATAGGGCTGGGATTTGATAGAGCTGGGGAGGTATGTGACAGTTAATTAATTATTTGGGTAGTAGAAATAAGGATGACTAATTGGTTGAATATTTGAGATAGGAACCAGTGAAAGAAGTACATGGAAAATACCAATTTATGTGGAAAAATATTCCATCCTGCTGAATGTCTTAGACAGTTTGGTGTCTTTGGCAGCTGCCTATCACTGTTTTAACTCTATTAACTCAAATAATAAAAGTCTGTACAAAGAGTCATGGCTTATCCTTGCAGGACCATATGCCTGAAAATTTGGCAAGATCTTGGGATTTCCCCTTTTTTATTTATTTTTTTTTTTTTAACAAAGAAGAACTCTGCATTGAAGTGCAGTTTCACAAAGGCAATTTGAATTGTGAAACACCAGGTATTCCTATATTTGGCTTCCTTAAGAGTTTGTGAATTTTGGGAGCTGGATGACGAAGTTGTAAGTAAAAAATTTCATTTCTCTCTAACTGAGTTGTTCTTATTCTTCCTTTCTAATGATCATTTATGACCTTTTGGTCCTGATTACAAACCAAGACTCTTTTCATCTTCAGGAAAACTAATCACAGGGAAAAAGTATATTCTGGATAGCATTAACCATATCTATGCATTGGATTTTCTTAATGTGGTTTTTCATATAAAAACTTTAGAATGCTTTCTCAGGAATGGTTTGTAAAGACAAGGAGTAGAATGTTGGTTCCTGTGTTTATTGAATCCCTGCTGTGACTGTTTTCAGTATGTTTATGCAAACACCCAACTTCACCCAGTATATCCATTGATACTGACTGCCCACACAGCTCTGCCCTTACACACTTGCTGAGTCGTTGTCCATCTCACTGCAGTCTCCCAGCACCTTCACAAGTCTTCAGCACACAGCTAAGCTCCCTGATCTTGGGAAGGGGTATCCTGTGGAGTCATTCCTCCTGCACTGATCATGGAATGTAGGACTAGAACAAAACACAAAAAGGTCATTCATCTTCCTTGTCTTGGCATGATTGAGACCATTCACAACAGATGTTTCTTCAGCCCATCTCTGAAGCCCTTTGGAGATTAAGCATGGTTAAGAGAAACCATTTTGTTAGGTTGATCAAAGAGGTTAAGTAGCCTTACTCCTGGAGAAACTGATCTAGCCTAAATTTGGTACAAGTAAATCTGTTTGCAGTCTCATCCACAGCAAGTGTATCTGTATCTGTTAACCACTTTTACACCTCCCTGAGGCAGGGCGCATTTACAAAGCTTGTAATAATTTTTGTTTGCAGGCCTCTACTTCATTACAAATGTAAACTAATTGTTTAACATTCATGATTTTCATGACTGTTATTTACCTCATTATCTTATAGGTGCTTACAAATTGTGTTTTTAAAAGTACTGGGAGTGAAATGGAAGATTAATTGAATCCCCAACTCCTTCATTCTCCCACACCCCTTTTTTTCATAGTTCTTGTGAATACAAGTGCTTTAGAGTATTTTATGTAGAGAATTACTAGTTTACTAAGAAGCATCTTTCAGCTTCAGAAAAGGTCTTGGAAAGTGCAGACATTAATGAAATTATTAGGCATCAAAGACCTCTGAGAAAGACGATGATGATGATTCTCTGAATACATTGCTAGGAATAATACTTGGACACAAAAATTAGATATTAGTGATTGTTTTCATAAAAAACTTTACCAAATATTGCACTGTACTTGAGGGATCTGACCAGTCAGACCTGGAACAGTATGGAACAAACATGCATGGACCTGAGTGTCATTGGCTTTTCAGCCTAACTGGGCATGGGCAGAAGCTGACTGCTGTTTCCAAAGGCTTCTGCCTGGTGCATTGCCTCTGAGTAAACCTCTGGAGAAAATGGAACAGGGGAGCCAGAACCACTGGTTTAGCAAAGAAGTTAAACTATAGTAACTTGAACCCTTTTATTTTGAATTATTGCTGCAGGACTCTTTAAAGATACAGACTTCCAAAATACGCCATTACAGAAAACAGTATGAATTCAAATAAAAATAAAACCAAAATTATGTAACTAAATCTTTAATCTTTCTCAGCTGTCTGCTCTTACAAACTATTTACTGACCAGTACTAACAGCAGAAGGAGATAATCTGCAAAGTCTTTACAGCTTCTGGTACACTCTTCCATTGACAAAGAAAATTGGAGAAAATAGGATAGGTGGATGCTTGTTTTGCAACATCTGAGAAAGAAATTCTGGGTTTTTTTGTTTGTGGTTTTTTTTTGGTTGTTTTTTTTTTTTCTTTTACTACTACTTCTGCCTGTAGTTTCTGTCTTAAAAATAAAATGTGAAAATAGTCTGTCTCTAATTTATTGCTGTGATCTACCCCATCTTTAGATCAGTACCAGCTGCACCTTTTGGGATAAACTGAGTTGTGTCTTGTCAGTAAAATCTTGGGCAGAGGTAGCCCCGTGTATGCAATGGGAGGAGATCAGTGCCCAGCCTGCCAAGCAGTCTTTGTCCCCGTACAGTCAAAACCAGGCCATTTCTCAGAATGCTTTGTCTTTCTCTGCACTCATGCACAGGTATCAACTGTGTGGAAATGAGGCTACTACCCTGACACTGGATTGGGATGTGATGGATGTGCACCTGGTATCTCCTTTCCACTACATAGTCACACTGCTGTGTACCATTTGCTAATTATTAGAACCTAATGGTCCTAAAGTATGCAAAAATAGGGGCCCTGCTTTTTTCTTTTCTCCCCTTTTTGCTCAAGAATTTTTCCCTTTAAATAATTGATACAGATGTGTTCCTGGGTTTTGCAGATCACTTCTCAATGTTTTTCTCTTTATGTTCAAAATTTCTCAGTTCTCTCACTTTCTCTCATATTCAAAATTGTAAATATAAATATGGCAACAGAATCCCCCTTTCTCAGGGCATAATTTGATTTTAGGAAGACTGAAGAAGTTTTCTTACTTTATGCAAAATATGAAGGATTTCAGTTATTTAAAAATTTTTTTTTTTTTTTTTTTACTTTGGTAGGTGACACAGCTGATGATCAAAGTAGAGACTCAAAGGATAAAACTTCATTTCCGGAGACCAGACCGATGTACAGTCAGCCTTCACAGGTAGGAGACTTTTTCCTTATACACACATGATGAAACTTCCATAGCAGCTCATTTAAGAAGTATGAATGTCCTGCAGAAGACAGTTTCACCACATTCACATCTTCCATTGGCTGAATCACTCTCAGCCTTCCTTGTCATCTATCATAAAAGCAGCTCTGCTAGTAATTAGATGGCAATAATATGAAGCACACTGCTGTAGATTTGAAAAGGAAATAGTAGAAGTCTGGACTATATGGTATTGCTGGATATCTTATTTTTATACTTGAGTTGTGCAAGCATGAAACTAGCTAGATGTTAATGAATTGCATAGAAGCATTAGTGTAGTGAGTAGTGATGGCAAACGTCACACATTTACATAAGCCATCTATTTCCACAACTACCATTATGAGCAACATGTAAACATGTGAGTATAATAGACTGTCTTTATTGTGTGTTTCCTTTCTGTTTCTCTACTGTGTGGCCGTAAATCTGAACTTCTTTTTCTTTGGTTTATTTGATATTTGATACATGTTTACAGGCGAGGGCTTTTCAGAATATTTCTGCATATGATGTACATCTTCTCCACATACTCTGTAAATGCTTTTGTACCAAGTATGGGCCTGTTTTCCACTGCTATATAATTCTAGACATTCGCAAGGTGACTTAAGATGTTTAGCTTGGACTTTTTGTGCTTTTGTGGTGGTTCATTTATTTTGCTTAACCTATCCTGTCTCTTTTTCCCACATCTCACCTTGGTACTCAAAGTGTCTGTCTCTTTTCAATGCCATTTCAATATTTACTATTGCAAAGTCCCTTGGTATAGTAGAGGTGTGTGTGACAATTTTTCCATCCCTAAGAGTGGTCTGTGTGTATGCATGGCCTGTAGTCTTCTTTTCTAATTTAAAATTTAAAACTGTGTCCTATACAGAAATCTGTAATTCTTCATAAGTAATGAGTAGTTTGCCTTCTGATAATGTTAAAGTATGAATTAGTTCCAACCAATTGCAAAGTTTTAGTCTGACTTTTAGATCCATGCACATCTGAGCCAGGGTGTTTGCAACTGAAGTCCAATTATTTGATGTTGTAGTTACCTACTGGACAAACATAGTTTCCCTTAATGTGATGTTCTTGCTGGGGATGGTGAACTGCCAGTTACTGCAGCCTCAATGGTTCGTTCAGTTCTGTGGAATATCAGGAAAAGAGGAATGTGTGTTGATTTTATAAGTTAGAGAAAAGAAGCAAAGTTTTCAAAATAAAATAGCAGATATTACAGGGAAAATGAAACAAAGATATATTTTCATCTTTCTATTAAAATACTTACATGTCATAAAAATACTCGTATGAACTGGCTTGTGAAAAAATCAGTTAAATTAAGATCCAGCACTATTTAGGCAATTCATTCCAGTCTAGATTTCAGTATTTGGACTTCACATTTACTCAAAGGAATTCTCAAGTTCTCAAATTAAGTAGAATAATTGTGAATCCTGGAAATTAAATGGATAATTCTGGCCATTAGGAAACTAATGGTCCTTCTTGCAGTGGTGAGTATATTTTTGTAAATTTGTGGGACAACTTCACCAATTTAGAGAAACTGGAAAAGCATTGTATTACATATTCAATATGAGATAGAGACTTATGACATCAATTGAAATAATAACCTTGTTAGTATAAAAACAAAAATTCTTGATAAACATAGAACAGTATGCTAAAATATAGTTGTTACTACAAAGTGGCATCTGATATTTGTCATGCAGAACTGAACAAAAGAGCATTTATTTCATCAACTGCTTCATCATTTCAGTTGCTGGAAACCTGATTTTGTTTTTAAATATAAACTTTTTCACTACTTATTAGATATAAACTGTGTGGAACATGAAAAGTGCTTTTGGAAATGTGATTTAAAGAAGAATGAAGTAATACTTTGTTCATGGATTTTCAAAGGGAAAATCAGGTTGAGTTTGATTTTTTGGAAGAAATTATTTTCTGGTGTGTTTTTTGGTAATGGCCATAATCTTTGGAATTTCCCATTTCCTTAGCTACTATTGGATTTGTTTGCTGTACAATCATGAATTGTGAAGTTCGTATATTTGTATAATCTTGTATAAATTATTTTAACTAATGCACAAATAAAAGTTTACATCAAGATGGTCTTGCTGCCACTAGGCAGCAAGTGTAACAGAACCCTGCCATACAGTCAGGGTTGTTTTCAGCTGTTTGGATATTGCATGCATGTTAGGGGAATTGCAGGTCGTTAGACACTCCTTTGAGGAAGGGTGTTCTCAAAGGCCAACTTAAGCCCAAACATTTTGTCTTCTGCTTCAGACAGAAGCTCCTGCTTTGAACAAACTCCCCTATGGAGTGTCCTCTCCATCTCCACAAGTATGGACAGGGGCTTGGGAGGGTCATCTCCTACTGCTGGTCAGTCCTAGGGGGATGGTTTTTTGTCCAGCAGGGTAATGAGTGCTCTGGGCCTAATCAAGCATGTCTGATCCCTCTGAAGTTGCTTCAGGCTCATGAGCTAAAAGTCACACACACATCTAAGTGCTTTTCTGGATTGCGTCCAAAATGGTTAGTGCTCTGCAGGGCTGAGAACTTAGATTAGTCTTATTAGTGACTAAATTGGTAAATTAGTGACCATGAAATACAAAGCTAATTTTAACTGCAACACAATCATAATTGAAAGAGACACTATGGTTTTATTATTTTTATGCTTGTGATTTTTCCATTATTACCATACAATTTTCAGATAATTCAATCTTTATCTGCTTTCATTGGGAATTTGAGGTTATAGAAAATAGCAGAATGGAAAGGTTAGTTTTGATACATAAAGCGTGCTAGAAACCCCAGTAATGTGGTGGGGTTATTTTTGATAATGAGCAATTCTATTGGTAAAGCAAATTAGTACAACCATGTATTTTTGCCCTACTGTGAGAGCAATTATGTAGCATATCTGTTAGGGGACATAAAAAAATATTTTTGACAGATGGCATGGCTTTGAATTAGGATTTATGAAGATTATTGTATGTCTGATGCCCAGGACACCTGGGATTATTACATTGATGTAAGAAACAACAACAAAAAAAATTCCATTTCTGGTGATCGCTGCAGTGTTTTGTATCTCCCTACTGTCACCTTAAAAAGCAGTTCATGTTTATTTGATCTTGCACTTCTGGATAATCTGACATGCGCTCTTTAGCCAACAGATGTCAGCAGATTTAATGGAGGAAAACTGGACCAGTAAGTGTATTAAATTAAACTACCAAAAATGAAAGCCATCTTTAGATTTTAAATTAGGATTTTTATCTTGCTGTGTATTTTTTTTTTGTTTTTCCTTATAGTCCTACTTCTCCCTCAAACACTTAATAGTTATTGCCTTCTATCTAAGGAGCTTGTTATACGTTTTCTAGGGCAAGAGAGAATCCCCCAAGGGATTGCTTAATCCATAATTATCTAATTTATATGTTGTTGTTATAGCCACTCTAATTATATACCTTGCTGTGATTCTTATCATCTTAGGACTTAGTTTTCTTTATGAATTGTAATAGCTCTGCTATGATTCTTGTGCCCTTTCTTTTCATAATTTGCTGTTAAAAGCCAAGAACACAGCAGATAGAAGTTCCTGAGGTAAATTTTAAATTATCTGTGATTTTATGCATATAGAAACAGGTATGCACCATTTTAGGCAAGTATCTAAATAAATTAGGAACATTTTTTTATGTCTGAACTGGCATTGACTCATTAAAGTCATCCTTTATACAGCTGCTGTGTAAAGGATTCTACATGGATGTAAATAACAGTTTCCTAGACATCTGGTTAGGGGATGTATGACTCAAAAGACAGAAATACTATGAGATATAAAATATCAAGGAAGTGATAATGATAATATTACTGTTATCTTGTTTTCTTTTTTTTTTCCTATTAAAATTATTTGCTTCTATCAGACCTATTATTCGCTGTTTTTTTCCTTAAGTTTGTCTGTCTGGATTATTTTTACAAGTTACTGGAAAAGGAGTTATTACTGATCATGTCACTGTTCACTTACTGACTCTTGGTTTATGGTTCAGGGGTCCCATATTTAAAATCACAAGAAGGGTGTTCTGGGCTAGATTTGTTGCATCAGTTTAAATTCCCTACATTTACTTTAGAGAAAGTGGTTTATATTTCAAAATTATTGTGATCACATTATTTGTGATTAGTTTGCTCTCTTTTGACAAAATCCAGAATCTATTGAAAATGTTGTTGCTTAGCTTGGCTTTTTTTTTTTTTTTTTAGAAGCTCTTATAAGGAGCTTTTATAAGGTAGAATTCTAGTCATGGCCTGGTTAGACTAATTGCTTGTCATATGTCATATTAACTTTAAGATCTTTTTCATATATAAAACCCTTAAAGCCTGTTGGTCCATATTTTCTCTCTTCTTAATTGTGTATGTAAGCAATAATCACTTAATGAAATTATCCACTCTTAGAAGGGACTGGAATAAGACTGTCTGCAGCAAGTCATCAAGCAGATACTTTTCTCTGAAAAGAGAAGCTGGTACCATCAGAGAAAATATCCTATGTTTTACTCAACTCTCATGCATGATCATAAGCTGTAAGAAGTGAAGTTTTAACATTACCTTGAAATAAGAATGACTGGTGTTCAGCCTTGGCTGCTGCAATGGGCATCACCTTTCTTAGCTTCCTTCATCCTTTGTGTGTATGGTAAATAGCTGGGACTTCATTGGGGAATCCATGTGCAGCTACATATGGAAAGGGCATATGAAGCAGAGCTGACATATGACAAGAAAGGCACAGTATATGCTTGTGATCTTACTGAGAACGAAGGTAAATAGCCCATTCAGCTAAAAACCAATCAAATTTTGCATATTACAGCTATTACATTTTACAACTATTAGTGTGCGATAACATATTTACTTTGTAAAGCTTCATTATATCATAATATTCATATTGCTATCAGTCAGATAATTTAACTAATTTAAAACTAAAATATTTAGGAGGTCTTTTCATTCTAGCAAGATCTCCAGAACACATAGACCAGTGAGCTTTTGTCTGCCCTTACTGGACAACAATTGGACAACTCAGGGGAAAGGGGAGGGTTTATATACACATTATGTATGAATATATGTATAAATATATTGATAAATATATCAATAGCTCATTATATATATTTATATACACATTATGTACATGTATCAGAAAATCTGCTCCTCATGTCACAAAGAATTAGTTGCAGTGGCCTCACAAGCAACATTTTATAAACTGTGATTTGTGCAAGCTATTGACCCAGGGTCAACCAGTAAGACCCAGGGTGTCTTGCAAGACTATCACCTTGTAGAGTTTTTCTCAATTCTAAGGTGAATAGCTGGACTTGTTTGTGTAACATGATATACATCTGGGGTTATTCACATACTTAATCACAGGAGCATCATTAATACTATGTCCGTTGTCTTTTTTTAAAAGGAAAGCATTATATTTGTAGATCTAGGGAACTTGAATGGGAATTGAGAGATGTGAATTAACGTGGTTGTCACCCACTTCCTCTCTGAACTTAGGAAACAGTTCATTTTAAAAAACATAATGCAGGGCTGTCTTACACTTTTCTATAGCACTTTGCAAGTGTGAAATATTGTTAAACCCTTTGTGTAACTTCAGCTGAGATTTCAGTACAAGAGCTGAGGAAGCCTTACAGTCTTCCAAGGTGGGACATGAATGTTCTATCTGGCCAGCAAATACATGCAAACACAACAAATGGATTGCAGCAGCCCTCTCTCCCACAGCCCTGCCTGTGGAGTCCAGAGTCAGTGCTGCAGTCAGATTGCACAATTTGTGAGGTTTGAGCAACAGAGGACAAAATGTCATCCTGTAGGGGAAGAACAACACACAGGCATGGTATATTTTCATAATTCAGTACCTATAGATAGCAAAGTATATGCCCACATGTAAAAAGTTCATAAAATAGTATAGTTGGCCTGATTTTCTGACATATACACGAAATGGTGATCAAGGCACATGTATGCAGAAGCTCACTATGCATAATTCCCTATTTAGATTGGGCAGAGACTCACTGTATGTTTGATTTAATTGCTTGCTTATTCAGTTACATTGATTGGTTATTTGTAGCAAGAGATGCTCAAACTAGGTGCCCAGATGTTCTCATCACATTTTTTAGCCTTTCTCTAATTTTGAGATCTTCTGACTAGCTTAATCTCAGATAAAACTACTGATTATCCTGTATCTCTTGCCCAAATACATGTGGTTAGACTAAAGGCCAGTAATGCTGGTTCACTTTGCTGCTGTCAACAAATTGATCAGTCAGTCATCCTGCCTCTCAGAACAAACCTTCTGGGCTTTCCCAATATTAAAATTGATCTAAAATGCAATGTAGATCATACATCACTTGATGAGACTATGTGTGAATATGGTACAGTGATATTTACAATGTGGTGCATTAGCATAAAATGGTGGGTGAACAACCGTAGCATAGGGCAGCTCGTTAACAATTACTCTAAACAGCAAGTAAGGGAAACAACAATGTCTTTAGCTTAGTTGCACTGCCACTTCCAGAGGGAAAAGAATAACTAAAGATAAAACTCACCACAAATGGCAATGGGCAGTCCATTTTAATGAAAGAAAACGTGACATGAAAATTGTCCCATTTCAGCCCAGAATGCTAATATTGGTAATACAGGAATGTTTCTCTGTACTTTCCATCAGTGTTGTTTGATCCTTTTGCTACAATGTACTTCTCCTGTAATTTTTGCCTTGAAAAAAATCAAACCAGAACTTCACAGCTCCTGTCCTTCTTGTGAGAGGCTGTGCACTGGGAAGAACATATTCAAATTTTGTTTTAAAGCACTTTTGAAAAATATAAAATAAAATGTAAGTTATTTGTTTACAATTTTCTTTTCCTTGCCTCCACAGTACTACAATTTTTGTGTTTCTACTGTTCTAATGTGATTAACAATACTGCTAAATAAAACAGACCTATCTTTAAAAAAAAAAATGTACCCTTCTTCCTTTTCATTGTGAGGCAATTATTTTCCATCCATAGAGAATAAGGAGAGTCAAAGAGGCCACCTTATTTAAAATAGGTGGACCAGTATTAGTTCCTTTTAAATTAATTAATTAATTAATTTGCCTTTTGCTGTTTTAAGAGTCGTGACACTTTTATTCCTGAATCTGAAAAGCCTGCTCAGTAGGTGCTAAGGACAACTCAGTCCTGTTGCTGTATGTAGACTGAAGCTTTTACAAACTCTGGCTCCTGGTAACCTGTTTACTGAAGGTGGTGTTGACAAGTGTTCCAGTTACAGACTGTTTATGGAGGAAATTAAAGTCAAATACCCATCCTTCCTTTCTTTTACTGACCCAAATCTCTATGGAGGGAGCAGTTGGAAAGTTGAATGAGAATATACTTGCTTAATTTTTTTTTTTTTACATTAAAATATTTTAAGTTTGTAAACAGGACACATTGCCACATGCTTGGAATTTAAGCAGCATTATACAAACCTCAGAGCATAGCATTTGGTACAGCAATTTTTATTCATGCATCTGTGTAAGAATCCTTTTAAGATCCAGGGGTTCAGTTACTTAACAAAACTCTTGAAAGCACAGCTGAGTATGTTGTTCCCAGGTATTGCTGGAGGAAGATTTACCTGAATTCAGACTAGTAATTCTTTTTGGTTCCCTCTACTTATCTTCTTTTCTGAAAACTAAATCCAATATAATTTTTTTTTCCTTTCCTCTGATAGAAATTTTTACCCCTCTTTTTTCTTTCATTGATATTGACACTCTAGGGAGACATTTCATTGATGTTGCTGACTCCCTCAGTTACTCAAGGAGAGATTTCCTTTTCTTAAAAAAACCCCGAAACCGACAACAAAACAACCTTCTGATCTATACTTTTCCCAGTTGCTCTAATTTGCTGGAAAATTATTTGCTTTATTTTTGTGTGCAACTGTGTTTGGTACATATTTTCTCACTGTTTTTGTTTAATTGTCAAGGTTTCTTGGTTTTTTTTTTTTTTTTTTTTAGTAGACAGCTCTCTTTTGCATTCAAATCCTTGGATTGTCACACACTTAGTACAGTAATAAGAGAATGCAGTATTAGCCTTCATTTCAAAGGTTCTGCTCCATGGGCATCTACCATCTCAGAGAAGCTGTCACCTTTTCCTACCATAGCAGGTTACCTTGTTGGAGCTTCTACAGTAGCAGGGGTTGGGAACAAGAGATAGAGAGACATGAATGCAGAGACCCAGTTAGTCTAAGCTTCTGATGTTCAAGAGATCAACCTTCCAGAAATCTTTAGGATATTTTTTTGCTTGAAGCAGTAGAGAAAATACCACCTTTTGTTTTCACTAAATACATTGACAAAATGTAGCTGCTAAATTAAAAAAAATATTTAAATACTGGTTTTTAATTTTTTTTTGTTTTAATTATGCTGTTAAAGTTTTAAATTAATGTCTTAGTATATTCTCTGGCTATGTTTAAAGTCAGTTATCTGAATTTTGCATTACAGCATGAATTAAGGTAGCAGCAAAATAAATGTAAATGCTTTGTGCTTCTGGATGATACTGAAGTTACAAAACAAATCCATTATCAGCATTTATCTGACTTGCCTGTTCATTTTGCAATATATTGACTTGTCCTTCACTTCTGATTTGTGGTTGTGGAATGCAGTGTGGAATGGATGTCTAGAGCTGCGTGCATTTTCAGTTACAGTTCTTGCATTTCACTTACTGTAGTAATTTTCATTAACTTTTTAATCTTCCAGCACACATGCTACAGAAAAAAGGGAAAAAAAAAATCTGGCCTTGTTAATACCATTTCCTGGCAGCACAATATACTAAATATTGTTCATGTTGCTTATCATGTTGAGATCTTTGCTATGAATAGCTTGCATAATACTTTGAAGGAACAGAGGATCTAGATAAACTGTTCCTTGTTGAGCCCACACACCTGTCCTTCTTCTAAGATAATTTTTATTACAATAATGGTGTTGCAGAGGGGACTGCACTGTAAAGATGGTGCCCTAAAACTCAGGGGCCTCCAGAGAGGAATGAGGAGGCAGCAAGGAAAGGAGCCCTGCTATTGAGGGGGCATAAGTGTTGATACAGGTCTTCAATTATCAGACCCATCAGTGGTGAAATTGGTTGGGATAGAAGGAAAAATAAGAGCATAATTACTTTACTAAATGGTGGGAAATTAAGCCTTATAATTTTTAATAGAGCTTTAGAATATTTTCTGTTTTTTTCTTATTTCTGCTTTCATTTAGGTTTGTAGTCTTCTTTTCATGTTGCATCTTATCCCTGTTTATTCACAATTTTATAGTTTCTCATTATAGATGCCCACATTTGAGATGTTTTGGTTCTCTGTCCTCAAACAATTACTGAATGAAATAAATAATAGAAGTTAGGAATAAAAGAATAAAAGTAGAAATTAGAAATAAAAATATCATTATACAATTTTGGTTATATTAAATTCAATATATTTACTAAATTTATCACTAACCCCCCTCAAAATATTTCCTGTGATGTATTGTTATAGGGGATTGAGTAAAACTAGAGCCTTTATCTTGTACTGGTTTGAGTTTGCAAAATTGGTAATGAAGAAAAACAGGGTTTTTTTTCTAGGATGACAAAAAATAGGTCTGTTTCTGGAAAAAAACTATTTTTTACAGAAAGTGTAATTTTTTTTACATTAACACACTTTGACCATGGAAATTCAGAGTATCCAGAGTTCAAATGGCAACCTTGCAGTTCTCCTCCTCTACAGAGATTAACAGTTTTATGACTGTTTGAGAGGGTAAGAATCACACCTAATTACAGCAAGTTTATTCTGCATTTACACTATAGAATTGTTCTAGTTTCCAATTGCTTTAATGCCAATAAGGATTCAGAAATGTACATCAATATTGATACTGAAAGTGTGGTTTAGCAAAGATTTCCCTGCTGTTCTTTGCAGGCCAAGATACTTCATGAGGAGCTTTGCTCTAATAAAAAAAAAAAAAAACTATAGAATGTCAGAGCCTCTTTTCATTGTTTCTTTAGAATTTTGTTCTTTAAGATTTCAGTGACATTAACCTGACCTTGATTCCATTCTAGTTAAAAAACAGCTGAAAAGCATGCTCTAGAGGAGAAAGAAAAATACCTAAAATGTATGTGGAAAATTAGTTTAAAGTTTCTTAAACTCTTATTTTAAAAATTGGTTCTATTTTACTCTGAATAGCAATATTGATAAACTTGTACAGGTAGTAGGAGGTCTTTAAGAAAGACAAATTGCTGCTGTATTACAAAATAAGTTTCATAAGAAGCTTGGAAACAAGAGCCCAAAGCAAATGGGAAAGCTGATTTCCACTGAGAACCATTCTTGCTTTTAAAAGCCTCTCCAAGGACTCAGTATTAACCCAAACCCTTCAGCCTGTAGGTCTGCCCTCCTGCAACCCCTGAGAACACCAGTCCTTGGCCACTGTTACAATCCCAGACACTGCATTTCTGCTAAGAAAGCAAGGCAAGCAACCAGAAGAAATTTGGATATAGCAACAAGCTACTTGGGAATTGTCCGAGGTGGGAGAGTTCATGGGATGCTAGTCCTCAGCCCTGGCAACGGCAGTAACTACTTACCATAGAGCCAGTCCTCCTGGGGAGAAACACAGTCTCCCAAATGGACTTCTGTGCCACAGCTTCCCCTGTGTAACTTCCCCTGGTTTCTCCTTTCCCTGTCCCCTCACTGGATTGGTATCTCTGGTGCCCACCTCCCTTTCCCTGGAGACCAAACCCATCTGCCCAGCCCTTAGCTCTGCCCCCCACCCCTTCCCCTTCTTAAGCTGTCTCCTCCACATGGTCGGGCTCTTTTTACCTCGCTGGGTTCCCTTCAGCCACATGTGATATCCTCAACTGGAATAAAACCCTGCAAAAAGAGCCTTTCTTGCCTCTATCGCTGAGACAGCTGTGGTGAGTGTTGAGCGAGGGTCTGATTCGTTGCCTAAAGTTTATCTCAACTTGCTTTTCCACAGGAGAGGCTTGTGGGGGACAGATTTTAGGCAGCAGCAACCACTACTCCAACACTCGCATTTTTACTACTGCAAAATCTCCAGAACTTCTTACATCTAATTTTGCTCTCCTAGCTAAGAATAGTTTTTCTCTTGAGTCTCTGGAGGAGAGGGCTGATTAAAATTTCAAGTGAGCCTTGAAAGAATAGCAGCTCTCATTATTCACATGTGGTTTTCTGAAACCACAGGGCATCTGTATTGTGCTTGTCAGGTGGATTTGTTCCTTTCTTATGGTTCTGTAAGGATGCTGGTCACATACTTACTGGTGTGTTGGGGTGTTTTTTTGTTAATGTTTTGGGTTGAGGATTTTGTGGTATCATGTTGCACACTTTCCCCACTTTCCCCGGCAAGGTTTTACTTGATCCTGTTTGGACATCAGGAGGAATTTTGGACATCAGAAGGAGTTTCTTCACAGAAGGGGTTGTTAAAATTAGAATGGACTGCCCAGAGAGGTGATGGAGTCATGATGCCTGGAGGTGTTTAAGGAAAGCCTGGCCGTGGCACTCAGTGTAATGGTCTGGTTGACAAGGTGGTGGTGTTTGGTGATAGGTTGCACTTAGTGATCCCAGAGGTCTTTTCCAACCTAATTGATTCTGTGATTCTGTTCTCCTAAGTTAAGTTTCTGAATGGAAACCTTGTGAGTATTTTTTCTTTCCTCCTCTATTCATCTTTGCCATTACCATTTTTTATTTGAAAAGTGAATTATTGTCATCAATGGAGATACTCATTCTGGAATTCCTACAAATTTTCTAAGGACATCCAATGAGTACCCTAAAGCATCAACCAAAACACATTGGAGGAAGAATCCCATCCCATCCCATATGACAATTTCCATTTCTACATACATCAGTAATTACTGCATAGTGCTACATAAATTCTAGATACCTTATGGTTTACTATTTCCAGTAATACCACAAAGTTGCCTGAAATAAAGATAATTCTTTACCACCAGTCACATAGCAGGTGTCTGTCATAGGCATTACATTGCTGGATGTTTACTAAATATTCTGGAAGACTGAAGGTACTGTTTCTTTCTCGAGGCTGTTTTCAAAAGAAAAATAGGTCTGTTTCTGAAAAAAAAAAACCCTTCTTTTTACAGAAAGTGTAATTTAAAAAAATTAATCATTTTTTATAGAAAGCCTTGTTCAAGAGTTTGTATAATAATAATGCTGGCACTAGTCTTTGATTCTCCTTCAGAGCACTGTAAATCCAGCTTCTCTGTACATTGTAAAATGTGCAGTTTTTCTTCCATATGAGACTTCTGGCAAACTTTATGGTTAATACAAAGACATGCAGCAAATTAGGTGTTTATAAAAACAGCTGAGAAACATTTTTTAAAAAAGATAAAAAAGGAATAATTTACTTTAGAGGGTAGTTTTTTACTTTGTTAGTTTCAAAATAACATATTGTTTTCAGAGCACAATTAGTATCTGGTGGCCAGCTACTATATATATTTACATAGTGTTTCTTTTCTCCCTGTTCTTTTGGATTGCAAACTAAGAATACACCTTGCTTATTTGAATTAAATTTTATTGCCATACCTGATGTAATTTTTACTAATTTTTTGACTCCTTGGTGTATGGTGAAATGTAAATCAGTGATCTTCTCGGTCCATTCAATTAATATTTCTCATAACAGGATTGTGTCTCATAGCATTTGGCATTGCTTAGTTTAGCTAATGTCCAGATAATATGCTCTGAATGCATTGTATTCTGGCTAAGTAAGTTAGGCATTTCAGTAGAAACCAGCGTGACTAATGTGCAATATCAAATTCTCTAGGACTTGCAGTTCTATATATGCTTGAGGAATGCATGCATAAAGCATAAGCCATTTCATAACCTTGACCTCAGTTGCATCACAGCATTTTGTGCTGGTGTTTGCACTGGAAGTGACCTCGGCACCCATGGGTGACTGATGTTCTCCACCAGAGTGTCCAGTTCTTCATCACATTACCTGAAAGCCTGCTGGGGAGGTTGGCTTCAACAAGACCTTTTCACTCATGTGGCCTCTCCAGCATATGAATGAAATACTTCTTAGCCCATTTGAAGGATATCTTCATGTTTTGGAAGCACAGAAACATGTCTAGTTTGATAGGGTCTTGCACAGGAGGCCAACATCTAAATATCACTACAGGAATGCTCAGAAACAGCTCTGCAGAGCAAAGGGCAACGACTGCCTGTGATGACTACTCTAGGCAGAACTGAAAAATTACTTCTTGTTACCTGAATTCTTCAGGACAGGAACTTTTTTCTTCATATAGATAAGTAATATAAAATGTGATTTCTTATAAATGAAAAAATGAACGCAAACTTTTTAAGATTATTAAAAATAACTGTTTTCATGGGAGAGACAGTAGTGGATTAAATGTGAAACTGAAATAGAAAATCTAGACTCCTTTTCCATTTACGTTGTGAACTGATCTTGTTATATTAGGCCCAAGACCTTCTCATGGGGGGTTGAGTAAACTAAGACCCAAAGACCACTGGAATTAAGATCAAGGCATTTGTTAAACTGACCTGACGCTTTCTGACTCTTTCCTTTGTTTCTGACTTACCAGTACTGTGTTTATGTCAATCATTTCAGGCTTTCTTTATGATACTATTTTGACTATTCAAATGGTATCATAACCTACTAAGACTTTTAAGAACCTCACTGACAGTATGCAGAGATTGAGTTTGGTAAAATGATGCTTTCACAGTAAAATAATGCTAAAGTAATTCATCCTTCCTTACTGCAGTCGCGCTTTCAACTGTGGAGTGGGACTTGGGAATTAACAAAGTTGGTCCTTGCTCCATCACTGTCAGTACATGGTATCTGCTATGTACAGAAAAGATTTTAATTTCTGGGTCTGCCCATTTAGCACCATTCTAACAAATGTAAGGTTTATGGAGGAAAAAAGATCCAAGATGCTTTGTTCTTGCTGTGTCTTTTTTCCCTCTTTGAATTTAGTTTTGCCACGTGATGGTCTAATTTGCATTGTAAATTATGTTCACCCAGCTTGGGGGACAATTAAGATATAAACAGGTGTTCATAAAAGTATAATTTGCCAATCAAAATAAACATTAGATTCTAGGGATTTCTGATTATCATCTGAATGATGGGAATAGGACAGTGAGTGAGGGATCATTTTCCCCTGAAATGTGGGAGGGGAGGGAGGCAGAAAGATCTTTGAAGATCTAGTTTAATTGATTCCTAGATGTAACCCGCTTTTTCAACTGGGGCTTTCTGGCTTCCCTTCAGAATATGGAAATGATGAAAGACAAGCAAATACCAGCACCTCAATAAATGATCCACAAGTTCTTTCTTTCAAGAGGGAATGTAATAAATTCATGCAGAGTAGAAATTAAGAGAAGTTTTTAAGTTTACAACAGCAACAAATTTAAGGACTCACCTGAATTGTTGTGGGATGTTCTTTCAGATGAATATTAACATAAATAAATGTTCTGTCTGTTTGGCAGTGTTCTTAGCAAGAGAATATGTCTGTACTGAAAGATGTTTATGATTTTTGTTCTGATGCATGCCTTGGGCCCTGGCAAGAAGAAGGACTTCTCTCAAAGTGTTAGCAATGAGCAGCCAATACCTCTTAAGAAGCTAATACCTCTTAAAGGGTGAGCTGATTGGAGATAACTCTGCTGATTAGAAAAGTACAAGAGGTTTAAGTGGTTTTCCTGAACTTAGAGACTTCAAGTACTATTGCCCATGGTTTTTTGCTCACAGCTTGGAAAGCTGGAATAGAACTATGCAGTCTATCTTCCTGACTTCTCTGCTAGCTTTCCTCTTTTCCCTTTGCTCTAAAGGTACCAGAATCAGTAAGGAAAGCCAGAAGAAATCTCTACCAGCTCTTGCCTCTGCTGTTGCATGGAGCTTTCTGAAGAGCTGTTAACTACATCTAAAAATGGAGAACTGAGAAAAGGAAAGCCAGGGAAAATAAAGACATATCTGTAACCTGTAGCTGTAGGAATTCTGTAGTAACAGCCATACCAGTATTACAGCAGCATGGAGAATGTCGATCCTCTTGTGTATTGGATCATAACCAGTAAGGTTATTAGCTGTATGTAGCAGTCATTCCTTTTAATAAACTTCTTAACCTTCAGAAATTTTACATTATTATCCAGTGACATGATAGCAACAGATCTTGGGAAGTTTATCTTAAGCCTTAGGTTTCAAATAATTGTGAGTACGAACAAAAGCTTCCAAGTGAGGGCCCCTTTCAGTGCAGCACCACTCATGAACCCCTTGTGTCCCAGCAGGCTGTGGAGGAGCGCGCATCCTCCGCCACCCAAGACAGGGCTGGCTGTGACACAGACTGTGGAGGTTATTTGTTGTTGACTCGTTCTTGGCAGGTTAATAGAAGGTTTAGCATTGGTTTCTCTGTCCTACCAGATGAAATGTTGGGCTGTGTAAGGAATGACTAGTGCTCAGGTTGTGTTCAAGGCAAAGCCAGTCCTTTCTTTGGGAAGAAGATGGAGTATCTTTTCCCTGGGCTAAATGCTCTGGGCAAGAAAACAAAGCACTCACCAGCACCCCACCATCCAAACTGTTCTTCTGTCAGACAGCAACGCCCTCAGGTTCTCTGAACAGCCATGATCTGTGATATTCAACTTGAGCGCAGGTCAGATCTTGAGCAGCACAACACCCCTAAAAATCATGGATGCAGGCAACCTCCATATGACTGGACCCATTTCACACTTAGGATCAAGTGAATACCAAATTAGTGTTTCAAGCTTTCAGTGCTCTTCCTTCCCTAATAGCTGTGTAAGCTTTGGAGTTTTCTGGCTGCATGTTGAATATGGGAGGTTGAAAGAAAGAAATCTGGACTTCATAGAAGTCAGAAAATCCTGTCTGTGTTCATGGCTCTTAACATGACTTGTTAAGCACTTTGGAACACCTTACTGAATATCTGTATGTGTGCTGATACAAAGTAGAAATCCTTAAAACAAACGTCTCACTCCTAGAGATCACAGAATCATTGAATGGTTTGGATTGGAAGGAACCTTAAAGATCATCTCCAACTCCCAACTCCCCTGCCAGAGACACCTTCCACTAGACCAGGTTGCTCAGAGCCTGTTATCAGGAGCACCATTATGGATGCCTAATGAGAGGTATCAGTTTTATAGAATTTTATTGTTATAAACATTAAAAAAAATACATTTGATTTCTAGAGGCAGAGAAAATCCTATTTTCTTTGTTCTTAAAATGGCAAAAGTGTCAGGATAAATACTTAGTAAGATCATATTGGTAGGTCAGAATCAAAGCTTGCAATTCTATTGTGTCCAACACTATTCTCTAAATTGTGTTGACTACTTCTGTATGGCAAGTTCTTATATTTCCTTTTTGGTTTTGGTTCTTGGGTTGTTGGTGGTTTTTCTTAATTTTTAACTGAAGAAAAGTTAAAACTTTTCTCAACTTTTAAAGTGTTTTTTTATAAAGAACATATTTGGTACTGCATATATTTCCCTATATAATAGAATTTACCAGCCAATCATGCAATTCTATTGCACAGTGGAAAGAACATCGTTAATCCTTTGAAGTAACTGGGATAGGACAGTTCTTAATCACAAAAGTCATACTTTTCTTGGACAACTTCTGGAAACTTCTTGGAAACTTCTGGAAAGGCAGAGGGGGAACAAAAGATGGAGCTTCATCAGTTTATGAAAGGAATTGTATGAAGTAATTTCCCCTAAACAAGACTGAACATAATGGCAAAAAGTCCAACGAGCCTTATGGGTTTCATAAATGAAGAGTAATGTTGGGTAGCCTGTCTGAGTTCAAGAAGTGTTTGGACAACATTCTCAGGTACTTAGTGTGACTCTTGGGGTGTTCTGTGCAGGGCCAGAAGTTGGACTCAGTGATCCTAATTTCCCTTCCAACTCACCATATTTTGTGTTTCTGTGATCTCAGTCATCATTACAAAGAGTCTTAGTTTTGTTTTAGCCTTAATTCTGGTGAACTTGAACCAAATAATTACATCAATATGTCTTAAAAACTGCTATTTTAGATCTACCTAAACTGAACTCTGAAACTACTTTTATTTATTTTTTGGGGTTTTTTTTGTTTCCCTTTGTTAGTGGGTCCTTGTGGTTCTAAGTAAAAAGCCATAGCTGCCTGATTTGTAGTGTGTAAGTTTCTGTTCTTCTGTTCTCTTTAGATAAATACGGGGCACCGGTCACAGTTGACTGTATCAAGCACAGAGATGGGAAATCAAAGGAATCAGACTTTGGAAAGCAGCCCTTTCATGTCAGACCTGCTGAGCGATGTCCCCTTTGCCCTCGCACCACATGTGTTAGCAGTGCAGGGCACCCACAGTGACGTTCCTGACCGACTGCTCACCTACGACATCAATGATAATTTATCAAGATTTTGGTATGACTTTACACTTGAAAATTCAGTGCTTTGTGATCCGTAATGTTCTCTTTATTTTTTCTGCCTCTGTCAAGGAACAAGTCTTAAATTGAAGATAAAGACTTACTTTAATTGACTTAATATTTTGGGGGCTTGCCGCTGGTATATCAAAGGGATTATTATTCACAATTGTCTTCTATTTCTTAGCTTTAGGTGAACTATAACTTAGTACGTTAAATATTCCATTTATTTCCAAAGAAATCAAGCCTCAGTAGGAGACTGGCTGCTGGTATCTACTTTTAGTAGGTAGGCTGCAGACACAAACATTTCATGACTTTAAGAGGAAGTCTATGTCTCAACTGTTTTGTTATTTCAATTAGTTACAAAACACATAGATCCTGTTACATGTATTAAGATCACCTCTTGATTTTGTACAGATAGAAACCAATATTAATGCTAAAGCAATGCTGCTCTGCACTACTGGACAGAGAGCTTTTCAGTGAAACCAAGTTTTAAAACTCAGAGTTAATTACAAGCCCTTAAGTAATCATTAAGACTTAATAGAATTGGTTAAACTTACCAATTTCAAAGTGAAAATCAGTTGCTTCCTTCCCTTTTCCAGTAGATGGTATTTTGTCTGTCTCATTTTGTGCCTGCCTGGAGAAGTTGTCCCCGCCTGCCTGTTGGCTGCTGTTTGTTCTCATTACCACATGTGTTCCTGATTTATATACAGATCAGCTTTTCCATTTTAACCTCTTTGCCCCCTGAAGAAGGAAATCTCAGGACACGTACTTTTAATGGTCACACCCTTCTTTTTTTAATTTGTGTGCCAGAGGTACAGATGGCAATGTTTAACAACAGGAAAACATTACATTGTTTCTTATCCAACTAAATTAAACTGCTAAATACCTAAACACACATTCTCACAGACCACTGTGTCCCCAGTCACAAGCTTTGAGCATGGTTTTACCAGCTAAGACCAGAGCTACTCTTCCACCAGCAACAGCTCTCTGATGTCACATCACGATTTGTGATGAATGTGTGACCTGTGGCACACACTTGTTTTCTCTCTTGGGGTACAATACATATATTGTGCTAAATGTTGGCGGATATTTTCCTATATTTTTAATGCTCTTAAACTCTTGTGGTAGCTTAAAGTACATATATTTTCAGGCTTGGATCCTCTTACAGTATTTGAGATAAATACTGTAAAATAATGAAGAAATTACATTGTGAATATGTCTTAGGTTGTTAAACATTCATGGTTTAGATTTTTTTAAATGTGCATATTTAATATTTTTGTCAGCTGTGTTCTTAAATGTTTTGAAGGTATTGTTTCAAGGGGAGTATCTGTGCTGCACTCAAATAAAAAAGCCAAGTAATAATGAGTTATTTTTTATATGTGAGAGTTATTATGTGGTTTTACCTATATTGTTTACTACACCTCTGACCATTCAGCTTTCATGGGAACTTGAACTTGGAAATTCAGTTTGAAAATCTTCTCAGTGTCATTTAAAAATTAGTGTCCTTCTAATAAAAGATATCACACTTTCATCTGATGGATTCTGTGTGCTGTGTTGGTGACTTGTAGTGGTTTAGGTGGCATCCATGACACTGCTTGGAGAATAGCGTGGCTGGGAGCTGGGAAGTACTCGGGTACTCAGGCCTTATAGAAGGAAGAATTAATTTTATGAAGTAATTCCGAACTGTTTTGTTTTCCGATTTTTTTAGTTAACACATACCCAAAGCACTAAAATAATTTTAATTATTATTTTATATCCAGCAGTTAAAAATTTGATCATTCTACAAATAGCATGTTTCCATTCAAGCTGTCCATTTTGAATCCCAAATGTTTCTGCAGTTGAGCTGGTCTAGAAGTAGAGCTGTAAAGCACTGTTGAAGACCAAACAAACTCACAATACTGGTTCTTTATTTGATAGCTGACTAGGAATGTAATTTTTTGCAGTAATTTCTTGCCCAAAGTTAGACAATCTATCTAAAATAATTACATCTTGTCAGATTTGAGCTCTGTTGCACTCACAGGTGTGCTTTCAAAAGGAAATGAGCAGCAAAGGAGAGTAGGGAGGAGATTGTATTCACCATGATGAGAAATGTGGACAGTAGGTTTAAACATTTGGTTTTCATCCTTAATTATCTCCTGTAAAGGGTAAAATTTCCACCCAGCAAAGTACCAGTAATGAGCAAGGGTACCCGGAATGTATCTCCTGAGTGCCCTCCCTTTAGCAAAAGGTGGGGCTCAAACCTCTCCCTTGATTGAGAACGTGCCTAAAATTGGATTGATGCCTTATGGCACTTGTTCAAAGGTAAATCAAAGAACAACTGCATCCAAAGCAGCCTGACACAAGGCTGACTGGGAGATGGTCCCTACAGACAACTCCCTGGTGACAAAGTCAGAAATGGAACCAGACAATGTTGTGTCCAGCAGGTCAGTCAAGGTAGTGGCTACAGATCTGGTTTCTGCTGTTTCTGTAAAGTGTGATCCAAACCCTGATATGACAGTCAAATACACAGTTGTGTGGTCACAGAGGAGAGAGTTTCACCCTAGAGCACCTAAAGGAGAAATACAAAGAGCATATTCACTATGACAATTACAGTATCTCAAAATAACACAAAGTTTATTGCATTTTTAGCTGGGGAACCTGTTATGTTCACAAAAGCACTAAAGTAGCCTCCTGGGCAAGATGAGTGGGTTGTTCTGAACAATAGCATAGAACTGGAGCTTAAGAAACTACCCTCCTCCCCACAACCACCCTTTTGTTATGACATGATAATTCCTCTTGCTTTGGGTTTTCTCTGCTCAGCCTAGTGACTAGGGAGAGGAACCAGAAGTGCAACTCCTAGGGGTAACTCCTTCCCATCCTGAGTAACTGCAACTCTTCCACTGACGACAGGGCAATTCCAGATTTACCAGATTTCTTTTTGAACCCAGAGCCTGTACAACAACAAAGAGGCAGACTATCCTCCTTAAATTCCAAAGGTAGACTCCTGTTTGGTGCTGTAGGAAGACAAAGGTTTAGTAAGCCAAGCTGAGTTCATTCAGCCTACCCTGCTGTGCTGCAACTTTTCATCAACATTAAGCCTGTCTTTCTGTAATGAGCTTACAAAATTAGGAAGCATGTGTGTTAGGCCAGACTTCTTCCCATCAATATGTCAAATTCCTTAAACTAAGAAAAAAATTTTAACTTCTTGTATCCTCCATTGAAACTGTGTTCTTTCTTTGCCAGTATTTTTGTACTTTGAGTCTCCTAGAGAACTACAACCTCTTCTTTTCAATGTTCTTCTGAGAGATGAGTTCCCACAGACCCTTTCTTAGCTCTCCTGCCTGAATCACAGCCATACAAACTGAATGAAGTGCAGATGGTAGGAATATGATGACACTATCATACTGGTGATCTGAATCAGGACATAAATCAGTATCATGTCCCATAGTCCTTTTTGTGTGCAGGTAGCAGACAGCACAATAGTGCCTAATGCCTCTGTACATTAACATTAAGTAATGGGAAATTATCAGTGGATCACATACTCATTTGAACATTTTGGAACATTTTAGTCTGCAGCCTTCCATGCAGTATTCTTTTTAAATTGTGTTTTACTCCAAAAAATAGTCATTGAATATTCAATTAAAGTTTACTTTCTGATGCAGTATCAGAGTAGCTCAAAGAGCTTTGTTGTATCACAGCTCAGTGTTTTCTCCCTTCTACAGAAGCAAAAGTCCAGCTGTATGGTTCATAAAATGAACCAGAAGTTGTAAAGCTTTCAGCAGGTTATGATGAGATGTTGGAGAAGCCTTTTTTTAATTCTGTAGCAAAAGAGAGTATCTAGTGATAGAAGTGGAAGTTATGGTGACCCCAGAATGATGCAGCAGCTGTAGACCAGACACAAGAGAGGGCTTAGTTCTGCTAGCCAATTCAATTCACTTTTCCTTGCAGCAAAGATAAAATAAACTCTTGAGATCAAAGATCTAATTTACAAGGCTGTCCTCTCAAGTCAGTTGACACATGTACTTCAATAACAGAACATGAAAGAAACTGATCACAAGCAAACAAAAAAAAAAAAAAAAGATGAGCCTTGATTATAAACATCCTTCATCCAACTCTTTGTGGCTATCAGCATTATGGTTAGAGTAGCCTCTCACGTCCAAATGTTCATGTAAGTGTTCTGGGAGGTCAGCTTTGAGCATCCATCTAAATCTCACTGGAAAAGAAGCAGATGGGCTCAGAAAACAAAGCCCCAGGTGGAATAGGCCATCACAGAGGTGAGAATTACTTATTTAAAGCAACTGATACTAGTAGAACTTTAGTCTGACCTTGTCTCGACCTTTTTTAAAGAGTTCTGCTATTTGTCTGTTTTCCTTCAGAAAATGAAGCAATATGTGATATACTGTGAGCTGTAGTGTAATTTCCTTTTTCAGCTGTTTTTAAAAACTATTGGTGATGTGCTTGGCTTATTCTGCTCTTAAAGACACTTTTAGATTCCTGTGTCTTGTTCCTTTAGATTCCTCTGAGTTTGTCTATGGTATGTTCAGGGCTTATGAAGAAGACTTAATATTTGTATTATCAATTTATTCAAAGGATCTTTTTGTTGTTATTTGACTTTTATGTCCTCTGCAGTTTGCCTAGTTCTCCTTCAGTTCTCTCTCAAATAAAAAACATCTACACTTCTCCCTCTATTTGTCAGGGTGGAATAGAACATATGCATTAAATTTATCCGAGAAAGGACTGCCAAATTTTATTTCAGGTAATAGTACAGTACTTGCAGTTATTACATATTAATCATAGTATAAGTATATGGACACATGGGGTTAATGTTCACTATCTTTAAATGTAGTTCAATTCATATTGTAATTTAACTTCTGTTTTGGGGGCAAAGTAGGAAAGTGTTGTAATGGCAATTGATACTGGTTTAATAGAGGAATTTAAAACTTCCTTTTTACCAGATGTAGTTTGCAGTATATGCATCTACCCAATGATCAAGTTAAAATAACTGCTTCAAAACTAGAAGTTGCCATCCTGTTAATAAATGGCATCAATTAAGAGGCCGTTGATTGAGAAATGGAAATGTAGTGTTTTGCTGTAGATCTCTCAAATGCTTTACAGTACAAGTAAGTATTAAGATTCATCTTGAAACTTAATATCATACATTGAAGACAAATTATTTAATCCTAGGACAGCTGTAAAAAAATAGAATGAGTGAACAAAAATGGCTGACATATTTTGGTTTACTTAGAGGCTAGCTAGCTAAATTATTTCACCTTGCAGTTATTCACATCAGAAATTTTGTGTAATGGTGTTGTTATAGCTATTGATTTGTACAAATCTGAGAGAAACTCAGATTAGGAATAAAGCCATTTTCCAGGTTTTGTCCAAAACTGTTCACCTTCATAATTAAGACTTCTGAGTCTTCTCAAACTCAGAGACTTCACCACCACCTCCGATGGGTGTCTCTTCTTCTGAAGAAAGCTGTACCCTATTTTAGAAACATCAGTATCTGGGAGATACTCTGCTCCATCCAGCTGGGACTGACAGATGATTTCCAGCATGGGGCATATCCTGGTAGACAGACATCTCCAGGGTGGTAGTCCTTAAGGAAAGGATGTTATACATAGATACCCTGCAGGTAAAAGCAATGCAGACCTGATCAGCTTCCACTCCTGTCTCCTACATGACCAGCCACGTGATCACAGATACCTGACACAGCTCCTCTAAGCATGAGGCGTGCTGCTGAAGTCAAACTCTGTCTTCTTGGAAAACAATTTGCATTTTTTTTTTACTGAGCAAATTCATCTTCTGGTGATCTGCCAGTCTTAGCAGTTTGCCTGTGCCATTTCACCCTGCCTAAACCAGAAGGGGAGATTTCAGACATGATGCTAAAACCCATCTGCTAGAACAGGAAGTCATTCCAAGACTGGTCTGTTCACCACAGATATCAAAAAGAAGTCAGATAAGATTTGCTCTGCAATGATCTTCTGTAGCAATGGAAGTCTCTGGCTGTTTATAAGACTACATGCACAGTGTCTTAAAACATGACTTTTTGGTATTAGATTGGGTTTTATAGTCTTCATGGCACAGCAAGAAAAGTGTTCCCAGTGTGTCCTTGGCAACAGCAATTTAGCTGTATGAAGATTATTTTCTCCTATATAGTTAGGAAGAATAAAAATCACCTACTACACCCTTCTTAAATGGATGAGGTAATTCAAATGAAGGATAAAATCTTACTTGGAAATTTACAAATAGATTATTCTGTTTTTAGATAAATTAACTGAACAATGCCTTTCTGGCACCTTCTGCCTCATCTTGCTTCAAAGAGTTCTTCTGGCTTGTGCACAAACTCATATTCTGCTCTCCCAAAGAAACGATGAAGATAACGCTGAAAAAGTTCTCCTTTGAAACATCATCCATTTCTGATATATCACTGTAGCCTGGAGAGCACTTCTGATAATATCACTGTTGTCTGCAGATCACAACCCAGTAATTTGTCTCTTTTAGGATCTACACTGAAATTGGTATCAAAACAGGTAATGTGTGCAGAACAATCTCAGCAAACTGGATCGGTGTAGGCATTGCCAGAGCAATACAAGAGGAGAGAAGGCATCCCCACAGTGAGATTTAGAGCACTGGTGACACTGGAAATTAGAATATCCTAAGCTTTTGATCAGGGAGGAAAAAAAAGAAAGGTGACAATTTGGCAGTCTGCTCTTATATTTAAAAGTACCGAGGGTCTACTTTGCAATAGCTGACAGAAATGCTTTTTACAACACAGCAACAAAGCAACACTTGGCTTGCTCTATTTACCTTTTCCCTTTGTATGTATCCATCTATTGATCATAAAACTCTGGCTTAGAGAATGCCTCTTCCACAGTGTTTATTACATTATTGAGATGATGAAATTTGAGGTAAACAAAGAAGGGGAATGATTCTTATCTAAGGATTTCCTCCCTTAAGCCTTTTGTCCCAGATCCATCCAACCTGGCCTTGTAGGTGCCTTTCCTAAGTGCCTGATGGTGTGCTGGCTCAGGCCAGGCCAGAAAGTGTGAGCAGGGAATTTCTCAGACACAAATCATCTCTCTTCTCCATGCTGATGTGCCTAATTACAATCCCAGTCATCCTAGTTTCCATCTGCTGGGAGGAGGGATGGGAAAGAGGAGCTCTTTGTCCACATTTAAGATGAGAATAACCCTCTGGCTAGTCCTCTCTTCCTTTGGCTGTCTGTGCAGGGAGCCAGCTGCTGCCAGAGACAGCTCCAGCAGCATGCCTGGAACAGGACAAAGTTATCTATTTCAGCTTTTTTGTCCATCTTGTCTCCCTATGGATTATATCTGCAGAGATCAGAACTGTCACTAGCAGTAGAAGGCTGTATTATAAATGGGAATTAATTTACTTTTAAGTATTTTGATTTGTTCACAGTGTTTAAGACCCGATGATGTGGTCTGGGGCTGTTTCTCTGCTCCAGATATAATAATGAAAGAGCTGGTCTGTTGCCAGCCATGGAGGAGGGAGGAGGAGGAAATTAGAATATGCAGCATTTAAGGAAAAAGTCAGATAAAAATAAAACTTAATTCTGTAGATACAATTCTCCTCATGAATTGAACTGCAGTTCAGAGAAGGGAGATGTGTAGAGGAAGTTAATTTATAATGACCACACACATCCTAAAATGGATTGAGGTGGATTTCAGAGCGTACTGCTTAGTTGTAGGCCAGCAATCAGAGTTTTTCAATCTGCTGCTTCCTCCAAATGTGTGAAAAAACAGCCTTGTGGGTTCACATAACTGCTCAGTTGCCAGTTGGTGCCTACATCTTGCCCTCAGCACAGTGATATTTTATGCACAGACAAAAAAAGCAGTTCTAGAAGGGAAAAGAGATTTTTATATGAACTTGTATTTCAGCAAAGTTATATCTTCTACCATCATAACTAAGAACAGGGTTTGTCCTAAAGATCATAGCAAAATTAATAAAAAGTGTATATTTATATACAGAGAATGTGGATATATGTTACGTATGTGTCTGTATATGTAGGTATATTTATCAATATACAAGGTGATTGTTCACAAAGAGTGAATTCCACATGGAGTGAGACTGGTCCTAAATATATTCAGAAAAATTTTTGTATGTACTTTAATTCCAATCTTAGAGGCCTCATATGGCTCTAATGGCTGAAAACCTGAGTTGTTTTGCCATATCTTCTGTTAATAACAGTTACCAGACAGTCCACATGAAAAAAATACCAGACTATTTTTTTTTTTTTTCTTTAATGCCATGTACAAAATAGTACTTGAAATCTTCCCAGTTGTAATTTGTGTGAAGGGTCAAAGGGACTATTTACACAGACAAAGCTGCAGTTTCCAGACCTGAATCTTTGCTCATTCCATGTGAACCATGTGCCTTTAAGAACTGCTCTATGTCCTAATAATTCCTTATTATAGGAAATTGCAGTTAGCAGCTATCAGGTTAAGTATTTAAATATTTTTTATTTAATTGAAGAGATTAAATTCATATTTCCAATTTAAAATATTTTCCCATCCTAACTACAAATCCTGGTTGCATGTTTTAAAGTTTTTTTAAAATGTCAATACTGACTTAATGTGAAAACACATTACTATCTTTTTCTTGTCATTTAAAGACAGACTCATTCTCTAGCAGGCACCAAATAATGTATTATTTTGAGTCTTCGTTCCCCTTCTCTATCCCTTTCCCCATGGCTGAATTTAAGTGTCATATCTGAAGAAAATCCTCATAATGAAATTGCTGGCAGAATCTGGTCAAAACCAGTGATCCTTCTTGGTAGAGGATCAAGTCCAACTCTTTTCCTATAGTCTACATTTTCTTTTTAATTTTTTTTAGTCTAAATGACTTAGATATTTCCAAGTACAAGGCTTGGGGAAAAGGAATTGTGCTGACCTCTTCTTTGAAGTAAGATTAAAAAAAGGACAAGGAGAAAGTCTATTAAAATGTGGCTGCCTTCCATGCTTTTTAAAAATGTGCTGTTTGTGTGTACAATGCCTGCCAAGGAGTCTGTCTGCATCTTGTGTGTTCCAGTCAACAGTGCACGCCCTTCAATTGCATCTCATCTCCATTTTCGGGCAACTCCATCTCACCTTTTCTCTGCTCTTAGGAAATATCTGAGGATTTCATCAGTACAGTCATCTGTGCCTTTTTCATAGTGGTTTCAACTCTCAGGCTGCTGGGGCAGCTGAACCCCAGTGCTCTTGATAGCCCAGGTAGGGTGGCACTTGGAGCCAGTGGGATGGATTCTGGGGCAAGAGCTGGATTCATGGTGTCCTGAGGTTGACTTTCTTTTTAAAATCTAGACCATTAAAGCCATTTCATTCTAATCTAAAAGAGCATGAATATTGCAATGCTAAGCATAGCATGGGAGCTCTGCTGCTTTGTGGGGGAATATTCTCCCTGTGGAGTATTTCCAGAAGCTCAGCAGAGTGGCTGTTACCTGGGATTCCTAAAAGGCAGCCAGTGCAGGAGCTGTGCTTTGTAGGCCAGCACTTTCTGCTAATTGCCAGCTTCACTGCCACAGATTGGAGCCTGCAGCCCCTCGCTGGGCTCACCTGCTGATCCTGCAGACTGAGTGATCACTGATCTCAGTGGAAGCAAGGAGATCAATTGGGAACCAGGGAGGTTTTTGATTACTAAGGCAAAATTTTGCTCCCATGACTGTGTCCCATTTCCAAGCTCCTGCTGGATCTGAACTCTGCTTCTTGTGGACACAGACTCCTACCTCACAATTGCTAGTAATTATGCATCTAATTCAAGAGTCAGAGACACTTACTTCTTTCCTGAGACACACACCCAGATTGCATCCTGTGTGCACATCAAGACAAGGCCGTGGCATCTGCTGTTTTTTCCCCTGCTTTGCCTTCATTTGGAAGGAGTGTGTGCAGCTAGAGGAGGAGTTGTTTTACATTTCGTCAAATCCCCACCTGAACCATCAGAGGCCTTAGGCCACAGCTTCTTGCATCTCAGAGCATCCCCTCCCAAAGTTCACAGTCAGTGGTAGTCTGATGGCTTTCAATGAGGGGCTCTTCATCCTTGGGATTAAATCCTCACCTTCCTCCTCTGTTTAAACAGAAGGATATGTATTCCACCTTTATATAACTGGTTATAACAAAATGATGGTTTTAAGAAAAACAACTCGAGTAAGATTATTTGAGTACAGTCTGTTTATAGCCAAATACCATTAGAAAACAAATGTTTCCAGGTGTTGCTCGGAGTGAAGGATGAAGTAAGCCTGATGGCATGGGCAAACAAGTTCTACACGCTTGGGTTCACCACAGCAACCCTGTGGCTCCCTCCGTGCCTCAGGCAGCCCCGAGCAATCTCCACATGTGGTGGAAGTGCCACTCCTGGGCCAGAGATGCTTGGCAATAGTTCCCATCCCACCGGGACCAATGCCTCTGGGCACTTGGAAAGCAGCAGAGCAAACTTCAGATCAACCTGCTGCTCACTAGGGGAACTTGTAAGCTGTCTCTGGGTGGACATGGTGGAATGGCAATTCCTTAACCTGAGGAGCAAGGATGCAGTGGGAGCAGCAAGTAATGGAATTGCTAGCTTTGAAATTCATGCAGGAGGGTTGCATCTTTGGAGGATGGGAGGTTTTCAGAAAATTCGGAGCCCTATCCATCCTCTTAAATAGAGGTCAGTTTAAGATGACACTCAGGGTACCACACTTTGTTATTATTTAGAGCAGTAGTGCTTCTCACTTGCCATGTCCATATTGCAGCAAGTAATGCTGCCCAAGGGGAATGGATCTATAGAGTAAAAAACCCAAGGCTAAAGGCTTAACACCCACTCTCACACATATTTCCAGTTTAGACTGCTGTTGCTCTTGCCCTATGGGCTGAATGTCCTCTGGATTCCACATCACATATCCTGGTTTAGTTTCACCCAAAGGGAAACCAGCTTTCCTGCCCTGAGATGACTTTGGGATTGAAATGGAAACACAGTAAATTGGAATTTTGTGGAGCCGAAGTCCCGAGCTGAAATGCTCATATGTAGTCATCCCTTCTGTCTAAACAGGATTTCACTACAAGAGCTCAGCAAGCTCAGACTCGAGCTCAGGAGATGCTGCAGTTGTTCTTGTGAAATCATAAACCAGGGATTTATTATGGCAATTACATAATAATTATGTAATTGCTACAAAAGTGGGATTTGTCATAAAATCAGTTATCCTCTTAGCTTCTTCATGCAGATCAGATAACAATAATTTTATTCAAGAATATTCTCTAGTTTCCTACCTTATTTCATTCTCTGGATGTAATGAAACACTATAACGAATTATTCTGAAATTTCTCTTATTTCTCCATACTTTGCCTTTTATACAAATGTAAATGTAAATGTAGTGGAGACAGATGTTGCATTTTTTGAATTTTTTAAAATTACTATTCCAAATAGAAAGGAAACAAACTCAACATGGAGTGAAACATAAAACAGGTCACTTCTGGGTTTACATTCCTTATAAGTGTAAAATAATGTAACATGTCTTTTCCACTTTTAATATTATTTTTGGCAAAGTAATTTTGAAAACAACAAAACATTTAAAGTTATTTTAATGACAAGACAAACTACTCTTTTCCATGCAAGTTGAAAGTTACCAGAATAGTAAAGCATGTGAAGAGTTTAAATTTTGATGATTATTGACTTTCCAGTGGAAAATATTCTCAGTAAACTGATTCGTTTCTTCTTTAAAAGCAAGGGGAAAGATAAACAATATTTAGTTGAAAAATATCTTAGCTATCCAATAGGCAAAGCAACTATAAAGTTTTAAAACCTCTTCCAGGTTCTTCACCATCACTATCTGAGATAACCTTCTAATTATGACAGCCACCATTTGGGAGCTTTGTGATGGGTAATTTTTGACTGAAAAAAACCAATTAGGAAGGTGAATTGTGTTTTGTGTATGATACACATGCTTTTATAACCTTTTCCCTAATAGCACCATGAGATGTAACACAGCCTGGTCATGCCTACTAAGGGCTTTGGTCCAAAGAAGCAGCAATTTTCACTATAGAGTCTTCAGATGTAACTTTTTGGACTCCTATATTGATATATGCAGCTTTGTATGATTCCTGTATTTATATGGCTTCTATACTGAGGGGCTTTATATTTCTCCTGTAAACAGTCATCTCCCCTAATCCATACTGCATGGAACAATTTGAAAATAGCACTATTAATGGGAAGGTAGTCACCCACAGAAAGTATAATCACATTTGGTTTTAGAAAATAACAATAAACTGAGCATGCTGCCTGGATCTCACTTGCCTATTTCCCTTTTACAAAAGGATATTTGGACTATGGATAATTTATAAATAGTGTTATATTATTGATCCCTAATCTCCATGGTTACTGGAATCCTCCAGTTGCATGTGTAAAGCAGCATGAGCCAGAGAAGGATGGAAATGTGCGAATCATTACAAAAGAGAGGGTAATTTCCTTTATTTTACATACTGGCATAAGTGGCAAAGCTGTTTTGTCTTTACATGAGGAGTTAATGAGAAAAAAGGCAATATTGTACTCAAACACCATAAACTAGGTTCTTGCAAATGAGAGTGCACGAAGTAATGGTGTGCTAGTCAGATTTAGATCCTGATCTTTGTCCATGGTGTTGTTATAGACCTTTCTGGAACTTTCCACTTGTTGTCATACTGGGATCTGTGAGAATACCACCAGCTCGAGAGTCACTCTCTTATAATGTCACTTTAAAGTACTGGTAAGTACTCAGCCTTGTACAGTCAAGTTTTTAATTTTTTTTTATTTTTCTTGCTGTATGAAAGACCCAGGCAACCAACTGGAGTGTTATTGTTGTTGTTATTACTATTATTAAAAAAATAAAGCACAAAAACACCTATACAGAAGTACCCTAAAACTGAGCTTTCCCACACCACTACCTCTATTTTTCAGTTACAGTAATCTTAGACAGTTCTTGGAGCAACAGTGTGGGAAACTTTAAAGCAAACTTCAGTGAAGTTTACTTTTTTAACAAACATGTTTTTAATTCCCGTTCTATGTAACCTTTGAACCAACCAGAAGCAGCTCAGTCCTCTTCTAGATACCTTGAGTAACTACTTTAAAATGCAAATAGAAATTAGAAGAGGAAGTTTTTGCTTCTTGATTGAAATAACTTGGAAGAAAAAAACTCTGTTAGTCTCCACACACTGATTATTCTTTGACTTTTCCTTATCAGGTTCTTTTCCATTTACTTTTAGTTTCCCTATTTCTGAATTCAATTTCCCCTAGCCTCATCTTTGTGGAATATTTATCCTGCCACCAGCTATTCCCCAAGGCTGTGGATATCTGCTTTCCAATCTAGCTGCAGAGGTAACTGCTCTGAAGGACATGGTCACCTTTTACATGGGCTCACCAGCTGCTCCTTCTCCTTGCATTCCTGCATATTTTTTTAAACAGTAAGATACTGCTTGTTAGCCTAGTCAATATTTTAATACTCTCTGGCCACTATCCTCTCTGTCTATTTATTAAAAGGCACTTTTAAGATTCCTTCCCAAATAAAGCATGTTAATGATTTTTTTATTCTTTTTCCACTGTAAGTTTACTCCCAAATATGGTATTTTTGGCAAGTATCGTATCTCTCAAGGCTCCTACTTGAGTGGATACTTACAACTAGGAGCAGATATTAAAAAACAAAAATGGGATTTCCAAAGAATATTCTTCCACATAATATATTTCAAAAAAAGTAGCACAAATGAAAGCATTTAAATACACAAGAGCCATAAAGTTGTTAAACCAAGATACTTAGGTACTACTGTAGCCACGGAAGGACCATAAGCAATAAAAAGATCCACTTTTGGAACACAGAGTGTATACAAGACTATAGAAAACAAGTAATTCAGCATATGGAAAGAGGATTTGTGGCTGTTTCTGGCTACAGGAAGTCTCAAAAGTTGACAACGGCAGTCATTCCAGAATGACACTTCCATAAAAAACAGTGAAGCAACAATATACTTCTATCTACAGTTCTGCGTAATTGCATCATTCCCTGCCCCAGATGTCTAATTCCCTGAAAAATTCCATCTTCAAAAGGAAAACAGTGGCCAAGAATCAAGCTGAAATGAACCCACTAGTGAGAACTGAAAACTGGGGTTTCCAAGGTCAGGTCTTTGGAAAATTACCAGAAGATGTATATTAAAAATTATTAAAAAGGGCTCCAGAAATCAGAAAGACTAGTTTTGTCTCCACTCCTTCCTAAATAAGAATAATAAATTGCAAAATATGAAAGGCTAGATCACATTAGAGAATTCTCATAAATTATATATTACATAGTTGGATATTAAACTGTTAATCCAGGAAAGCTTCAGAGTATGGGTTTCCAATTTCCACTTTATGAATTTTTGTCAGCACAGCTTCCTGTGGTCAGATGATGTATCCTGTCAGTGCCAGGCTTTTTTTTCCCCCAAATACTTAATTGAATTTTAATGACATGCAGAATCTCACACACCGGTGCTTTGTTGAAAGGCAGTGCTAGAGACCATTCCCATTTTTTGTTCCTGATTGCACCTTTGTGATTTCTTACTATATTAATTCTTGTAAGCATGTCTAATTTTCTCACTGAAGACTTAACCACGTGAGCCTTAATTAAACACATTAGTAGTCATGGAACAATTAGCGTAAGTCTTCCACAGAAAGAACTGGTCTGCAGGGAAGAGGAGTCGAACAGTGAGCGAGCGTACTGTGTGCTAGCACTTTATTTACAGAGGCCACGCTGAGAAAACCCAAAATCAAATCAATATCAGTTTGCCTAAAGAAGAAACTATCATGCTTCATGGACTGAGACACTAAAGTCTTCTTCTTGCCTATTAGTCTTAATACACGGCCGCTGTCCTGGAGCCTAATCAGAATTCATGAAGCTGCTGAAATTGAGAAAGATTATTGATCTTATTAAAGTTGTAACAGTACCAGACTGAGAAGATGGAGCCTCCAGAGGAAAGAGAGGATGGGAGCCTCTGGGAGAAGCTGAAGCAGCTACACTTCACTCTGTGCTTGGCTCACACTGCCAAGAGAAACCAGAGGCATTTTTCTTTCATAGATTAGGAGCTTTAAAGCCAGGGTGCAACTGCCCCATGTTGAGCACTTACATCTCTCCACCTACAGCTGCAAAGTATGCCTTCCTGGTCATCATCAACAATGTTTTAATTAACTTGGGAGGCTTAATTCCTTCTTCACTTAATCCCATCTAATGCTACTGGAAACAAAGGAGTGGCATAGGTGTAGCTGGATGGGAATCTAGAAATTGTAGGTTACAAGGATGTTACAGATGGCCTAACTTGACTGACACAGCGGGTACTAACACAGAGAGAAATCATCTAGGTACACTTTTATATCCTAGGGTTTTTTCTGTACTCTCTAGAGTGCAAATTAATTGCTATTAATTAGGGGGCATTTTGTTTAGACTGACCCAAAGTATTTTTTCATTTTTTTCATGAGGAACAGAAAAACTGCAGAAGGCCCAATTCAGATAAGTTGTTACTTTTGACAGGAAATTGCTTGTTTTATTCAGAAGTAACTAGAACAAGAGGAATCAAAGCACTCAGTTCACAGAAATTTGGAGTTGGGGATAGCCCCTGCTGAACACCTGCATGGTTATGCTGCTTCACTCACTGAGATGTGAGAAACTGGGTTAAATTTAGAGGGATCCTTCAGCCTTAAGGACCTGGATATTTGGAGCTGAATCTCCCTCAGTCTCTCCTGCTATAACTCTTCCTCTAATATAATGAATCCTCCCTCTATATAAAATATATAATAAATATTAGGTCAGTCAGAGCCCACCCCCTAAGACACAAACTCCTTACTTCTAGTCCTCATGATTTTTCCCACTGCCAAATGATCAAAGGGATGGAAAGAATGATGGCAGAGAAGGAGAGTCACTGGCTCTTGCCTCCCATCCCAGTCTGAGGAGGGCAGAGGATTGTGCAGCTGGACACTTTCAGGGTGATGACCATGAGCTCCTCCTCCCCTTTCCTGTGCCCTGCCCTTAGAGGTGCTGCTCCACCCTGATGTTTACTCACATGCACAAAATACAGCAGTATCAGGAGCAGGGATTGGGGACCTCATCCCAGAAAGGAATATAACATGGTAATTAAAGGACTAATTTATATAGGAAATTAAAAAGCTCAATTCAAATAATCTCATGAAGAAGAAAGTCTTGGCCGTACAGCTCCCAAGTTCTGCATTATTCAAGTGCCAAGTATTGCATCAAAGGAGGCACAAGTCCTTTTGTTTCCTCCTCCAGCTTTATTTATCTAGGTAAAAAAACCAGCTGAAACTATTTGGCAAATCTGATGCAGATTAAAGTGAGGGGAAACTAAACCCAGTACTTTTGATAATTACTGTAGTCATCTAAAACATTCACCCAGCTGAACACCACAGTGGTATTCTTACAGCACACCTGTGCAAGCAGGATTGTCAAGCTAAACTGGAATTTGTTTTATCTCTTCACTGCAGGTGAAAATTAAAAGTTAAAACCAGAAAGAAGCAACCCAGGTCTTCTGGCTAGCAACCACTCTCTTGATAAGAGATGACATGCAGCTGCTCTTATCAGGGTAAAAGCTGCTGCCAGAGAGGTAAGAAAGAATTTTTAGATTCACTTCCATTGCAAAAGGAATGGAATCAGCTGGGTGAGCTGTGCTGATTGGAGGAATACTTTCTGACTCCCTACTCTTTCCAGAAATGGCCTTTTCTATTGTGGCATGTCCTTACCTGCCTGCCCACACCATTCTTTGGTTGGTGAGGGGGAACCCCATCCTCCAGAAGGGAGAGAGAAGCCCAGGCACTTGCTCCCTGTGCTTGTCCTGCGGGAATTCTGGGCAATGGTGGAGCCGTGAGCTGGACCACAGCACTTACGTGCTGTGCAAAGGGCTCTGCTGTGCTTCGATTTCATGTCACTGATATATTTCCCAAAAACCATGGAGTAGGTCAATCCTTCAGTTCCATTGTGTTATTCAGGTGGTGTCATAGATGATTTTTTCACTTACAATGTGTAGATTCTGTATTTATGATCTGACTTATTTGAGAGTTAATTGTGAGAAGGAGACAAAGCTTCATCAAGAAAATAATTAGAAAAAGGCCATCTCAATATTAACAAGTATTTATGGAGTATGCCCCATTGCAAAGATGAATTCTATTCTGATTTTCCTACATTGAAAAGCAAACTTTTGCCTCTTGCAACACTCCTCTGAAATCAGCCTTGATAGTTTCTGTGCAGTGAGGTCTAACCTTGTCTTGCAGATGTGGATCCACGTGTGTCAACCCACATGTCACATATGTTTTAAGCAAATAATTGCATGCAAAGTGTTTTATTTCAAGACTGAAACATTGTTCCAGAACAGGTAGTATAGGAGTGAGGCCAGGTGGGTGGACCTTTTTTTTGGAAGGTAAGGAAGAGACCATGATAAAGCTTTCTCTGATCTTCTAGGTGTGATTGTAAAACAACCAATGAAGAGAGAGATTACTTACTTTAAGATACAGCAAACACTGTGTTCCAAATGATAATCCATGCTAGCCCACTGTGTGTAAAGCAGTAATTTGTCTTGCACAAAAAGTGAAAAATAATCTCAGTATATTGTCTGATAAACAGGAAATACCTGTTCAGAAAAAAAAAAAAAAAAGGCGGCAGTGGGACAACTGTAGAGTATGTACTATCAGCAATAAGTATACTCAAAAATAAACACTTCAAAAGGGCAGTCCTTGGGACTTCCTTGTCTTTCCAAAGTAAACATACCAGGATCACTATAAATAGACATCTTCTAAGAAATCATATATAGTTTGAGCCATTAGGATTGATTTGGGAAAACATGAAAAAGCTTCTCATAGAAAGTCCATTGACATTGGTTTTATTGGTGTGAATAGCTACATATTTTCTCTATGTCTGTAACACGCTCAGTAACTCAGGAAGAAAATAAGGTATGTGGACACAAAAATTAACTCATAATTCTGACTCTCATTATCCAATTAATTTCTTGTAGAAGTTTGTTTCTCAAATCAGCCATGGACTACACCAGAATTTTGATGTACCGTTACTATTTATAGGATAGCAGTAGACTGAAATCAAGGTTTCTCTTTCCAAATATTTATATGCTGATGCTGATATATAACAGAATTTGGCACATCAACTAACTTCTTTGTTTTTCTTGAAAGCCTGTCATGTAAATACAATAAGCAAATCCTTTTCTCTCCTGAATCTGTATGAATTTGTAATAGTGTCCTTATATAATCAATATTTTTCTCCTGAAGAGTCAGGTTTCCTTGTTTGGCAGAATACTTTTAATTAAGGCACACCCATAAACACTGGAATGTTGGAGGATGATTTTTGGAGCTGCTGCGTGCTTGTGAGTATGCTACACATCTTGAATTAAAATGGTGGTTTCAAGATAAAGCTAAATGTCTTATAACAGCTTTTTCTGTACTTTTAATTTATGCTACTTTTGAACATGTTAAATTTTAGTTTACATGTAGGTTCAGCCCAGTACTTTTCTACCAAGTGTGTAGGGGAGTGATGCACTACAGGCTGTAATTTAGGGGCAGGTTGGAACTGCCTGAAATATGCGTATCTTCATAATTTATTCCCAAAATGCTATTATTACCTGAACTCTCTGTAGTTTCAGCATTAAATATCCTTTCCTTCCCTCTGCACTGGGGTGGAAAGGCGGTGGGAGGGAAGCAAAGTTATTTTTACTTCTGTGGCTGCCAAGCTGCGTGCCAGAGGCTCCAAGAGCCCACGCAAGCTGGGGGATAGAGCTGGGCTGCCAAGGGCTGTGCTAGCTCTGGGCAAAGCAGGGATTTTCCAAACACTAAGACATCTTCAGAGAGATGGTGTTGGACTACAGGCACACTCAAAGCCAATACACAAATACTAAAAGCCTACCTGCCTAATGTAAACATTTAAAAGTAAGAGGTGTGTATTAATGTGGCGCTCAGATGTCACAGCAATGTCCATTCCATGCATCAAATCCAATCCCTCTATCAAAGGACCAAAGGGATCCCACCCATGTATGTATTGCTTTTCCTACATACATTACTATTGCAAAAGCTCAGCCATTGGGATCTTTGCTCTCATAAACTTTATAGTTATTTTTACATAGTGGCAAAGTCCTTCCTGTACAGCTATTTAAGTTCTTGAGTGTTTCTATGAGACTTATGCCAATTAAAATTCTTTATTTGCATATAATAAAGTGGGATATTTTTAGTGTTGTTTAGCATAGCTAGCTTGTATATATGGCAAACAGCAACAAAATAAAGAAATTGAAATGTAATTAACTGTTTGAGGGGAATTTGTTAATGAGAATTCTTCCTTGGAAAGCTTGCTGCTTGAAAGAAGGAAAGCTGATTTATCTGTGAACTTAAACTTCCACTGGATGATATGTTCCAGATTTTCAGACTATTGGATGGATAAGGTGAGCTTCTAAATCCTCCCTGCTCCATATGTTTGATCATGTCACTGCTAAAATTAGGCAGCAAGAAGCTTAATTTATAGTAATGTAAGAATGATAAGCAGATAATGACATTTACACAGCAGTTATGGGCTATTTATCCACAGGACTATTGAGGGAATGGGGAAATAAATGCCTGGGAGCTGGCAAAATACTAACAGCAAAAGTGGACTTCCACTTGCATAAAGCATAGGAATAGGACTTCTGATTTTATTTTCAAAATCTCTTTGTGTAAACTCAATTATTACTATTGACAGGGAGCAATAATTTTGAAAATGTCATCTTGTTTTCATCTACGCAGACACATATTTCCTGAGTGGCAGAAGACAAAAACTGGCTCTCTGAAAGTTGCTTGGAAAATAATCTGTTCCTACACAAATTCAAGATAATGTTTGAAATTTTTGTCACTGTACATGGATCTGAGTCTTATTTTCACTTCAGACATGAGACTGGAAACAGTTTTAAAATTTTTACATATCTGTCACATTGATTCAAATTACACAATAAATTTTTACATATCTGTCATATTGGTTCAAATGACGTAATAGCTTCTCCACGTTTAAAATCTAAACGTATGTTTAATTTGTAAATACAAACATTTAATTTAAATAACATTATCCTGAAATCAGCTTCACACACCTCTGCCTCTTCTTATCCATGGTATCAGTTCTTTCTTTTTCAAGAGAAGATCTAATTAACAAATCCATGTTCTTTCTCCTTTCATTCACTCTCTCACTTTCTTCTCTCATTCCCAATCCCTTTTCCTGGCAGTTCTTATCAGATTTTCATTTTACCCCTCCTTCTTTACCAGTAATCCTGTAATTTTCTACTTGTAGGGTTTCTTCTCTTGTTTGCTGTTTGTTGTAACTCTTCACTAATATCCCAGAATACATAGAATGATATCTGTCTCCATATTTTTTTCAATCCTACATTTGACCTACTTTTCTCTCATATTTCTGCTGAGTTTTCCTCTTGTGTATAAGTTTTAAAATAAAATAATAAAATAAAATAATTGCCTGAAACTATGACTTCAGATGGCTTTCTGACAACTTCACATTTTCCCAAGTTGTCTTTAATTTCAGCTGCGTACACCCCACTCAGCTCTTTTGAGGCCATTATTAGTGGATGTGACCAAATTTCAGGACTCCTTCCACCTCCACAGCCTGTGATGTTATTGCTCATACTGGGACTCAGAAATATTGTCCTTTCTTGGCTCATCATTGAAAAGATGGAAAGGGGTTGTTTTTGTGGGTTTTTTTTTTTTCTTGTTTTATTTTTCAAATTTTTGCCAATTCCTTAACCTTTCTTTCAGCTGTGGGAGATATCCATCCTGAATTTCAAGAGATACCTCACCAGGCTCTCTTTTTACCTCTTAGTATTCTACTTGTGCTCTTGTATTCTACGTGTTTTTCTAGGTGATTTCTTCCAATTTTGTCAATGCAACTGTCATATCTAGAATGCAACTTCTCCACTTTTCATTTCCCATACCTGATTTCCCCTTGAGCCTGAAACACTGAAGTAAAGATACCTTCCTGAATTTTCTCTCTGATTTTATCAGCCTCCCTCTGTATCCTTTCCTGGCACTCATTTCCCTTCAGTGCCTTTTTGAATAGAAGTTAGGAGCATCCATTGGGCACTCATCTGTAATCTTATCTCGTATCTTACTGTGCAGTTTGTTGTTCCAGGCTGACAATGCCATTTTCAGTTGCCCTTACATCTTTGTCTATCAGAAGTTCTTTCATATATATATTTCAGGCTTTCTTCTAGAAAACTATGCCCCAAACAGACTTTTAAAAAGTCTTCAAAGTTATCTCAAGTCCCATTATTTTCATGATTCAGGAAACAGAATTGGTATCAGGCTGTGGCATTTTCAGTGGCGAGTGCTTGTTTTCATTTATTTGTAGATTTTTAAAAATACTGTGTGCTACATTTTACAGTATAAATATCTAGACTATACTAAATACATTCTCTTCTTCTCTTGCTCCCATCTTGTGGGTTTTTTTCTTCAATTTCTCTTATAAATGTTGCAAAGGGGTTTTTTTTTGCTTCAAAAAGTGCTTTTTGGGCATGCACAGTAACCAGTACAATATCCCATGAAATGACAAATAGTACTAACTTATTTTTTTTTAGCTCTAGTCACATGACACTGAGGAGATTTCAAAAACCACTTACTCTGCCCAGACACCTGTAGTAGCACATGCACAGCAATAAGACTCAGTGCTAAATTATGTGATGGCAAAAAAGTAATTAAGTTTGAAGATGTCAGATGGTTTGATACATTATTGTTGTCAACTCATTTCACAGCACTGCAATACTGTAAAAATGTAGCTTGAAAACAAATCTTTGTGTGTTTTCAAACAAACACTTCTATCAATATATTTTCACAATCAAGATTTCACCCCTATTCTTAGGATAGTGATGTAGATAGGGATTCACATTGCTGTCAGTCAAAACTGTCTATATCAGGACAGAATAAGGGATGGAGAAGTATTTATTTTCTGTGTATATGCAATGCCAGACATAATAGGATCACAAGTAACTAATAGGTAAGAAAACAATTGAAATAAAGTTGGTTAGCAAATATTCTGAATTTAATTTCTTAAAGGTGTGAGAATCTCAGATTATTTCTGATCAGTATATTCTAATTTTATATAAACCAAAAAATTACCAAATACATAAAGGTCAAGCCCACTGGATTGCATAACTTATAAATCACTTCAAGAGAGTTAAGTGTGAAAGGTGATATGAAAGTGTGAGTTGTTAACCACCGTCACAGCTGACTGAGCATTTTGTTTATTCTCTAACCAGATTCTGCTCCAGGAGTCTGTACCACAACTAATTAACCATAATGCTTTATAATTGTATAAACAGAATATATAACAGATCTTTATGATATATAATTAATTCTGCCCGTAAGGAAAGCTTTTATAAGTCAAACCATGTGCTGTTGGAGAACTGCCTCTTTATGTTCTCCCTTACAAGTCATGTATATTTCCCTGCCAGCAGAGCTCTGGGAACATTCTAGAAAATAATGTTCGTTAAGGCCAGCCAGGTGTTTTCTTACAGACTGACTACTGGGAGCTCCATCTCTGAAGCTGACGTGGTTGCAGCTGCCTCTGCTTCTTCCTTTATGCAGACTGCAGTGGGGAAAGGCAGTTTGGAACAGAAAATTTTCTGGTTTTAAAGATCAAGCTCATTTGCTGTTGTCATGCATTAGTTATTAGTTTAATCTTGAGTTTTGTCAGCCTTACTTGTCTGTATTTTTTTGTGTACTAAATTCCAGGCTGAACTCAATCATTGCTGCAAGACCACAACAAGAACCCAGACAAACACAAACAATTATTTTTGGATTATGACCCATGAATAAGTACCACTCAATATGGTTAGAGGATGGCTATTCACCCATCTGCCGTTTGATTTGCTTGTCCTTCCTGTGGGGGAAAAAAAAAACCAAACCAACAACAAACGGATACACATGACTTCAGGAGACCTGGGAGATCAGACACCTGATTTCACTATATGAAGACCTTCTTTCTTGAAGTGACAGAAAAGACAACAACCATCTCTAAGACCTGTTCAATCAAAGGGGTGAGTCATCCTTACATGGGGCCTGGAGCTTCGTGTGTCCCAGGCCAGAGCTGCTAGCAAAATCTTGAAACAGCAGGCTTAGGAGAGCTGAAAGTACTGTGAAAAGACTCCACCACTCTGTTTGCAGAGAAACCCTATCTTTGTAAATGCTAATCAGAACCAGCAAATTTCCAAGCATCTCAAGATGAGAAACTCATCCACCTGGTACTCTGCTGATGGTCTAGTAAGAGATCCATTTCTAAGGGCCACTGTGCCTTAGAACATCAGCTCACTCTTTGGACATCTTAAATGTACATAATAAAAGAAGTTAATAGGAAGATAAGTTGTTTGCTGGAAGAAAAAAAAAAAGGGAAAGAAAGAGAAGAAACAAAGAAAGAGTGAGTAAAGAGCAGAAGCCTACTTGATGTAGCCATCACTTGGCTGAATGGGAGGCACAGGTTCACATTACACTCCTTTGGAATGATAATCACACCCTTCTTTGAGGCTGACACACCACTGGGAGGATTATCTTTGCAGGGCAGCCCAGATCCTTCTCAGTGATAAAGCTGCTGTATCTGAAAAGTATTTGGCAGAACTGTCACCACACACACAAACAGAGGAGCTGACTCTCCTAACCTCAGAGGCTTGGTATGGGGAGTTGTCTGCATCAGCTCCTGTGTCCTCCAGATCAACTCTACAGATCACCTATGTAACTTGGAGAAGAAAATGTGGTTTCCTTGGGGAGCTTTGAGGTGGTTTTATTAATGGTTTCCAAACCTTCTGAGGTAAAATTTTCAAGGTAACAAGCTTTTTATTCACCTATTGCTTTCCCACCCACATCTACTTCTGAACATACAGCTTTCTTCTGTCTCCTTGTGGGCTAAGAAATCACTAAAAAAATTATTTTTTGCTTTTCTTTCCAAAATTAAGAGATACTGCTTCTTCTACCCTTGCATGATCAACTGCACTTATTACTCCCTTTTTCTAGACTCCTTATGAGTTATGTCACATATCATCATTTTTCCAGATACATTTTCTGTTTAACATTCCTGTTTATTGGTAGAGCCAAAGCCATAGCTCAGTACTATAGGGGAAGGTCTTCCCCTTGAGACCTTTCATCATGGGTGTATAATAACTGAGCAATTACATCAAAGAGTTTGGTTTCTGCATGATGACACTGATTCCCACTGTTTATTGGAATGTTCTATCTCCACCAGCAGTGGTTACATTGTATCTCGAGCATCAGAGAAATAATGCCTGTCTACATCTACTTGGCTGCAAATAAAAGTTTGAATTTCTTCAAGTAACATGTGTGCTTTTTGTCATTTAGGACTAAAAAGAATCTGAAGAAATTATCCAGTAGATGTGCTTCATTGGAACTGCTCTGATCTATCAGAGCAAAAACTCTCTTTATGGCCAAATAACGCTTATAGATAGATTTGCCAAACAATGCTTTTCTTTCCAAGGACCCATAAATCTCAGAGTACTTTTGAGAGTAATAAATGTTGCAATAATGCTGTTCTTGATTACAGGCAAGACTATAACAGCTCTGACTGGTAGTGATTCCATAATTATATTAGATTACAGACAGGCTCTGTGCGATGCAAGGGGGTTGTTTGTTGCCTTCTATCAGTCCTGGATTCCACTGGGTTCCATTGGAGACCAAGAGCACGCCATGCCAGCATACACAGCTTACTCAGCTGCCTTCCTCAGAGCTTTGTCACTAAAGCACAGCATTTAATAGCAGGAGCTGTGATAGTTGGGTGTGCAAAACCTTTTATGGAACTGTAATTAAGCCACTATGAAATGACATCAAGTGAGGGGCCCTGCCTAAGAGGATCCTGCATTTCAGCAGCCCTTGAGGACTTGATCTTGCATACTTCATAGTGTCCAGGGGCTAAAGTTACTTGTGCCTTTATTACAAGGACAGTAAGGGCCAAAGTGACAATGAGAAATAAACTATATCTGTAACATTGCCCACACTTTCTATTACTAAAGAATTTTTAAAAAGGAAAAGCTCCATTACGTCAAATAGCCCTCCCTCTGTCAATGAACAATAAAAAAAAAAATTCATGCCTTACAATTTATTCTCCAGTGCTTTGTTTATTCGGTATTAAATGACTCATGGAATAAGGTTTCCACCTCTCCCCGTGGGAGATTATTCCAGCTGCTGAGGACCTACTAGCAGCTCCCTTTCTTTTTTTTTTTTTCTCTTTTAAGGATGCTGAAGTTTTGCATTATATTTTACTTTGGGATGTAAAAGAGACAAAGGAAATTCACATCCCTAAACTGCCTTTAAAATGCAATTGAAGCTGTTGACATGGACTCAGAAATCCAAGGAAACATGCAGTTAAAACAGAAATGCATAATGTATTTCGCTTAAATATCGTGCTACCTCAACTGAACACTTTTAAGCTAACTGCACACTTCCTTGCTTTTACAGGTTCATTCCTTACTGTTATGTAAATGCACTTTTATTGTATTTAGCATAGTGTATCGTAAATTAGCATTAGGCAAACTCCTAAAGCCTGTTTTACAGCTGTCACACTAACAAACCACATTTATAAATAAATATTTGTTTCTACAGGCCAGTATATTACCTACTTGGAAATGATTAATTATTTCCAGCATTTTGACTCAGTGCTGTGACTCTGAGACTCTGCTCTGGCCCCACAACCTGTTGTATGCACAGAATGGAACATTCTTATAAAGAATACTTTGCTTATAGAGTAGCATGCCCTAAAATTTTAAAAATGTGTCTCTCTAATGCATTTTATTGTTATCATTTTTACCAGGCGCTGCAAAATCTATTTAAAAGGAGACTATTCTCCTGCTTTGAAAATTCATAGCGTGTTTACCTCCCAGTAGTAGTTGTGGAGTCCACCTTGTCACTCAACAGCATCCCATTTAGCTGGTAAAGGAATAGTGATGATAAGTTCCAAATAAAATTGAGTCCTGTTTGTTGTGCCTGCAAAGAAAGGTCGTGAACAAGGCTTTATTTGTCAGAAACAGTGAAGTAGGATAACTAGAGGGGCAGAAGCAACCCAGAAAAGGACTCTCTGAAATGAAGGTTGAAGTTCCCCAACTCTCAGATTTGCCTTTTAAACCAGTATTGTCAAAATGTACCCTTATTAACACCAGCACTCATCTGACAGCTAAGACACTGGTGTGGTAGGGGCATTCATGCTTAATGCAGTTCAAAAAAAAAAAAAAAACACAAAACCACATACAGACCAAATCAAGAAATCTTAATAGAAAGATTAAGAGTCAGGGACTCTGCTATCAGACACTTATTACTGTTTTAATGGATCACAATGACTTCAAATCTATCTTGTTAGGGGGATGCTGCTCATTTAAAAAGTTTAATATCATATAAATCAAAGTACTATACAGTACATTTGTGCTTTCCTAATATCCTTAGCAAGGTAACTGCTCACATGAAATGGTGCTCTCCCTTCTTTTATGATATTGGTGTGAATGATAATATATATAACAATATCATTATATTCAAATTGCTACTGGCATTTGCTTATTGTTTCTACCTTTTCCATTAAAGATGCTACTGCTGGGCATAATACACACCACCTAAGTACTCTGAAAACATTTTTTTCCCTCACAGATGGTTCTATGATGTAGCATGAAGCTATTTTAAGGAATAATTACTTTTGTTATGTAAACATGAAGTGTTGCATTATTTTGCTATTATTATATCTTATTGTATCTGTTATTATATGTTTTAGATAAGAGACTGGCAAGGGAAATGACAGTAAAGAACTGCTAGAAGTGTCCACTACATTTAACATGGCAGGTTATGGGAATACCAGCTATTTTACCTTTGTTTCAATCAGTTTCACTTTGGAGAATAGCAACAACACATATTTGTCCAAAAGTGTCCTTATACCGAATGCCTAAAAATGGAAAAGAGGGAAAATAAACCTGCAAGATCCCTCAGCTCCTCATTTGAAAGAACTTGGGCTTAGCCCCAGCTGTGTAAATGAGACTTTTTTCCAGATTATGAACTGGGGAAGGGAGATGGAGATGGTGGTTGAGTCAAATAATCAAACTCAGAATAGTAATGTAGGGCAGGATTGCTGCCTGCAGAAAACTCAGCAGGCAGCTGAGTTTTGGGATACGGTCTGACATGGTTAACTTGCTAGCTAAAGGAAAGCATTGAACGGAGTTACTTGTACCAATGAATAGAAAGAAAAACAGACTAAATGCAGAGCTGGAAGGAAGGTTTGGTGATTTTAGCTGGGGGTTGAATGTTTGCCTTTATGTTAAAGCAGATGCCTAAGGAATACATAATTCAAAAGTCCAAAGTGGTTGGCCTATTTTCCTGAAGAAGAGAAGAGAATGTAGAAGTAGGTCTGATTCCAGATGAGATAAGACTTTGTTATAACAAAGGTAATGTTAATGGGCAGGTTCTGGTTTAAGTGAGTTATTCAGTATCACAAAAAGACTTCTGGTAGATAGGAAAAAAAATACAGTCATCCAAAATGGTATTCAATTTTCTTAAGGGAAAATCTTACAGCTGGCTCTTACTCTGTAGTTTCCTGGCTTGTTCATTATGCACTCCTAGTGACAATCCTTTGCACTGAATGAAATAATGTTAACAATAGCATTTGACTAAAAAGAAAGTACTATAATGCCTTCTGGCTGAAATTTGACTGTAAACTTGATTATGAAATTTTCTGAAGTTTTGAGTATTCATAAATTTGACCTAGTGAGTAAATTTGACCTAGTATAAATACTGTTGGACCATAGGTCTAACTGCCCTTTACTTAATGCTTTTTCCCCATATCCAGGAAAAAAAGACAGGAGAAAAAGAAACCCAACACTTGACCACATGCTTGACCCTAAATTGGACGATCAGCAGTGTTAAGGAGAATCCTCAGTAGTCAGTTTCCTTTTGTTTTTGGAAGATAACTTGAGGGTGTAGAGACTTTAAAGTGATCATGAGTTGGAAGTCTCATCCCTGGCTAGTACCAACAAAGACAGCAGTGGGAATAATGATGTTGTATCAGCAGCCCTGGAGAATTCAAGGGCTCAAATGCAAGGTAATTCCCAAGAGGCTTGGGGATAGAGAGTGCTTGGCTGATCTGAGGAGATCATATCTGTGCCACTGAACATTTGGGAGTAGTGAGAAGATGGAGTGTGGTTGATGAAGGCAGTATCTGTCTGTCAAAAATTCTCATAGTAAAAAATAATTCCATACCTATTTTTTCCCCATTACTGTCTTATTCTAGCTAGAACTTTGTTTGAAGGCAAAACAGGCCAAGAACGAAACCAACATCTCCACAGCTTGAGACAGGTATTTTCTAGGAAAATGGGCCACTGCTGTTTCAGCAGAGCTGCTCAGCTCCAGATAGCAGTTCCATTTCACACAGGGGCCCTTACTACAGGTGATGTTCCCATTCCTGCCTAGGGATGCTCCAAGTCCACAGAGGCAAGCCTGTTTTAGCCTCAGTTTTGTCATTTGAGAGTGGCAGTTTGGGTCATTAGGGGTTGTTCTAGTTTTTTTGCCACAGATAATGCTTTCTGGTCATCATCTCTTTCAGAATATTACTGTGATGTAAGTACTTCTTCTTGTTATTTGTCTCTTCCCAAATGTAATATTCCCAACTGTATATTCATTACAAGTAAGAGAAACATAGGGAATGGACGTGAACATACGTGAAGGTAAATGCACCCTTTCTCATTACTGTTTCGTGTTAGATGCTGTGTGAATACCTCAGAGACTGTCACAAAGGACTTGATTACAAGTGGAATGGGGAAAGGGCAGTAAAGAAAACATAGAAGGAGGTAAGAGAGACATAAAAATAATGAAACAAGTGGGTAGATACACTGGGAGCAGAGTATTGATGGCCTTATGCCCTGGTAAGTGCATAGAAACAAAAGTTATGTCCAGATTTGAAGAGTTTGCCCTCTCTAAAACCTTCAAGTAGGAACAAAATAAGGATTAGGATTGCATAGTGTCTAATGACTGCTTAAAACTTCTCAATTTCCAGGGCCCATGGCACTCATGTAAATCTGTTCCTGACCTCAAAAGATGAACCCATTATAAACTGATAATAGTAGGAGAGATGTGAGTAATTTTGCTTCAGTCTTGCCTGTCACTGCCCCGCTCCTAAAGTTCACTCCATTGCTGTTGTGCTCTTGCTGTGATGTACAATTTCCACTGCTCTAAGGATGCCTCTCCCAGAAGTTGTGTTAAGGATGTCCTTGTCTCCCAGAAGGATTTAAGATTCAGAAATACCTGTTACCTCCAGTATAAACTCCCTTAAGCACATGCCAGCTGACAAGGTATTTCCTTAAACTGGTAAAGAGAAGTGAACAATGCCTTTAACGTGGCTTTTGAAAAGTTGAAAAGGGTATTTAAGACAAACATGAGTTTTTGAAAGATATGAATATTCTGATAGAAGCTCTGTTTTTACTTCACTTTCCCTGTAATATCTTTTTGGTATTATTTAGCAGTGGCATTCCCTGAGGGCACTAATCTGGAACCTAGATGAAAAACACTGAAAAAATCAACAGTTGGTAGCCCACTTTAAAATACTGTCTTCTAGAAGAATACTCTCTTCATCTTTTCTGAAATCACTTTTTCCTAGGCACATGGCATGGTGCTGTAACATGTATGCTAACTCTAGTTTAGAAGGAATTAGGATGAAAATAGCTTTTGGGGAGCAAATTCTCCCCAGTACAGCTATTGTTGTGCCTGGTAACAGTTTGGCTGGAAGTGGATCTTTTCTTCTCTAGCTGCTGTGAAGGAAAGTGAAGTGTTGATTCAGTTTGGACTGTAAGGCTGTGGCATGGTCCTCAGCTTGTTTGGGAAGGAAGACTTGCTACTGATATTTTACACTGATATGCCCTGTGGTTTGAGGTGCATGTGGGTGTTCTTGTTTTGGGGCTGGTGGGATTTTCTTTGTCAGACATTTACCTTGTCTTTACGCATCCATTCTTCCTATCCAAATACCTTGCTTGTTCGCTGCAAGAACATGGAAATTCTAAATTTAGCCATTGTAAAATAGTATTTAAACAGACAAATTCAAGAGTTACACTAGTTCATCCTTATTTTAGTCTGACATAACCCTCAGCATTGGCAATAGCTGGAATGTATCAGCTATTGTTAGTAAAAGGTGTACTTTCTTTCTCAGCTGACACCAGATGATTTTTCATAGTGTCTGTAAGACACTACTGTATCAGCAATGTTATCTGACAATGGTACAGATATAGGAAAATGTGCTTACTGTTTAAAACACTGCTGATATTACTGTTTGGCAGATGGCTACTACAGGTGAGTGCTTTCCACTCATTTTAAGCCCAGTGCAATGAAGCAGAAAAAAAATAAACTGGATGGACTTCATAGCTGTGATTAAACACAGTGCAAAATCCTTGGGGGGAAAAAAATCTCTACAGCCCAGATTTACAAGCAAATTTGTTTCATGCTAACAGAAAACAAAAAGACCAAACTAATGCAACATGGTTGCTGATTTTTCTTAAAATTAATTTATACGAGTGGCATTATTGACTGAGCACGTTCACGTGGATGTGCGGTGTATTATTCCAACCCTTTCTGTAACATAACCACGGTGACTGCGTCACATGGTGCTAGTGCAAACAAAGTCTTGCTAACAGCCCATGAATAGAAGCATTTTCCAAGAATACGGTTTCTCATTGGGACTATCGACTGATTCCTGTGCTACCAAGGGATAAAGATAGCTATGGACAGTTTTGGAAGTATATAAGTGCAGTAATCTGAAGCGTGCAAAACAAAAAAATGAGTGTTTGTTATATAATCAGAAAATGGTACAAGGGATATAGTTAATTCTGTGGTACTTTTAATTGATTCCGGATTGGTAGGTGGTATCTAAAATCAGAGCGTGTATCTTGTTAAACATTCTACTTCAATGCATATTCCATGTCCTTTTGGTTCTCCTAATGTTTGAATCTGAGAGGCCATCACTGAGCTGACTTCCTCCACATAGCAAGACTCCCTGCATTTTCCCTTCTCCTCCATTAGCATCCTATTTGCATCAGATCCAAAATAAGCACTGTTTTCTTGATGGACTCAGCTCAACTTATCTTTCTGATCTCACAGCCATTTATTTTCTTAGCTATTAAACTACTCATCCTAACCTTCATTTTGTTTCTCATTGTTTCAGGTTATGAATTCATCTAATGGCAGCTCTTTTTCCTAGAACAAAAGCACTTGCTAAAAATATCACAGTAAAACTTTTTCTTTTCCTCTTGACATTCTCCAAGAAGTGTTTTTGGACGCATATTAGGAAAAAACAGAGTAATAGTCTATATACGCTTATAGGAAATGACAAAACCACACTTATTTAGATTTTGAAGAACATCTTGATTTTTTAACGAAAGTAGAAATACTGTCAAGGTTTGATGGACGTGAACAGACTTCATTGCGAGAAATTCTGGCTGTTTCTGAGCCTTCCCTGCATGGGAGTGGAGTAAGCGTGAAGAGGCCGACAGTCCCCTGGAAATAGGGACAGCGCAAGATTCGATCCAGAGCACTGCCTCTCTTTAAGTCAGCGTTAAATTGCCACCCCGTAAAGTCCACTTTGAAGTCAGAAGCGCATCTTGGCACCTCACCCAGCGCACACCAGGGCGGCTCTCCCAGCGTTCCCCCGACGGGCACCGCATCCCAGCGATCCCGAGCCCGCCCCTGCCGCCGCCGCCACATCCCACTTCCCCCGGCCCGCCTCTCCGCCGCCGCCACACCTCCGCCGCGCCGCCCGCTCCCATTGGCCGGCAGCGACGAGCGACAGGGCCCCTGGCCAATGGGGCCCGCGCTGCTGCCGCGGTGGCGCCCAATGGGCTCGCGCGCCCGCCGCCGCTGCCCGTCGCGGCCGGGCGCTGGGGCTGCGCGGTGCCATTCGGAGGGCGGGCGGCGTGGGGAGCGGATGGTTCTGGTAGCGGCTCCCGGGCGGCGGCGGGGGCAGGAGCAAGAGCTGGCTGCGAGCGCCTCCCCCCCTCTCCATCCTTCCCGCTCCGGCTGCGTGTCCCTTCGTCGTGCTCTGCCGCCGACCGCCCTGAGCCGGCAACGCTGTACGATGTGAGCGGCCGTTGGGCTCGGCAGCGCCCCCGGTGCTCTCGACGCTGGGGCGGGCAGCGATGGCCAGAGCCCGGCGTGGAAGCAGCAGCCACCGTCGCCGATAGGAAGCGCCGGGGGCAGCTGGGCAGACGGCGCGGAGACTCCCCAGGGCCGTGCAGTGCTTGTCCCGCCCCGCCCCCTCCCTCCTTCCCTCCCCTCCTCCTCTCCCCGCGGCCGGTGCATGCGGGGCGCTGGGGGCAGAGCTCGGGTCCCCCGCAGCCACCGGAGCGAGTGACCCGGGGGGGGGTCTTGCGCATCCCCGCTATGTCTTCGTCCAGCTCCTCGCAAACCCCCCCGTCCCACCACCAGCCCCCGCCGCAGAGGATGAGGCGCGGCGCCGCCGGGTCCCCCACCGCCGGCACGGCCGGGGGCCCCGGTAACGGCGCCGGGGGAGGCTCGGCGGGGACCAGCCGGCTGCTCCAGCCTATCCGAGCGACCGTCCCGTACCAGCTCCTGCGGGGCAACCAGCACAGCCCGACCCGGTCCCCATCCGCCTCGGTGGGCAGCAACACGGGGCCTGGGGGCGGCGGGGGTCGCGGCGGAGGCAGCCCCCCACCGCCGCCCAGCGCGACGCCGCCGCTGGCGGCGGGCGGCGGAGCGGAGCCGGGCAGGGTGAAGGGCAGGCAGCGGCGGTCGCCGGAGAGCGGCGGCAGCAGGAGGAGCAGCTCACCTGAGAGACGGAGCCCCAGCTCCCCGGTGTACAGAGGTAAAGCACCAGGAGAAAGCCGGTCTCGCTTCCCTGCCCCGCGGGGGTGCTGGCTGGGCTGGGGCCGCCCAGGCTCCGGGCACCCTGGGCTGTGCTTTCTGCTGCTGGGCTGCGCTCTGCCTTCCCCCCGGGCCAGCGGGGGTGGGACACCGGGGAACTCCCGGCCCGACGGGAGGAGCCCAGCCGGAGCCTTAGGGAGCGGGTCGGGGGGCGAGGGCGAGCCCTAAATTCCCCACCCCCGGGGCAGGTGTCGTGCCCAGGTTTGCTTTGCCAGGAAACGGGGGGAAAAGCGCTTCGTCCGGCCGCTCTGCCCCGCGATGGGGGGAGGCGACCCCTGAAATGTCATCCTCCTTCTCGGGCAAGGTGAGAATCCTTCCTGGGAAAACCGCCCCCCGCGCCTGCCTTGGGAGGAGCGGCGCGGGGGCGAACTCAGGGGCCGCCGGCGGCTCCCCTGCCCGGGGGGCAGAAGCTGTCGGGGGAGCTGCGACGGCGGTGCTCTTGCCGCTTCTACCCTTGGCCTCGGGCTCTGGCAGCGGAGGTGTGTAATAGGGAAACGAACCTAAAATTAACCCGCTTCCCTGTCTCCAGCTGTAACTATCTAGTAAGGGTGATAATGAGTTAGATTTATATCTGGGGTGTCACAACCCAGTTCTGAAGTGTGTGTTAAAACCAAGCCTCAAATGCTCTTCCTTTCTGCAGAGCTCGGTTTCTTAAAAGTCTTGCATTTTTGTAAGATCATAGGTTAAGAGATGTGATGTTTCCAAGCGCAGGCTCCAAAACAAGGAAATTCCCATATTGAGGTGCTTAAAAACAAGTCTGTCTCCTTGTGATATTTAGTACTGAATCCTTGAGACTGTAAAGAACTCAACCAAACAAAACCCACTGCAAACCAACCACCATGTAGCCAAAATAGGCCTGTAAAGTTTAAAATGTAAAATTGATTCCCAGCAAGTCCGGCTTAACCTGCGTCAGGTTGTCTCTTAAATTATTGAATCTGTTAAAGTGGCAGTAGCCATCTTACCTCCCCCACTCCCTTCTGCCTTCCCCCATCACTTGAGCAGTTGAATGAATTGGACTAAATGCACTTTTTATGTTGTCCTGCTGTAGCTATCAGCTATCGCACATCATCTCTTCCTGGGAATGCTTTCTGTGGTTCGATACCACTTGCTTTTTCTGTCCCTTCCATAAGTCTTTACTGTGTGTGATTTCTGTGGCAAATTGTGGTCTGTGTTGGGTGCCAGCGTGTGTTGTAGCAGTGAATCTTACCTTCTTTCCTCTTCAGTTTTTATGTGTAGTAAACCCTTGCTGTCTGTAGTATTTGCAACTTGGGCAGATGTCATCAGAATTGTCCTAGGTCGGGGCAGCATTTCACAAATGAGCAAAATGTCACTGCCAGTTACAAATGGAGTTAATTTGCCCTATGCATCTGCTTATGCAGATGACCTAATTGATTGTGCTATAATCTGACCAGAGATACTTTGTAATGTATTTTTTCAAAAAGAGTCTATTTCTGCAGAGAGTTTTGTGTGCTTGAAAATGAACTGAGCTTCTGTGGTTTTGATTCATTCAAGCTCTATTTAAAATTCTAAAGATCCTATTTTTCTGGCTCTATGGAGCATTAGATGTCGATTTCCCTTTTGCATCTTAGACCGTTGGAAAATGCTAGTGGAAAACTAAGCAAAACCACAATATCTGTGTGTATGAGTAGTGATAGTGATGATGGTGAGCAGTAAATTATTTAATTATGGGAACCTGGAGGAAAACATTGTAGTGGTGCAGTGTATAAAACCTACGCTTAAGGTGTATTGAAGAGGGAGGAATATGGGCAGTTACCTGCAAGCCAGAAAAATACTGCAAAGCTGTGAAGTACTTTGTTAATGTGTATTATTTTTTTTTTTATTGGGGAAATTTTAATTTTAGAAAGTGATTTCAGTCTTCTTCATCTATGGGCTATTTTAGCCTTAATAAATCAGACTATAAATTAGTACTGAATGACTTTTCTGTCATTAAACTTGTTTGAGCTTGCCTCCTGGTGAACTGCATCACAGAGCTTGATTTGGTTTAATGAGTGCAGTGTATAAAATCATAAACGGTCCGTCGAGAAATGCACCCTGTAATCTGTATGCACTGCAAAGAATTCGTTCCCCCTCCTCCAGGTCAAGCCAGCTGCTGCTGCAGAAGCTGACATCCTTTAGCAAATCCTGAATGAATGAATGAAAACAACGTGATCGCCCTAATAATGACCACAATTGCACACGTCAACAGCTTTATTTTACTGAAATACAGGCACCATTTTCTAGCTGCCGAGAGTAATAAGATACTCTATTTCTTCAGTCTTGCAAATGAAAAAAAACATTACCAAACCTCTTCTTAGTCTGCCCCTCCCCCCCCCCCCCCCCCCCCCCCCCCAAAACTAGAAGTGTTTTTACACAATTTGGAATATATAGTTCCATGCCATGGGGGCAGTATTTTGTCTTTGTTTCTCTGCTTGTTCTCAGCTTCTTAGTAAATGACGTGTGGACACTAAAAACATGTTTGTAGTCTGTATGGTGATTATAGTATATAGAAAATTGATTGCTGAGCTGGAGAACTACTGCAGTAATAATGGAGGACTTGAAAAAAAATTTAAATGTTCCATTTTCAGACATGGACCATTTTACTGTGGCTTGTTAAACAATGCTACTCCAGCTATTTATAGTTGTTATCTGTATGCAAGTCTTGGGGAAGTGGCTTGATTAAGTTTTTTTGTCAGTTTTTCAAAGCCATTTCCCACTGCTGTAAAATGTGAGCTTAGGCTCTAGGTTTAATCCTGTTGTTTTCCTCACCAGTGCAGGAGATGTGTTTGTCTTTGGCTCTGCAGTCTGACTTGGATTGTTTCACAAATATGCTTGTTGTGGAAACTGCTTATGATTCTGATGGATAGATGTTATTCTCTTCCTGTCCCTTCCCCATCTCCTTTCAGTCTTTTTCAGTATAGATGCCTTGACCTGACTATCCTACTACGACTTTTTGTGTGGGTATTCTAGTGATTTGCTAGAGGTTCCTTTATGAAGGAGATTTCTGTGCAAACACTCCAGCTTTGAGCCTCTACAGGTCAGAGCAACTACCACTGCAGGCACTGACATCACTACTACATGAATGAAAGCAGCATGGTCTGTTTTTTCTCCCATCATCATGTTTTCTACCCCTTCTTTCTAGTATACTGTAAAGGTTTTTGTTCTGTAGCAAAAACCCTGTGTTTTTAGGACTGAAACTTTCAGTAATACGATATTTTCTTTTAAGCAAATTTTAGTATTTTTAGTTGTTAGGTAGCTGTCAATGCCAGTAGCAGTATTTGGTTAGTACTGTTGCTGAATGGGTGAGAAATCATGAATGTTACATATATATTTTTAAGGTGTTAAAAAGAGGGGGAAAAAAACCTGATATCATAGGATAAATCTGCAGTGTGCAAGTCTGCACCTTTCCTCTTTCTTGAAATGTGTTTATTCCTTACTAGTAGATATTTTTTATAGTGTGTGTTCATGTTTTGGAGAGCTGGCAGTGGAAAAAGTGTCTGGTTGACTGTAACAACACGTGGTTTTCTTAGAGGGAATATATCTGTTAGATCTGAGTGCATAAAAGTAATGTCAACAGAATCTGAAGCTGTGTGGTTTATGACAAAGGATGTTCCGGTAACAATCCAAAAAAGCCAAACCTTTGGACATGTAAAATAAAACTTGCTACTTGCCTGTGGACGCATCTTTTAAAGAAAAAAGCAACTTGTTTCCCTCCTTACCGTACCTGGATAAAATCAGCAGTGTCTGCTGTTATTTAAAGTAGCTTGTATAAATATGAAAGTGGGTTTCCTGTTTAGTTTTTCTTTCATGGTACATTAATATTTTGTATACAAGGAGGGTGTAAATGACTTCTCTATGATTCAAACTCAAGACTACTCTGGTGGTACTGTAATATTATGCCTCATGTATTGCAACTTTCACTTACACATTTTATAGTACAAACTTTTTGCCATTACATTTCCAAATGTTACGAGATAAACATTAATTTTAAGGACATACGAAAAATACTGTAATCAATTTGGCTGTTAAAGGTTCCCAGTGTCTTTTACTTCCCAAAATAACTCCTGAAGATTTGCCAACATGAGTGAGAGAAAGGAATTGCAAAAGATGCAAAACAACTGTATAACCCAGTTCAGCGTAAGAAGTATATATAGCTGCTTTTAGGCTAGTGGAATTAGGAGTGGAGTAAAACAAACAATATTGTTGATCTCTAGACTTGTAAGGGATATCAATATTAAAAAAACACCAAAATTTGTACTTCAAAAGGTAGAACTATTTTAATATCCTGGATTCAAACCATCCAATATTTTTGCATCATAAGCATTTATACCAGAGATCAAGAAGATCTTTCCTTTATTTCTAGCAAATGTAGGTAAGGAAGTAATTTTTGTGATGCTTCCTATTTCCTGATCCCTGAATAATGCAGTATTCCCATAATTGTATAGCCAAAACAGCTTTGCTCCAGCTTTGTCCCTCTCGCTTCCCAAAATAGCTTTCATTGGAATATAATATGATGACATAAAAGACCCTGGCTAAATTTGATCCAGTTGTCCTGAACTCAGAGCCTTTTTAGTTACATATTTTAACATGACTGCAAATGAGAATGGTGTATTAAATGCCTTTAATAAATAATGCTTTATAAAACAAATTAATTGAGCTTCTTTCAGGTGTTAAACTGCAGGAAGGAAAAAACAGGAAGGTATTTTCTCTGTTGAACTTGCTGTAGCAAGACACTAGCTTTTACGACAGAACCTCCCTGTTTCATGGAAAAAAAAAAACAACTTAAAAAGTATATGATTATACATGTTTTAAATCACTACTTGACCTTTAATTCTTATTCTTTGGACATAAGCAAGCATTTGTGTGTTACATATGGCCAAACTGAAGTTACTTGCCAACATCTGTGCATAGTAAAACAGTGGCAAATACTAAAATTTGGTTTCTGAAATTCATGGTTCCTGTGTTTTGTTGTTTTCTTTCCCGTGGTGGTGGGATGAATGGAGGCTCTTAAAATGTATTTTAAAATGCAGGGAGGGTAGATCAGTGGAGTGTATCTTAGAATCTTACAAAAAAGGCAGTGTTCACCAAGTCTAGACTGCTATAGTGCAAAAATTCACAGTGGAAAGCCAGTTATTTTAAAAATGGGTTTTGTGCTACTTCTCTATATCATTATGAAAAAAATAATAAAAATAACTGATGCAGTAATTCTCAGGTTTCAGTTAAGTCTAGACTTGAAAGCAGTAGTTGTAACAATGCAAAACGTATTGGAAATAGAGTATATGCTCCTCAGTGCTTCAGTGTAAGTGAATATCTGCAATACATTTTAAATGGGGCTTTACCAGTTGATTAATTATCTTCATCTGAAGAAGATAGTATTTTTTTAACCTGCAATGAAAAATGAAAGTTCCTGTTTAAATCAATTGACAGTTACTTCAGTAGAGAACAGCATTGCCAGCACTTGACAAAATAGGTAGCTCTTCCTGGATTTCACACATGTTCTTGGGAAGTTGTTGAAACAGTAGAGTTTAAACATCAACTAGCATTTTTTAAGACGTATCTTTTATTGATGAAAAAAATGACCCTGTATTAAACATACATAACTGGAAAATTGTGCTCAAGTATTTAACTGTCAATGATCATCATCTTGCTTTAGTGTTAGTATTTAAATGGATGTTTATGTTAGTCTTTCAGTGCTGCCTCCTTTTGTAGTGCTTAAACAATGGCTTAAGGCACTTTCAGGCAAGTAAAATATTATTTGCATCTCATCATTAGAATACATCACAGCAACTCGTCAGCCCGAGTTTATGACCTTTTCCTTTGTGTCACCATTTTTAAGGTTTGGGTAATTGCAAAATGAAGAGCATTGGAGATCAGGGTGAAGGAAAATGGGTGTTTGTACTTAAAAATCAAATTCTGAATTACAATTTTGAATGAATATTCACTTCCCCAAAATTAGATAGTCTTTCAGTTATGCTTTATTTTTTTCCCATCTGATTTGACTCTGAAGCTCATCCCTGCCATACAACTAGTTTTGAATTGGGGATTAAGTGCTGAGGTGTAGAAATAGTACTGAAAGGGATCAGAGATTTCTCGGGTGTGGATGGTGCACAGAGTATCATGACCCAGTGTGTAATAGCAATTCTTTGGAATGGCGAGTTGGACTCTGTGGTTCTTACCTTTGGGCTGAGGACCAGAGCTGTTCTGTTACATGGTCCCCTTGGATTGTCTGGTGATAACTTTGCTCCAACAGTGTCTCCTGTTAGTAGGACGGAGGAAGGCGGGTAGCTCCTGGAAGTCTGTCTTTGAAGGAAGCACAGGCAGGCCAAGTGTGGTTGTGTTGAGGAGTGCCCTCAGCCTGCTGTCTCAGGCCCTGTCTCTGCCCTGGGCGTGTTCATTTCACTTCTCCTCCTTTGGTATATGCACTTCCTAGCTGCTGCTGATGATTCCTGCCAAGCTATTCACCCTGTTAGATTAGTTTTCTCTGACAGGGAGAAAAAACACCCAGAAGGTTTGTCTGCACTCAAACTATAAGAGTTTCCTGCACAAAAATTTTGTAAATGGGGGATTAACCTCAACAGTTTGTTTTAGGTTAGTGAAGATGGTTGTGATGGGGTGTTTTAATTTTTTGTAGTAGTAGATCTCTTAATTAGCTTTCCATATTAGATATTGTTGCTTTGCAGATTTTATATACTTCCCATTAGGTCATGGAATGTTACAAATTTGACTTTGGAAATCCTAATGCAAAGTACTGTATGGTTAGGCTTCCTTATTTAGTGTTGCATATGTGCCAGTGATAAATGATGCCACTATGTTGGTGTTTATAGGACTTGCCTTTCACTGTTGCTGGTGTTCAATTGAGGAGTAGCTGTTTGCAATGGATATTGTTCTCACATGAGTGAATAACAGCATTGGTTCTTACATGCCATTTATTTTGCACAACTTGAAACTAGCTTTACCCAAACTATGCATTGTTTCCTCTTTAGGAAGAAAGGGTCTCATATTTTGCTCACAAGAGCAGTAGGTAGTAGTTCTGTCATGGTTTTTGAATAATCTAACATCCTCTCTGGAATATTTTCTTCTCAGTCTGCTGAGTCTAAACAAGAATAATAATTTGTCTCATTCCCTGAACAATGCTAGTCATCTGTTTGAAGAAGGCTATCTTCAGCCTCCTTTCTATGCTCTTACCATCAGCCATGAAGCAGTGTTGTAAATACACTTCTGAACTTCAGGAATTAATACTTATTTCTGACAGGTCATTGCAAGAGGACTGACATTCATACTTGAATTTGAAATTAATTTCTATAGCTAAATTAATTTTAATATTGTATAATAAGTATAATAGATCTGTCTTTTAGAAATGTTTTGTGTAACAGTAGTTACTCAGTTGTGAACCAATTAAATGTATGGCAATGTGGGTATTGTTATATTATGTGTCTTTTTATCTCAGGTCTTTTGGTGTACAATGCCTGTTCTGGAGTTCTGAAAGAAATAATTAGTAAAGGTTAGCTAGCTGGATTGCCTGGGTGTCTACATTTTTTAAAAGTCTTCATGGTTAGGAAAAAAACCCCAACACTTTAATATAGGTGCTTGGGCTGCAATACAAAAAAAATATCAAAACTTGAACAATTGTTTGACATTTGTCAGCATTTGGAGACCAAGCTATCATTTGGAAATAATGTGTTCTTGCCAGGAAGCAAGTTTTTGATATTCAGTGTTCAATTACTAGCTAATTCAATTAATTGTAGTCTGCAGAATTTACCTTGTAAATACAAACCCCACTTCAAATTATGCCATGAAGTCAGAAGTTGACTATTAGGGAGCAGATTACCTAAGTGCAGATATGAAATCCCAGGTTTGTGAACATGTAGCTCTCAGGGATAACAGTGCAATTGCTTTTCTTAGATGAAGTGCTGTATCCATGCTGGATCAGAAATGTTGCTGGATAAACGTTGAAAATTTTGCACTGTGTTCCTGTAATTCAGGCTACAGAGAGACAGCATAGAGCAGCCAGCTCTACAAGAGCTATGAGTTTCTGTAGGTATCTAACATGATCTCAGTACCACTCTTTCTGCATGCCATGGCAGAGCTCCCTAGCCCAGTAGGACTAGAAGATGGTGGTGACTGTAGTAGGTATCAGAGTGGTGTTGCTCTGGAAAGGTTTGGTGAGTTCACTGCTCTCACATGGAATCCAATTTAGTGCTGTGTGTCAGCTAGTCAGTCTTTCTGGAATCAGGAGCCCTGGAAAGTACATTATGAAAACCAAGTGGCTTTGCAGCTTTGACTCTGTGAGCTAGGTGTTACACCTCCATATTCAGCATATATTATTGTAAATCTTTGTTATATGTGATACCTTAACTTTCTGCTTTTCAAAGCAATGAAGAGTTGAGCTGCTCACTGAAAGTTAAAGCCAGATTTATGCTGTGTCCCAGAACAGACTTTGACCAGTGTGACTCTAAAAATACCAGCTAACTGCTGAAGAATGCAGAATGAGACTTAGGTTTACACAGTAGCTGGGAAGCTGCCAGGTTAAAGGAGAAGCTCTCTTCACAGAAGTAAATTTCTGTTCAAGGTCTTAAAATCTTCATTCTTAACTGATAGCTGTGTTTGCTTAATTGTGGCAATTGATAGTGGAATACCACACTTCCTTTCTCTCATACTCTGATTTCTCAGCTATTTCACCTTCAGTGGCTCCTTTGTTATACCTGATAACCTGCCTGCAATAATTATCTTTGCAATGTTTTCTTCACCCACAAAGAAACCATAAAATACATTGGAAATACTTTCTGTTCTTTTCAAAGGGAGCAAGGAAAAGGCCTAATCTAGAAGAGAAAAATTACTCATGGGCAAAAATGTGATTAACTCAAGCATGTCTAAAAGTAATGTGTGTTTGAGAAATGTCCATACAAGGAACTGACTGCAGGCACATACTCAGTGTAGGATATTGTCCACGTGGAAGATCCAAACAAACTTTGGGTGTTGCTGTAGAAAGAGAGGCTCATTGTTTCAAAACAAGTTGTTTAGCAAAGTATGCAGTCCATATATTATTTTAAATATTTTATAAATCTGTTGTATACATCTGCCTTAATTTCTTCCAAAGAAGGAACTAGGCTATTCAGATGATTGGAGGCACATGATTTTTGCTTAGTGGGGTGTATAGCCTTTAATATGAAGTTGAAGGATACAGCGAGA